>NW_028317891.1:550000-1750000 GCF_062004578.1 Staurois parvus
AGGAGCAGGGAGGCATTTACTGGAACTGGTTCACTGTATTTTGCACCTGCAGCAGCTGAAAGTCGGTAGAAGGAAAATACGGGGGACCGGTTCCAGTAAATGTCGCCACCGTGGCCCCTCCTGTCCAGGTTCCCCTTTCTTCTGTTGCCTGGGTCCCCCTGTGTGCACCCCTGGTCCCACCCTCACAGCGCTGCTGGTTTCCCCTCCTCTCCCTCCTGCTGGGGATGGTTTAGGATGTTATTTACCACCCCTTCCTTTTCTGAATGAACACAGCATCAGTGATCGGTAGCGATCACTCACTATGTTCAGTCATAAGTGAAACATAGTAAACTGTGCCCTACTGATGCCATCCACTGCTCTACTGATGCCATCCACTGCTCTACTGATGCCATCCACTGCTCTACTGACCCCATCCACTGCTCTACTGACCCCATCCACTGCTCTACTGATGCCATCCACTGCTCTACTGATACCATCCACTGCCTTACTGACACCATCCACTACTCTACTGACCCCGTCCACTGCCTTACTGACACCATCCACTGCTCTACTGACCCCATCCACTGCCTTACTGACACCATCCACTGCTCTACTGACCCCATCCACTGCTCTACTGATACCATCCACTGCCTTACTGACACCATCCACTGCTCTACTGATGCCATCCACTGCTCTACTGACACCATCCACTGCTCTACTGATGCCATCCACTGCTCTACTGACACCATCCACTGCTCTACTGACCCCAGCTACTGCTCTACTGACCCCATCCACTGCTCTACTGATACCATCCACTGCTTTACTTACACCATCCACTGCTCTACTGACCCCATCCACTGCCTTACTGACACCATCCACTGCTCTACTGATACCATCCACTGCTCTATTGACCCCATCCACTGCCTTACTGACACCATCCACTGCTCTACTGATGCCATCCACTGCTCTACTGACCCCATCCACTGCTCTACTGATACCATCCACTGCTCTACTGACACCATCCACTGCTCTACTGATACCATCCATTGCTCTACTGACCCCATCCACTGCTCTACTGATACCATCCACTGCCTTATTGACCCCATCCACTGCTCTACTGACCCCATCCACTGCTCTACTGATACCATCCACTGCCTTACTGACACCATCCACTGCTCTACTGATACCATCCACTGCTCTACTGATACCATCCACTGCTCTACTGACACCATCCACTGCCTTACTGACACCATCTACTGCTCTACTGATGCCATCCACTGCTCTACTGACCCCATCCACTGCTCTACTGACACCATCCACTGCTCTACTGACACCATCCACTGCCTTACTGACACTATCCACTGCTCTACTGATGCCATCCACTGCCTTACTGACACCATCCACTGCTCTACTGATACCATCCACTGCCTTACTGACACCATCCACTGCTCTACTGATACCATCCACTGCTCTACTGACCCCATCCACTGCCTTACTTACACCAACCACTGCTCTACTGATACCATCCACTGTTCTACTGACCTCATCCACTGCCATACTGACACCATCCACTGCTCTACTGATGCCATCCACTGCTCTACTGACCCCATCCACTGCTCTACTGATACCATCCACTGCTCTACTGACCCCATGCACTGCCTTACTGACACCATCCACTGCTCTACTGATGCCATCCACTACTCTACTGACCCCATCCACTGCTCTACTGATACCATCCACTGCTCTACTGACCCCATCCACTGCTCTACTGATACCATCCACTGCTATATTGACCCCATCCACTGCTCTACTGATACCATCCACTGCCTTACTGACCCCATCCACTGCTCTACTGATACCATCCACTGCCTTATTGACCCCATCCACTGCTCTACTGATACCATCCACTGCTCTACTGACCCCATCCACTGCTCTACTGATACCATCCACTGCCTTACTGACACCATCCACTGCTCTACTGATACCATCCACTGCTCTACTGATACCATCCACTGCTCTACTGACACCATCCACTGCCTTACTGACACCATCTACTGCTCTACTGATGCCATCCACTGCTCTACTGACCCCATCCACTGCTCTACTGACACCATCCACTGCTCTACTGACACCATCCACTGCCTTACTGACACTATCCACTGCTCTACTGATGCCATCCACTGCCTTACTGACACCATCCACTGCTCTACTGATACCATCCACTGCCTTACTGACACCATCCACTGCTCTACTGATACCATCCACTGCTCTACTGACCCCATCCACTGCCTTACTGACACCATCCACTGCTCTACTGACCCCGTTCACTGCCTTACTGACACCATCCACTGCTCTACTGACCCCGTTCACTGCCTTACTGACACCATCCACTGCTCTACTGATACCATCCACTGCTCTACTGACCCCATCCACTGCCTTACTGACACCATCCACTGCTCTACTGATACTGTTCACTGCTCTACAGACACCATTTTTATACTAGATAGCCGTGTTATGAAGGTAGCGATGCACTCCAGAGTCGAGGTGTTTATACTTTTTTATACTAGATAGCCGTGTTATGAAGGTAGCGATGCACTCCAGAGTCGAGCTGTTTATACTTTTTATACTGTATAGCCGTGTTATGAAGGTAGCAGTGCGCTCCAGAGTCGAGCTGTTTATACTTTTTATACTACATAGCCATGTTATGAAGGTAGCGGTGCGCTCCAGAGTCGAGGTGTTTATACTTTTTTATACTACATAGCCGTGCTATGAAGGTAGCGGTGCGCTCCAGAGTCGAGGTGTTTATACTTTTTATACTGTATAGCCGTGTTATGAAGGTAGCGGTGCGCCCCAGAGTCGAGGTGTTTATACTTTTTATACTGTATAGCCGTGTTATGAAGGTAGCGGTGCGCTCCAGAGTCGAGGTGTTTATACTTTTTTATACTATATAGCCGTGTTATGAAGGTAGCGGTGCGCTCCAGAGTCGAGGTGTTTATACTTTTTATACTGTATAGCCGTGTTATAAAGGTAGCGGTGCGCTCCAGAGTCGAGGTGTTTATACTTTTTTATACTATATAGCCGTGCTATGAAGGTAGCGGTGCGCTCCAGAGTCGAGGTGTTTATACTTTTTTATACTATATAGCCGTGCTATGAAGGTAGCGGTGCGCTCCAGAGTCGAGGTGTTCTAGGAAGAACTAGAGTGTTGTGAGTCTGTCTGCATTTCCTCTCCAGATGAAACACAGCGTCTGTGCCATCGCCGAGCATCTATCAACCCAGCTTTACATCCTCCCGCAGTAACAAGCTCCCAATTGTTCACTTTTCACCACTATTTATATATTTATGCAGCATAATCAACTTCTCTGTGACCCCGTCCCCTCCCAGGAGGCCCAACAATGCAATAGCAGTGCCCCCGCCGGCCGAGACGCCCCCTTCTCATACTGTTTAGACTATTGTACCCGGGCAATCATTATATTACAGCTCTATAGTCGCACAGACGGCGGAGCTGAGATCATGTTATAGGCAGAGGTCACCAAACCAAAAACTTAAAGGACAGCTCCGACCAAAAAAAAAAAAAGAGCTGAAATTTGGATAGGATTTATATTTATCTGCCAAAAGGTCTGTTCTTGGTGTTTTGATTGGCTGCACAAGGGAGGTGAAAACACTTTTACTTACAGCTTATTCTCTCATTGCTCCGCCCCCTTACTGGGTTTTTAGACTATATCAGACCATCGCCGCATTGGCCACGCCCACAGTGAGCTCCCAACCTGTTAAAGTATGACTAAAGGCAATTTTTTTTAGTCTTGGAAAAAGTGGAGAGGGATTAGAACCCCTGTCAGGTTTTTATTGCCGCCAGCATCCTGGCAGGGGCATACTGACAACGCATGGGGCCCCCGGGCAATAGGGGATCATGGGGCCCCTGTGTCCTTGCCCAAACTCAAAAAAGCCTATGAAAAAGGTACCAGGGGCATCTCATGGGGCCCCTTACTGACCCCGGTTTCTAAATGGTCAGTCCGCCCCTGCACCTTGGTGATCGTTATCACCAAATGTGAAAGAAGATGCCAAATCTTGGGTTGTCACCAGAACAGGAACAGAGGGGAAATCTTCCAATGGGGACACCAGTTCTGGTGACAACTGGGGATTCCCTCACTTTGGAAAGACTTCCTCTCACTTCCTGTTTTGGCTATGGGACAGGAAGTGAAGAATTTCCCTAAGGGCAAAAGAAAAACCCAAGAAGGGTCATCCAAAATGACCCACCCCCCCCCTCCAAAGTTTTGCAATTTGTTCTAGGGCCAGTTCACACTATAGAAACGCAGTCTAGATGCGTTCCAGATGCGTTTCTGCATGCACGTTTTTGGTACGTTCTGGTGCGTTTTTAATGCGATCCTGTTCATTTTTTCTCCTCTCTTTTTTCTTCAATTTGCATAGGGACATGTGCATTTTTGGAGCGTTTTGGTGTGTTGCGGCGCATTTTCTATGCGTTTTACTGCGTTCCAGTACAGTTCTGTGCAGGAAAAATGCAGCCTGTTCTACTTTTTTTTTTCTGCATCCGGAACGCACCGGAACTGCGAGCGCTGAAGTGAACTATGACATCGACAACCATATCACCTACTTTCTGTGCATTTTGGATGCACAAAAAAAAAAAGCAGCTGAAACGCATGGCGTGTGAACTGGCCCTCAAAGCACAACCCTAGCCAGAACATTTTTTTTGTTTTGAATAGTGCAGGGAAGGGTTTTGATGGGGGGCGGTAGCAAAACCTGGTGGTTGAGCTGTGATTACCCCCCCCCCCCGATCGCCCGTCTGAACACTACCATACAGTCGCTCATGGCTGCACACATGCTGTGGTTGCGTCACTTTTGGTGGTCGGTGCTAGCGATGAATGCGACTAACGCAGTTCTATGTCCTGGCGTGCAGTAGTGCGGAATTACAGGATTAAATCAGCTGGTGAGGAGGTGACATACTGCCTGTCAAGCACCTCTGAAAAGTGATCTGTTCGTGGATCAATTTTCAGAGGAGCAGCAGTCCCTGCCACACATGTGTACAAACCCTAAGCCTCTCGGGTTTTAGTGACGTCTGTGCCCGCACTGTTATTATCATTATTATACAGGATTTATATGGCACCAACAGTTTGCTCAGCGCTTTACAATACAACGGGAGACAGTACAGCAGCGATAGTCTGATAAATTGGGGTAGAGAGTTCCAGAGGATGGGGGAAGCTCTGCAGAAGTCCTGGAGATGAGCATGGGAGGAGGAGACAAGGGAACCCAAGAAGGGTCATCCAAAATGACCCACCCCCTCCAAAGTTTTGCATTTTGTTCTAGAGCCGGTTCACACCCTCAAATGTGTACACAGATATTAACAAAAAATACATTATTAGTGGAGTGGGGGAAGGGTTAGAGCTTCTGAAATTGTTTTGCCAATTATTCTGCAGTTACAACAAGAACAGGAAATATGGAATAATCTTCCCAATGAGGCCACAAACAGAAATATACAAATCCATTTTCAGTTGTGCTGATCTCCTGCGCCTGCTTTGCAGCCACTTCCTGTCTACTCTCAAGCGATGGCTGAATGGGCGGGTTTCCTGATGGTGACAACAGTGGGACTGTGCTTGTGTAATGTGTGTTGAAATGGCCTCTTGTATTCTCCATCAGCAGCCAGCATGACAGGGTGACAACGCAGGTGCACAAATGGGAGACAAGAGACGGAGCGGTGTCACCCTAAAACAGGAAGTGCCTGAACAAGGACCTTCATGGCAGGATCGACTACATGGCTTGAAATGAAATTTTGAAAATGTCTTTTAAAAATACATTCAAGTGAAACTTTAGGAAACTAAAAAAATTAAAAACAAAAATGAGCAAACAGACTTTTTTGTACTGCAGAACAGGCATACTATGTCTCTTCTGACTGTCTGCCCGTATCGGGCAGACTGACAACTCATGGGGCCCCCGGGCAATAGGGGATCATGGGGCCCCTGTGTCCTTGCCCAAACTCAAAAAAGCCTATGAAAAAGGTACCAGGGGCAGCTCAGTGTATTATTTTGGCATTCTGCCCAGATGAATGAACTTCCATGCATGCGCGGGAGTGACGTCCCCTCGGCCCCGCCAATCAAAATGGCCAAAGCTCGGTATCCGGAAGCAGACTGGCTAAAGGTGTCAGAGGCCGGCGGGGAGCTCTGGTATACAGCAGCCATGGAGTGATGGGAAGTATAGTTCTGCTTTAACATGCTAAAGCCTATATAGATTCTGACTAAATGAGATGATATATTATATATATATTCTGAAATAATATATAAAATATATAAAACAATAAATACATTAAAACAATTATCATTATATATACTATTGAAATTATATGTTACTAGTATTACAATGTTGCATTATTATTATTGTATATTATTAAATAATGTACAAAATATTATATACAACATATATTATCATGTACTCCCCAGTACAGATTTCTCTCCCCCAGTACAGATATCCCCCCATCCACAGTACAGCTCCTACCAGTACAGATTTCCCCTCCCCCATTACAGATTTATCTCCCAGTACAGAACTCGCCCTCAATACAGATCCCACCAGTACAAATCCCCCCAGTACAGATTTCCCTCCCGTGTACAGATTTCTCTCCCCCAGTACAGATATCCCCCCCTCCCCATCCCCAGTATAGCTCCCACCAGTATAGATTTCCCCTCCCTCATTACAGATTTATCTCCCAGTACAGAACTCCCCCTAAATACAGATCCCACCAGTACGAATTTCCCCAGTACAGATTTCCCTCCCGTGTACAGATTTCTCTCCCCCAGTACAGATACCCCCCCCCCCCCCATCCCCAGTATAGCTCCCACCAGTATAGATTCCCCCTCCCCCATTACAGATTTGTCTCCCAGTACAGAACTCCCCCTAAATACAGATCCCACCAGTATAAATCCCCCCAGTACAGATTTCCCTCCCATGTAAAGATTTCTCTCCCCCAGTACAGATATCCCCCCCCATCCACAGTACAGCTCCTACCAGTACAGATTTTCCCTCCCCCATTGCAGATTTATCTCCCAGTACAGAACTCCCCCTAAATACAGATCCCACCAGTATGAATCCCCCCAGTACAGATTTCCCTCCCGTGTACAGATTTCTCTCCCCCAGCACAGATATCCCCCCCCCTTCCCAGTCTAGCTCCCACCAGTATAGATTTCCCCTCCCCCATTACAGATTTATCTCCCAGTACAGAACTCCCCCTCAAAACAGATCCCCCCCCACCAGTACGGATCCCCCAGTACAGATATTTCTTTCCCCAATACAGATATCTTCTCAGTATAGATTCCTCCCATCTTCAGTTCAGAGTTCCCCCACCCTTTCACCAGTACAGATCCAGCCTCTACAGATCTCCCCTTCTCCATTACAGATTTATCTTGCAGTACATAGCCCCACCCCCCTATACAGCTACCCCCCATTACAGATCCCTCCCCCCAGTACAGATATTTCTCCCCCAGTACAGGTAGACCCCTAGTATAGATTCCCCCATTCCCAGTACAGCTCCAAACCAGGGACGGACTGACCATTTGGAAACTATGGCACTGCCCGAGGGCCCGGGGTCAGTAGGGGGCCCCATGAGATGCCCCTGGTACCTTTTTCATAGGCTTTTTTGAGTTTGGGCAAGGACACAGGGGCCCCATGATCCCCTATTGCCCGGGGGCCCCATGAGTTGTCAGTCCGCCTCTGCTACAAACAAGAAAGATTTACCCGACCCCATTACAGATTTATCCTGCAGTACATAACTCCCCCCCCCAATACAGCTACCCCCATTACAGATCCCTCCCCCCAGTACAGATATTTCTCCCCCAGTACAAGTAGACCCATAGTATAGATTCCCCCATTCCCAGTACAGATCTACCCTTCCCCATTACAGATTTATCTTACAAGACAGAACTCCCCCCCCCACCACCACCACCATGACAGCTACTCCCAGTACAGATTCCTACCCCCAGTACAGATATCCCCCCAGAACAGATTCTCCCCAGTCTCAGTACAGATCTTCCCCTCCCCATTACATTTTTATCTCCCAGTACAGAACTTCTTCCCAATAAAGATCTCTCCCACCCCACCAGTACTGTTACTCCCAGTACAAATCCCTCCCCCCAGTACAGATTTTTCTCCCTCAGTACATATACCCCCCCCCCAGGGGCGGACTGACAACTCATGGGGCCCCCGGGCAATAGGGGATGATGGGGCCCCTGTGTCCTTGCCCAAACTCAAAAAAGCCTATGAAAAAGGTACCAGGGACATCTCATGGGGCCCCCTACTGACCCCGGGCCCTCGGGCAGTACCCGAGTTTCCAAATGGTCAGTCTGCCCCTGCCCCCCCCATCCCCAATACAGATTCCCCCAGCCCCAGCACAGCTCCCCGCAGTACAGATCTCCCCTTCCCCTTTACGGATTTATCTCTCAGTACAGAACTCCCCCCAGATCATTCAGAGTAATAGGAGTAGGCTAGAAATAACTGAAATTCAATGTGGAAAGTTGTGACTTTACATTTAGGCCATAGATATACTTTAACACCTCTGTCAGGTTTAAGGCGTTTTATTTTCTGTTTGTGCCCTATTGGGGAGATTTCCCTTCATTTCCTGTCCTGGAGACACAACAGTGGGTGGAAATCTGTACAAAATGAGAGGAATTCCCATTTTAGATAATTGCCATCAGAACAAGCGTCCATATTGGAAGAATTACTCTAACATTTGTTTTCAACTTTAAAAAAATGTTGGATCTCCCATCACTTCCTGTCCTAATGACAGTGATCACCGGGGCAAATAATGAGGATGAATCTTCCCAGTGGGGATGCAAACAGCAATAGCAACCTGACAGGGGTTCTAATCCCCACACATGCCAACCACTTTCAGCAAACCTTTCCTGGTGAATCAATCACTGCCACTGAAAGCACATGCGCCAGGAAGATTCACCCAAAGTGAATGTTTGGAAGGAAATCAAAATTCCCTGCTTCATAAATAAGCCTTTATATCTCATGTTGCAGAGCAGCTGGGGTACTTAGAAGACCAAAAGACATCTATATCCAATGCTGAGGCATGGCAGTCCACTGCTCTGTGCTAAAATGTGGAAGTGCACTCCCCCTTAATGGGTTAATTGGTCGGTTTTTCAGGGTTTTGGCACATTTTTTTTATCGGTAAAGTTGGAAAAAAATGATTTTGCCGATCGGCTGATTTTCCCGGCAATGATGGGCAAATTGGCTGATCGCTTTACCGATAAAAAAATCTGCGCATGAGCCGTGACTTGGAAGAAGAAGAAGAAAAAGAAAGAAGAAAGAAGGAAGAAGAAAGAAGAAAGAAGGAAGAAGAAAGAAGGAAGAAGGAAGAAGAAAGAAGGAAGAAGAAAGAAGGAAGAAGAAAGAAGGAAGAAGAAAGAAGGAAGAAGAAATAAGAAAGAAGAAAGAAGAAGAAAGAAGAAAGAAGAAGAAAGAAGGAAGAAGGAAGAAGAAAGAAGAAAGAAGGAAGAAGGAAGAAGAAAGAAGAAAGGAAGAAGAAAGAAGGAAGAAGAAAGAAGAAAGAAGAAGAAAGAAGAAAGAAAGAAGGAAGAAGGAAGAAGAAAGAGGAAGAAGAAAGAAGGAAGAAGAAAGAAGAAAGAAGGAAGAAGGAAGAAGAAAGAAGGAAGAAGAAAGAAGGAAGAAGAAAGAAGGAAGAAGGAAGAAGGAAGAAGAAAGAAGGAAGAAGAAAGAAGGAAGAAGAAAGAAGGAAGAAGGAAGAAGGAAGAAGAAAGAAGGAAGAAGAAAGAAGAAAGAAGAAAGAAGGAAAAAGGAAGAAGAAAGAAGGAAGAAGAAAAAGAATTCCAGTCCACTATTATATATTATATGAAAAGTATTGCGGTTGCAACAATGTATCTATTTGTATCCGGATAAAAATATCTGTATCCGAAATGGATACAAATAGATACATTGTCGCAACTGCAATACTTTTTCATGTCAAATATAATAGCGGAGCTCTCTGCAGGGACAGAAGTAATTAAATGCCGGCCGTAGACGGGAAGAAAATCGTCTGATTTTTTTTTACCGTTGGTGGTAACGTCGGCCTATTGAACGACCGCTTTTTCGTTTTTTTTTTTTTTCTTAAACGGCCAGTTTTCGACCCGTCTATGGCCTGCATTACTCTGCAGGTAGCAGTGGACACACAATTTTAACAATTTTAGGGTGTTCGCCTTAGTAAAAAAAGCAAAACTTTGAATATAAAAAAAAATGTAAAACAATTATAATTCCTCTTTAAAAATCTACGTCCTGGATGTGTCAGTGTGTGCCGAGAACCGGCAACGTCCATTTGCACTGATAAAAAAGAGAAATTTGTTGTATTTTGTCCGGCCTCTCGTCGTTAGCGCCGGGCAGAAGGTCTAGCGGCGGTGAGGCCTCCGGACGGGCCGCTTCCTCTCCCGTATTCTAGGAGGTGACGTGAGGTTTCTCCCTTTGAGTCGGTGCAATGTAGCAGATAAGACGGATCTCTGTAGCCGGGGGGGTTTCCCGAGGGCCGCTGCAGACCAGCGTTCTGCTCACTTACACTGAAGCCTGCCTGCCATCGCCTGAGGTCTCCCCGAGCTCTGAATTGCCACTTCACAGGGGCTGCCACGGCTGACATAATGGAGCTCAGGGGTCTGTTTCGCCCCCCCCCCCCCTCGCTTCCCTATCCCTGCCTGTAAGGACATCTGGCAGCTGGGATTTGTACTCTTTGCGAGCTCTTCACGGTGGAATATGTTATACGTCCTCTAGTGATTTTGTCTCTCTCATTCCCATTCAGTGCTGTGCGCTGATGATCTTATTAAGAAAAGAGCAGCGTACGTCTTGTAACTTCAACTCTACCTGCCATCTTGTGCGAGGAGCTGATAGAAAGCCCAGCATCTCGCCAGGAGCTCGCGGAAGATCGCAGTTACTGAGTTAGAAAGAAGAAAAGGCCGACGTTTACCGAGCTCAGCCAGGACGTCTAACTAATCCAAACTTTTTATTTGATTTTTTTGGTTACATAGTTAGTCTGGCTGAAAAATGACAAAAGTCCATCCAGTTCAACCAAAAAAAAAAGTTATAATCCTACACCCTACAATTGATCCAGAGGAAGGCAAAAAAACCCAGCAAAGCACGATCCAATTTGCTCCTGCAGGGGAAAAATTCCATCTTGATCCCCCGAGAGGCAATCGGATATTCCTTGGATCAACTTTACCTATAAATGTTATATCCAGTTATATTCTGTGTATCCAAGAAAGAATCCAGGACTTTCCTACAGCAATCCACTGAGCTGGCCACAACCAACTCCTGAGGGAGTCTATTCCACATTTTCACAGCTCTCACTGTGAAGAACCCTTTCCGTGTTTGGAGATTACATTTATTTTCCTCCAGATGTAAAGAGCGCCCCCTTGTCCTCTGTGATGACCTCAGGGGGAATAACTACACCGAGTTCACTATATGAACCACTGATGTATTTATACATGGAGATCATATCCCCCCTTATGTATTATACATGGAGATCATATCCCCCCTTATGTATTATACATGGAGATCATATCCCCCCTTATGTATTATACATGGAGATCATATCCCCCCTTATGTATTATACATGGAGATCATATCCCCCCTTATGTATTATACATGGAGATCATATCCCCCCCTTATGTATTATACATGGAGATCATATCCCCCTTATGTATTATACATGGAGATCATATCCCCCTTATGTATTATACATGGAGATCATATCCCCCCCTTGTGTATTATACATGGAGATCATATCCCCCCTTATGTATTATACATGGAGATCATATCCCCCCCTTATGTATTATACATGGAGATCATATCCCCCCTTATGTATTATACATGGAGATCATATCCCCCCCTTATGTATTATACATGGAGATCATATCCCCCTTATGTATTATACATGGAGATCATATCCCCCTTATGTATTATACATGGAGATCATATCCCCCCCTTATGTATTATACATGGAGATCATATCCCCCCTTATATATTATACATGGAGATCATATCCCCCCTTATGTATTATACATGGAGATCATATCCCCCTTATGTATTATACATGGAGATCATATCCCCCCTTATGTATTATACATGGAGATCTTATCCCCCCTTATGTATTATACATGGATATCATAACCCCCCTTATGTATTTATACATGGAGATCATATCCCCCCTTATGTATTTATACATGGAGATCATATCCCCCCTTATGTATTATACATGGAGATCATATCCCCCCTTATGTATTATACATGGTGATCATATCCCCCCTTATGTATTATACATGGAGATCATATCCCCCTTATGTATTATACATGGAGATCATATCCCCCCTTATGTATTATACATGGAG
The DNA here is from genome assembly GCF_062004578.1 of Staurois parvus. Taxonomy (NCBI): domain Eukaryota; kingdom Metazoa; phylum Chordata; class Amphibia; order Anura; family Ranidae; genus Staurois; species Staurois parvus. The sequence goes on from NW_028317891.1 coordinate 562,345, forward strand.
ATCATATCCCCCCCTTATGTATTATACATGGAGATCATATCCCCCCTTATGTATTATACATGGAGATCATATCCCCCTTATGTATTATACATGGAGATCATATCCCCCTTATGTATTATACATGGAGATCATATCCCCCCTTATGTATTATACATGGAGATCATATCCCCCTTATGTATTATACATGGAGATCATATCCCCCCTTATGTATTATACATGGAGATCATATCCCCCCTTATGTATTATACATGGAGATCATATCCCCCTTATGTATTATACATGGAGATCATATCCCCCCTTATGTATTATACATGGAGATCATATCCCCCCTTATGTATTATACATGGAGATCATATCCCCCTTATGTATTATACATGGAGATCATATCCCCCTTATGTATTATACATGGAGATCATATCCCCCTTATGTATTATACATGGAGATCATATCCCTCTAATGTATTATACATGGTGATCATATCCCCCCTTATGTATTATACATGGAGATCATACCCCCCTTATGTATTATACATGGAGATCATATCCCCCCTTATGTATTATACATGGAGATCATATCCCCCCTTATGTATTATACATGGAGATCATATCCCCCCCTTATGTATTATACATGGAGATCATATCCCCCCCTTATGTATTATACATGGAGATCATATCCCCCCTTATGTATGGAGATCATATCCCCCCTTATGTATTATACATGGAGATCATATCCCCCTTATGTATTATACATGGAGATCATATCCCCCTTATGTATTATACATGGAGATCATATCCCCCCTTATGTATTATACATGGAGATCATATCCCCCCTTATGTATTATACATGGAGATCATATCCCCCTTATGTATTATACATGGAGATCATACCCCCCTTATGTATTATACATGGTGATCATATCCCCCCTTATGTATTATACATGGAGATCATATCCCCCCTTATGTATTATACCTGGAGATCATATCCCCCCTTATGTATTATACATGGAGATCATATCCCCCCTTATGTATTATACCTGGAGATCATATCCCCCCCTTATGTATTATACATGGAGATCATATCCCTCTTATGTATTATACATGGTGATCATATCCCCCCTTATGTATTATACATGGAGATCATACCCCCTTATGTATTATACATGGAGATCATATCCCCCCTTATGTATTATACATGGAGATCATATCCCCCCTTATGTATTATACATGGTGATCATATCCCCCCTTATGTATTATACATGGAGATCATATCCCCCCTTATGTATTATACATGGAGATCATATCCCCCCTTATGTATTATAGATGGAGATCATATCCCCCCTTATGTATTATACATGGAGATCATATCCCCCTTATGTATTATACATGGAGATCATATCCCCCTTATGTATTATACATGGTGATCATATCCCCCCTTATATATTATACATGGAGATCATATCCCCCCCTTATGTATTATACGTGGAGATCATATCCCCCCTTATGTATTATACGTGGAGATCATATCCCCCCCTTATGTATTATACATGGAGATCATATCCCCCCTTATGTATTAAACATGGAGATCATATCCCCCCTTATGTATTATACATGGAGATCATATCCCCCCTTATGTATTATACATGGAGATCATATCCCCCTTATGTATTATACATGGAGATCATATCCCCCTTATGTATTATACATGGAGATCATATCCCCCCTTATGTATTATACATGGAGATCATATCCCCCCTTATGTATTATACATGGAGGTCATATCCCCCTTATGTATTATACATGGAGATCATATCCCCCCTTATGTATTATACATGGAGATCATATCCCCCTTATGTATTATACATGGAGATCATATCCCCCCTTATGTATTATACATGGAGATCATATCCCCCCTTATGTATTATACATGGAGATCATATCCCCCCCTTATGTATTATACATGGAGATCATATCCCCCTTATGTATTATACATGGAGATCATATCCCCCTTATGTATTATACATGGAGATCATATCCCCCTTATGTATTATACATGGAGATCATATCCCCCCTTATGTATTATACATGGAGATCATATCCCCCCTTATGTATTATACATGGAGATCATATCCCCCTTAATCTCCTCTTCTCAGTAGAGAATAAATTCAGTTCCTCTAATCTTTCCTCATAGATGATCTCCTCCATGCCTCGTATCAGTTTGGTTGCCCTTCTCTGTACTTTCTCCAGTTCCCCAATGTTCTTTTTGTGAATTGGTGCTCAAAACTGAACTGCATATTCCAGATGAGGTCATACTAATGATTTGTACCGGGGGGGGGGGGGGGGGGAATGATATCTCTCTCTGGAGTCTATACCTCTCTTAATACAAGAGAACCCGCAGCTTGGCATTGCAGTCATTATTAAGCTTGTGATCTACCAGGACCCCCAGATCCTTCTCCTCCATTGACCCCCCCCAAATCCTTCTCCACCATTGACCCCCCAGATCCTTCTCCACCATTGACCCCCCCCCCCCAGATCCTTCTCCACCATTGACCCCCCCCGATCCTTCTCCACCATTGACCCCCCCAGATCCTTCTCCACCATTGACCACAACAGATCCTTCTCCACCATTGATTCCCCCCAGATCCTTCTCCACCATTGACCCCCCCAGATCCTTCTCCACCATTGATTCCCCCCAGATCCTTCTCCACCATTGACCCCCCCAGATCCTTCTCCACCACTGACTCCCCCGATCCTTCTCCACCATTGACCCCCCCTTAGTTGAACCCCCCTAGTTTGTATGGTGCATGCATATTCTTATCCCCCAAGTACAGAACCTTACATTTATCAACATTAACCCTCATTGTCCTTGCCCAAACTCAAAAAAGCCTATAAAAAAGTACCAGGGGCATCTCATGGGGCCCCCTACTGACCCCGGGCCCTCGGGCAGTGCCCGAGTTTCCAAATGGTCAGTCCGCCCCTGTACACAGAGCATTGATGTCGGCTTGTAAGTTGGAGACATCCTGTAAGGACGTTATTCCCCGGCACAGCTTGGTGTCATCTGCAAAGACTGAAATGGGACCCCATATTGTTTATATATATATTACACAGTAAGGTGGTTGGAAGAGATAGTCAGTTTGGTTTTAATTCCAGTATGTTTTTCCTCCGGGGAGATTTACCTCCACTTCCTGTCCCTATAAACACACACAGGAAGTCAGCAGAAATCCCCCCGACTGGGAAACAGACAGCAATAAAAGCTACAACCCCTCCTCGCCCTCTTTTACTGCACAGAACGTTTTAGATCTCTGCAATTTTAAATTGTAATCTTTCATTTAAAGTTCTTTGAGGAAAATTGGAATCCCTCATAATGGGCAGAGCGGGCGTACAGACCCGGGAACTCAGAACAGGGATGGTGGGAACCCCTCATAATGGGCAGAGCAGGTGTACAGACCCGGGAACTCAGCACAGGGATGGTGGGAACCCCTCATAATGGGCACAGGCGGTGTACAGACCCGGGAACTCAGCACAGGGATGGTGGGAACCCCTCATAATGGGCACAGCGGGTGTACAGACCTGGGAACTCAGCACAGGGATGGTGGGAACCCCTCATAATGGGCACAGCGGGTGTACAGACCTGGGAACTCAGCACAGGGATGGTGGGAACTCCTCATAATGGGCACAGCGGGCGTACAGACCCGGGAACTCAGCACAGGGATGGTGGGAACCCCTCATAATGGGCACAGCGGGTGTACAGACCTGGGAACTCAGCACAGGGATGGTGGGAACTCCTCATAATGGGCACAGCGGGCGTACAGATCCGGGAACTCAGCACAGGGATGGTGGGAACTCCTCATAATGGGCACAGCGGGTGTACAGACCTGGGAACTCAGCACAGGGATGGTGGGAACCCCTCATAATGGGCACAGCGGGTGTACAGACCTGGGAACTCAGCACAGGGATGGTGGGAACTCCTCATAATGGGCACAGCGGGCGTACAGATCCGGGAACTCAGCACAGGGATGGTGGGAACTCCTCATAATGGGCAGAGTGGGTGTACAGACCCGGGAACTCATCTTCTGAAAAGTGACTCTATCATTGCTTTCTACTCTTCAATGTTTTTCATGTTTTCATGGCTGGATTACAAATGTACAGAAATGAGCATCCCTGAAGCCGGACCGTGCCGGGATACAAAACCATCTCTACAAAGAGGACCTGTCCTGACCCAGCACAGCGATTCTACTATGAGGATGTATCAGTGAGAAAGGTGCTCTGAAATATTTCCTTTTCCTAGAAAAAAACTCTTCTGTGGGTTCCTTCCAGCACCAGTCACGTGACCAAAAAAAATCCTAGGCGTGTGATCATGTGATTTGTACCGCCAATCCGGACCATGATCCTGAATTCCACAGAGATCCCGGCCAGTTGTGCTCTAAAGCTGAACTTTATTCAACTTCTATGACATTCCCTTTGCTGCTCAAATCCTAAAATCTAATTTTTAAATACTCGCCTTCCATTTTCATTATATACCTCATTTTAGTCCCAGTGATTATGAATGCACCCATGTATCGGTTTCCGAAAATTGTGGGCTGAAAATCGGCATTTTTCCCATAGAAGAAAAAAGGTGGCGATAATGGCATCCCATAGATTTCAATACAAAATCGCCCCATACACTTCAATGCAAAACCGTGTCCCATAGGCTTCAATGCAAAATCGGGTCCCATAGACCTCAATTAAAAATTGAGTCCCATTGGCTTGAATGCAAAATCGCGTCCCATACACCTCAATGCAAAATCGTGTCCCATAGGCTTCAATGCAAAATTGGGTCCCATAGACCTCAATTAAAAATTGAGTCCCATTGGCTTGAATGCAAAATCGCGTCCCATACACCTCAATGCAAAATCGTGTCCCATAGGCTTCAATGCAAAATCACGTTCCATAGACTTCAATTCAAAATTGTCTCCCATACATCTTAATGCAAAGTCGTGTCCCATAAGCTTCAATGCAAAATCGGGTCCCATAGACCTCAATTCAGAATCGAGTTCCATTGACTTGAATGCAAAATTGCATCCCATAGACCTCAATTCAAAATCGTGCCCCATAGGCTTCAATGCAAAAATCGCTTCCCATAGATTCTAATGTAAAATTGCCTCCCATAGACTTTAATGCAAAATCACGTCCCATAGACCTCAATTCAAAATTGTGTCCCGTAGACTTCAATGCAAAATCGCGTCCCATAGGCTTCAATGCAAAATTGCGTCCCATAGACCTCAATGCAAAATTACGTCCCATGGGCTTCAATGCAAAAATTGCATCCAATAGACTTCAATGCAAAAACATCAACCGCATTAATTACTTTTTAAAAACTTGTTAACAAAACTGTCCATTTCGGATTTCGGCCAAGCGCATCCTGAATTTTCGGTTTCAGTACTGGAATTTTCATTTCCAGTGATGTCATCACTGGGTCTCTGGCTGTCTCTATGCAATGCAGGCAGCTTACGGTTCAAGGGAGGGGCCGGTGGGGCGGGGTATATAGCTTCCTGAGAACATCACAGTTTATAGGTCACAATAAAGGTGGAAAAAGTTCTGAAATTATTTATCTTTGGCTCATTTTTTTTACATCACAGAAACCTAACATTTTCCCAGGTTGTGAAGACTTTTTATATCTACTATAGACCGTCAGGATGAAGCGCGGTCTGACCGCGACGGGACTAACCTCTCCGGCGGCCGGGTGAGGAGCAGACGTGGAGAGGTGTCACCGAGTATCTCCCGGTTATTTGGAAGGCGAAAGCATTAAACAGTTCAAAAGGTAAAAGACTTTCCTCTGAAAACTGGTTTGAATTGTAAATTAATTCCAAGATTAAGTGGTACAACTGCGGCCGGATAAGTAGCGGCTCTACATTATGCTATTGTACGGCTGAGCTGCTAAAAATTTTAATATTTTAATATCCTCTTAAATAATTAATACTTTTAAATTATCAACTGGCAGAGACCGCCGTCTCCGAGGGATGTGGCAGACGCTTCTACAACATTTAAAGACGCACGGCCGCCGCCGATTTCTACGGCTTTCCCGCACCTGGACTCCCACCCCGGAAGGTGTAGCCGAGAAACGAGTTACCTCGGGTTCACACCTAAGCGTCTTCTGCAGCACTTTGTAAAGATCCATTTATTATTATTATTATTATTATACAGGATTTATATTATTATTATTATTATTATACAGGATGTATATTATTATTATTATTATTATACAGGATGTATATTATTATTATTATTATTATACAGGATTTATATATTATTATTATTATACAGGATTTATATTATTATTATTATTATTATACAGGATTTATATATTATTATTATTATACAGGATTTATATTATTATTATTATTATACAGGATTTATATTATTATTATTATTATTAATATTATTATTATACAGGATTTATATTGTTATTATTATTATTATTATTATACAGGATTTATATTATTATTATTATTATTACTATACAGAATTTATATTATTATTATTATACAGAATTTATATTATTATTATTATACAGGATTTTTATTATTATTATTACTACTATACAGGATTTATATTATTATTATTATTATACAGGATTTATATTATTATTATTATTATACAGGATTTATATTATTATTATTATTATTATACATGATTTATATTATTATTATTATTACTATACAGGATTTATATTATTATTATTATTATACAGGATTTATATTATTATTATTATTATTACTATACAGGATTTATATTATTATTATTATACAAAATTTATATTATTATTATTATACAGGATTTTTATTATTATTATTACTACTATACAGGATTTATATTATTATTATACATGATTTATATTATTATTATTATTACTATACAGGATTTATATTATTATTATTATTATACAGGATTTATATTATTATTATTATACAGAATTTATATTATTATTATTATACAGGATTTTTATTATTATTATTACTACTATACAGGATTTATATTATTATTATTATTACTATACAGGATTTATATTATTATTATTATACAGGATTTATATTATTATTATTATACAGAATTTATATTATTATTATTATACAGGATTTTTATTATTATTATTACTACTATACAGGATTTATATTATTATTATACATGATTTATATTATTATTATTATTACTATACAGGATTTATATTATTATTATTACTATACAGGATTTATATTATTATTATAATACAGGATTTATATTGTTGTTATTATTAATATTATTATTATTATTATTATACAGGATTTATATTATTATTATTATTATTACTATACAGGATTTATATTATTATTATTATACAGGATTTATATTATTATTATTATTATTATTATTATACAGGATTTATATTATTATTATTATTATTATTACTATACAGGATTTATATTATTATTATTATTATTATACAGGATTTATATTATTATTATACAGGATTTATATTATTATTATACAGGATTTATGGCGCCAACAGTTTGCTCAGCTCTTTACAATATAATGGGAGACAATACAGCAACAATACAGTTCAATACAAGAGGGATAGGAGGGCCCTGATCCTGGGAGCTTACAATCTAGGAGTAACGTGATTTCCTATGGGACAGGTTCCCATCTTCGCGTTTTCACACGCTGCGTTTTTTGGAAAGGGTCAGGGACTTTTTTTGAACGCAAAACGTCGTGTTTTTGGTTCTATAGACCTCAATGGGAAAGCTATAGAAAAGTTTTTTGTTGCATTTTTGATGTGTTTTGTTTAACCACCTCCCGTCCAGTCATTGTATATAATCGGCCGGACGGTGGCAGTGCAGGGACGGGTGGCTGTTTATAAACGGCATCCCCACACCGTGCTTGTGCACGCTCCCTGGGAGCGCACAGCACTGTGATCCGGTGCCCGCTGTGTCCTCCGGACAGTGGAACACAGATGGTCGTACGGGACCTCTGTTTGAGGTCCCGATCATGTGATCACTGATTGGCCAATCAGTGATCACATGCAGAGTAGTAAGCAAGATGTCACTTCTGACATCATTGCTTACTACGTGTGAAATCTGTGAATGATCAGAGAGGTCACATGGTACAGGGCCATTCACAACAGCCTTGTACCATGTGACAAGCTGTGACCAATCACATCTCACACAGTAGTTCTCAATGGCTGCAAGAATGCAGCCGGAGAGGAGAAATGATTGCTTTTACAGCCTTTACGGGTGTAAAAGCAATCAGTGTAAAAAAATAAATAAATCGTCATTCCTCCCCCACAAGTAGTACAGTGTCATCATGGTGACACTGTACTGCTAGGGTGACAGTATGTAAAAATAAATAAATAAATAAAAAAATAATAAAAAAAATTAAAAACAAAAATGTTTAAAAATTATACTTTTTGGTTAGAAACTAATTTGGGTTATTTTTGTTTTACTAAAAAGATAACGGAATACATTTTGGCCAAGATTTATGATGAAATATTATTTATTTACAAAATTTTATAAGAAAAACACTTTTTTTCAACATTTTTGGACTTTTTAATTTACATAGCAAAAAAAAAAATCTCAGCGGTGAATAAATCCCACCAAAATAAAGCTTTATCTGTCTCAAAAAAATGCTATAACATTCATATGGGTACAGTGTTGCATGACCGCGCAATTGTCATTCAAAGTGTGATAGCGCTGAAAGCTGAAGATTGGCCTGGACAGGAAGGGGGGGGGTGAAAGTGTCTGGACTGGAAGGGGGTGAAAGTGTCCGGACTGGAAGGGGGGAAAGTGTCCGGACTGGAAGGGGGTGAAAGTGTCCGGACTGGAAGGGGGGAAAGTGTCCGGACTGGAAGGGGGGGAAAGTGTCCGGACTGGAAGGGGGTGAAAGTGTCCGGACTGGAAGGGGGTGAAAGTGTCCGGACTGGAAGGGGGTTAAAGTGTCCGGACTGGAAGGGGGGGAAAGTGTCCGGACTGGAAGGGGGGGAAAGTGTCCGGACTGGAAGGGGGTGAAATCGTCTGGACTGGAAGGGGAGGAAAGTGTCCACACTGGAAGGGGAGGAAAGTGTCCGGACTGGAAGGGGGTGAAAGTGTCCGGACTGGAAGGGGGGGAAAGTGTCCGGACTGGAAGGGGAGGAAAGTGTCCGGACTGGAAAGGGGGAAAGTGTCCGGACTAAAAAAGGGGGTGAAAGTGTCCGGACTGGAAGGGGGTGAAAGTGTCCGGACTGGAAGGGGGGAAAGTGTCCGGACTGGAAGGGGGTGAAAGTGTCTGGACTGGAAGGGGGTGAAAGTGTCCGGACTGGAAGGGGGTGAAAGTGTCCGGACTGGAAGGGGGTTAAAGTGTCCGGACTGGAAGGGGGGGAAAGTGTCCGGACTGGAAGGGGGGGAAAGTGTCCGGACTGGAAGGGGGTGAAATCGTCTGGACTGGAAGGGGAGGAAAGTGTCCACACTGGAAGGGGAGGAAAGCGTCCGGACTGGAAGGGGAGGAAAGTGTCCGGACTGGAAGGGGGTGAAAGTGTCCGGACTGGAAGGGAGGAAAGTGTCCGGACTGGAAGGGGGGGAAAGTGCCCGGACTGGAAGGGGGGGAAAGTGTCCAGACTGGAAGGGGGTGAAAGTGTCTGGACTGGAAGGGGGGGAAAGTGTCCAGACTGGAAGGGGGTGAAAGTGTCCGGACTGGAAGGGGGGGAAAGTGTCCGGACTGGAAGGGGGTGAAAGTGTCCGGACTGGAAGGGGGGGAAAGTGTCCAGACTGGAAGGGGGTGAAAGTGTCTGGACTGGAAGGGGGGGAAAGTGTCCAGACTGGAAGGGGGTGAAAGTGTCCGGACTGGAAGGGGGGGAAAGTGTCCGGACTGGAAGGGGGTGAAAGTGTCCGGACTGGAAGGGGGGGAAAGTGTCCGGACTGGAAGGGGGGGAAAGTGTCCGGACTGGAAGGGGGTGAAAGTGTCCGGACAGGAAGGGGGGGAAAGTGTCTGGACTGGAAGGGGGGGAAAGTGTCCGGACTGGAAGGGGGGGAAAGTGTCCGGACAGGAAGGGGGGGAAAGTGTCTGGACTGGAAGGAGGTGAAAGTGTCCGGACAGGAAGGGGGGGAAAGTGTCTGGACTGGAAGGGGGTGAAAGTGTCCGGACTGGAAGGGGGTGAAAGTGTCCGGACTGGAAGGGGGTTAAAGTGTCCGGACTGGAAGGGGGGGAAAGTGTCCGGACTGGAAGGGGGGGAAAGTGTCCGGACTGGAAGGGGGTGAAAGCGTCTGGACTGGAAGGGGGGGAAAGTGTCCGGACTGGAAGGGGAGGAAAGCGTCCGGACTGGAAGGGGAGGAAAGTGTCCGGACTGGAAGGGGGTGAAAGTGTCCGGACTGGAAGGGGGGGAAAGTGTCTGGACTGGAAGGAGGTGAAAGTGTCCGGACTGGAAGGGGGTGAAAGTGTCCGGGCTGGAAGGGGGGGAAAGTGTCTGGACTGGAAGGGGGTGAAAGTGTCCGGACTGGAAGGGGGTGAAAGTGTCCGGACTGGAAGGGGGTGAAAGTGTCCGGACAGGAAGGGGGTGAAAGTGTCTGGACTGGAAGGGGGGGAAAGTGTCCGGACTGGAAGGGGGTGAAAGTGTCCGGACTGGAAGGGGGTGAAAGTGTCAGGACTGGAAGGGGGGGAAAGTGTCCGGACTGGAAGGGGGTGAAAGTGTCCGGACTGGAAGGGGGTGAAAGTGTCAGGACTGGAAGTGGTTAAAATCTGCCTAGCAACAAGAAAAATTTAAAAATGAAAAGAAACCCGCAAAACCCATCAATAACACGGTAAAAAGGCAAGTGCAAAAATGTAAAACGCAATGTAGAAACGCATCCAACGCAACCTGCATAGGTGTGAAGCTAGGGTTAAAGCGGACACTGCATTAAAATTCACACTTCGCAGGTCACCGACACCAAACCACGACGAACCAGACTTCACGTGAGCAAATACGCACTTGTATGCGCAAAATAAACGCAAGAAATGTTGGCCGGAAATACTGATGTTGGAACACCAGCACTGTGCGCAGCTACCCTCATTCTCATATCACCATACAGAGTTAGGCTCGGCTCACACTGCTGCGACCCCGTTGTCATGCGATTTCCAGGTCAACCATGCAGTGCAACTCAGCCTGGCTTCACACATCGCATGTGATTTGCACTGGAGCCGCACCGCATTCCTGTGCAAATCACATGCGATTTCTGTGCGGTGCACGTTGAGCCGTACATTTTCTAGGGCTCAAATCGCACCTCATTCGCACCAAAAAAGTGCGGGACCCTTTTTTAGTCGGCACCAGAATCTCATTGCATGGGTGTTCGCAATTCTGCACGTCGCACCGCATTTTCCCAACTGATTTTGGGGTGTCGTTAACTTAACCTCTTCACGTCGGTCGCACGCAAATGTGCGTCCTCCCGGAGTCTGGGCCTAGGCGCCGTGCGGCCGCACATTGGCGGTCTATTAAAAAAGAACATATGTGCTGAGAGCGCTCGCCCTGCGCGCTCCCAGCACACGTGTCCGGTACTCACAGAAAGGTCCCGATCTCCTCTTTCGATCAGGACCTTTCCCGATCATGTGAACGCCGTGATGGTGTGACACGGCGGTCACACGACCGTAAACCCCGCCCCGCCTCCCGGCTTCTGAAACCCTTAAACGGCCGGCGTGAAGGGGTCAAAATACACAACCGCAGTGGTTTCCAAAACAGGAAAGGGGCTGGTAAATGTGACATATTTACTGGACCCTCCCCCCATTCTCCATCCTGAAGGTTCCTATTGCGTGCTTGCAGCTGCCAATGGGAAGTAGAGGAGGGACGTCGGCGTTACTTCAGGGGTGGGGGCACACAGGGGGGCCTAGGCAGCAGGGGAAACGTATGGTGCACAGAGAGGGTGATGGTTGCGGTGGGAGTGGGGTTAGTGGCGTCCCAAGGCAGGTGCGGGGGGGGTGTGGTCCGCACCGGGTGACACCGACCGCATGGGGTGACACTGGACCCGCTCCATGAAAAATTTAAGTTGTAAAGCAAGCCGACGATCCCCGCAGGATGGATTGGGGGCAATTACTGGAACCGATCCCCTGTATGGCTCCCCCTGCAGCAGCTGAAATCCGGCTTCTACTCCTCTCCCTCCTGCTGATTTTCAGCTGCTGCAGAGATACAGGGGATCAGTTCCAGTAATTGCCCCCCACCCAGAGGCGTCCCTAGGGTTGGTGTCACTTGGTGACACCCCCTCCGACGATTCCCACATGATGGATGGGATCTGCGGATTGGGGAACATAATGGATCGGACTCCAATCCATTATGCTCAATCCGCAGATCCCATCCATCCTGCAGGCATGCAACCTATACGGGGTGACACCGGGGTAGCGGCAAGATGCGTCTCCCATGTAGCTGTCCCCCCGGAAGCAACTGCACATGTCCCGGTTATAGGCATGATCAATCGATGACCTACTATCATCGATTGATCTACTATCTAGAACTAGTATCATCGATTGATCTACTATCTACTATCTAGAACTACTATCATCGATTGATCTACTATCTAAACTACTATCATCGATTGATCTACTGTCTACTATCTAGAACAGCGGTTCTCAACCTGGGGGTCGCGACCCCTTTGGGGGTCGAACGACCATTTCCCAGGGGTCGCCTAAGACCATCGGAAAACACATATTTCCGATGGTCTTAGGAACCGAGACACCGCTCCTGTCTCCGGCGATGTGTGGGCGGGATGATATGCTGCCCCTGTCACCGCCTCCTCGCTGCTGATTGGCCACCGGAACTGTAGCTCAGGAGAGGCACACAGGCGGCCAATCACCGGCGAGAAGGTGGAGCTTGGAGAGGAGGAGCCGAGCGGCAGCGCGCGGAGATCGAAGAAGATCGAGGGAGCTGCAGGAACGAGTGAAGAGGAGAGCGGCCAGAGAAGGAAGACAGCTGACAGGTAAGTGCAAATTTTGCTGCTGAAGCCAGGTATGCAGGCTGTAGATGGGAGAGGGAGAGAGCGAGCCCAGGCTGGAGCAGGGGTCAGCAAGGTAAGTATCATTGGTGTCAGTGGGAGGAATAGTGCCCCATCATTTGTGTCACTAATACCAACGATGGGGCACTATTCCTCCCCCCACTGACACCAACGATGGGGCACTATTCCTCCCCCCACTGACACCAACGATGGGGCACTATTCCTCCCCCCACTGACACCAACGATGGGGCACTATTCCTCCCCCCACTGACACCAACGATGGGGCACTATTCCCCCCCCTCACTGACACCAACGATGGGGCACTATTCCTCCCCCCACTGACACCAATGATGGGGCACTATTCCTCCCCCCACTGACACCAACGATGGGGCACTATTCCTCCCCTCACTGACACCAACGATGGGGCACTATTCCTCCCCCCACTGACACCAACGATGAGACACTATTCCTCCCCCCACTGACACCAACGATGAGGCACTATTCCTCCCCCCACTGACACCAACGATGGGGCACTATTCCTCCCCTCACTGACACCAACGATGAGGCACTATTCCTCCCCCCACTGACACCAACGATGAGACAGTATTCCTCCCCTCACTGACACCAACGATGAGGCACTATTCCTCCCCCCACTGACACCAACGATGGGGCACTATTCCTCCCCTCACTGACACCAACGATGAGGCACTATTCCTCCCCCCACTGACACCAACGATGGGGCACTATTCCTCCCCTCACTGACACCAACGATGGGGCACTATTCGTCCCCTCACTGACACCAACGATGAGGCACTATTCCTCCCCCCACTGACACCAACGATGAGACAGTATTCCTCCCCTCACTGACACCAACGATGAGGCACTATTCCTTCCCTCACTGACACCAACGATGGGGCACTATTCCTCCCCCCACTGACACCAACGATGGGGCACTATTCCTCCCCCCACTGACACCAACGATGGGGCACTATTCCTCCCCCCACTGACACCAACGATGGGGCACTATTCCTCCCCCCACTGACACCAACGATGGGGCACTATTCCTCCCCCCACTGACACCAACGATGGGGCACTATTCCTCCCCCCACTGACACCAACGATGGGGCACTATTCCTCCCACTGATACCAATGATGGGGCACTATTCCCCCCACTGACACCAATGATGTGGCACTATTCCTCCCACTGATACCAATGATGGGGCACTATTCCTCCCACTGATACCAATGATGTGGCACTATTCCTCCCACTGACACCAATGATGGGGCACTATTCCTCCCACTGATACCAATGATGGGGCACTATTCCTCCCACTGATACCAATGATGGGGCACTATTCCTCCCACTGATACCAATGATGGGGCACTATTCCCCCCACTGACACCAATGATGTGGCACTATTCCTCCCACTGATACCAATGATGGGGCACTATTCCCCCCACTGACACCAATGATGTGGCACTATTCCTCCCACTGATACCAATGATGGGGCACTATTCCTCCCACTGATACCAATGATGGGGCACTATTCCCCCCACTGACACCAATGATGTGGCACTATTTCTCCCACTGACACCAATGATGGGACACTATTCCTCCCACTGCAAAATTACAGTTATGAAGTAGCAACGAAAATAATTTTATGGTTGGGGGTCACCACAACATGAGGAACTGTATTAAGGGGTCACGGCATTAGAAAGGTTGAGAACCACTGATCTAGAACTACTATCATCGATTGATCTACTATATACTATCTAGAACTACTATCATCGATTGATCTACTATCTAGAACTACTATCATCGATTGATCTACTATCTAGAACTACTATCATTGATTGATCTACTATCTACTATCTAGAACTACTTTCATCGATTGATCTACTATCTTTTATCTAGAACTACTATCATCGATTGATCTACTATCTAGAACTACTATCATTGATTGATCTACTGTCTACTATCTAGAACTACTATCATCAATTGATCTACTATCTAGAACTACTATCATCGATTGATCTACTATCTAGAGCTACTATCATCGATTGATCTACTATCTAGAACTACTATCATCGATTGATCTACTATCTACTATCTAGAACTACTATCATCGATTGATCTACTATCTAGAACTACTATCATCAATTGATCTACTATCTAGAACTACTATCATCAATTGATCTACTATCTAGAACTACTATCATCGATTGATCTACTGTCTACTATCTAGAACTACTATCATCGATTGATCTACTATCTAGAGCTACTATCATCGATTGATCTACTATCTACTATCTAGAACTACTATCATCGATTGATCTACTATCTACTATCTAGAACTACTGTCATCGATTGATCTACTATCTAGAACTACTATCAATTGATCTACTATCTAGAACTATTATCATCGATTGATCTAGTATCTAGAACTACTATCATCGATTGATCTACTATCTATTATCTAGAACTACTATCATCGATTGATCTACTATCTAGAACTACTATCAATTGATCTACTATCTAGAACTACTATCATCGATTGATCTAGTATCTAGAACTACTATCATCGATTGATCTACTATCTACTATCTAGAACTACTATCATCGATTGATCTACTATCTACTATCTAGAACTACTATCATCGATTGATCTACTATCTACTATCTAGAACTACTATCATTGATCGTGCCTGAAACCGGAACATGCGCAGTTACTGGAACCGATCCTCTGTGGGTGGGGGGCAATTACTGGAACCGATCCTCTGTGGGTGGGGGGCAATTACTGGAACCGATCCCCTGTGGGTGGGGGGCAATTACTGGAACCGATCCTCTGTGGGTGGGGGGCAATTACTGGAACCGATCCCCTTTTACGTGGGGGGCAATTACTGGAACCGATCCTCTGTGGGTGGGGGGCAATTACTGGAACCGATCCTCTGTGGGTGGGGGGCAATTACTGGAACCGATCCTCTGTGGGTGGGGGGCAATTACTGGAACCGATCCTCTGTGGGTGGGGGGCAATTACTGGAACCGATCTTCTGTGGGTGGGGGGCAATTACTGGAACCGATCCTCTGTGGGTGGGGGGCAATTACTGGAACCGATCCTCTGTGGGTGGGGGGCAATTACTGGAACCGATCCTCTGTGGGTGGGGGGCAATTACTGGAACCGATCCCCTGTGGGTGGGGGGCAATTACTGGAACCGATCCTCTGTATCTCTGCTGCAGCTGAAAGCCAGCATGAGGGAGCAGCAGAAGAAGCCGGCTTTCAGCTGCTGCAGGAGGAGCCATACAGGGGATCGGTTCCAGCAACTGCAATACCCCCCCACCATGCTGATCATCCTCCCTGCCCACATGTGATTCACCCATCTGCCTGGGCCCCCCTGTTGTCCTGTGCCCCGTACAGGAGGGATGGTGGTACCCCCGTATCCATGGCCCTGCTCCTGATACATAAGCACCAAGCGATGCCCATCCAGCTGATCTCCTTAACAAGTCATTTGAAAAGATGAAAAGCGAAGTTTCTCTGTGAATATAAATATGAGGGAACGTATTACAAGCCATTAGCACACTTCTGTATTCCTTCAAAAGGCACGGGGGAGGGGGGAGGGGGGGGGTCGAAATAATTGGAAGACAAAACTGCATCTATTAAAGCGGATGTTTGATCTGCCTACATGTCACCCCCCCCCCCCCCCCCCGATTCCTTCCTCCCTCCCTTCTCATCAACAGGCAGCTGACATTTTGAAAAGCAACCTTTCCGTTTTTTATGACATACCTAGTGATGTCATCATTTGGTCTCTGTGCTTCTCTATGCGATGCAGGCAGGTCATGGCTGGAGGGAGGGGCCGGCAGGGGGCTGTGAAGCTCTCAGGAAGCTATGCACAGCACTCTGCCGGGCCCTCTCACCAGCCATGATGTGTCTGCATTGCATAGGGAAGCACAGCCACCCAGTGATGACATCACTAGCTCCAAAACAAGGTATGTCATCAAAAATGATTGAAACGTTTCATTAGCATGTTGATGAGACGGGAGGAAGGAATCAGGGAAGGCAACATGTAGGCAGATCGGTGGGCCTCTCAAGACCCCTTATGCAAGCAGGGGAGGAGTTATGCAAATATCGAAATGCCTTGTCTCCAAATATCACCCAAACCGTACTCTTGGCTCCTCGCACGACCTCCTGCTCTCTAGCTCCCTCGTCTCCTCCTCCCATGCTGGTCTCCAGGACTTCTCCAGAGCTTCCCCCATCCTCTGGAACTCTCTACCCCAATTTATCAGACTATCGCCTACTCTGCTCACTTTTAGGCGATCTCTGAAAACCGATCTCTTCAGGGAAGCCTATCCTGCCCTCAGCTAATACTGGAATCCTCTACTCTTCCAACCAGTTCATCCCCCACAGTTACTACCTTTTGTACCACTAGCCCCTCCCTCCTAGATTGTAAGCTCCCAGGATCAGGGCCCTCCTAACCCTCTTGTATTGAACTGTATTGTTGCTGTATTGTCTCCCGTTATATTGTAAAGTGCTGAGCAAACTGTTGGCGCCATAAATCCTGTATAATAATAATAATAATATAAATCCTGTATAATAATAATAATAATATAAATCCTGAATAATAATAATAATGATATAAATCCTGTATAATAATAATAATAATATAAATCCTGAATAATAATAATATAAATTCTGTATAATAATAATAATATAAATCCTGTATAATAATAATAATAATAATAATAATAATAATAATAATAATATAAATCCTGTATAATAATAATAATAATAATAATATAAATCCTGTATAATAATAATAATAATAATATAAATCCTGTATTATAATAATAATAATCCTGTATAATAATAATAATAATATAAATCCTGCATAATAATAATAATAATAATATAAATCCTGTATTATAATAATAATAATCCTGTATAATAATAATAATATAAATCCTGCATAATAATAATAATAATAATAATATAGATCCTGTATTATAATAATAATAATAATAATATAAATCCTGTATAATAATAATAATAATAATATAAATCCTGTATTATAATAATAATAATAATAATATTAACCGGCCCTTAGTGCTTTTTGCATTCTGCTTTGCTTTTTACATGCGCGTTTTTGCGGAATTATTTCAGTGTTTTGTGTTTTTTTTTTCAGCTTTTTTATTTTGTGAAAGTTTAAAAAATTTTATTGCTGGGCAGGAAAAAAAAAGGCAAAATGCAAAACGTACTACATGCATTATAGCAGCTTCTCCACTGAACTCTATTGTAGCAAAAACGCAGCTTTTTGCGTTTAAAAAAAAAAAAGTCCCTGACCCTTTCCAAAAACGCAGCACCTGAAAAAAAGCATAGATATGAACGTATCCCATGGGAAACCATGTTACATGGATTGTAGTGCGTTTCTGCATAAAGGTCTAAAAAACACATTGGTGTGAATCCGGGGTAGGCCCGGGTTCACACTGACGCGGTGCGGCACATCGCATGTGATTGGCACAGGAACGGCACCGCATTCCTCTGCAAATCACATGTGATTCCTGTGTGGCGCAATTTGAGCCGTACATTTTGTACGGCTCAAATCGCACCGCGTCCGCAACAAAAACGCGCGGGAACCTTTTTTAGTCCGCACCAGAATCGGATCGCATGGGTGTTCACACCCATGTGATCCAATTCTGCACATCGCACCGCGTTTTTCAAACTGATTTCTGGGTATCAGCTGAAAATACACCCCCGCAGTGATCTGTATGAACGGGGTGCGATTATTACATTTTGTAGGGCTCAAATTGCACCACATCCGTCCCAAACAAGTGCAGGACCCTTTTTTAGTCCGCACCAGAATCGGATTGCATGGGTGTTCACAGCCATGCAGGGGCGGATTGGACAACTCATGGGGCCCCCGTGCAATAGGGGATCATGGGGCCCCTGGACAGTAGGGGATCATGAGGCCCCTGTGTCCTCGCCCACACTCAAACCACACCCAAAAAAGCCTATGAAAGGTACCATGGGCATCTCATGGGGCCTCTTCCTGCCCCCGGGCCCTCAGGCAATGCCCGAGTTTCCAAATGGTCAGTCCGCCCCTGCACTCATGCGATCCGATTCTGCACATCACACCGCGTTTTTCAAACTGATTTCTGGGTGTCGTTAGCTGAAAATACACACCCGCAGTGATTTGTATGAACGGGGTGCGATTATTACATTTTGTAGGGCTCAAATCGCACCACATACATCCCACAAAAGTGCAGGACCCTTTTTTAGTCCGCACCAGAATCGGATCGCATGGGGGTTCACACCCATGCGATCTGATTCTACACATCGCACCACCATTCCTGTGCAAATCACATGCGATTTCTGTGCAGTGCAATCTGAGCCATATATTCTGTATGGCTCAAATCGTACCGCGTCCGCAACAAAACTGTGCACGACCCTTTTTTAGTCCACACCAGAATCGGATCGCATGGGTGTTCCCTCCCATGCGCTCCGATTCTGCACATCGCACCGCTTTTTTCAAACTGATTTCAGGGTGTCTTTAACTTAATATACACCCCCGCAGCGGTTTGTATGAATGGGGTGCGATTGTTGCTTTTTGTAGGGCTCAAATCGCACCACGTACGTCCAAAAAAAACTTCAGGACCCTTTTTCCGCACAAGAATCGGATTGCGTGGGTGTGAACATGTGGTTTGTATGAACGAGGTGCGATTATTATGCGGTGCGGAAATCGCACAGAATCCGGTGAGAATTCCGCAACGCAACGCTGTGAACCCGGGATCAGGGATAATTATTAACCCCAGGCATGCAGTGCTGGTCTTCTACCAGGAGAGGGCAGGATATGCAGATCCAAATGCCCTGGATGTGTCTTCTCTCCTGTATGAGTGTCAGCTCCTCTGCTAGGGTGAGGGGTGAGGGCTGCGCCATATAAATGATGATGCTTGGATGGGGAGGGGCGTGCTACACTGTCCTGGAATGTCCACATCAACATATCAGCAGAAACAATTAACATTCAGGAAAATCCGGGCTCCATCTGATCTTGCAGTAATCTGTATGTTGCTGTACAGTATGTAATCCTCGGCTCATATGCCCTAATTATAATTATTTTCCTCCTCATCACACTGTGTAAATGGGACATTCATTAGCGAGAAAGCTGCAATTACACTAAAACTAAGTAACCCTTTGTGGGCCAGAGGGAGCGATACATAAAGGGTTAAGGTTCAAGTATACGATGAATGAAGAGCAACGCAAACGATGGCAACAGGAAAAATGACAATCAATTATAGGCTGCACTGATAGAGATGCTGTGCCGGCCACAGACAGGCCAGAGGTGGTACAGGAGACAGGCCAGAGGTGGTACAGGAGACAGGCCAGAGGTGGTACAGGAGACAAGCGGGAGGTGGTACAGGAGACAAGCCGGAGGTGGTACAGGAGACAAGCCAGAGGTGGTACAGGAGACGGGCCGAAGGTGGTACAGGAGACGGGCCGGAGGTGGTACAGGAGACAAGCCAGAGGTGGTACAGGAGACAAGCCGGAGGTGGTACAGGAGACAAGCCGAAGGTGGTACAGGAGACAAGCCAGAGGTGGTACAGGAGACAAGCCAGAGGTGGTACAGGAGACGGGCCGGAGCTGGTACAGGAGACGGGCCGGAGGTGGTACAGGAGACGGGCCGAAGGTGGTACAGGAGACGGGCCGGAGGTGGTACAGGAGACAAGCCAGAGGTGGTACAGGAGACAAGCGGGAGGTGGTACAGGAGACAAGCCGAAGGTGGTACAGGAGACAAGCCAGAGGTGGTACAGGAGATGGGCCGGAGGTGGTACAGGAGACGGGCCGGAGCTGGTACAGGAGACGGGCCGGAGCTGGTACAGGAGACGGGCCGGAGGTGGTACAGGAGACGGGCCAGAATTAGTACAGGAGACGGGCCAGAGGTGGTACAGGAGACGGGCCGGAGGTGGTACAGGAGACAAGCTGAAGGTGGTACAGGAGACAAGCCGAAGGTGGTACAGGAGACAAGCCGGAGGTGGTACAGGAGACAAGCCGGAGGTGGTACAGGAGACGGGCCGGAGGTGGTACAGGAGACGAGCCAGAGGTGGTACAGGAGACGGGCCAGAAGTAGTACAGGAGACGGGCCAGAGGTGGTACAGGAGACGGGCCGGAGGTGGTACAGGAGACGGGCCGGAGGTGGTACAAGAGAGGGGCCAGAAGTGGTACAGGAGACGGACCAGAGGTGGTACAGGAGACAGGCCAGAGGTGGTACAGGAGACAGGCCGGAGGTGGTACAGGAGACAGGCCGGAGGTGGTACAGGAGACAGGCCAGAGGTGGTACAGGAGGCAGTGACCACCAATGTGAGGGAGGCCTTCTCTCACTGACCTCAAATCTAAGGGGGTCCCCTAAACCTGAGTAATTTTGAGGGAGATATGGATGATTCCTCATTTATCATCTATGTATAATAAAAGAAATTGATTGGCTCTTCTGAGACTATTCAAGAATAAAAAAAGTAGACATCCCCTCTAAGAAAGTTGTCACTAAAACAAGGCAGATTTCCCTTCAGCTTGCGTTTCTGTGACAATTTTGCACTTCTGTGTCTATAACACAATTGTCATCAAAGCCCATCTGCCTCTGCCGACCCTTTCATAGGCTTCTCAATCAGGTGATCACTGATTGGTTATTGGACAGTCCCAGTACTGGCGGCATGCAGTTCAGCATGTTCCCAGCACACAACAGGTATACATGTATGAATAAAACCCACCTGCATGCTTCAACAAAGATATGTAAAGGCGGTGGCAAGGGGTTAAGAACCGCTACTAAAAAGCTACCAAGCCCTTACCCTGCAGGCCTAGGCACAAGCCCAAAGGTATCTTGGTTCCTGAATGGAGCCTCTTCTACGAGACATTAAGTCATCATTTCGTACATTAGAGCTCTTTATCTCTCCAGAATTTATGAAATAATCTTTACAGCAAGTGAAACAAACAGTTTTCCATGTGAGACAACGACTGCAATATGTTTCCATCGTTTTTCCTCCAAAATTCCCCATGTGCCGGTGGAGACAGCTGTTGCGCTATTTGTCCTAGCAGCGATTCTGATAACGCACTGTGAGAAGAGAATGGGAGTCCTACGTGTTTCCTGTAATGTGGAAGGGTGGGGGGGGGGTTCTTGTTTAGAATTTATGATGTACATTATAGATGTGAATCCACATACATAAGGCAACAGCGTTGTGCATGAATGGCTGCACTCCCAGGTCCCTGATATACACAGGGTGGCCATATGAGTGCTGATGACTGCAAGCAATTCCATAGATATAAGCTTTACTAATGGTTGGCACCATGGCGCAAGAAGCGGGAAGATGTCCAAAATGGCGCAAAAAGCGGGAAGATGTCCACCATGGCGCAAGAAGCGGGAAGATGTCCACAATGGCGCAAGAAGCGGGAAGATGTCCACAATGGCGCAAGAAGCGGGAAGATGTCCACCATGGTGCAAGAAGCGGGAAGATGTCCACCATGGCGCAAGAAGCGGGAAGATGTCCACCATGGCGTAAGAAGCGGGAAGATGTCCACCATGGCGCAAGAAGCGGGAAGATGTCCACCATGGCGCAAGAAGCGGGAAGATGTCCACCATGGCGCAAGAAGCTGGAAGATTTCCACCATGGCGCAAGAAGCGGGAAGATGTCCACCAAGGCGCAAGAAGCTGGAAGATGTCCACCATGGCGCAAGAAGCGGGAAGATGTCCACCATGGCGCAAGAAGCTGGAAGATGTCCACCATGGCGCAAGAAGCGGGAAGATGTCTACCATGGCGCAAGAAGCGGGAAGATGTTCACCATGGCACAAGAAGCGGGAAGATGTCCACCATGACACAAGAAGCGGGAAGATGTCCACAATGGTGCAAGAAGTGGGAAGATGTCCACGATGGTGCAAGAAGCGGGAAGATGTCCACCATGGCGCAAGAAGTGGGCAGCCAAAAACGCAAAGGATGGATGCAAATGTGGAAAATGAAAAGGTTACGGGAATCTGTTTGGAGGAAAAGAGCGGAACTCTGCCCTCACAAGTGGATTCTCCATCACGACAATCCTCCTGCATTGTGTCACAACTTCCTGGTCCAGAAATCCATTCCGAAACTTGACCAACCAGCTTATTCCCTGAGTTTTGTCTGTTTCAAAAAATTAAAAAAAAACAAAGACTTGATGACGCTCCGCACATCCAGCGCTCTAGAAAACAAATTTCAGGAATGTCTCCAGCAGTGGCACAGTCATTTAGAAAAGTGCGTTTCTTCACAAGGGAAGTACTTTGAAGGTGACAACGGCTAGTGTATAGGTAAGCAAACTTTTTTTTCTTTGCAGGTCCATTCCAGGAATGAAATTGTCACTGAAATTGAGACTGTACTGTGTTCAGGAATAGACATACCATGACAGAGAGGAGCAGTGAAGCACAATCACTGCATAATACCATTGGGCTGAAAACAAAACCTGCATTGGTAGAAAACAAAAATGGCTGCCACTGTCCTCTATGTCAATGCAAGCAATGTGTAGAAACAAGGTTCCGAACATACTAACAATCACATTGAGAAGACTGTTCACATCCGGGTGATCACAATCCAATATGTAAATCTTATCAAAGATTAAACCTTCTCTTTCTGTAACAAATCCATCGGAGAGAGGCGCACCATCCCTGTGTAGAACGTACACACCTGATATAACTCTCCACAAGGCTTTTCAATCTCTGAACTAATGAGAGCTGTGGAGGATCAGCCTGACAATCACCCTCCCTTCCATGGCTTCTCTTCCTGCACTGCTGGCACTGTGGACTAGCCTGTGGCCGGGAAGAGAAGAGTTTTTGGTCCATGGCTGACGCAAGAGGTACAGCTTCCCTCAGCCAATGCGCTCGCCGACGCACAATCTCGGGAACCGTTCTCAAACCTTATTTTTAATTCGTCTCCAAGAGCGGCTCTGCGCTCCAGAGATGGAAATGAATGTGTCAAACGCATTTAAAGGCCGGATGATGCTGACTGCTTTGGTCATTTTTTAATTCAATGCAGATGGCAGGAATGGGAGGGATCCTGGCAGCCAGGTAATGAGAGTTGTTCCACATAATGGTGATGGACGGGCTGTCTGATCGGCTGACGGTGTCTATGCGGCCTCCAACCCCCACCCCTACATTTCCTGATGTGTTCCGTCACCGACTGCTGGACTTGCTTGGTCTATGTGTCAGTGCAAGGTGGAGAGCTGAGGTACCAAAAGAAGTGGCCCATAGCAATTCCTTTTACAGATGTTAAAGTAGATCTAACTCTTGATGGCTAAAATTTCATACAAGCTTTAAAGGTGACATTCAATACATTATCAAATATGCATCTACTACTATTTGCATTGAAGCCTGCAGAGCATTGCATCCATGATCAGTGAATCCTGGGTACAATGCACAGGCTCTATCAGTGTTTACCCCCAGCCTCAGATTCATATGGAGGTACAAACCTGGACTGGAGGAATTGTGGCTGGACTAAAAGTGATGAGAGAGTAGGGATCCCCAGTGTGGCTCTACACATGTCCCATCTGCCATGGTGGACTTGTAATTAACTGAATGTAATTAGTAACAGAGTTGGATGAGAAGACCTGGCTTGGGGTTCCAATCCATCCCAAAGGTGATCAGTAGGGTTGAGGTCAGGGCTGTGTGCAGGACACTTTAGTTCCTCAACACCAAACTGGTCAAACCATGTCTTTATTGCTGGTGATCAGTAGGGCTGAGGTCAAGTCTTTTCAGAGGCCGCTCAAGTCCTCCACATCAAACTTATCAAACCATGAATTTATGGATGGTAATCAGTAATGTTGAGGTCAAGTCTCTGTGAGGACACTTGAGTTCCTCCACACCAAACTCATCAAACCATGTCTTTATGTATGGTGATCAGCAGGTTTGAGGTCAGGACTCTGTATCGGCCACTCAAGTTCCTCCACACCAAACTCATCAAACCATAACTTTATGGATGGTAATCAGAAGGGCTGAGGTCAAGTCTCTTCAGAGGCCACTGAAGTTCCTCTACATCAAACTCATCAAACCATGTCTTTATGGATGGTAATCAGTAGGGTTGAGGTCAGGGCTGTGTGCAGGACACTTCAATTCCTCAACACCAAACTGGTCAAACCATGTCTTTATTGCTGGTGATCAGTAGGGCTGAGCTCTTCAGAGGCCACTCAAGTCCTCCACATCAAACTTATCAAACCATGAATTTATGGCTGGTAGTAATGTTGAGGTCAAGTCTCTGTGAGGACACTTGAGTTCCTCCACACCAAACTCATCAAACCATGTCTTTATGGATGGTGATCAGCAGGGTTGAGGTAAGGGCTCTGTGCAGGCCACTCAAGTTTCTCCACACCAAACTCATCAAACTATGTCTTTACAGACAGTGATCAGTAGGGTTGAGGTCAAGTCTCTGTACAGGACACTTGAATTCCTCCACACCAAACTCATCAAACTATAGGGTTGATTTACTGAAGGCAATTAGACTGTGTGCTTTGCAAAGTGCAATGCACTCTGTAAGTGCAGTTGCTCCAGAGCTTACTAAATGAGTAAAGCTTCCCTTTGCCAAGAATACCCAATCACATGCAAGGAACATTAAAAAAACCTGCATTTTTGCTTGCACATGACTGGCTGATGGAAATCAGCAGAGCTTCTGCTCATTTACTAAGCATTGGAGCAACTGCACTTGCAGAGTGCAATTGCATTTTGCAAAGTGCACAGTCTAATTGCCTTTAGTAAATCAACACCCATGTCTTCTTGGATGGATATCAGCAGGGTTGGGGTCAAGACTCTGTACGGGCCACTCAAGTTCCTCCACTCCAAACTTATCAAACCATGCCTTTATGGATTGTAATCAGTAGGGTTGAGGTCAAGTCTCTGTGAGGACACTTGAGTTCCTCCACACCAAACTCATCAAACCATGCCTTTATGGATGGTAATCAGTAGGGCTGAGGTCAAGGCTCTGTGTAAGAACTTGAGTTACTCTATACCAGTGGCTCTTAACCTGGGTTCGATCGAACCCCAGGGGTTCGGTGAGTCAGTCTCGCGGGTTCGGCGGAGGTGAAGACCCACACCCGACTCATATGATTCGTGCAGTAAATATTCATTATTATGTTTTTGTTTTTGTGTGAAAATCATGTTTTAATGGTTTTGTTCTTTGTTCTTAACGGTTTTGTTCATTTTGTGCACCTATGTATAAATATATACCTAAATATATACCTATGTTTTGAATTTTAAAAATCATATTTTATTTTTCCAATTAAGAAGGGTTCGGTGAATGCGCATATGAAACTGGTGGGGTTCAGTACCTCCAACAAGGTTAAGAACCACTGCTCTATACCAAACTCATCAAACCATGCCTTTATGGATGGTAATCAGTAGGGCTGAGGTCAAGGCTCCGTGCAAGAACTTGAGTTCCTCTATACCAAACTCATCAAACCATGCCTTTATGGATGGTAATCAGTAGGGCTGAGGTCAAGGCTCTGTGCAAGAACTTGAGTTCCTTTATACCAAACTCATCAAATCATGTCTTTATGGAGCTGGCTTTATATACAGGGTCATACTGGAACAGAAAATGGACTTCCCCAAACTGTTACCACAAGGTTGGAAGGGCACAATTATCTACAATGTCTTTGTATGTTGTGGTATTACCAGTATCCTTCACTGAAAACACTGAATCTTATCTTGATAGGGACCTACTAGAGGGGTCTACGTGTTGCTGAAAATCTGAATCACATGTTGGATCATTATATTTCTTTGGGCATCAACAATGAGTTAGCCACAGAAGAATTTCTAGTTTTGCCATCCTCCCCAAAACATGAAACATGTTAGGACGACAGAACAAGACAATGCAACAAATTCTGTTGTACAACTGGAGTTAGATGTTATTTCTTCCATGTTTAGCTTTACGCAAACCCGATTAAAGAGGTTTATGCCCACTTCCTAAGGGTAGGTGAGCACACTGGTGTTCCCCGCGATCTCTACAGTGAGGACGCATGCTTAGTGATTGGTGGGGGAGCACATATATTCTGCCTTTGTATCGATGCGGGAGAAGACCAGGGTTTGTACGCAGCAGACGGAGAAAGCTATCTGCAGTATATGAGCGCTCGGAGGAGCAGGGCGCCAGTTAGCCAAATTATCCATGAAAGCCATAATCCTTTTCATAATTACACATTTTAGAATTACAAATGACATAGGTGTGCTGTTTACACTGAAAACGGCTTTCCGTGGCTGTTCTAATGAATGAATGAAGGAGAAGTCCCACACCGAACAGCAGCTGACGAAACTTTAAAGCCGAACTCCAGCTTGGCAGCTAAACACTGAGCTCAGATACATTCATGTGACCTGTTCTATCAGCCAAAATACCTGCAATTCTGTTTGGCCAGCATTGGGTTTTTGACGAATATCCAGGAAGGTGTTACTATTGTTTACTACTTCAGATGCCTGTGTAACCTACCTGCACAGAAGGCTGTGAAAGATCACCATCGCACTATACAGCTAGAAGGTGAGACTGCGGACTTTTATCGCACCACCAGCTCCCTGGGCTATGAATGGGGATGTCCACACTGCTGCGGTTTTCCATCTTCACCTTCCTCTTAAAAAAGCTTACAGTTTATGAGTTTTATGTGACTGGGTTTGTGTACATCAACTTTAATTATGACTAATCATCAACAGTCCCTTAAATATACTAATATAATAATACTCCCTCTTTCTGTAGGGGTCCCACAAGGTTCTGTCTTTGGACCCCTTCTCTCCTCCATCTACATCTCCTCCTTTGGTCACTTGATAAAATCCCATGGCTTTAAGTACCATCTCTATGCTGATGACACACAAATCTATCTTTCTACCCCTCACCTCACCCCCTCAGTCTCCTCCTCACCTCACCCCTTCAGTCTCCTCTCGCATTACTAACCTACTAAGTGACATATCAGCATGGAGGTCACTCCACTTCCTCAAACTCAATCTTTCCAAAACCGAGCTCCTACTAGTCCCTCCAGCCCGTGCCCCCTCCCCCAACTTCTCCATCAAGATCAATAACACAATCATCAGTCCCTCCCCTCATGCCAGGATACTAGGTGTAATCCTAGACTCCCATCTGTCCTTCCAGCCCCAAATCCAATCACTGTCCAAATCTTGTAGACTTCACCTCCGCAACATCTCCAACCTCCGCAACATCTCCAAGATACGCCCATTCCTAACCTCGGAAACCACTAAGCAACTTATTCACTCTCTTGTTACCTCTTTCCTTGACTATTGTAACTCCCTCCTCATTGGCCGACCTCATCACAGGCTATCCCATCTTCAGTCTATCATGAATGCTGCGTCCAGACTCATCCATCTTACTAACCGTTGTGTATCTGCCACCCCTCTCTGCCAATCCCTCCACTGGCCTCCACTCAGTGTCCTCCATCCCTCTCTGACAATCCCTCCACTGGCCTCCACTCAGTGTCCAACACTACAAAGCGAAATAAAAACGAGAAGCGCACAAACCTTGCGCATTACCTCAGTAAACAAAAATTTATTAATAAGAAAGGTACTCACAAACAGCGAATAAAATCAGGCATGTAAGTCCTCACAGGGACTTCAGAGATAGAGAGCCAGCGTGAGTCCCATCATGGGGGTAAACACTCAGTTCAGCTGACGCGTTTCGAAGGCCAGACCTTCTTCATCAGAGCTCTCCACCCCTCTCTGCCAATCCCTCCACTGGTCTCCATTCAGTGTCCTCCACCCCTCTCTGCCAATCCCTCCACTGGCCTCCAATCAGTGTCCTCCACCCCTCTCTGCCAATCCCTCCACTGGCCTCCACTCTGTGTCCTCCACCCCTCTCTGCCAATCCCTCCACTGACCTCCACTCAGTGTCCTCCGCCCCTCTCTGCCAATCCCTCCACTGGCCTCCACTCAGTGTCCTCCGCCCCTCTCTGCCAATCCCTCCACTGGCCTCCACTCAGTGTCCTCCATCCCTCTCTGCCAATCCCTCCGCTGGCTTCCCATTGCCCAATGGATAAAATTCAAAACATTAACAATAACGTATAAAGCCATTTATAACTCCGCCCCAAGTTACATCACCGATCTTGTCTCTAAATATCACCCAAACCGTACTCTCCGCTCCTCGCAAGACCTCCTGCTCTCTAGCTCCCTTGTCTCCTCCTCCCATGCTCGTCTTCAGGACTTCTCCAGAGCTTCCCACATCCTCTGTAACTCTCTACCCTAATTTATCAGACTATCACCTACTCTGCTCACTTTTAGGCGATCTCTGAAAACCTCTCTCTTCAGGGAAGCCTATCCTGCCCTCAGCTAATAATGGAATCTTCTACTCTTCCAACCACTCCATCCCCCACAGTTACTACCTTTTGTACCACTAGCCCCTCCCTCCTAGATTGTAAGCTCCAAGGAGCAGGGCCCTCCTAACCCTTTTGTATTGAACTGTATTGTTGCTGTATTGTCTCCCATTATATTGTAAAGCGCTGAGCAAACTGTTGGCACTATATAAATCCTGTGTAATAATAATAATAATATGTTAGGATGTGGCACAATCAAAGGTTTGATCGGCTGCCATTGCTTAAAGCCTAAGGTTGCCTACAGAAAAAAATATACAATATCAGCACAAGGGACATTACTTACCTTCAGTGTGATGAGTCCTTTGTGCTTCTGTCTTCTTGAATAGAAATCTTCCATCCTCCAATAACCTCCCCCCCCCGGTGTAACAGGGGTTAATACAACCTAGGGGCTGGCAAGCTTGAACATTGGCACCCAATTTGCCAATTTGTGCCTTAGACTGTGGGGGGGGTGTTTTATATCGCTTTGAATGGCGCTCTAAGTTCTTCGAATATGGGTCACAACATAGGAGCTTCCACAGATTCTCAGCATGAGTGCCCAACCATGCCCGCCCTTTCCACCCAGCTCCTCCATTCATAGAAGTCACTGCTACAGCTTCTAAGAATGATCTATGAATGGAGGACGGGATTGCTTGATAGGTCCGCTAGTTCTCCATTCACTGACCACATGCACCTGCACTGATGTCCCACCACATCATTTCATCATACATTACACAGACAGGATCCAATGTTGTCATCATCAGGAAACACCCTAAGAATGCCATGCAGCTATCACTAAAGTACAGGTAGACATGAAGTGGCTGAAAAAAGTCTGCAGAATATCAGTAGTGCTGAGATTCAATAAAGAATGAAAAAAAAAGTGGCAGTTGCGTTAACTAACCCGAAGTCATTTAGTTTTTTACTGGTTTTAAACGATCTTCGAAGGGTCTTCAACCTGCAGAGCTGGAGACACAAATGTCAGTACCTAAGATCTGGTGGCTGAAACTCAAACAGGAAACATTATCTTTCTATTGGGGTTGAAAGTAAATATGTAAAACCAGGATTCTCGCTACAAAGGAAAAACCATAAAGTGACATATTGTAGAAGCATTCTCATGGTGCCCCCAGAGGATTGTTATACCCAGGGGCCGACTGACAACTCATGGGGCCCACGGGCAATAGAGAATCATGGGGCCCCTGTGTCCTTGCCCAAACTCAAAAAAGCCTATGAAAAAGGTACCAGGGGCATCTCATGGGGCCTCCTACTGACCCCGGGCCCTTGGGCAGTACCCCAGTTTCCAAATGGTCAGTCCGCCCCTGGTTATACCCATGATGCGCGCGGTTGTAGGATGCTTGCAAAGCACCCCCATTCACTTGACTTGAGTCATGTTTGATGGGTGCTACGCCTGCCGAC
Source organism: Staurois parvus (assembly GCF_062004578.1). Classification (NCBI taxonomy): domain Eukaryota; kingdom Metazoa; phylum Chordata; class Amphibia; order Anura; family Ranidae; genus Staurois; species Staurois parvus. Next base: position 593,008 of record NW_028317891.1, read on the forward strand.
AATGACAGGAGGTATAATTTCTGCTGTGATTGTGAAGCAAGGCATTACAGCATGTGTACACCCCTGGCTGCTGCCTCTGCAGCTAAAGGGGGAGCAGTTAGGGGATAAAAACTTGGACCGACTGCAGAATTTTACCACCCCTCAACTGCTAGTGTGAACATGCCCTAAGGATCGACAATTCCCAGGCGCCAGGTCACCATGACGACTGTAAATTGTGTCCTGGTGCCTAGGTTCACACACTGCCTCCCATTGACTTCGAAGGGAAATCGCGCCCCATAAACTTCAATGGGAAGTCGCATACCATAGACTTCAATGAGAGGTCGAGCCCCATAGGCTTCAATGGAAAGTCGAGCTCCATAGACTTCAATGAGAAGTTGAGCCCCATAGACTTCAATGGGAAGTCACACCCCATAGATTTCAATGAGAGGTCGAGCCCCATAGGCTTTAATGGAAAGTCGCGCTCCATAGACTTCAATGAGAAGTTGAGCCCCATAGACTTCAATGGGAAGTCGTACCCCACAGACTTCAATGGGAAGTCGCACCCCATAGACTTCAATGAGAGGTTGAGCCCCATAGGCTTCAATGGAAAGTCGCGCTCCATAGACTTCAATGAGAAGTTGAGCCTCATAGGCTTCAATGGGAAGTTTCACCCCATAGACTTCAACAAGAAGTGGCGCCCCATAGACTGCAATGGGAAGTCACGCCGGACAGTAAACGCGGCTAACTGCGCTGAGTTCATGTGTACATGAGGCCATACAGCACACATTTAAAACTGAAATGTAGCTAAAGAGGCAGCAGTTAGGGGATAAAAACGTGGACCAACTGCAGAATTTTACCACCCCTCAACTGCTAGTGTGAACATGCCCTAAGGATCGACAATTCCCAGGCGCCAGGTCACCATGATGACTGTAAATTGTGTCCTGGTGCCTAGGTTTACACACTGCCTCCCACTGACTTCAAAGGGAAATCGCGCCCCATAAACTTCAATGGGAAGTCACACCCCATAGACGTCAATGAGAGGTCGAGCCCCATAGGCTTCAATGGAAAGTTGTGCGCCATAGACTTCAATGAGAAGTAGAGCCCCATAGACTTCAATGGGAAGTCGCACCCCATAAACTTCAATGGGAAGTTGCACCCCATAGACTTCAATGAAAGGTCAAGCCCCATAGGCTTCAATGGAATGTCGCGCTCCATAGACTTCAACAAGAAGTGGTGCCCCATAGACTTCAATGGGAAGTTGCTTCCCACAGTAAATGCGGCTAAATGCGGTGAGTTCATGTGTACATGAGGTCATACAGCACACATCTAAAACTGAAATGTCAAGTTTACAAGGAACACTCGTCATTCTGCGCTGAAAAATCAGGCATGAACAACACAGTCTGCAATCTACAGCTACTTTGGAGAAGCTATGTACAGGTGGAGGAAAAAGGGAAAGAACGTGAAAAGGACAGAATGCAGCATTACCCCACCTTCAGCACCGAGCGGTGGCCATCCATCCTGAGTCGGAAAGCTTCCAGCACTGTCCGTGTCTCCTCTCCATACGGATTAGCAGCGTGCGTTGCTGCTCTATAGGCTGATCTATACATTGTAGAGGTCAGTCACGCAGCAGCATAGCTTTACAGAAATAGTTTAGGAAGCAATTTATGGGCTCTTCCTCTTGGGGGCTCCTTCTTTGTGATTGCCCGGTGTCTGGGGAGCCATCATAAGAGGCCGCCAGGGCTGGTTAGAATGTACTTATATGAGTTCCATGTAGCCGGGTCATACACGTCTCTGCAACATCCACTCGGTGACTTGGCACTCATGTCCAAAACACGTCACCGGCTTCGTGACTCAACAGTGGTCAGATGTAATGAGTGTGACATATGCAGGGGTGGACTGACCATTTGGAAACTTGGGCACTGCCCGAGGGCCCGGGGTCAGTAGGAGGCCCCATGAGATGCCCCTGGTACCTTTTTCATGGGGCTCAGGGTCATGGGGCATGAGATGCTCCTGGTACCTTTTTCATGGGGCCCGGGGTCATGGGGCATAAGATGCCCCTGGTACCTTTTTCATGGGGCCCGGGGTCATGGGGCATGAGATGCCCCTGGTACCTTTTTCATGGGGCCCGGGGTCATGGGGCATGAGATACCCCTGGTACCTTTATCATGGGGCCCGGGGTCATGGGGCATGGGATGCCCCTGGTACCTTTTTCATGGGGTCATGGGGCATGAGATGCCCCTGGTACCTTTTTCATGGGGCCCGGGGTCATGGGGCATGAGATGCCCCTGGTACTTTTTTCATGAGGCCCGGGGTCATGGGGCATGAGATGCCCCTGGTACCTTTTTCATGGGGCCCGGGGTCATGGGGCATGAGATGCCCCTGGTACCTTTTTCATGGGGCCCAGGGTCATGGGGCATGAGATGCCCCTGGTACCTTTTTCATGGGGCCCGGGGTCATGGGGCATGAGATGCCCCTGGTACCTTTTTCATGGGGCCCGGGGTCATGGGGCATGAGATGCCCCTGGTACCTTTTTCATGGGGCCCGGGGTCATGGGGCATGAGATGCCCCTGGTACCTTTTTCATATTTTTTTTTTATTCTGCACGTCGCTATAAGGCGGCCTATTGAAATGAAAGGGTTGCCAACCCGCCCTAACGTACTGAAATCATACTTGACCTATATTGTTAACCCTTTCACGCCGGCGCCTCCCGGCCCTTTAAGAGTTTCAGAAGCCGGGAGGCAGGGCGGGGTTTAGGGTCATGTGACTGTCGTGACGACATGATCGGGAAAGGTCCCGATTGAAAGAGGAGATTGAGACCTTTCCGTGAGTACCGGACATGTGTGCTGGGAGCGCGCTCTCGGCACATATGCCTTTTTTTAATAGAACGCAAATGTGCGGCCACTCGGCGTCTAGGCTCAGACGCCGTTAGGCCGCACATTTGTGTTCGGCCGCCGTGAAGAGGTTAAACACACCGTAAGGCACTTGTAGGCAGGTGCAGTCTGTACCAGGGGCGGACTGACCATTTGGAAACTCGAGCACTGTCCGAGGGCCCGGGGTCAGTAGGGGGCCCCATGAGATGCCCCTGGTACCTTTTTCATAGGCTTTTTTGAGTTTGGTCAAGGACACAGGGGCCCCATGACCCCCTATTGCCTGGGGGCCCCATGAGTTGTCAGTCTGCCTCTGGACATATGTCACCTATACGCATGTCCTCTTCTATAGCGTTGGGTAAAACACATACTTTGGTAATGAAGATAAAACGCATCCCAACTATTTTTTTTGAGTGTTTACTTTTTATATTTCCTTCCATTTGGGAATCGGAATGGGATTCAGTTGCATCATATATACGCACACCGGCCGCTTTATTACGTCCACCTGTTCAATGGCTTGGTAACACAAATTGCTAATCAGCCAATCACATGGCAGCAACTCAATGCATTTAGGCATCTAGACGTGGCGAAGGCGACTTGCTGAAGTTCAAACCGAACATCAGAATGGGGAAGAAAGGGGATTTAAGTGACTTTGAACATGGCATGGTTGTTGGTGCCAGACGGGCTGGTCTGAGTATGTCAAAAACTGCTGATTTACTGGGATTTTCACGCACAACCATCTCTAGGGTTTACTAGTCCATGTCCAATACTCACGGAAAGGTCCCGATCTCCTCTTTCGATTGAGACCTTTCCCGATCATGTGACCGCCGTGATGACGCGTCACGGTGGTCACATGACCCTAAACCCCACCTCGCCTTCCTGCTTCTGAAACTCTTAAAGGGCCGGGAGGTGCCGGCATGAAGGGGTTAAAAATATAGGTCATTATTTCAGTACGTTAGGGCGGGTCGGCAACCCTTTCATTTTAATAGGCCGCCTTATTGCGACACATGCTACCGTGCAGAATAACGCGTGTTACAGCACCGCAAACATGTAAATGAGCCCCGAACTAACTGGAATATACCTGTCTTCCTGGCAGAGGGCTCCTTACAATGATATCTACAGACACACAGACATATGTTGAATAAAAAAAGCAGTCCTATTAATACTCAGTACAGATGTTTCTGGATCACGTGCAGCTGGAAGGTCCACAAGGACGGCTGCGCTGATCTGCGACTTGTTGTTTACTGATCTCGGCGGAGGGGATGTAATCAGTTTAAGTATCTGAGAATCCTTCTCACAGGTAGCCTAATTCATCAGCTCTGTCAGCGCTGGCAGCAACGAGTAATCACCCGCGGGACTGACATCGTTCTACGAGCAGACGGCTGCATGTCTGCGGGGTGGGCAGGAGGTGCTTTCCGATCGCTTACATGTGACACCGGGGGGATTCCGTGCAGCAACGCCCCTCCGACCATTTCTGATGCACCTGCCGAACGCGACAAAGTGACATTTCTGGGGGAAAAAGAAGAGTGGACTTGTAGAATGAGAAAAGGGAGGAGGCACGGTACACATTGGGTGGATATTGCCGGCTATTAATATAACACAGGGATCTCCAAACTTTTCAAACAAAGGGCCGGAATACTGTCCTTCAAATGTTAGGAGGGCTGGATTGTGACCAGTGGGGGTAGAGAATATCCCGGGCCCAGCATCAGTGAAAATAAACATGGAGTACTATTCCTCCCAATAATACCCATCATTGGTATTAATGGGAGGAATAGTGCCCCATCATTGGTATTAATGGGAGGAATAGTGCCCCATCATTGGTATTAATGGGAGGAACAATGCCCCATCATTGGTATCAGTGGGATGAATAGTGCCCCATCATTGGTGTCAGTGGGAGGAATAATGCCCCATCATTGGTATTAATGGGAGGAATAGTGCCCCATCATTGGTATTAATGGGAGGAATAGTGCCCCATCATTGGTATTAATGGGAGGAATAATGCCCCATCATTGGTATTAATGGGAGGAATAATGCCCCATCATTGGTATTAATGGGAGGAATAGTGCCCCATCATTGGTATTAATGGGAGGAATAATGCCCCATCATTGGTATTAATGGGAGGAATAGTGCCCCATCATTGGTATTAATGGGAGGAACAATGCCCCATCATTGGTATTAATGGGAGGAACAATGCCCCATCATTGGTGTCAGTGGGAGGAATAATGCCCCATCATTGGTATTAATGGGAGGAATAGTGCCCCATCATTGGTATTAATGGGAGGAATAGTGCCCCATCATTGGTATTAATGGGAGGAATAATGCCCCATCATTGGTATTAATGGGAGGAATAATGCCCCATCATTGGTATTAATGGGAGGAATAGTGCCCCATCATTGGTATTAATGGGAGGAATAATGCCCCATCATTGGTATTAATGGGAGGAATAGTGCCCCATCATTGGTATTAATGGGAGGAATAATGCCCCATCATTGGTATTAATGGGAGGAACAATGCCCCATCATTGGTATCAGTGGGATGAATAGTGCCCCATCATTGGTGTCAGTGGGAGGAATAATGCCCCATCATTGGTATTAATGGGAGGAATAGTGCCCCATCATTGGTATTAATGGGAGGAATAGTGCCTCATCATTGGTATTAATGGGAGGAATAATGCCCCATCATTGGTATTAATGGGAGGAATAATGCCCCATCATTGGTATTAATGGGAGGAATAGTGCCCCATCATTGGTATTAATGGGAGGAATAATGCCCCATCATTGGTATTAATGGGAGGAATAGTGCCCCATCATTGGTATTAATGGGAGGAACAATGCCCCATCATTGGTATTAATGGGAGGAACAATGCCCCATCATTGGTGTCAGTGGGAGGAATAATGCCCCATCATTGGTATTAATGGGAGGAATAGTGCCCCATCATTGGTATCAGTGGGAGGAATAGTGCCCCATCATTGGTATTAATGGGAGGAATAGTGCCCCATCATTGGTATTAATGGGAGGAATAGTGCCCCATCATTGGTATTAATGGGAGGAATAATGCCCCATCATTGGTATTAATGGGAGGAATAATGCCCCATCATTGGTATTAATGGGAGGAATAGTGCCCCATCATTGGTATTAATGGGAGGAATAATGCCCCATCATTGGTATTAATGGGAGGAATAGTGCCCCATCATTGGTATTAATGGGAGGAATAATGCCCCATCATTGGTATTAATGGGAGGAATAGTGCCTCATCATTGGTAATAATGGGAGGAACAGTGCCCCATCATTGGTATTAATGGGAGGAATAGTGCCCCATCATTGGTATTAATGGGAGGAATAATGCCTCATCATTGGTGTCAGTGGGAGGAATAGTGCCCCATCATTAGTATCAGTGGGAGGAATAGTGCCCCATCATTGGTGTCAGTGGGAGGAATAGTGCCCCATCATTGGTGTCAGTGGGAGGAATAGTGCCCCATGATTGGTATTAATGGAAGGAATAGTGCCCCATGATTGGTATTAATGGGAGGAATAGTGCCCCATCATTGGTATTAATGGGAGGAACAATGCCCCATCATTGGTATTAATGGGAGGAACAATGCCCCATCATTGGTATTAATGGGAGGAATAGTGCCCCATCATTGGTATTAATGGGAGGAATAGTGCCCCATCATTGGTATGGGAGGAATAGTGCCCCATCATTGGTATTAATTGGAGGAATAGTGCCCCATCATTGGTAATAATGGAAGGAATAGTGCCCCATCATTGGTATTAATTGGAGGAATAGTGCCCCATCATTGGTAATAATGGAAGGAATAGTGCCCCATCATTGGTAATAATGGAAGGAATAGTGCCCATCATTGGTATTAATGGGAGGAATAATGCCCCATCATTGGTAATAATGGAAGGAATAGTGCCCATCATTGGTATTAATGGGAGGAATAATGCCCCATCATTGGTATTAATGGGAGGAATAATGCCCCATCATTGGTATTAATGTGAGGAATAATGCCCCATCATTGGTATTAATGGGAGGAATTATGCCCCATCATTGGTATCAGTGTAAGAAATAGTGTCCCTTTGTTGGTGTCAGTGGGAGGAATAGTGCCCCAAGGGCCGGAAAAAGGCTAGCAAAGGGCCACATCCGGCCCTTGGGCCGCAGGTTTGGAGACCCCAGATATAACAGATTACTCACGTGGTGAGGTTTGGTGGCTGTCTTGGCCACTGATGAAAATGTTTTTACTAAGGGAGTTGGAAGAGGTCTAAAAGAGCAGTCAGTGGTAGACATGTGCGATTCCTTTTGTTTCGATTCATTTTTGGGACGAAAATTTCATTTTCGGAGATTCAGATATATACGAATCCCTGAATGGACATAGTAACGAATGTCAACATATCCAAAAAAAGTTACAACAAAATTAATGAATGCATTAGTTTCATTCGGATGATGTCACATAATAGTAGTTTGAGCCGATGGGGAAATTAATTACATTTCTGAATTTGTTTGGTAATTCGGATTTGGAAAGCAAAAGGATCCAAATTTTTTTCCGTTCGTTCTCTGAGGACTCTCACTCTTGATTGGCTACAGTGGCAGCAGGAGCCATTGGTTTCCACTACTGTCAATCACAGCCAGTAAGCCAATCAGGAGAGGGAGGGGTGGGGCCAAGAGCTTGCTATGGAGGTATTTGACAGGAGGGAGGGGCAAGGAGTGCCAGCGGGGGACCCGAGAAGAGGAGAATCCAGGTTGCCCTGTGCAAAACCACTGCAAAGAGCAGGTAAGTACAACATTTTTGTTATTTTTAAGAAAAAAAAACAGCCTTTAGAATCCCTTTAATTCAGATGTATATGATGCCAGTCGATATTTTCCAATCAAACATTTTTCGTGGTGGGTTAGACTAGTGTCCAAAAAGATCGAATCCTTCTGATTCCATAATATATCAAATATATAGAAAGGTTCCAGAAAGAACTGCAAACTTTACACACTTATCTAGTTTCAACACCCACCTGAGAACCCTGAAGAGAATCCAGGGTTGGGACCCCAGTAGCATAGAAAGCCACCATATTTATCCTGCGTGATGAGAGGGCTTTCTCCACCTGTGCAGCATCTACAGATGTAAGTTATTTTTTCTTTTTTCTTACTGATGAAACATTTAAGGTAATCATCCATTTTGGGCCTACTTACTACACTATAGAGGCTCTCCCACCTCCCTCTTTTCTGGTGGACACTCTGAGCTGCCCTAGAGACCATCAGGCCCTTCGAATCGAACCCCTCAGACCTCCATGTGGCCAGCACATCCCAAATCTCAATACCATTTGTAGGCAGACAATACAGTTACATGAACTCCAAGCAAACATTTTGAGCCTACCTTCTACATTATAAGGGCTCTCTGCCTCCCTCTCTCTGCCTCCCTCTTTTCTTGCAGATACCCCAAACTTTCCCAGAGACTATCAGTTCTTTGGGACTGAACCTTTTGGCCCTCTGGCTGACAACCACATTCCAGGCAGACACCATAGTTATATGGACTCCAAAAAGACATTTTGGGCCTACATACTACACTATACTACACTATAAGGGTTCTCCACCTCCTTTTTTGGACACTCAAAGCTGCCCCAGTGACCTTCAGTTCTTTGGGACTGAATTCTTTGGACCTCTGGGTGACCACCACATCCCAAATCTCAATACTATATTTTAGGCATACATCACAGTTATATGGACTCTAAAAATAAATTTTAGGCCTACCTACTCTTTTATATGGGGTCTCCCACCTCCCCCTTTTCTGGCGGACAACCCAAGCTTTCCCAGAGTTCTTTGGAACCCAACCCATTGGACCACTGGGTGTCCACCACATCCCACATCTCAATTCCATTTTTCAGGCAGACATCACAGCTATATGGACTTCAAAAAGACATATCCAATTGGCATTGGGACCTCACTTATTTGTTTTATAGAATAAAAAGAAAATAATAATTCAACAAGCTCACTGGCTCTGGTAAGGCTGATCAAGTGAATCAAGCTCCTTCACCGATAGGTATCCAGAATGTGACTCGAAGCATCAAATACAACACAGGAGCTAAACCAAATGTTGAAAGAGTCCAAATCACTTTAATGGGTCATAGTGTAGTCACACCAAACAGCCAACACATTTCAGTGGCCAATCCACTCTCCCTTCATCAGGGCTAAGTAGAATTCCCCTTTTGGAAGGCATGTTGCCCATTGATGCCGGTGCAGAAGTCCGTACACTGAAATACACAGCCAGGGAGAGAGTATCCATCATAATGCTCGCATTCGCAAGCGCTCATTGGAAAAGAAAAAGAAGCCTCAGATCACATCATTGGTTAGCGCAGCCGACTTTGTTGACCAATGGGAAGGGCGTCTGAGGCTTCTTCTTCTGTTAAGGTATCCCAGAAGAAAGAAGGGTGACCACATGATTGTGATGACCAATCATCTCTTGCCACTGCAAACATTATGAGGGATACTCACTTTGGGGCTGTGTATTGCGGTGTATGGTGTACAAACTGCTACACCTCCAGCGTAGAGCATCATAACCAGGGGCGGACTGACAACTCATAAGGCCCCCGGACAATAGGGGATCATGGGGCCCCTGTGTTCTTGTCCACACTCAAACACTCCCAAAAAAGCCTATGAAAGGTACCAAGTGCATCTCATGGGGCACCCTACTGACCCTGGGCCCTCAGGCAGTGCCCGAGTGTCCGAATGGTCAGTCCTCCCCTGAACATGACTGATATGTGCCTGGAGGGGTGGCCAGGATATTTGTGTGCTACTGCGGCGATCAAGGAGTTAAAGTAGGCATAGATGAGCCAATATGAAGCCTCCTCACCGGCAGTTAATTGCTCCCTGAAGAGCATTCTGAACATGGAACTGCTAGTTTGAATGATCCCTAAGTGAAAATACTGTTGCTCCCAATGGTGCCCGTTCAACTTTGGGAAAGGGTCCTGTATGCGACTTTGGCCCCAAAGAATATGCAAATCAACTCCAAATTCAAACTACATAATCACAATGGCACCAAAGGAATAAGTCTCCGCTTCTCCAGGTTGTGGATGTCAGTGTGACCCGCTGGCTGGAGAACCTCAAAGAAAAGGCTTTGGGGGACTGGTCATATGGCACCGAGGTAGACGGTGGGCAGGGAGAATATGGCCCCACTGCAAGGTATCTTTTAATAAGCTTTCATGGTATACTGAGGTCTTTAAAGAAGGACAATTCGGACCAGCGAGGACTCTACGTGTCCGCATTCCTGACTGTCTGAGGGTTGTTTGCAGAGTCACTCAGGAGCTTCCCATTTATTCACAATGTTTATTTTGTCTCAATTGAAAACTATCACGGTTGAGGCAGGCAGGGCGAGCGTCCCATTCCTGACCCGAAGTCTCTCTGTTAGCGGAGTACATTATCATCCCTCGGTAGAGGGAAGGCCACCGTCTGTCTTTCTACAAGACACATTTCTCCATACAACAGGCTACAAAGCGGCCCGTCTCCCGTGACTGAAAGGTGCAATCATCCCCCATTTATGTGAAAAATAAAAAAGCTGTACTCCAAGCAGATGAAAAATACATACGGAGGCCAATTACTAGACATGTGCGGACAAATTTTTCATTATTCGGAGATTTGGATGTATCTGAATTTCAAGATTACAAAAGTAAAAATTTAAACAAATCCAAAAAAACAAAACAAAATTACGTCCAAAATTTTAATCAAAAACAAAATCAAATTAGAAAACAAGAATAGAATAAAATAGAATAGAAAATAGAGGAATAGAATAGAAAAAAAAAGAATAGAATAGAAAAGAATAGCGTAAAACAGAATATAACAACATAAAAAAGAAAAGAAAAGAATAGAAAATAAATGAATAGAATAGAAAAGAATAAAGTAAAACAACAGAATAGAGTAGAATAGAATACAAAATAAAAGAATTGAATAGAAAAGAACAGAAAAGATTAGAATAAAACATAACATAATAGAATAGAAAATAAAATAATAGAATAGAGTAAAAAAATAGATCTTAAATGAATAGAATAGAAAAGAGTAAAACAGAACGGAATAGAATAGAATAGAAAATAAAAAATATAATAAAATGGAATAGAACATAAGGGAATAGAATAGAGTAAAATGAAACAGAAAATAAACAGAAGATCGGTGCTCCCTGTACAACCATCTATTGGCGTGTTACAAAACTACGTCTCAAAACTTTTTTTACTGAAACTTAATTACTGAAAGGTACCCTTTAAATTAGAATTAGATCCACAGAAAGCAGACTCAAGCCTTTAGAGCCATAGTCCCATGTCTATTACATTAAGCCTCTCACAAACTCCACCAGGTCTCATCCAGAGGTAAACCAAACGAAGGTCCCCCTGAAGAACTCTGAACACTTTTCCATCATAACCGAAACCATCATACCGAAAGGTACCCTTTAAATTGGAATTAGATCTACAGAAAGCAGACCCAACCCTTCAGAACCATAGTCCCATGTCTATTATATTAAGCCTCTCACAAACTCTACTAAGTCTTATCCAGAGGCAAACCAAATGAAGGTCCTCCTGAAGAACTCTGAACACTTTTCCATCATAACCAAAACCATCATACCGAAAGGTACCCTTTAAATTGGAATTAGATCTACAGAAAGCAGACCCAAGCCTTCAGAGCCATAGTCCCATATCTATTACATTAAGCCTCTCACAAACTCCACCAGGTCTCATCCAGAGGTAAACCAAACGAAGGTCCTCCTGGGAAACTCTGAACACTTTTCCATCATAAAGTAAAAGAGAAACAAAAAATAACCTTCCATTCCCACCCCACAAAGGCAGTTGGATCAGTTGCCTGGAGGGTAATGCTTCCATTCTATCCTTTAGTACTTATATCCAAGGGAAGGCACCCTATCTTTTTCTCTAATAGGGTTGGAAGGTGTTGTCACAGATGTCTTGGATTAGAGTTTGAACCATTTCTTACACCGGAGCGTAGAAAACAGAATTGGAAAATACACATTGGCCCGAAGAGTTGGCGGTCCCAGAAGCTATGAATTTAAGATTTGGGGCCATCAAAAGATAATCTGCGCGGTAACGGCATTGTCTATTACGTTAAGCCTCTCTCAAACTCCACCAGGTCTCATCCAGAGGTAAAACAAACAAAGGTTCTCCTGAGGAAACTCTGAACACTTTTCCATCATAACCGAAACCATCATACCGAAAGGTACCCTTTAAATTGGAATTAGATCTACACAGAAAGCAGACCCAACCCTTCAGAGCCATAGTCCCATGTCTATTATGTTAAGCCTCTCACAAACTCCACCAGGTTTCATCCAGAGGTAAATCAAACGAAGGTCCCCCTGAAGAACTCTGAACACTTTTTCATCATAACCGAAACCATCATACCGAAAGGTACCCTTTAAATTGGAATTAGATCTACAGAAAGCAGACCCAACCCTTCAGAGCCATAGTCTACAAACTCCACCAGGTGTCATCCAGAGGTAAACCAAACAAAGGTCCCCCTGAAGAACTCTGTACAGTTTTCCATCATAACCGACACCATCATACCGAAAGTTACCCTTGAAATTGGAATTAGATCTACACAGAAAGCAGACCCAACCCTTTAGAGCCATAGTCCCATGTCTATTACGTTAAGCCTCTCACAAACTCCACCAGGTTTCATCCAGAGGTAAACCAAACGAAGGTCCTCCTGAAGAACTCTGAACACTTTTCCATCATAACCGAAACCATCATACCAAAAGGTACCCTTTAAATTGGAATTAGATCTACAGAAAGCAGACCCAACCCTTCAGAGCCATAGTCTACAAACTCCACCAGGTGTCATCCAGAGGTAAACCAAACGAAGGTTCTCCTGAGGAAACTCTGAACACTTTCCCATCATAACCGACACCATCATACCGAAAGTTACCCTTGAAATTGGAATTAGATCTACACAGAAAGCAGACCCAACCCTTTAGAGCCATAGTCCCATGTCTATTACGTTAAGCCTCTCACAAACTCCACCAGGTCTCATCCAGAGGTAAACCAAATGAAGGTCCTCCTGGGAAACTCTGAATACTTTTCCATCATAAAGTAAAAGAGAAACAAAAAATAACCTTCCATTCCCACCCCACAAAGGCAGTTGGATCAGTTGCCTGGATGGTAATGCTTCCATTCTATCCTTTAGTACTTATAACCAAGGGAAGGCACCCTATCTTTTTTTCTAATAGGGTTGGAAGGTGTTATCACAGATGTCTTGGATTAGAGTTTGAACCATTTCTTACACCGGAGCGTAGAAAACAGAATCGGAAAATACACATTGGCCCGAAGAGTTGGCGGTCGCAGAAGCTATGAATTTAAGATTCGGGGCCATCAAAAGATAATCTGCGCGGTAACGGCATTGTCTATTACGTTAAGCCTCTCACAAGCTCCACCAGGTCTCATCCAGAGGTAAACCAAACGAATGTCCTTCTGAAGAACTCTGAACACTTTTCCATCATAACCGAAACCATCATACCGAAAGGTACCCTTTAAATTGGAATTAGATCTACAGAAAGCAGACCCAACCCTTCAGAACCATAGTTCCATGTCTATTACGTTAAGCCTCTCACAAACTCCACCAGGTTTCATCCAGAGGTAAACCAAACGAAGGTCCTCCTGAAGAACTCTGAACACTTTTCCATCATAACCGAAACCATCATACCAAAAGGTACCCTTTAAATTGGAATTAGATCTACAGAAAGCAGACCCAACCCTTCAGAGCCATAGTCTACAAACTCCACCAGGTGTCATCCAGAGGTAAACCAAACGAAGGTTCTCCTGAGGAAACTCTGAACACTTTTCCATCATAACCGACACCATCATACCGAAAGTTACCCTTGAAATTGGAATTATATCTACACAGAAAGCAGACCCAACCCTTTAGAGCCATAGTTCCATATCTATTACGTTAAGCCTCTCACAAACTCCACCAGGTTTCATTCAGAGGTAAACCAAACGAAGGTCCTCCTGGGAAACTCTGAACACTTTTCCATCATAAAGTAAAAGAGAAACAAAAAAACCCCTTCCATTCCCACCCCACAAAGGCAGTTGGATCAGTTGCCTGGATGGTAATGCTTCCATTCCATCCTTTAGTACTTATATCCAAGGGAAGGCACCTTATCGTTTTTTCTAATAGGGTTGGAAGGTGTTATCACAGATGTCTTGGATTAGAGTTTGAACCATTTCTTACACCGGAGCGTAGAAAACAGAATAGGAAAATACACATTGGCCCGAAGAGTTGGCGGTCCCAGAAGCTATGAATTTAAGATTCGGGGCCATCAAAAGATAATCTGCGCGGTAACGGCATTGAGACACAGCCTCCATACCAACAGCTGGTGCTATAAAACTGCTTAAGAAACATATTCATTCATAGGGAAAAAAAAAAAAGAAAAAAAAAAAAGGATTCTGCCGGAGAATGGTGACACGAACGCTGTACTCTCTAATTATTCCGATCAAGAGAGAGAAACACAACACAAACTTTAATTGTGTTTAACTGATATTTAATCAGGATTCACTGAACTGCAGATTAAAGCTGAAATTCATAAACCATAATTAGCCGATCGTCACAATCTTATGGTCCACGTTCTCCCTCAGCCTGGGTGTCTGGCAGGGTGCCCCGCATTTTTGGCAGTGCGAGCGAGCGAGCCGAATGGTTTGAGGTAAACGCATCAGCGCCTAAGTAAAGCCTCTCCCTTTTCCAGATGTAAGCTACAGCGCCAAGGATTCACCTATGGCATTATCCCTCTTCCAGAGACCTCTCTACTCCTCCGCTGTGCCTTCTGTAGGACTCATCGGCGTGCATATATTTACCTATTTCTATATAATCACCACCAGTGGATTCACAATGGACTTGAGCGTACGTTGTGCTGCTTTTTGTTTTTACAAACAATGGCATAAAGAAGAAGAACAGTAATGGTGCTCGTTGCGACTGGACAACTGAAAGTAGATACCTACCTTACCCACGTAGCCGGCAAAAGACTTTTCTTATAGTGGCATCTCCAGTTGCTAAGCAACCAATTAAGCTGTTTAGGGAAGAGCAGTGTTGCCTTTCCTGTAAAAAAAAATTAAAGGCAGTACCACTCTTTCTGGTGGGCTTGTTACCTGCAGCCTCAAGCTGGAACCCCCTTGTAGGAGCATGCAGGGTACCAGAACCTAAGTGGGTGACCATCTTGAGCTCCCAGGCTGATGTTGCAGGGTTAAAGGGATGGCCTCTTAGAAAATTGTCAAACGAGCTGGGCTGGTTGGTTGCTTGACTATTGACAACTGCTGCCATTGCTGGGAACTAGGGTTTCTCAACTAGGGTTCCAAGGAACTCCAGGGTTCCTCCAGAGGTTGTGAGGGGTTCCTTGAGCAATGAGCAGTTTCTGGCTCTCAGATAAGTTCCCACTGACACCATTGGTCTTTTTAGCTGTCTCTAAGGGGGTAATTCTTCCCAATGGTCACAAGTGTAAGGAGCATTCTTCCCGCTGACCATCACACTAATGTATCATGAGTTGTAGATCTATTCATTTTTACCAGGGGTTCCCAGAGACCGAAACATTATTTTAAGGGTTCCTCTGTGTGGAAAAGGTTGACAAAGACTGCTGGAAATTGTAGCATCCATACTGGAAGATGTTCATCTAATTCACTGCTCCTCTGGTGTATTTAGGTTTTGTGCTGCCCTAGGCAAAACAAAAATCAGACACCCCCCTGGCGGAGAGAGCCTGATACCGTCCAACAGCAAAACCCTCCGTGGAGAGATCCTGACAGTGACAAACAACACCCGAGCCCCCCTCCCACCCTAGAAAGCCTTCCACTAATACCCACCCACCCCCTCCCCTGGCAACAGAGAGAAAGACACTCACCTTCACAGCTCCGGACATCCCCAGGAACGAGAGTTGGGCTCTGCATACACCACCAAGCAGCCTACAGCCTCTTTTGGATCCCACCTGGTCTCCAATCCGCATATGTACCTTCTTCCTGGGGGGTGCTGCCCCCCCTGAAAAATGCCGCCCTAGGCAAATACCTTGTTTGCCTTGTGGTAAATACGCCCCTGCCTGTACCGGCTAGAAGTGCCTACATGCTGGGCAATTTCTGCATCCTGCATTTTCCTAGGCTCATGCTTATGACGTTTACTCTTCTTAACTATAAAGCAGTTTCTAATAGAAGTGGTATCTCACACACCTTAATAATAGATCATGAGGTATAGTAAAGCCCAGGGGTGCATAACCAATACACTCATCTGCCAGTTTATTAGGTCCACCTTCCTAGTACCAGGTTGGACCCTCTTTTTCCTTCAGAGCTGCCTTAATTCTTCGTGGCATAGATCCAACAAGGTGTTGGAAACATTCCTCAGAGATTTTGGTCCAAATTGACATGAGTTACTGTTGCATTCTATCATCTTGAACCAGTCTGCCCATTTTACTGTGACCTCTGACATCAACAAGGCATTTCCATCCACACAACTGCCGCTCACTGGATATTTTTCTTTTTCGGACCATTCTCTGTAAACCCTAGAGATGGTTGTGTGTGAAAATCCCAGTAGATCAGCAGAAATACTCAGACCAGCCCGTCTGGCAGCAACAACCATGCCGCGATCAAAGTCACTTAAATCCCCTTTCTTCTCCATTCTGATGGTCAGTTTGAACTTCAGCAAGTCGTCTTCACCACGTCTAGATGCCTAAATGCATTGAGTTGCTGCTATGTGATTGGCTGATTAGCAATTTGTGTTACCAAGCCATTGAACAGGTGGACCTAATAAAGCGGCCGGTGAGTGTAGAAGGCAAATGTCCACCTTCCCCAACAGAAAATATATGTCATTAATCAAGTGTGCATACCCAAGCTTCATACAAAAAGTACCGTATTTTTCGCCGTATAAGACGCACTTTTTCTTCCCCAAAACTGGGGGGGAAAAGTTGGTGCGTCTTATACGACAAATAGAGAGAGAATCCGTGAGGCGCGGCCACGGCCGTAGGAAAGGCCGCGGCTTTGGCCTATCTCTGGAGCGGTCGGCCATCTTAGTACACCCGGCGGTGCGTGCTGACGTCATCACCCCCTCTGCTCGTGGATCCTACCATAGCGCGGATCTACAACAGCAGGTGAGGAGCGGGGCAATGCAATGTTACTGGCTATTATTACTATGTTGGGGGCAATGTTACTGGCTATTATTACTAATGTGGGGGCAATGTTACTGGCTATTATTACTAATGTGGGGGCAATATTACTGGCTATTATTACTAATGTGGGGGCAATGTTACTGGCTATTATTACTAATGTGGGGGCAATATTACTGGCTATTATTACTAATGTGGGGGCAATGTTACTGGCTACTATTACTAATGTGGGGGCAATGTTACTGGCTATAATTACTAATGTGGGGGCAATGTTGCACTGGAACAGTGATGGTGATGACGAGTGGGGGGCAATGGTGGACTTTACAGTGATGAGTGGGGGCAATATTACAGTATTGGGTTCAGAATCTTTTTTTTTCTAGATTTTCCTCCTTTAAAATTGGGTGCGTCTTATACGCCGAAGCGTCTTATATGGCAAAAAATACGGTAGTTTTTTTTTTTTTTTAAACAGTAGTAAATATATAACAACCAACATGCACAAAGGTTTTACAAAGTAGTATCCACAATACAAAGTATTATAATCCAACACAAAGTCCACAAATTATCAAATGTTTAAGGATACCACATATAGCGGCCATGTAAAGTCAGGCAGATGTGACAAATGAGATCCAAAGATTTGGGTTATTAAGACCCCTTTACCAAGCAGGACCCCATCTCTACTTTCTGCCTGAAGGGTAAAAGAGTAGGATTGCATTTAAAAGGAACCACTACTATAACCACCTAAAATCGAAATCAAAATCTTCACAGGATATCCAACATATATCAGACTAGGAGTAGTAGGTTCTGCACTGCGAGCCATTCAGTTCTCTGTTGCATCTCTAAATTCTGCTAGTCTAACATGTTTTAGGCCCTGGGAGATAGCACAGGAGACCTCCAAACAGCAGAGAGGACCCCAATAATGTAGTGATGGGCACTGCCTACCCAATGACTAACAACTGGCCATGATTAAGCCCTGGGGGGGGGGGGGGGTGTTGAAATACTTTGGGGGTGTAGCCTTGATGGACTGAGCTGAGGTTGCTTTTACCTTTCTACTTTCTTTTTCAAATTCTGTTAGTCTAACATGTTTTAAGGCCTGGGAGATAGCATAAGGGGCCTCCTACCAGCAGAGGACAGCAGAGAGGACCTCAGCAATGTGATGATGGGCATTGGCTGCCCAATGAGCAGGGAGCTAACAACTGGCCATGATTAATCCCGGGGGGTAGGGTGAAACACTTTGGGGGTGTGGCCTTGATTTTTGTGAGCTGAGGTTGCTTTTACCTGTCTACTACATGGCCGGCTGAGATGTGTGGCAGTCGGGAAACCTCCTCTCATTTTGCTTGCATGCTTTGGGTCTGAACGAACCTATTCCCAGCCTGCAGCCTCATTGTTTCAACGGCACCCGTCCTACAGCATACCAACAGCCTGAGCGGTGATCCCCAAGCAACAATTTAGGGTCACATGCAGTTTTCTGTTGCGTTTTTCAAATTCTGTTAGTCTAACATGTTTTAAGACCTGAGAGATAGCGCAGGGGGCCTCCTACCAGCAGAAGACAGCAGAGAGGACCTCAACAATGTGATGATGGGCATTGGCAGCCCAATGAGCAGGAAGCTAACAGCTGGCCATGATTAAGCCCGGGGGGTAGGATGAAACACTTTGGGGGTGTGGCCTTGATTGTAGTGAGCTGAGGTTGCTTTTACCTGTCTACTACATGGCCGGCTGAGATGTGTGGCAGTCGGGAAACCTCCTCTCATTTTGCTTGCATGCTTTGGGTCTGAACGAACCCATCCCCAGCCTGCAGCCTCATTGTTTCAACAAGCACCCGTCCTACAGCATACCAACAGCCTGAGCGGTGATCCCCAAGCAACAATTTAGGGTCACATGCAGTTTCCTGTTGCGTTTTTCAAATTCTGTTAGTCTAACATGTTTTAAGACCTGAGAGATAGCACAGGGGGCCTCCTACCAGCAGAAGACAGCAGAGAGGACCTCAACAATGTAATGATGGGCATTGGCAGCCCAATGAGCAGGAAGCTAACAACTGGCCATGATTAAGCCCGGGGGGTAGGGTGAAATTGGGAGTGTGGCCTTAATTTTTGTGAGCTGAGGTTGCTTTTACCTGTCTAGTACACGGCCGGCTGAGATGTGTGGCAGTCTGGAAACCTCCTCTCATTTTGCTTGCATGCTTTGGGTCTGAACAAACCCATCCTCAGCCTGCATCCTCATTGTTTCAATGGCACCCATCCTACAGCGCACCAACAGCCTAAACGGTGATCTGCCTTAACTAAACATGTGTAAATGTGGGAATTTTGCATGCTAATACAACATACTTGCATGAAAAGGCCCTTAAGGTGCTCATTTTATATACAGTACATATCCAAAATTAGTAAGCCTTCAGGTTGTCTTTCTACAGATGTTGTCTTGTGAGTTGTGGCCTCTCCTTCGCCCTATTGTGAAGGCCTGAAACGTCCAGATTGGAGTCTGCCAGCCAGGCAGGCCTTAGAGCACTCTGCATCTGATACTCTTATCTCAACGTGAATTAGATTCCCTCTAATAATCGCTGGGAAGCTTTTTGGTGCAAAACCAACATTTCAAAATCTGATCTGCCAGTAACCTAATCTGTGAACAGGGCGTCCGCAGTGTGGGAGAGAACAGAGGTATGCTGAGGACAAAGGATTCAAAGACGGACCCATCCAAAGTGAATGTACACAATCAGAGCCTTTCAGACACTCGATATTGGACGGCTCCGCTGCAGCAGAATTCCATTAGGTTTTATTGCATGTATTTTTGTGCCCATGGCCTAATCTTTCCGTAAAGATCGTTAAAGAGTCGGAGGGTATTTTCTGCAAACAGACGGCGGGGCAACAGGTCAGTCTCAGGAGAGGCGGGAAACTTTTTAAAGAGGAAGCCCAGTTAAAGATCTGTTTTGACGCAGAACTCCATGACTGTAGGAGAAAACACTGACCAGCATTTGTAAATTAAATTAACAGTCAAAAACAGTTTTCAAAGTCTTCTCCTTCAATAGTTGACATTGCTGTCAGGGGTCAGGCTCGAAGACCAGTAGCTGTAGCAGTAGGGAGGCTCCCACCGACCAAGTACACAAGCAGGTTACCCTGGTGGATGATGCAAGCTCACCTGAGGTGCGGGATCTAAGCACCAACCAGTATTAATCTGATGGTGGAGATGAGTTTTGTTACGTGTTAGTACCAGGTTGTGGTCATCAGGATGCTCCACCAGGAGGTGAGCAAACCAGTAGCAGATATAACAGGTAGGGATCAAGCAGAAGTGTAGTCAATAAACAAGTCAAAGGTCAGTAACAAGTGGTGGCAGGTTGGAATCAAGTGGAAACGTAGTTGAGGGACACGGTAAAAGTCAATAACGACTGGTTGCAAGTTGGGATTGAGTGGAAGTGTAGTCAAGGAACAAGTCGAAGGTCGGTAAAGAGTGGTAGTGGAGATACAGACAGCAGTAGGAGAGAAGAGAGCACGATACTGGCTGGAGAAGAGCACAATAATCTGGTAAATAGGAAGTGCAAAGGCATTGCTTAAATAGGAACTTCATGGAAGGAGCAATAAGTTCAAGGTTCACCAGAAGCAAGGTACAAGGCAGGGTTGTTCAATGGATCAGACAGAGTGCTGTCCAGTATTTCAGGTGGCTCAGCAAGTAGAGCTACTGCTGGATGCAGCAAAAGTCATGGGTTCGGATCCTGGTCCTGACATCTGCTCTTCCAGGTTCAATGACACCCAGCATTATTTAACTTGCTTCCTGTGAGCCTAGGCTCTCATGGACCCACCCCCTGAGGAGAGTGTCATCATGCCAGCATGAATTCATTGTACTAATGCACTTAAATGCTCACATGGGTCCTACCACAAGTACCATTCAGTGCAGGAGTAAGCACCACTCACCACCGCCAACAAACTAAATGTTAAAAACCCATGATGTCACCTGACCATCAAGAAGACCCTTAAAAAATATATACATTTACTCAATAAAAAATATAAGCTGCATGGGGAAGGCAAGAGCATTGGGCCCTCTTATAAACTGGAGACAGGTATTTACGGAAATTTTGACTTGGAAGAAATTCCCTCAAACTTCTTAGGATTCCGACAGATTTTAGAGGGCAGTTGATTATGCATGCACGATTCATGGACATTCTCCAAGGTCTATGGCCACCTTACAAGGGTAAGGCCTCATTCTTCTAGCATTGAAAGCAGAGTTTGAGGTGTACTTAGCCATTGAAATCAATGGCTTCTCACAAGGAGATCAATAACAAAGTGGTCCAGTGGAGGTTTAAATGAGACAGGTGCCAAGATGCTCACCGGCAACTGCCACCTGTATTATTGCACCCTCAAAGATAAGGGCTCCTATTCTTCCTGGATGCTGGTTTCCATATTATCATTAACCCTAAGACTCTCCTCTAAGTTTGTGTTTTTCATGCCAATAGTTGCGCAGTATTCAGCCCATTCAGTTTTGTTTCTCACTGCATGTCAAAAACTTTAGAGTTCCTGCAACTTAAATATAAATCCAAAAAATCACTGGCAGGCAACCTCCCACAGATCTGCTGCCTACCAGTGGAACTGCCTAAGGTGACATGTGGCAGATCTGAAGGGTGTGTATGGGAGCTGCCACTGCAATCTGAAAGTGAAGATTCCATGGGTTGGCTATCGATCCTTCAACGCTTCATAAGTTATTGTTTCCAAAGCTAGCATGTAAATTGGGAGTATCACCAATGAGGAAAACCTTGACAACTCCACTGCCTACAGCTTGAAAAACCAGCCAACCCATGTTTCTGTCTTGACCAATGCCTTTTGGTCCTGTACTGTGGGGGCTGTGTCCAAAAAAAGGCAAGCAGAGGGAAAAGGTCTAGTCACCGGTATTGCTCGTATGTTTTCTTAAACGTATATTTTCCTCACTACTGACTGTTCTAAACTGCGTTTTTTTCGGAGGTGGCCATCTTGGCAGAGACACAGGGCTTTGCTTCCTAATGTCAAAGCTGCTATCATGGGGGACTGGAAATCTAATGACTGATAGGGGAATATACAAGAAGCAGCAGGAGAGGTGGAGGAAGCACAAATCTACAGAATGGAATAAAGTAGAAGCAGAGAGTCCCTTGCACTGGAGATCCTCGGGTACAGCTTCCCCGCCAGCACGGAGAACCGTGAGCAGCACAGTAGTGACATTACTGAATCTCAATACAAATCCAGAGAGACTATCAGTCACAGGCAGCAGCACCTTAGATCTCACACTGCAGATATACAGTTATGAGGCCACAGAACGGAAGCATTTAAGCACAAAGGTGCACTGCTATTTTCCAAGAAGGATTCATGACTAAAGGGTATTGCTAAAAAGTACTAAATGTTCCCTAAAAGAGTTTGCAAACCTTAACCCCTTCCTACCTACCTGGTATCCCTTTCACTGGGCTATTATGCACACGGATTGGGAAGGTCTGCCTAATCATGTGACCATCGTCACAGTGGTCACGTGATATGGAGCTGGTCCAACTGGTTGCCATTCAACAATACAGACTGAGAGCTCCTGTAGACAGTTAGGTCTCTGTACTCGGTTCTTCCCACTGACCCCCCCCACTGTAAGGGACATTCTTCTAACTGACCACCAATGTAGGGACCATCCTTCCCACTGACCACCAATGTAAGGAGCATTCTTCCCACTGACCACCAATGTAGGGAACATTCTTCCCACTGACCTCCAATGTAAGCAGCATCCTTCCCAATTTTTCTTTATTAAAAGTCTCGCAATCAATAAACATAAAATATTATACAGAATATAAAAAAATTATATATATTTACAGCAAAACGAAAATAAATATAGCAAAATCTGCTGTCAGACAAAAGCAAACGTCTTAGAAATGAACATGACATAATTGGGGAAATAAATCGTACTACCACTCACATCACTACACCAGACATCAAACCTGTGAGGTCAAGAAACCACCCCGCCCCCCTTATGCATGCAGCCCTTCTTCAAAAAAGATCTTAAGGAGCATCCTTCCCAATGACCACCAATGTAAGGGGCATCCTTCCCACTGACCACCAATGTAAGGGGCATCCTTCCCACTGACCACCAATGTAAGCAGCACCCTTCCCACTGATCACCAATGTAAGGGGCATTCTTCCCACTGATCACCAATGTAAGGGACATTCTTCCCACTGACCCCCAATGTAAGGGGCATTCTTCCCACTGACTACCAATGTAAGGGACATTCTTCCCACTGATCACCAATGTAAGGGACATTCTTCCCACTGATCACCAATGTAAGGGACATTTTTCCCACTGACCTCCAATGTAAGGGGCATTCTTCCCACTGATCACCAATGTAAGGAGTATTCTTCCCAATGACTACCAATGTAAGGAATATTCTTCCCACTGACCACCAATGTAAGGAGTATTCTTCCCACTGACCACCAATGTAAGGGACATTCTTCCCACTAACCACAAATGTAAGGGGCATTCTTCCCACTGACCACTAATGTAAGGAGCATTCTTCCCACTGGCCACCAATGTAAGGGGCATCCTTCCCACTGACCACCAATGTAAGGGACATTCTTCCCACTGACCACCAATGTAAGGGACATTCTTCGCACTTACCACCAATGTAAGGGACATTCTTCCCACTAACCACCAATGTAAGGGGCATCCTTTCCACTGACCACCAATGTAAGGGACATTCTTCCCACTGACACCAATGTAAGGAGCATGCTTCCCACTGATCACCAATGTAAGGGACATTCTTCCCACTGACACCAATGTAAGGGGCATCCTTCCCACTGATCACCAATGTAAGGGACATTCTTCCCACTGACACCAATGTAAGGGGCATCCTTCCCACTGATCACCAATGTAAGGGACATTCTTCCCACTTCCCACCAATGTAAGGGACATTCTTCCACTAATGTAAGGGGTTAGTCTTTCTCCCCCCGCAAAGGACCAGACAAATGATCCAACTTGGGTGACAATTACTCTAGGGGTGCCGCATTCCTTTTTATTTAATCTACAACTGACTAACAACTCTAATGTATTGTGAGCTGTAGATGCATTCATTTTGTGGCAGGGTTCTCTGATATCTGTAAATTATTTCAAGGTTTTCTGGGGAAAAAAGTTGGAGATAGGCTGCACTAGGTCAGGATAACATCTTGGGTCAGGATTTGGGACTCCAATATTTTCCTGACAGGTTCCCTTTAATGTTGCCGGTCCCGGCTTGTCTCAGGTATGAGGCGATGCGCACACTCTTGTATTATTCAGCTCTCTGGAACCTCTCAGGCTCATATCGTATGCACCATTTCTCTCCACTGAAAACACATTGAAGTTCAGATCAGGCTGCGGGAATCACAACAATCTCAGCGGCACGATAAATATTCTGGGCTCCATCTTGTTCTAACACCCCAAAGCTGCCGACGTTTCACTGCGATTCCCGAGGACGCTCGATGCAGCGATACGCACCACCAAATCCGCCACAGGATCACAGGAGGGAGAATCAAATTATTCAACTGCATTCTTTGTGTTCTGCAAACCTGGTCATAATACAGCTTATCACACAGCAAAGGTACATCATCCCATTATAAAAACAAAGGCTCTTCTCCTGTATAATCGTACAGAGAGACTTACAAACTGGAAGAAGAAGACAAGCGGGACTGTGCAGAGTCCATACATACAGAATAAGGACAGATACCGAGAATGACACCCGGCATCCAGGACAGGAGAAGTGGGACTGTGCAGAGTCCATACATACAGAATAAGGACAGATACCGAGAATGACACCAGGCATCCAGGACAGGAGAAGTGGGACTGTGCAGAGTCCATACATACAGAATAAGGACAGATACCGAGAATGACACCCGGCATACAGGGCAGGAGAAGTGGGACTGTGCAGAGTCCATACATACAGAATAAGAACAGATACCGAGAATTACACCCGGCATACAGGACAGGAGAAGTGGGACTGTGCAGAGTCCATACATACAGAATAGGGACAGATACCAAGAATGACACCCGGCATACAGGACAGGACAAGTGGGACTGTGCAGAGTCCATACATACAGAATAAGAACAGATACTGAGAATTAAGCCCGGCATACAGGACAGGACAAGTGGGACTGTGCAGAGTCCATACATACAGAATAAGAACAGATACCGAGAATGACACCTGGCATACAGGACAGGAGAAATGGGACTGTGCGGAATCCATACATACAGAATAAGTACAGATACAGAGAATTACACCCGGCATACAGAACAGGAGAAGTGGGACTGTGCAGAGCCCATATATACAGAATAGGAAACAGATACCGAGAATGACACCCGACATACAGATCTGAAATGGGATTAACATACAGTAGTTGTTGAGTGGGGGTGTTGAAATACAGTGTTCATGTATTTTGTGCAAAAACTACATCAGTATTCAGTAGAGATATATTCTTCAGCCAGTAGATGGCAGTGTTTATAAGTTTGTAGCTGCATTGATGATACTTGAACTCTATGTCTTTTCTCTAAAACAAAATTTCCTGTTTGCAGTAAAGCAGCAGCAAAGCACATGTGGATTGCACACTGTCTGTTCTCTAGGGCTATACAGTATATGGAATTTTTAACAAACACAAATGTAGTGACAAAGCATGCCGATTCTTTAGAGTGCTGTCAATTTTTGTTCGATGTTGTGAACTATGATCGGGTGGACTCAGAGTGACTGAAACAACAAGCTCCATACAATCAATGACTCTCCGATGATTACTGCCATAGCTCCTTTGGGTGCAAATCGAACATTTCCAGAATCACCACTTTGAACCTTGCAACAAAGCTCTGCATATCTTTCTAGATAAAACTGTCAAGGTGGCTCAGCCTACAATCAGCACTAAGTAAAAATCCTACATGTCTGGAAAATCCTTTGATCTCACACCAGATACTACTTCCAATGTGCTTTGGTTTGGACGCCACAATCATTCCATCATCGTACGAAACGGATAACAATTTGCAGTCCTTATACGGTCTACTATCTGAGAATGGAAATGTAAACCAGCGCCGTACAGAATTTCATCACACTGGTGAGCCGTTGTTATTGTCATCGGTCATTAGCACATCATAACCATACAACTAGCCAAAAGACAGAGTGGAAATCGTTGGGTTTGCACAACAGCTGTCTACTGTACATGGCCAACTTTACAATGTTTATAAACATTGAACAAAATAAGACGTTCAGCCCCCCCCCCCCCCCCATATATATATGCTTCCCTAAGCCATGGCCCGTGAGTCCTGTCTCCTACTCCGGGCCTGGTGAACCCGGAACCCTCCATCACTCTGTGGGATCGATGAAGAAAGTTTGGCCCTAACATTCATCTTAGACTTGACAGCTCTGCGATTTCCTCATTTGCTGTTCGCTTTGAAAAGGGATCATGAAATACGTCTGGAGGGGACCCTGCTGCCAAATTACGTACAGTAACAAGTGGTTTTGGCAGCGGCGTCAGTGTTTGCTTGTGGTTTCAGACTTGTTATTTCTAAGGAAGGGAACGGAGAGGTACCTCTTCAATGCAGCAGGTCTGGGCGTCTGGCCGTACGGCTGGATTTCATTCCATTCGCTCGCTGTGCGCTTCTCATAAACGGGAACCAATCTCGGGATCCTGCTCACGTCAAGCAATGGTCACCTGTAAGGAGACAAGATGGCACCCGTTAGCCATTCCACCTCATAACACACTTCAGTTGGTATTACAACACAACTTATTTGAGTTCTTCTCTTAAACGAATAAAGAAAACATTTTTTTAAATTTTACTTTTCAAAATTCTGTGGAGTTTTTACTGCTGACGGCGTCTCCTGTGAGCA
This sequence comes from Staurois parvus, assembly GCF_062004578.1. Taxonomy (NCBI): domain Eukaryota; kingdom Metazoa; phylum Chordata; class Amphibia; order Anura; family Ranidae; genus Staurois; species Staurois parvus. The sequence goes on from NW_028317891.1 coordinate 619,775, forward strand.
ATTGCCCTCAACTTCCTGTCCCCCTGTTCATAAGACAGGAAACAAGAGAACATCTCTACAAAAGAGGCTCAAATAGATATGAAAACGAATTGTCCATAGATTAGAGAGTTTGCTCTTTGTATAGCGAGCTCCTTGACAAAATGTAAAGTGCCTGTAATAGATAAATTCCTTCCTTCTTCTAATTCAGTCCTTCCTTTCTCTCCTTACTTCCTTCTTTTCTCACTCACTCCCTACCTCTTTTCCTGCATTCTTCACTTCCATTTCTCTTCTCTACCATCCCACCATCTTTACTATGCTTTCTTCATTTCTCATCACGTCTTCCTCATTGTTTCATTCCAACACTCTTTTCCTTCCTTCAGTTGTTTAATTACATCTTTCTATTCCTTCCTTCCTTCATTTTATTATGTCTTTTTTTTCCTTCCTTACTTCCTTTCATTGCATCCTTCTTTTCCTTCCTTCCTTCCTTTCATTGCATCCTTCTTTTCCTTCCTTCCTTCCTTTCATTGCATCCTTCTTTTCCTTTCTTCCTTTAAATGGGTCTTTCTTTTCCTTCCTTCCTTCATTTAATTACATCTTTATTTTCCTTCTTTCCTTCAATTAGGTCTTTCATTTCCTGCCTTCCTTCATTCCATAAGTCTTTCTTTTCCTTCCTTCCTTCCTTTGATTAGGTCTTTCTTTTCCTTCCTTCCTTCCTTTGATTAGGTCTTTCTTCTCCTTCCTTACTTCCTTCTTTCCTTCCTTCCTTCCTTCCTTCCTTCCATTACATCTTTCTTTTACTTCCTTCCTTCCTTCCATTAGGTCTCTCTTTCCATTATTTCCTTCCTTCCTTAATTTCATTACATCTTTCTTTTCCTTCTTTCCTTCCTTCCTTTGTTTCATTACACCTTTCTTTTCCTTCCTTACTTTCATTACACCTTTCTTTTCCTTCCTTCCTTTCATTACATCTTTCTTTTCCTTCCTTCCTTTCTTCCTTCCATTACATCTTTCTTTTCCTTCCTTCCTTCCTTCCTTCCTATCGTTATTTTCCTTCCTTCCTTCCTTCCTTCCATTACATCTTTCTTTTCCTTCCTTCCTTCCTATCGTTATTTTCCTTCCTTCCTTCCTTCCTTCCTTACATCTTTCTTTTCCTTCCTTCCTACCTTCCTTTGTTTCATTACACCTTTCTTTTCCTTCTTTCCTTTCTTCCTTCATCTCATTACATCTTTCTTTTCCTTCCTTTCCTCCTTCCTTCCTTTCATTACATTTTTCTTTTCCTTTCTTCCTCCTTTGTTTTATTACACCTTTCTTTTCCTTCCTTCCTTCCTTCCTTCCTTCCTTCCTTCCTTCCTTCCTTCCTTCCATAAGGTCTTTTTTTCCTTCCTTCCTTTCTTATTTTCATTATGTCATTCTTTTCCTTCCTTCCTTCTTTCGTTTAATTAGGTCTTTCTCTTTCTTCCTTCCTTTGTTTCATTACATCATATTATCAGCAATATATAAGTGCTGTAATAAATAAATATAAATCTATCTATTATCTATCTATCTATTATCTATCTATCTATCTATCTATCTATCTATCTATCTATCTATCTATTATCTATCTATCTATCTATCTATTATCTATCTATCTATCTATCTATCTATTATCTATCTATCTATCTATCTATCTATCTATTATCTATCTATCTATTATCTATCTATCTATCTATCTATCTATCTATCTATCTATCTATTATCTATCTATTATCTATCTATCTATCTGTCTGTCTATCTATCTATCTATCTATCTATCTATTATCTATCTATCTATCTATCTATCTATCTATCTATTATCTATCTATCTATCTATCTATCTATCTATCTATCTATCTATCTATCTATCTATCTATCTATCTATCTATCTATCTTATCTATCTATCTATCTATCTATCTATCTATCTATCTATCTATCTATCTATCTATCTATCTATCATCTATCTATCTATTATCTATCTGTCTATCTATCTATCTATCTATCTATCTATCTATCTATCTATCTATCTATCTATCTATGTCTGTCTCTCAATCGATGAATCAATCTCTGTCTGTCTGTCTATCTATCTGATTGTGTTGTTGGTTGCTGGGGACACAGCTTGGCAATGTTTTCTTGTGGTATAGATCACGGTTTAATGAACGGCGCTGGCGGCAGCAGCGAGCAGGATATTTATGAGCACAGCGTCTCAGACGTGTAAACAGCTGATGTTACTGTGCACGGGTGACATCATTTAACCCTCTTAATTCTCAGATCGTCCTTAAACACAGGACCCAGATTCTCCTTGTGAAATATTCAGCACACTATTTCCGCACCATCCATTCACCGCCCGGCTGTACGACCTATAAATTATTTACATTGCGGTCATTTTATGTTGCCTGACCCTTCTCTCCAGGCAACAGACATGAGATAAAAACACATCGCCGGACTCTGAACTACGGCTGGACGAGAAGGGATCGGGTCACGTTCAATTAATGAGATGCCACTTCTTGAACACATCATCTGATTTCTGGAGTTGTTGAGCCTCAAACTCAGAATATTTTCATTCAGTAATGGTTATCACCACCAACTTCCCCTGTTCTGGTTCTGTAGTTCTATTGATAATGCCTGCTTAGTTCCAAGACCAATGCCACTTGGCAAAGCCAGTATGATGACACCAATTATCTTTTAGGCAGTCTATAAGGGTGGCATTCTAACCACCACTGCAAGGGTTCCATTCTTTCTATTGACCGCAGAGTTAAGGGACATTTTTGCCATTGACACATAATGAATCAGTTTGATTAAGGGTTCACTGAGACCTCAAAATTATTTTAGGGGTTCCTCTGGGGTAAAAAGGTTGAGAAAGGTGGTGTTAGAGGGTGATGCATTATATAAAAAACTGCTATATAACAAACTTCAGCCTTGAAAGAAGAGACCAAAAAAAAGATGGACGCCATTTTACTGACGACTGCCAGAGGTTGCTGGTAAGTTACAAGAAACTGTCAATTTACAAGAACAAGCTTCACTATTGTAGGAGATTGCACCATGGTAAAGCACTACCATGTTAGAGAGCTATGCATTCTACAGGAGACGCTTTTACCTACCTCAATACAAGAGACAATAAAAGACAACACCATTTTACTGAAACCTGCCAGAGACTGTCAATTTACAAGAGGAAGCTCCCATTTCAGGGATTACAAGAGACTTTGCCCTGGTAAAATACACTCCCATATCTGAGGGTTCTGCATTAAATAAGAGACTGATATATTAGGAACCCAATTTTGATACAAGTGACCAAGAGAAAGATGGCTGCCAATTTACTAGAGACCACCAGAGATTGCTGGTAGGTTAAAAAAGACTGTCATTTTACAAGAGGAAGCTCCCATGTTACAAGAGAGTGCATCATAGTAGAACACAGTGCAATCTTAGAGGGTGATGCACTCTACAGGAGATTCTTATGTTAGGAACCTCTGCCTTGATACAAGAGACAAATAAAGATGGAGGATAGGATAGAAGGATGGACTAGAGAGATGGAAATGGAGGATAGGATAGAAGGATGGACTAGAGAGATGGAAATGGAGCATAGCATAGAAGGATGGACTAGAGAGATGGAAATGGAGAATAGGATAGAAGGATGAAATAGAAGGATGGAAATGGAGGATAGGATAGAAGGATGAAATAGAGGGATGGAAATGGAGGATAGGATAGAAGGATGGAATAGAGGGATGGAAATGGAGGATAGGATAGAAGGATGAAATAGAGGGATGGAAATGGAGGATAGGATAGGATAGAAGGATGGAATAGAGGGATGGAAATGGAGGATAGGATAGAAGGATGGACCAGAGAGATGGAAATGGAGGATAGGATAGAAGGATGGACTAGTGAGATGGAAATGGAGGATAGGATAGAAGGATGGACCAGAGAGATGGAAATGGAGGATAGGATAGAAGGATGGACCAGAGAGATGGAAATGGAGGATAGGATAGAAGGATGGAATAGAGGGATGGAAATGGAGGATAGGATAGAAGGATGGACTAGAGAGATGGAAATGGAGGATAGGATAGAAGGATGGACTAGAGAGATGGAAATGGAGGATAGGATAGAATGATGGACCAGAGAGATGGAAATGGAGGATAGGATAGAAGGATGGAATAGAGGGATGGAAATGGAGGATAGGATAGAAGGATGGACTAGAGAGATGGAAATGGAGGATAGGATAGAAGGATGGACTAGAGAGATGGAAATGGAGGATAGGATAGAAGGATGGACTAGAGAGATGGAAATGGAGGATAGGATAGAAGGATGGACTAGAGAGATGGAAATGGAGGATAGGATAGAAAGATGGAATAGAGGGGTGGAAATGGAGAATAGGATAGAAGGATGGAATAGAGGGATGGAAATGGAGGATAGGATAGAAGGATGGAATAGAGGGATGCAAATGGAGGATAGGATAGAAGGATGGAATAGAGGGATGGAAATGGAGGATAGGATAGAAGGATGGACTAGAGGGATGGAAATGGAGGATAGGATAGAAGGATGGACTAGAGAGATGGAAATGGAGGATGGGATAGAAGGATGGACCAGAGAGATGGAAATGGAGGATAGGATAGAAGGATGGACCAGAGAGATGGAAATGGAGGATAGGATAGAAGGATGGACCAGAGAGATGGAAATGGAGGATAGGATAGAAGGATGGAACAGAGAGATGGAAATGGAGGATAGGATAGAAGGATGGACCAGAGAGATGGAAATGGAGGATAGGATAGAAGGATGGAATAGAGGGATTGAAATGGAGGATAGGATAGAAGGATGAAATAGAGGGATGAAAATGGAGGACAAGATGGAGGGATGGATTTGGAGGACAGCATAGAGGGATGGAATTGGAAAAGAATGGATAGAGAAATTAGCTGGAGTCGGAGACCATGCTGGACTGGTTATTTATAATATTTTTTTATGTGATTCTGCAGGAAAATGAATATGTTTGCCTCCCTTTTGGGTATAGAGGCATAAAACTGAAGGACAGGATAGAGAGATGAGATTGGAGGATAGGATAGAGAGATGAGATTGGAGGATAGGATAGAGAGATGAGATTGGAGGACAGGATAGAGAGATGAGATTGGAGGACAGGATAGAGGGTTGGGATTGGAGGACAGGACAGTGGGATGGGAACGGAGGACAGTTTAGAGAGATGGGATTGGAGGACAGCATAGAGGGATGGAATTGGAGGATAGGATAGAGGAATTAGTTGGAGTCGGGCACTATGCTGGACTGGTTATTTATAATAATTTTTTCTGTGATTCTGCAGGAAAATTAATATGTTTGCCTCCCTTTGGAGCAGAGAGGGATAAAACTGAAGGACAGGATAGAGAGATGAGATTGGAGGACAGGATAGAGAAACGGAATTGGAGAATAGGACAGAGGGATGGGATTGGAGGACAGGATAGAAAGATAGGATTGGAGGACAGGACAGAAGGATGGGATTGGAGGACAGTATAGAGAGATGGGATTGGAGGACAAGGTAGAAAAATGTATCTGAAGGAAAAGATAGAGGCATGGAATTTTAGGACAGGACAGAGGGATGGAATTGGAGGAGAGGAAAGAGAGATGAGATAGGGGGGCTACATAGAGAATGATGAGATTGATAGCTGGGATTGAAGATACGAGAAAATAAAAAAAAGGATAGGACAAGAGGAATAGGATTTGAAGACAGGCTAAACGTTTTTAAAAAAATAATATACAGAATGTAACAGGAAGACCTGAAACGCATAAAGCGAAGTGGGAACACCCAAAACTCCCAGGTGGAGAGTAACAGATGTGGGAATTTAATAGGAAGTTATAATTATTATTATTGTTATTTTATAAAGGATTTATATCATGCCAACAGTTTGCCCAGATAGTACAATACAGTTCAATACAGAAAGATTAGGAGGGCCCTGCTCATGGAGCTTCCAATCTAAAAGGAAGGGGGATGTGGTACAAAAGGAAATAGCTCTCAAAGGTGAGTTGATGGAGGTGGTTGAAGTAACGTTTTTAGGTGGAGGCAGGGTAGGCTTCTGTGAATAAATGAATTTTCCGAAAATGCCTAAAGGGATCGCTCTGGACAAGGCAGGAGATAACTAGACTGATTGGGGTAGGGAGTTCCAGAGGGGTGAAAGAGGCTCGGGATAAGCTCTGAAGACAAGTATGGGAGGAGGTGATGAGGGAGCTAGAAGGAAGGAGGTCTTGGAAGAAATGGAGACGATGATTTGGACCATAAGTAGAGATGAGGTTGGTGACGTACCTGGGGGCTGAAGTTGTGGATGGCTTTGTACATTGTAGTCAGTATTTTGAATTTTATACGTTGGGCTAGTGGAAGCCAGTAGAGGGATTGGCAGAGTGGGGCAGCAGCCACAGATCAGTGGCTTCAGTTAGTTCAGCCTTACAGTATTCAAGGTAAATACGAGCCAATGATCTGGCCTATCCCACCACTAAAAGATCACTTTTGGGTGGACTGATCCTTTCATCATTACTGAAGAGCAGTATTTGAAGTTCCTATGATCTATATTCCAGATTAACAGTCACTGCAAGAAATGATCTCAATATATTGGCTACTGTGTTTCCTATAAGCTGCTTCCCGCTGTCTCGGTTGATAAAGGCGTCTGCGTACCATATTTATAGCCGGGTGAGTGACACCACATGAGCCGCGGGGGGGAGGTAGTGAATAGGGGTGATCACTGCACTACGTCTTACGAAGCTGTGAAAGGATCTGATGCTCCAATATCAGTTCCCTCCAGCTCGTTAGGGAACCGGCGAGCGCGTGACGGCTGCCAGGCGTTACGTCCAAACGCTGTTGCTGTCTGGGCCCCCCGAATATTGACAAGATGCCAAGAAGTAAGCAAAGTATTGATGCAAGCAGCCAGCAGACACCTCTCAGACACAGCGCTTAAATGTCACAGATTAATGAATTTTCATGAAACAGGCAGGCAAAAAAAAAAAAGGCCAAAAAAAAAAAAAAGTCATGATCAAAAAGATTGTTTCCACAGCAGCCGACAGCCGAGAATGCCGTGTCCACACAGCACAAAGCCAATGGCTGCCCAGACCAAATCACACGCTGGACAAACATTAGCCAAGGGAGGGCTGGCTGGGCACATGCAGGGGAAGTAGAGGAGTCTGGGAGTGCAGCGGTCCCATGAGGACAAGGCCCAGAGCTGCACGTCCACCTCTTCATCAATATTACATCTGTTTAGACATGGCAGGGACAACGAGAGAGTCTAATTTATCTCCATGTGAGCGAAGACCCCAAACATTACACACCAACGTAGAGTGATAAATGACACTCTTTATCAGCTGAAGAATGATACAAGCAATACAAAGGAAGAGACCAGAGGCTTTCTAACTAGAAAAGTGTGAATAACACATAGAGGGTGAGAAGATGGACATTACCACAATAATGGAACCTTTCCAAACCTGATCTGTGACAGATACACAACAGTACAGGTATTACTAACAGAAAATGGTATTTGAAGTGAACCTGGGCAAAGCAACAGGTTCACTTTAAAGCCTAGACCCCCCAGCAGCCTAAACATTCCTTCCCTTTGCTCCTCTGAGCAGGGGCGGACTGACCATTGGGAAACTCGGGCACTGCCCGAGGGCCTGGGGTCAGTAGGGGGCCCCATGAGATGCCCCTGGTACCTTTTTCATAGGCTTTTTTGAGTTTGAGCAAGGACACAGGGGCCCCATGATCCCCTGGGGTCAGTAGGGGGCCCCATGAGATGCCCCTGGTACCTTTTTCATAGGATTTTTTGAGTTTGGGTAAGGACACAGGGGCCCCATGATCCCCTGGGGTCAGTAGGGGGCCCCATGAGATGCCCCTGGTACCTTTTTCATAGGCTTTTTTGAGTTTGAGCAAGGACGCAGGGGCCCCATGATCCCCTGGGGTCAGTAGGGGGCCCTATGAGATGCCCCTGGTACCTTTTTCATAGGATTTTTTTGAGTTTGGGCAAGGACACAGGGGCCCCATGATCCCCCGGGGTCAGTAGGGGGCCCCATGAGATGCCCCTGGTACCTTTTTCATAGGATTTTTTGAGTTTGGGTAAGGACACAGGGGCCCCATGATCCCCTGGGGTCAGTAGGGGGCCCCATGAGATGCCCCTGGTACCTTTGTCATAGGCTTTTTTGAGTTTTCATAGGATTTTTTTGAGTTTGGGCAAGGACACAGGGGCCCATGATCCCCTGGGGTCAGTAGGGGGCCCCATGAGATGCCCCTGGTACCTTTTCATAGGATTTTTTTGAGTTTGGGCAAGGACACAGGGGGCCCATGATCCCCTGGGGTCAGTAGGGGGCCCCATGAGATGCCCCTGGTACTTTTTTCATAGGCTTTTTTGAGTTTGGGCAAGGACACAGGGGCCCCATGATCCCCTGGGGTCAGTATGGGCCCTATGAGATGCCCCTGGTACCTTTTTCATAGGCTTTTTTTAATTTGGGCAAGGACACAGGGTTCCCATGATCCCCTGAGGTCAGTAGGTGGCCCCATGAGATGCCCCTGGTACCTTTTTCATAGGCTTTTTTGAGTTTGGGCAAGGAGGCCCAACCCATCAGGGAGGGCCTTATTTCAGTCTGGGGGCATAAATGGGAACATACACTCTCAGTTAAGTCAGCTCTGAGGAAGAAGGCATGACCTTCGAAACGCGTCAGCTGTACCGAGTGGCTACCCCCATGATGGGATTCGCGCTGGCCTCTTGCCTTTGAAGTCCCTTGGAGGACTTACATGAATGTTTTTATTCGCTCTTTGTGAGTACCATTCTTTTACTAAATAAATTTTGGTTACTGAGGTAATGCGCAAGGTTGGTGCGCTTCTTGTTGTTTCACTTCACAGTTCTGTTCGGGCTTCCCCAGCCTTGGTTTGGAGCTGCACGACCTTGTATACTCTGGTGGTTGCTTTTTCGGAGTTTGATTTCATCTACTCACCACCGGCCTGGGTCCCGGAGCGCAGGAGAAATCGCATTTGCCCCATGAGATGCCCCTGGTACCTTTTTCATAGGCTTTTTTGAGTTTGGGCAAGGACAGAGGGGTCCCACGATCCCCTGGGGTCAGTAGGGGGCCCTATGAGATGCCCCTGGTACCTTTTTCATAGGATTTTTTGAGTTTGGGCAAGGACACAGGGGCCCCATGATCCCCTGTTGTCAGTAGGGGGCCCCATGAGATGCCCCTGGTACCTTTTTCATAGGCTTTTTTGAGTTTGGGAAAGGACACAGGGGCCCCATGATCCCCTGGGGTCAGTAGGGGGCCCCATGAGATGCCCCTGGTACCTTTTTCATAGGCTTTTTTGAGTTTGGGCAAGGACACAGGGGCCCCATGATCCCCTGGGGTCAGTAGGGGGCCCCATGAGATGCCCCTGGTATCTTTTTCATAGGCTTTTTTGAGTTTGGGCAAGGACACAGGGGCCCCATGATCCCCTGGGGTCAGTAGGGGGCCCCATGAGATGCCCCTGGTACCTTTTTCATAGGCTTTTTTGAGTTTGGGCAAGGACACAGGGGCCCCATGATCCCCTGAGGTCAGTAGGGGGCCCCATGAGATGCCCCTGGTACCTTTTTCATAGGCTTTTTTGAGTTTGGGCAAGGACACAGGGGCCCCATGATCCCCTGGGGTCAGTAGGGGGCCCCCTGAGATGCCCCTGGTACCTTTTTCATAGGCTTTTTTGAGTTTGGGCAAGGACACAGGGGCCCCATGATCCCCTGGGGTCAGTAGGGGGCCCCATGTGATGCCCCTGGTACCCTTTTCATAGGCTTTTTTGAGTTTGGGCAAGGACACAGGGGCCCCATGATCCCCTATTGCCCAGGGGCCCCATGAGTTGTCAGTCAGCCCGCCCCTGCATGTAGTGCGTTTTAATCTGCCCAGCAACAAGTTGAAAAATACAAAACTCATCAAAAACGCGTCAAAAAGGCATGTGCAAAAACACAAAACGCACGTTGCGTTTTTGGTTCTATAGACTTCCATGGAAGCGCTGCAGAAAAGCATGTAGTGCGTTTTTGATGCGTTTTGCATTTTTAATCTGCCTAGCAACAAGAAAAAAACTAAAAAATGCGGCAAAAACACAAAACGCAAGGCCCCATGATCCCTTGGGGTCAGTAGGGGGCCCCATGAGATGCCCCTGGTACCTTTTTCATAGGCTTTTTTGAGTTTGGGCAAGGACACAGGGGCCCCATGATCCCCTATTGCCCGGGGGGCCCCATGAGTTGTCAGTCCGCCCCTGCCTCTGAGATTTCCAGCCACAGTAACCAAGCAAATCAATCCCTGTGTAAGCTCTAATTGGATCTCTAGTCTGAGCTTACACAGGGTTGACTCCTCACCCCCATGTAAGAGCACTAAACCAATCACATAGCACCAGCACTTGTCACATGACCGGAAAGGAAGTGAGTCACATGCCTCTTCACACACAAAATTGCCATGTATTTCCAGCTTTCCTGGCAGGTGCATGAAGAGGCAAGTAGAGAAGGAAAGGTGAGTATGGGTTGCTTAGTGACGGAACTTGCAACCCTGCCACTATGTCCTGCATGGGGTCAGTTCCCTAAAAACTAAATATATTTTTGTTGGATGCTGGAGAGTTCCACAACTTATCAGTTTCTTATGTCTCTTGAAGGCCCCACTACTGATGACATTTCTATATCTGAGCTATTTGTCGCCATCTTGACTAAGGGAAACCGTCAGTGAAGCCTTGAGGCTTCATAGTCAGTTTTCCACTGCATATGCCCTAAGCACCCTGTGCTTTGTGAATGGACCACAGTGAAGTGCCCCAGAGGACTGTGGGGGGGGGTCGGCTCAGTTCACCGCGGCGGACCAAAACCAGGTACCCACTCCCCCCCCCCCCCAAAAGGAGCCAAGTGTGGCAGCGGAGGGGAAGAGGAGGCAGGTGAGCGGAGCTTCCACTTTTGGCCTATTCTGACACCCAACTCCTACATCGAAAGATTTTCTTAAATAATAAAATAAAATTTTGGTTAAAAAATTACTTTTCTTTTTTAACCCAATACTTTACTTTACTTTACTTTACTTTTCCTCCCAATGACACCAATGATGGGACACAATTCTTCCCAATGACACCAATGATGGGGTACAGTTCCTCCCAATGACAAAAACAATGGGGCCCAATAACACCAGTGACTGGGCACAATTCTTTCCAGTGACACCAGTGATGGGGCACAATTCCTCACATTGACGCCAGTGATAGGGCACAATTCCTACCAATGACACCAACAATGGTGCCCAATGACACCAATGTTGGGGCACAATTCCTACCAATATTGGGGCACAATTCCTACCAATAATGGGGAACAATTCCTACCAATAGAAATTCTGAAGGACCCTCTGCACACTGGTATATATCCTTTCCAATTCCTACCAATGACACCAACGATGGGGCATTGTTTACTCCAACTGATGCCAGGACATTTTCTACTTCCGATGGCCACAGTCTGGCCCCCCTAAAGTCTGAAGGACCGTAAACTGGCCCTTTGTTTAGAAAGTTTGAAGACCCCTGTCTTAGAGCATAGAGATGATCGGGAACCTCTGGCTACATGATAAGCTGGTGGAACACAGCCGGGTCTTCTCATCCGACATCAGTACCTGGCCTAGCAAATGTTCTTTTACCTGATGCCTGGTGAAGGGGTCATTCTGGTGAGCTGGTGACATTCTCTCACTCTGAACTTGTACACATTCCTACAGACGCTCTCCAAAATCATGTGGAAAGTCTTCCAGAAGAGTCAAAGCTCCTGTGACTATAGAGTTTAGAGAGATGTCACCAGCACACCATGGATCTCCAGAACAGGTCCAAAACTTTATTCAGCGATCACATCATTATAGCACAAGAAATGGTTCAGAGCCTCACGGGACCCCTTTATCAGGCATCGAACATTTGCTCGGTCGGGTACTGATGGATGAGAAGACCTGGCTCACAACTGGCATTCCAATTCATCCCAAAGGTGTTCAGTGGGGTTGAGGTCAGGACTCACTGAGGCACCACTCATTGCACCAAACTGGTCAAACCTTGTCTTTTTGGAGATGGTAAATATTCGTTCATGTCTTTTGTAAAAGATGGGTCAGATTCGCACCTTAGTCATCAAAATGTAGTGTCATTGGGTAGCTATATAAAGTGTAAATATTGCAAATATCACTTATGTTAATTGGACCTACTGTGCCCCCCCCCCTCTCCAAGGAGACAATAATCAAAATCTCTAGCAGTCTGCAAGAAACAATAACCAAAATCTACACAAAGGGCCAAAGGGCACTTATCACTGCAGAGATTGTAAGACCTGTGGAATTAGGTGGCTCAACCGCTTGCTCATTATTATTATTATACAGTATTTATATAGCGCCAAAAGGTTTGCTCAGCGCTGTACATTATAGTGGGGGACAGAACATGAGACAATACAGTACAATACAATACGCGAGGGGTTCGAGGGCCCTGCTCTTTGGAGCTTACAATCTAGGAGGGAGGGGATAGTGGTACAGGAGGAAATAGCTGTGGGGCAGGGGCGGACTGACCATTTGGAAACTCGGGCACTGCCCGAGGGCCCGGGTCAGTAGGGGGCCCCATGAGATGCCCCTGGTACCTCCTGGTACAGGAGGAAGTGGCTGTGGGGGATGGAGTGGTAGGAGGAGTGGAGGAGATCGGCTGTTAGGTGAGGGCGGGGTAGGCTTCCCTGAAGAGATGGGTTTTCAGGATGCGCCTAAAGGTGAGGAGGGTAGGTGACAGTCTGATGGATTGGGGTAGTGAGTTTCAGAGGATGGGGGAAGTCCTGGAGAAGTCCTGCAGTTGGGCATGGGAGGTGGAGACCAGGGAGCTAGAAAGTAGGAGGTCCTGTGAGGAGCAAAGATTACGGGTTGGGTGGTATTTGGGTATCAGGTCGGTGAGGTAGTTTGGGGCAGTGTTATGAATGGCTTTGTATGTGTGTGTTAGTAGTTTGAATTTAATGCGTTGGGCAATCGGGAGCCAGTGGAGGGAATGACAGAGGGGGGTGGCGGAAATGGAGCGGTTGGTGAGGTGGATGAGTCTAGCTGCTGAGTTCAGGATAGACTGAAGCGGGGATAGTCTGCGATGAGGTAGGCCGGGGAGTTGCAGTAGTCCAGGCGTGAGATCAACAAAGATAAAGCTAGGTAACCTGCCAACTCTGACCACTCTTGGCTCCTGGGGTTTGAGGGACTTGTTGTTCTTCTGAGAATATCTCCTTTTCTATGGCTACACTTACTGTTTGATAACAGCTAAGTGATAAAAAGTACAGCTTGATGATGACCAAAATACAAGCATGTCTTTCTTGACTCCTGCGAATTCGGTAGCCGTCTGCTAGGGATAAGGAACAGTTTAAGTTTTGCACCAAACTGGTCAAACTTTGTCTTTTTGGAGATGTTAAATATTTGTTCATGTCTTTTGTAAAAGATGGGTCAGATTCGAACCGTAGTCGTCAAAATGTAGTGTCATTGGGTAGCTATATAAAGTGTAAATATTGCAAATATCACTTATGTTACTTGGACCTACTGTGCCCCCCCCCCAAGGAAACAATAGCCAAAATTTCTAGCAGTCTGCAAGAAACAATAACCAAAATCTCCACAAAGGGCCAAAGGGCGCTTATCACTGCAGAGATTCTAAGACCTGTGGAATTTGGTGGCCCAACCCTTTGCTCATTTACACAGATCAACAAAGATAAAGCTAGGAAACCTGCCATCTCTGACCACTCTTGGCTCCTGGGGTTTGAGGGACTTGTTGTTCTTCTGAGAATATCTCCTTGTCTATAGCTACTCTTACTATTTGATAACAGCTAAGTGCTAAAAAGTACATCTCGATGATGACCAAAATACAAGCATGTCTTTCTTGACTCCTGCGAATTCGGTAGCCATCTGCCAGGGATAAGGAACAGTTTAAGTTTTGCACCAAACTGGTGAAACCATGTCTTTATGGAGATGGTAAATATTCGTTCATGTCTTTTGTAAAAGATGGGTCAGATTCGCACCGTAGTCGTCAAAATGTAGTGTCATTGGGTAGCTATATAAAGTGTAAATATTGCAAATATCACTTATGTTATTTGGACCTACTGTGCCCCCCCCCCCCAAGGAAACAATGACCAAAATCTCCACAAAGGGCCAAAGGGCGCTTATCACTGCAGAGATTCTAAGACCTGTGGAATTTGGTGGCTCAACCCTTTGCTCATTTACACAGATCAATAAAGATAAAGCTAGGAAACCTGCCATCTCTGACCATTCTTGGCTCCTGGGGTTTGAGGGACTTGTTGTTCTTCTGAGAACATCTCCTTGTCTATGGCTATTCTTACTATTTGATAACAGCTAAGTGATAAAAAGTACAGCTCGATGATGACCAAAATACAAGCATGTCTTTCTTGACTCCTGCGAATTCGGTAGCCATCTGCCAGGGATAAGGAACAGTTTAAGTTTGGCAGACTTCACAATTACAATGTGCGCGGCAGTACAATGATCAGGAAAAGCAGAGCAATTGGGCAAATAATTATATGCAGCCACAGAGGGCGGGACTGTCCTCAGCAAGACTGACAGCGCACTTATCAACAAAAGCCAAAAATAGATCGCCACGAAGTCAGAAAATTATATGGTGACGAGTGAGCTCTGCCACCTCTCTATCTGCGACTTTCTTCAATATCTCTGCAGTAGGTGAGTCCGGAGGATTTCTGGGTTTATGTAGAGCACTCCGGAAAAAATTCTCCTGAATATTGGAAAGACGTTATAAAAATGCTGGGATTATGTACAGTTGTGTTCAAAATACTAGCAGTCAGACATCACTAACCGGATCAATCACTGTTTTTGGTAGAAATGATATTTCTACATGGCAAATAATTTCCTAGCAGGTGTAGTAGAGTAATAGAAATCCAACAGACCCAACAGTCATGACATGCATGCTGCTGATTCTGTGTCATTGAATCACTCATTGAAAGGGGCGTGTTCAATATAATAGCAGTGTGGAGTTCTATTAGTGAGGTCATTCATTCTTTGAAAAACAGGTGGCAATTATTGCCCTTATTTAAAGAAGGAAGGCAGCAAATGTTGTACATGCTGGTTACAGTGCATTTCTCTCTGAAATTCTGAGGAAAATGGGTCGTTCCAGACATTGTTCAGAAGAACAGCGTACCTTGATTAAAAAGTTGATTGGAGAGGGGAAAACATATAAAGAAGTGCAGAAAATGATCGGCTGCTCAGCTAAAATGATTGCAAATGCTTTAAAATGGCAACCAAAACCTGAAAGACGCGGAAGAAAGCGAAAAACTACCATTGGAATGGATAGAAGAATAGCCAAAATGGCGCGGACTCAGCCAACAATCAGCTCCAGGAAGATGAAAGAAGGTGTGACGTTCCCTGTGAGGACTGTTACAATTAGAAGACGCCGATGTGAAGCCAAGCTATCTGCAAGAAGTCCCCGCAAAGTCCCACTGTTGGGAAAAAGACGTGTGCTGAAGAGGTTACAATCTGCCAAAGAGCACATTGACTGGCCTAAAGAGAAATGGCGCAACATTTTGTGGACTGATGAAAGTAAGATTGTTCTTTTTGGGTCTAGTGGGCGGAGACAGTTTGTCAGACGACCCCCAAACACTGAATTCAAGCCACAGTACACTGTGAAGACAGTGAAGCATGGTGGTGGAAGCATCATGATATGGGGATGTTTCTCATACTACGGTGTTGGGCCTATTTATCGCATACCAGGGATCATGGATCAGTTTGAATCCATCAGAATACTTGAAGAGGTCATGCTGCCTTATGCTGAAGAGGAAATGCCCTTGAAATGGGTGTTCCAACAAGACAACGACCCCAAACACACCAGTAAACGTGCAACATCTTGGTTCCAGACCAACAAGATGGACGTTATGGAGTGGCCAGCCCAATCCCCGGATCTTCATCCAATAGAAAACTTGTGGGGTGACATCAAAAATGCCGTTTCTGAGGCAAAACCAAGAAATAGAGAAGAACTGTGGAATGTGGTCCAATCATCCTGGGCTGGAATACCTGATCACAGGGGCCAGAAGTTGGGTGACTCCATGCAACACAGATGTACAGCAGTTCTCAGAAACAGTGCGACTACAACCAAATATTCATGAAGTCATTCAAAGGAAAGCAAAATCTTCAAACATTTCTCAGTTTATATAGTGAATGTTTGAGTTTGTAAAGAAGAATACAAACACTGCCATTTTTTTGAACCGTCTAATATTCACTTTTCTTCCATTTTTTTAGAGGAACAACACAAATTTGATGTATTTTTCTTCATGTTTTGATTTGGAATAGAATGTGTCGTGTTCCCAATGCATTTGTGTGGATGGAAATAAAAGCTATTAGAAGGATTTTCAGCTTTATTCACTTTTTTTAACTCACTGCAATTATTTTGAACACCACTGTACAGCTCTCCTGCAAATTTTCTCCTACATATTGGAGTGTTGTGGGAAGAATTGCTGGGTGAATGTACATTTTTTTCCAGCAAACTGACGCCATATTAGCAGGGAGAAATTTTGTAAGCGTTGTTGAGCGTCTGTAGAGTATTCCGACTCAAAAACTGGTAAGAGACTAGATGAGGACCGGGGAGAGAATGTTTAGCCCTCCAGCAAAATATGTGTTTCCCCCCCCATGGCACTTTTATGGCAATGTTCAGCCCTTCAGCAAAATAACTCCCAAATATCAGAAACTTGATGATGATGGCTGGATGAATGTACAGCTCTCTACTATAATGACTCCCAAATACTGGTGAGAGATGGCCCAACCTTGGCTGGGTTACGGGGTTATGTGAATTTTTACCTTCAAACCTCAAAAAGAAAAAGGCCAAGCAAAAAATAAATAAAATACTACCTAGGAGGGAAATGGCACGGTCTAAACTGCCTTGGCGAGTATGTGGCTGTTTGTTTTAATTCCCTATTGTCACCTAATGGCCAATTCAGAATCCCAGCATCAATATTTCACCATGTATTTTCATAATTGGAAATATTAATTTATACTTTGTGCTTTTAGCAAATCAAACACCCGTTTTTTTTTTTAGTTACTAATCTGGAAGAACCAATTTTTATGGAAGGCCATTCCACTCTTTTCACAGCTCTTACAGAGAAGAACCTTTCACCTATATCTCACCAAAAACTAAGACATCTAATGAAAATCTCCCATGCACAGGATGAGGGCTAGGCCAAAAATACAACATATAAGACACTAATGAATGCTTTGTCTGTGGGCAGGTGCAGTGTGGTGCAGGCAGTGTGGTGCAGAGGCATAAAAAAAAACCTCAGGGTCCAAGTGCAGAAAACAGAACTGTATTAACATTGAAGTTCAGCAATACACAATAATGCAGGCCACAGACGGGTCGAAAATCGACTGTTAGTGGGTTAATTGGTTGGCTGTTTTTCGGGGTTTTTGCACATCTTTTTATCGGTAAAGTTGGAACATTCGCGGCCGATTTTGACGATCGGCTGATTTTCCCGGCAATGATGGACAAATCGGCCGATCGTTTTACTGATAAAAAATCTGCGCATGAGCCGTGACCTGCAAGAAGAAAAAAAAGGAGAAGAAAAAGAAGAAGCAGCAGAAAAAGAAGAAGTAGAAAAAGAAGAAAAAGAAGAATAAGAAAAAGAAGAATAAAAGAAGAAGAAGAAAAAGAAGCAGGAGAAAAAGAAGAATAAGAAAAAGAAGAAGAAAAATAAGAAGAAGAAAAAGAAGAAGAAAAAGAAGAAAAAGAAGAAGAAAAATAAGAATAGGAAGAAGAAAAATAAGAAAAAGAAGAAGAAGAAAAAGAAGAAGAAGAAGAAGAAAAAGAAGAAGAAGAAGAAAAAGAAAAAGAAGAAGAAAAAGAAGAAGAAGAGGAAAAAGAAGTAGAAGAAAAAGAAGAAGAAGAAGAAAAAGAAGTAGAAGAAAAAAAAGAAGAAGAAGAAAAAGAAGAAGAAGAAAAAGAAGTAGAAAAAGAAGAAGAAGAAGAAGAAGAAAAAGAAGAAGAAAAAGAAGAAAAATAAGAAGAAGAAAAAAGAAGAGGAATAACAAAAAGAAGAAAAATAAGAGGAATAAGAAAAAGAAGAAGAAGAAAAAGCAGAAGAAAAAGAAGAAGAAAAGCAGAAGAAAAAGAAGAAGAAAAAGAAGAATAAGAAAAAGCAGAAGAATAAGAAAAAGAAGAAAAAGAAGAAGAAGAAAAAGAAGAAGAAAATAAGAATAAGAAAAAGAAGAAGAAGAGAAAAAGAAGAAAAAGAAGAAGAAGAAGAGAAAAAGAAGAAGAAGAAAAAGAAGGAGAATAAGAAAAAGAATAAGAAAAAGAAGAAGAAAAAGAAGAAAAAGAAGAAGAAGAAGAAAAAGAAGAAGAAGAAAAAGAAGAAGAAACAGAAGAAGAAGAATTCCAGTCCGCTATTATATTTTATATGAAAAGTCTTGCGGTTGCAACAATGTATCTATTTGTATCCAAATAAAACCATATGTATCCGGAATGGATACAAATGGATACATTGTTGCAACCACATTTTTACCGTATTTTACTTTTTCATGTAAAATATAACAGCGGAGCTCTCTGCAGGGACAGGAGTAATTATGGAGTTAAATGCTGGCCGTAGACGGGACAAAAATTGGCCGATTTTTTTTACTGTTGGTGGTAACGTTGGCCGATCAAACGACCGATTCTTCATTTTTTTTTTTTTAAATGGCCGGTTTTTGACACGTCTATGGCCTGCATAAGCCTGGCAGTAAGGCAACCTGACCGGGAGCACTCACGGGATGTAACAGTGATGAGTATTAGCAGAAGGTCTGAGGTGTGCCAATAGCGTCTGTCTTGAGGGGCAAAATGTGGCCTGGCCAGTCCATACCCAAGTGGGGTTGGCTTCCAGGTAGGTTCCTGCACTTTCCCTACTCGTCTGGAACCTCTCTGTGATGATAAGCACTGTCCCTGACAGATAGGTGACCTGTCCCTACTCTAGCCACAAGCAAAATGCATGCCAAACCAAGGAGCCAGGGTCCTAAATAAACCATAGGCGGACCGACCATTTGGAAACTCGGGCACTGCCCGAGGGCCCGGGGTCAGTAGGGGGCCCCATGAGATGCCCCTGGTACCTTTTTCATAGGCTTTTTTGAGTTTGGGCAAGGACACAGGGGCCCCATGAACCCCTATTGCCTGGGGGCTCCATGAGTTGTCAGTCCGCCCCTGAAATAGACTCTGCCTAACCCAAGATGGCTGCCAAAGTCACAAGCTTCTCTGTGGCCAAGGTCACCATAGAGGAATTAGGTTCCTCTCGACTGTCTCCTCAACTTGCATTGCCACCGCAGTTAAGCAACACTTGCCGTGGAGAAAATAGACTGCACCTTCCTACATGTCCATGAAGTACACGTTTAAAAAGTAAGTACGTTGAAGAAAAAAAGGGGAAGGCATCAAAAACGCACCGGAACGCATACAGAAAGGCCTCGGGAACGCATCCAGACTGCATTTCTATGGGGTGAACCGGCCCTTAGACTTCTATATTCTGTTATTCAAGGAAAATATGAATTTTTTTTATCTCCTACTTCTTCTAATACCAGTTCCCACGAATAATTATCCCATGTGTTCACAGCTCTTAAAGTAAAGAACCAATTATATAAAACTCTGCGAAAATGTGAGAACCTTCAGCGATTCGAGAGTAGAAATATTTTGACCACTGCAAGCTAGAAGAGAGCTAGCATGACAGCAGGACGACCAGGAGAAAGACCGCCCAAAATGATGTATTAAGGAGTAACTTGGTGGACTAAAAGAAAGACTGTCTTCTGATATCTCCTGGGACTTCCAGTGATGGGATCCCCCACCAATCCTGGCTCTGTACCTGTCCCCATGAAAGTACTAGATTTTACCACTCATTTCAGGTGTTCCCACTTTCCCTACTGCATACTCCATAGCAACCTTTTTCAAATTGTTTTACTCCAATTTTTTTTTTCTGGCCTTGGGGATCCCTTACTAAAACCAATTTATCAGGGATCATGGTGAAAATGCCCCTTATGTTGGTGGTCAGCGAGAAGAATGCCCCTTACATTGGTGATCAGTGGGAAGAATGTCCCTTACATTGGTGGTCAGTGGGAAGAATGTCCCATACATTGGTGGTCAGTGGGAAGAATGCTCCTTACATTGGTGGTCAGTGGGAAGAATGTCCGTTACATTGGTGGTCAGTGGGAAGAATGTCCCTTACATTGGTGGTCAGTGGGAAGAATGTCCCTTACATTGGTGATCAGTGGGGAGAATGTCCCTTACATTGGTGATCAGTGGGAAGAATGTCCCATACATTGGTGGTCAGTGGGAAGAATGCTCCTTACATTGGTGGTCAGTGGGAAGAATGTCAGTTACATTGGTGGTCAGTGGGAAGAATGTGCCATACATTGGTGGTCAGTGGGAAGACTGCTCCTTACATTGGTGGTCAGTGGGAAGAATGTCCGTTACATTGGTGGTCAGTGGGAAGAATGTCCCATACATTGGTGGTCAGTGGGAAGAATGTCCCATACATTGGTGGTCAGTGGGAAGAATGCTCCTTACATTGGTGGTCAGTGGGAAGAATGTCAGTTACATTGGTGGTCAGTGGGAAGAATGTCCCATACATTGGTGGTCAGTGGGAAGAATGCCCCTTACATTGGTGGTCAGTGGGAAGAATGTCCCTTACATTGGTGGTCAGTGGGAAGAATGTCCCTTACATTGGTGGTCAGTGGGAAGAATGCTCCTTACATTGGGGGTCAGTGGGAAGAATGCTCCTTACATTGGAGGTCAGTGGGAAGAATGCTCCTTACATTGGAGGTCAGCAGGAAAGTTGCCCTTACATTGGTGTTCAGAATTCCATCCTTACAGGCAGCTACAAAGAAAATGATTCATGTTGCTGGTTTTGCCAGGTAGCGCTGGCTCTGGAACTAAGTAGGCATCATCAAATGGAAAGTCAATCAGACACAGCTCAAGGAATCCCAAGCATTTTCAGGAGGAACGACTATTTTTTATAAACAGAGGTAGGTGATTTCGCATCAGCATGGGGTTGGGAACCACTGTGTTAATGCTCTCGATAGACCAAATCATACACACTCACCGGCCTCTTTATTATGTACACCTGTTCAATGCCTGAAGGCAAAAGGGGGTCCAACCCAGGACTCATTGAATATTTTCTCTTTTTCGGACCATTCCCTGTAAACCCTATGCAATGAAGAATTAAGACAGTTTTGAAGGCAAAAGGGGGTCCAACCCGGTACTCATTGAATATTTTCTCTTTTTCGGACCATTCCCTGTAAACCCTATGCCATGAAGAATTAAGGAAGTTCTGAAGGCAAAAGGGGGTTCAAACCGGTACTCATTGGATATTTTCTCTTTTTTGGACCATTCCCTGTAAACCCTATGCCATGAACAATTAAGACAGTTCTGAAGGCAAAAGGGGGTCCAATCCAGTACTCATTGGATATTTTATCTTTTTGGGACCATTCTCTGTAAACCCTATACAATGAAGAATTAAGGCAGTTCTGAAGACAAAAGGGGAGGTCCAACCCAGTACTCATTGGATATTTTCTCTTTTTTGGACCATTCTCTGTAAACCCTATGCCATGAAGAATTAAGGCAGTTCTGAAGGCAAAAGGGGGTCCAACCCAGTTCTCATTGGATATTTTCTCTTTTTCGGACCATTCCCTGTAAACCCTATGCCATGAAGAATTAAGGCAGCTCTGAAGGCAAATGGGGGTAACACCCAGTACTCGTTGGATATTTTCTCTTTTTCGGACCATTCTCTGTAAACTCTATGCCATGAAGAATTAAGGCACACTTTAGGCTAAGCATTTACTCAAAAATACATATTGACGGTAATAAGTTCCCTACAAGTGGCACCTGACTGTCCAATGTCATACTGTTGGAAGGCGGGATATGGGTGCCATGTGATCCCACCAGGAGCGGACTGACAACTCATGGGGCCCCCAGGCAATAGAGGATCATGGGGCCCCTGTGTGCTTGCCCACACTCAAACCACACCCAAAAAAGCCTATGAAAGGTACCAGGGGCATCTCATGGGGCCCCCTACTGACCCCGGGCCCTCGGCCAGTGCCCGAGTACCCAAATGGTCAGTCCCCCATTTATCAGCTCCATCTAACCCCGTGTCAGTGGCAGAGCACACTGGAAGTTGTAGTCTCCCACCAGTCTGTGAGATGCAGAACTCGGCGGGATCCTGTATGGCATGCCGCTGTGCTCCCTGGCAGGGTTTGCCGAGGGTTGGGCAATGTGTGGACCATCTCCTCTCAGGGAACGTGCCCAGAAGCCGCAGACAGATGCCTGACTCCCAGCTGAGAAGAAGATGGCGAGGAGTAAGCTAGAATTAATGTGATTACATGGTAGCCGACTACACGTGGCCCTCCACAAATGGACCAGTGATAGGAGAGAGGTGCAGGCTGTCATTAATGTGCCAAGCGTGGGGGAGGATCTGAGCGGTGGCACGCATCTGCCGAAGAAGCTGAACGGGTGACATTCTTGTGCTAATGACCGGACTGGGGCGGTGACGGAAGTGGCGGGCGGTTCGATGGCACAGCCAGGTCACAATGGGGGTAACGGGAATAAGAGACACATGGAGGATGCAGGAGGTCCGAACGGGAAGGATGCAAACAAAAAGCATCTCGCTAGGAAAAGAGAAGTGTGGGAAATATGGTTTTACAGGGGATGTGTGCCCGACAAATGCTCGGGAATGCAGCAGATCACTAATCACTGAGCAATTCGGGGGCTGGAGAAAACAAACAGTAAGATGCCAATGCTGTCCAGAAAACACTGCAGCTGTGCTAAAATCAGGCAACCCCACCCCACCCCAATCTCTGCTTTCAGTAACCAAAAGCACAGAGGCTGAGTTATTAAAGGCAAATAGACTGTGCACTTTGCTAGAGCAGGTGCTCCAGAGCTTAGTAAATGAGGGGGAGCTCTGCTGACTTCCATATTTTATTTATTGTACTTATATAGCGCCGTCAATTTATGCCGCGATTTACATATATATTGTACATTCACATCAGTCCCTAACCCTCAAGGGGTGTACAATCTAAGGTCCCTAACCCTCAAGGGGTGTACAATCTAAGGTCCCTAACCCTCAAGGGGTGTACAATCTAAGGTCCCTAACCCTCAAGGGGCGTACAATCTAAGGTCCCTAACCCTCAAGGGTTGTACAATCTAAGGTCCCTGACCCTCAAGGGGCGTACAATCTAAGGTCCCTAACCCTCAAGGGGTGTACAATCTAAGGTCCCTAACCCTCAAGGGGCGTACAATCTAAGGTCCATAACCCTCAGGGGGCGTACAATCTAAGGTCCCTAACCCTCAGGAGACGTACAATCTAAGGTCCCTAACCCTCAAGGGGTGTACAATCTAAGGTCCCTAACCCTCAGGGGGCGTACAATCTAAGGTCCCTAACCCTCAAGGGGTGTACAATCTAAGGTCCCTAACCCTCAAGGGGTGTACAATCTAAGGTCCCTAACCCTCAAGGGGTGTACAATCTAAGGTCCCTAACCCTCAGGGGGCATACAATCTAAGGTCCCTAACCCTCAGGGGGCGTACAATCTAAGGTCCCTAACCCTCAGGGGGCATACAATCTAAGGTCCCTAACCCTCAAGGGGCGTATAATCTAAGGTCCCTAACCCTCAAGGGGTGTACAATCTAAGGTCCCTAACCCTCAAGGGGTGTACAATCTAAGGTCCCTAACCCTCAAGGGGCGTACAATCTAAGGTCCCTAACCCTCAAAGGGGGTACAATCCAAGGTCCCTAACCCTCAAGGGGGGTACAATCCAAGGTCCCTATCCCTCAAGGGGTGTACAATCTAAGGTCCCCAACCCTCAGGGGGTGTACAATCTAAGGTCCCTAACCCTCAGGGGGTGTACAATCTAAGGTCCCTAACTCACATTCATACATACACGTACTAGGAACAATTTAGATAGGAGCCAATTCACCTACCAGCATGTCTTTGGAGTGTGGGAGGAAACCGGAGTAACCGGAAGAAACCCACGCAGGCACAAGTAGAACATGCAAACTCCAGACAGGTGGTGCTGTGGTTGGGATTCGAACCAACAACCCGAGTACTGCCAGGCAGAAGTGCTAACCATTTAGTCACTGTGCTGCCCATATCATCCAGTCATGTGCAAGCAAAAATGCTGTTTTTGTTTTTTTCATTTTGCTTGCATCTGATTTGGGTATTCTTTGCAAAGGCAAATAGACTGAGCACTTTGCAAAGTGCAGTTGCTCCAGAGGTTAGTAAATAAGGTAATGCTTAATTTTGCAAAGAATTCACAATCACAAGCAAGGAAAAAAAAATGTATTTTTGCTGGCACATGATTGGATGGTGGAAGTCAGCAGAGCTCCTCCTCATTTACTAATCTCTGGAGCAGCTGCACTTTGCAGAGTGCACAATCTATTTGCCTTTAGTAAATCAACCCCAGTATGTTTGAAATCCTGTCCCAATATCATCACACCCCTGTCCTCCCTTAATGAATCACTGGGGTTGATTTACTAAAGGCAAATAGATTGTGCACTCTGCAAAGTGCAGCTGCTCCAGAGCTTAGTAAATGAGGAGGAGCTCTGTTGACTTCCATCATCCAATCACATGCAAGCAAAAATGCTGTTTTTTGTTGTTTTCCTTGCATGTGATTGGGTCTTCTTTGCAAAGCTAAGCTTAGCCTCATTTATGAAGCTCTAGCACAGCTGCACTTTGCAAAGTGCTCAGTCTAATTGCCTTTAGTAAGTCAACCCTATAGTTTGATGAGTTTGGTGTGGAGGAATTCAAGTGTCCTGTCCTGTGACCTCAACCCTACTGATCACCAGTCTATTGGCCTTTAGTAAATCAACCCCACTGTTACCCTGCACAGCTGCACTTGCAAAGTGCACAGTCTAATTGCCTTTTAGTACATCTCCCCATGCATGGCTTCTGGCTCCCGGGATCACTGTGGATGTGTCACTAGAGATCTGAGTGTCCTCAGACAGACAGGCCCTGTCTGGTAGGCTTGCAGTGAGACAGGAGGATCAGCAAAGCACAACCACCGTGCAGCACTGCTAAATTACATGCAAACCCGGCTCTTACACATACATCACGTAATATATGATCTGATAATGAATCACCAGCAAGGTTTTCAGTACAGAACCGCACACCCATGGAATTATTCGCAGTGCGCTGATCTCTTTCACATGTATTTCTAGAAAAAAAATAAAAAAAAACAAACCCGAGACTACAATTCCCCTTTAACTTGCACTTATTATCTCTCTTAGAAGCCATCGCCATCTGCTCCACTAGCATTAGATAGCAACAATATCACAGATCGCAGCGGCTGTAGGAAAACACTGATGGCGCGGATGTATTTTCACAGGAGAAGTTTGCTCTTTTCGCTCAGCCTGTAAAAAGGTTAGAGCGGCGCGGAATGTCCGCAGCGCGCTTCTCTTGAAATCCGCAGCGGTTCCGTGGGAAATCCTGGACGTTACACCGACGTTCCAAACCGGAACATGATGAAACGCTTCAAGAATTCTTCTCCGCAAAGCTGCTCCTCCAGCAAAGCTGGATGTATCGATCTGTAGCGTGGGTGTGACGTCACGTTGGCGGATGCGGCCTCGTTGTGACGTCACTGTCCGTGCCAGCGATGCCCTTCCCGAGTCTGTGAGACAAAGACACGGCTCCTCAGCACACGCCGCACTTTTCACTTTATACAGCAGCTCACTATAGGAAAAAAAAAATTGTGACGTCACGTTGGCGGCTGCGGCCTCATTGTGACATCACTGTCCATGCCAGCGACACCCTTCCCGAGTCTGTGAGACAAAGACATGGCTCCTCAGCGGGATTTCTGTGGGAAATCCTGGACGTTACACCGACATTCCAAACCGGAACATGATGAAACGCTTCAAGAATTCTTCTCCCCAAAGCTGCTCCTCCAGCAAAGCTGGATGTATGGATCTGTAGCATGGGTGTGACGTCACGTTGGCGGATGCGGCCTCGTTGTGACGTCACTGTCTGTGCCAGCGACACCCTTCCCGAGTCTGTGAGACAAAGACACGGCTCCACAGCACACACCGCACTTTACACTTTACACACCAACTCACTAAAGGAAAAAAAAAATTGTGACGTCACATTGGCGGCTGTGGCCTCATTGTGACGTCACTGTCCATGCCAGCGACACCCTTCCCGAGTCTGTGAGACAAAGACATGGCTCCTCAGCGGGATTTCTGTGGGAAATCCTGGACGTTACACCGACGTTCCAAACCGAAACATGATGAAACGCTTCTAGAATTCTTCTCCCCAAAGCTGCTCCTCCAGCAAAGCTGGATGTATCCATCTGTAGCGTAGGTGTGACGTCACGTTGGCGGCTGTGGCCTCGTTGTGACGTCACTGTCCATGCCAGCGACACCCTTCCCGAGTCTGTGAGACAAAGAAATGGCTCCTCAGCACACGCGCACTTTACACTTTATACACCAACTCACTAAAGGATGAAAAAATTTGTGACGTCACATTGGTGGCTGTGGCTTCGTTGTGACGTCACTGTCCGTGCCAGTGACACCCTTCCCAAGTCTGTGAGACAAAGACATGGCTCCTCAGCGGGATTTCTGTGGGAAATCCTGGACGTTACACCGACGTTCCAAACCGAAACATGATGAAACTCTTCAAGAATTCTTCTCCCCAAAGCTGCTCCTCCAGCAAAGCTGGATGTATCGATCTGTAGCGTGGGTGTGATGTCACGTTGGCGGCTGCGGCCACGTTGTGACGTCACTGTCCGTGCCAGCAACACCCTTCCCGAGTCTGTGAGACAAAGACATGGCTCCTCAGCACACGCCACACTTTACACACCAACTCGCTAAAGGGAAAAAAAAAATGTGACGTCACGTTGGCGGCTGTGGCCTCGTTGTGACGTCACTGTCCGTGCCAGCGACACCCTTCCCGAGTCTGTAAGCCAAAGACATGGCTCCTCAGTGGGATTTCTGTGGGAAATCCTGGACGTTACACCGACGTTCCAACTGAAACATGATGAAACGCTTCAAGAATTCTTCTCCCCAAAGCTGCTCCTCCAGCAAAGCTGGATGTATCGATCTGTAGCGTGGGTGTGACGTCACGCTGGTGGCTGCGGCCTCATTGTGATGTCACTGTTCGTGCCAGCGATGCCCTTCCCGAGTCTGTGAGACAAAGACATCGCTTTGCATTGCACTTGGTGATGGAAGGATTGGATGCAGCTGCTCGGCCATGGAAACCCATTCCATGAAGCTCTCTACGCACTGTTGTTGGGCTCATCTGAAGGCCACACCAAGTTTGGAGGTCTTTAGCTATTGACTCTGCAGACAGTTGGTGACTTCTGTGCACTGTGCGCTTCAGCATGCGCTGACCCCGCCCTGTCATGTGACGTGGCCTACCACTTGGTGGCTGAGTGGCTGTTGTTCCCAGTTGCTTCCACTTTGTTATAATCCCACTAACAGTTGAGCGTGGAATATTTAGTAGCCAGGAAATGTCACGGATGGACTTATTGCCCAGGTGACCACCTATCACGGGACCACGCTTGGAGTCACTGAGCTCCTGAGAAGCAGTCTGCATGCCTAGGGGATGGATTGTATACACCTGTGTCCATGGAGGGGATTGGAGCACCTGAATCACATGATTTGAAGGGCGGGCCCCAATACTTTCGGCAATATAGTTAGTCTGGCTAAAAAAAGACAAAAGTCCATCCAGTTCAACCATAGAGAAGAAAAAAAAGTTATAATCCTACACCCACAGTTGCCATTTCTACAGATGTTCAAAGTGTACAGTTTCTACAGCATTTCTGAGCTCCAGAAGGCAGGGGGTGGGGAACTGACATCACACACTGCAAAGCATAGAGCAGGCAGCTGAGTATAATCTGAGACCTGAGCGAAGGGGATGGACAGACCCACGTCTACGCAGTCTCATAGGTGGCTAAATGGTTAGCGTTTCCGACTGGCAGTACTAGGGTCGTTGGTTCAAATCCCAGCCACAGCACCACCTGCATGGAGTTTGCATGTTCTCCCTGTGCCTGCGTGGGTTTCCTCCAGTTTCCTCCTACACTCCAAAGACATGCTGGTAGGTGAATTGGCTCCTGTCTAAATTGGCCCTAATATGTGTATGTATGAATGTGAGTTAGGGTCCTTAGATTGTACGCCCCTTGAGGGTTAGGGACCTTAGATTGTACGCCCCTTGAGGGTTAGGGGCCTTAGATTGTACGCCCCGTGGGGGTTAGGGACCTTAGATTGTACGCCCCTTGAGGGTTAGGGACCTTAGATTGTACGCCCCTTGAGGATTAGGGACCTTAGATTGTTCGCCCCTTGAGGGTTAGGGACCTCAGATTGTACGCCCCTTGAGGGTTAGGGATCTTAGATTGTACGCCCCTTGAGGGTTAGAGACCTTAGATTGTACTCCCCTTGAGGGTTAGGGACCTTAGATTGTACGCCCCTTGAGGGTTAGGGACCTTAGATTGTATACTTCTTGAGGGTTAGGGACCTTAGATTGTACACCCCTTGAGGGTTAGGGACCTTAGATTGTACGCCCCTTGAGGGTTAGGGACCTTAGATTGTACACCCCTTGAGGGTTAGGGACCTTAGATTGTACTCCCCTTGAGGGTTAGGGACCTTAGATTGTACGCCCCTTGAGGGTTAGGGACCTTAGATTGTACGCCCCTTGAGGGTTAGGGACCTTAGATTGTACACCCCTTGAGGGTTAGGGACCTTAGATTGTACACCCCTTGAGGGTTAGGGACTGATGTGAATGTACAATATATATGTAAAGCGCGGCGTAAAATTGATGGCGCTCTATAAGTACCTGAAATAATAATAATAGGTACACATGCGCAGTCTGTTAAATCACAAGCTGTGTACTGGACAGGGGCGGACTGATAACTCATGGGGCCCCCGGGCAATAGGGGATCATGGGGCCACTGTGTCCTCGCCCACACCCAAAAAAGCCTATAAAAAAGCAAATGAAAGGTACCAGGGTCATCTCATGGGGCCCCCTACTGATCCCAGGCCCTCGGGCAGCGCCCAAGTGCTCGAATGGTAAGTCCGACCCTGGTACTGGATCTCCTCTCCCTCCTGGATCCCTTGGAGTCGGCACAACCTGTCAGAAGTGACTCGTGCAGATAGCAGAGGAATGAAGCAGCAGACAGAAATCACACTAGGTGCTGTGGATTGAGGCAAGTACATACTACAGAGGCAGGGGCGGACTGACCATTTGGAAACTCGGGCACTGCCTGAGGGCCCGGGCTCAGTAGGGGGCCCCATGAGATGCCCCTGGTACCTTTATCATAGGCTTTTTTGAGTTTGGGAAAGGACACAGGGGCCCCATGATCCCCTATTGCCCGGGGGCCCCACGAGTTGTCAGTCCGCCCCTGTACAGAGGGTATATATAGTGAATGTGTTTTTTTTTTTTTTTTTTATTTGGGGGGGGGGTAAGTTGGGAAGGTCATGGGGTTCCCTGCAGTTGCGCTTTAAATCTTTAGAGGGTTGGAATCAGTAGAGGCGTCCTTCAGACGTGGCCCCCGGCACTCACAGCTCAATGCTGGCGGAGCCCCTAGAAGAGATGACAGGCCTGCAATAGTCAGCAGCGGGGGAACCCTTTCTTCTCGGCTGAACGCTCGGCTCCTGGAAATTGCTCCTTGTGTACGTTCCCCTTATCACCGTTTATTGTACGGAACGTGGCGGAGAAGATATGATTATGCCGCCGATCTGAGTGCCGCGAGGATAACACCTAAACGCAGCCGCGGAGCCTGGCGGAGGCCTGACAATGCAGCGCACCGACCGCAATAATGTAATTATACAGTTCAACAAATGACATACAATCTGTAAGCGATACGCGGTAATACGAGCGCAATCCACCTCGCCCCGGCTGGTGAACGGAAAGCCGCCATCAAAGCCCCACCGCATGGGAAGGGGAAGCTAGAAAAGGACAGAAAATTCCGATTCCACGCTTTATTTCTCCTGGAAGACTCGGCTCACACCAATGCGTTTGATCCGTTTCTGCATTGCGTTTTGTGTTTTTGCCGCATTTTTTAGTTTTTTTCTTTCTTTTTTCTTGTTGCTAGGCAGATTAAAAATGCAAAACGCATCAAAAACGCACCACATGCTTTTCTGCAGCGCTTCCATGGAAGTCTATAGAACCAAAAACACAACACGCGTTTTGTGTTTTTGCACATGCCTTTTGACGTGTTTTTGATGAGAATTGTATTCTTTTTTTCAACTTGTTGCTGGGCAGATTAAAACGCACTACATGCAGGGGCGGGCTGACAACTCATGGGGCCCCCAGGCAATAGGGGATCATGGGGCCCCTGTGTCCTTGCCCAAACTCAAAAAAGCCTATGAAAAAGGTACCAGGGGCATCTCATGGGGCCCCCTACTGACCCCAGAGGATCATGGGGCCCCTGTGTCCTTGCCCAAACTCAAAAAAGCCTATGAAAAAGGTACCAGGGGCATCTCATGGGGCCCCCTACTGACCCCAGGGGATCATGGGGCCCCTGTGTCCTTGCCCAAACTCAAAAAAGCCTATGAAAAAGGTACCAGGGGCATCTCATGGGGCCCCCTACTGACCCCAGAGGATCATGGGGCCCCTGTGTCCTTGCCCAAACTCAAAAAAAGCCTAAGAAAAAGGTACCAGGGGCATCTCATGGGGCCCCCTACTAACCCCGGGCCCTCAGGCAGTGCCCGAGTGCTTGAATGGTCAGTCCGCCCCTGACTACATGCTTTTCGGCAACGTTTCCATGGAAGTCTATTGAACCAAGAATGCAACGTTTTGCATTTTAAAAAAGTCCCTGACCCTTTCCAAAATAACGCAGCGGGTGAAAGTGCGGAGATGTGAACCTGTCCCGTAGGAAATCATGTTAAATGGACTGCTGTGCGTTTCTGCATTGCGTTTTGTGTTTTTGCACATGCGTTTTTGCCGCATTTTGTAGTTTTTTTCTTTTTTCTTGTTGCTAGGCAGATTTAAAATGCAAAACGCATCAAAAACGCACCACATGCATTTCTGCAGTGTTTCCATGGAAGTCTATAGAACCAAAAACGCAACGTGCTTTTTGCGTTTTTGCACATGCCTTTTTGACGCGTTTTAATGAGTTTTGTATGTAAGTACTACATGCTTTTCTGCAGCATTTCTATTGAAGTCTATAGAACTAAAAACGCAACATTTTGCTTTGAAAAAAGTCCCTGACCCTTTCCAAAATGACGCAGAAAACGCGGAGATGTGAACCTGTCCCGTAGGAAATCATGTTAAATGGACTGTAGTGTGTTTCGTTTTGTATTTTTGCTGCGTTTTGAGTTTTTTCTTTTTTTTTTCCTTGTTGCTAGGCAGATTAAAAATGCAAAACGCATCAAAAACGCACTACGAGGCCCGCTCTCCACCACCTTGGGGGACACGAGGCCCACTCTACTCTGCCTTGGGGGACACGAGGCCCGCTCTACACCGCTTTGAGGGACACGAGGCCCGCTCTACACCGCTTTGAAGGACACGAGGCCCGCTCTACACCGCTTTGAGGGACACGAGGCCCGCTCTACACCGCCTTGGGGGACACGAGGCCCGCTCTACACCGCCTTGGGGGACACGAGGCCCGCTCTACTCCGCCTTGGGGGACACGAGGCCCGCTCTACACCGCATTGGGGGACAGGAGGCCCACTCTACACCGCCTTGGGGGACACGAGGCCCGCTCTACACCGCCTTGGGGGACACGAGGCCCGCTCTACACCACCTTGGGGGACACGAGGCTCGCTCTACACCGCCTTGGGGCACACGAGGCCCGCTCTACACCGCCTGGGGGGATACGAGGCCCGCTCTACACCGCCTTGGGGGACACGAGGCCGGCTCTTCACCGCCTTGGGGCACAAGGCTCGCTCTACACCGCCTTGGGGGACACGAGGCCCGCTCTACACCGCCTTGGGGCACAAGGCTCGCTCTACACTGCCTTGGGGGACACGAGGCCCGCTCTACACCGCCTTGGGGGACACGATGTCCGCTCTCCACCGCCTTGGGGGACACGAGGTCCGCTCTCCACCGCCTTGGGGCACAAGGCTCGCTCTACACCGCCTTGGGGGACACGAGGCCCGCTCTACACCGCCTTGGGGGACACGATGTTCGCTCTCCACCGCCTTGGGGGACACGAGGTCCACTCTCCACCGCCTTGGGGGACACGAGGCCCACTCTACACCGCCTTGGGGGACACGAGGCCCGCTCTACACCGCATTGGGGGACAGGAGGCCCGCTCTACACCGCCTTGGGGGACACGAGGCCCGCTCTACACCGCCTTGGGGGACACGAGGCCCGCTCTACACCGCCTTGGGGGACACGAGGCCCGCTCTACACCGCCTTGGGGGACACGAGGCCCGCTCTACACCACCTTGGGGGACACGAGGCCCGCTCTCCACCACCTTGGGGGCACAAGGCTCGCTCTACACCGCCTGGGGGGATACGAGGCCCGCTCTACACCGCCTTGGGGGACACGAGGCCGGCTCTTCACCGCCTTGTGGGACACGAGGCCCGCTCTACACCGCCTTGGGGCACAAGGCTCGCTCTACACCGCCTTGGGGCACACGAGGCCCGCTCTACACCGCCTTGGGGGACACGAGGTCCGCTCTCCACCGCCTGGGGGGACACGAGGCCCGCTCTACACCGCCTGGGGGGACACGAGGCCCGCTCTACACCGCCTTGGGGGACATGAGGCCGGCTCTTCACCGCCTTGTGGGGCACGAGGCCGGCTCTTCACCGTCTTGGGGGACACGAGGCCCGCTCTACACTGCCTTGGGGGACATGAGGCCCGCTCTACACCGTCTTGGGGGACACGAGGCCCACTCTCCACCGCCTTGGGGGATGGGCCGGGGGTGGGGTTGCAGGAGGACCTGAGCAAGGTTGGGTGGGGCAACTGGTGGAGAGTAAGGATTGTGCCTGGCTAGTAGGTCTAGACTCAAAATTTTAAGCCCTGGACTAGCAGATTTAAATACACTAACAAATTGAAGCCAAACTCACAGCTCACACTGCAGTTACAGCAACTGTTTTTTTTTACTTTTGGGATAAAGGCTTTACATAAATAAATAAAAGCTGATCATTGTAAGCACCCCTGTCAGTGGTAAATAGTTTGTCTCAACCCTCTAACTGCTACATTTGCAGGAGAGCTTGTTCTTTTTAAAAACAACAGACTTACTGGCCGGATCACCAGGTGAAAATATAGGAAAGAAAGACAAAAAAAGTAAACGAATGCCGCCGCCACATCTGAGAACTGGTAAGTTACAATATAATAAATGTTTGCTTTTGGAATTGATACAGCATTAGGCTCCAGTCCATGAGCGGACTGACAACTCATGGGGCCCCTGGGCAATAGGGATCATGGGGCCCCGGTGTCCTTGCCCAAACTCAAAAAAGCCTATGAAAAAGGTACCAGGGGCATCTCTTGGAGCCACCTACTGACCCTGGGCCCTAGGGCAGTGCCGGAGTTTCCAAATGGTCAGTCCGCCCCTGGTCCAGTCACACCTGTGCAACTTAAAAATTGTGCAATTTTCATTGCGACTTTACAGGGCGACTTGATGTGACTTTGGCGCAACTTTGGAGGAGTGCGGCTTTGGTGCGATTTTGACCAATGATGATGGTTTGTGCTGTACAAAGCCACAAGCAAGTCACAGGTATAACATTCAGGTGCGACTTTCATGTGGCTTTGGAAGGTTTACATTGAAGTCTATGGCTCTCAAGTCACATGAAAGTCAGACCAAAGTGGTGCATGAACTACTTTCAAGTCACTTCAACTTCTCGCAGAGACCCCCAAGTCGCATGACATGTGACATCCCATGTTAGTCAATGAGAGCCGTCTTCATTAACTACTGAAGTCATTCCGATTTAAGAAAAGGTTCCTGTGCTACTTCAAGGCGACTTCTATCCGACTTGTGCCCATAGACTTTAATGGAAGTCGCCTCCGAGTCGGATCTTCATCTACACTGATGTGATTTGGATCCAACATTACAGGAAGATTACCCAGGCAAAGTCGCATGGCATGAAAGTTGTGTATCAAAGTCATACTCAAGTCTCAAGGAGGTCGCCTGGCAAAGTCGTACTGTAATTTACGCAACTTTCAGGTCGCAGCAGTGTAAACCGCGGCTAAGTGAAGGTATTTATAAGAACATTTTTGTTCATTTTATGACACCGGAATTAATAGTGTAAAATGGGGAAAACGTATATTGCAGCAATCGTTAGATGTGGCGGCTGCATTCGTTTTTCTCTGTTGTTTTTAAAAAGCCCCAACTCTCCAGCAGAATATATCAGTTTACATGGATGAGAGAAACCACTTAACCGGTTGTTGACCGCGCTATAGCTGAAAGACAGGTACAGCATGGAGGTCTAGTTCTGGGAGGGTGTGTATAGATGTCCTCCCAGACATCAGTGTAGCCTCATCAGTACCCATCAATACAGCCTATCAGCGCCAATCAGTGTAGTCTCATCAGTGCCCATCAGTGCAGCCTCATCAGTGTCCATCAAAACTGTTTGCTGTGTGAGCTGGACTTTGGCTTCAATGTGTTAATGTATTTAAATCTGCTAATACATCTAACACTCCCCTCCCAGACTGACAATGCTGCTGTCTGCTGTGCCCCCTGTGCTCCTTCATCCAGAGCGGGGGAGCTATAATACAGGAGGTGTGTTACTGGCCAGATCACCAGCTGAAAACAGAGGAAAAAAAAAAAAAGAAAATGAATGCAGCCACCACATCTAATGATTGGTAAGCTGCAATAAAATACGTTTTTGGTTTTGGGGTTTAGTATGGCTGTAAGGCATGGTGAAAACGCACCGAGATACAATAAACGCATGCTCCCGTGTGTGTGAGCCCGTGTAATGGCGACACGTATGTGAATAGGTCCAACGGATTGCACCTTCGCTCAGGAAGATCCTTCCTCTCCGCAGACTCGCCAATCTCCACGGCTACAATCACCGAGACCGTCACTTCAATATCCATCCTTCTAACATCTCATCAGTGCCCATCAGTGTAGCCTATCAGCACCCATCAGTGTAGTCTCATCAGTGCCCATCAGTGTAGCCTCATCAGTGCCCATCAGTATAGCCTATCAGCACCCATCAGTGTAGTCTCATCAGTGCCCATCAGTGTAGCCTCATCAGTGCCCATCAGTATAGCCTATCAGTGCCCATCAGTGTAGCCTCATCAGTGTCCATCAGTGTAGCCCATCAGTGCAGCCACATCAGTGCCCATCAGTGTAGCCTCATCAGTGCCCATCAGTGTAGCCTAGCAGTGCCCATCAGTGTAGCCCATCAGTGTCCATCAGTGTAGCCCATCAGTGCAGCCACATCAGTGCCCATCAGTGTAGCCTCATCAGTGCCCATCAGTGTAGCCTAGCAGTGCCCATCAGTGTAGCCCATCAGTGTCCATCAGTGTAGCCCATCAGTGCAGCCACATCAGTGCCCATCAGTGTAGCCTCATCAGTGCCCATCAGTGTAGCCTAGCAGTGCCCATCAGTGTAGCCCATCAGTGCTCATCAGTGTAGCCTCATCAGTACCCATCAATACAGCCTATCAGCACCCATCAGTGTAGCCTCATCAGTGCCCATCAGTGTAGCCTCATCAGTGCCCATCAGAATAGCCTCATCAGTGTCCATCAGTGTAGCCCATCAGTGCCCATCAGTGCAGCCACATCAGTGCCCATCAGTGTAGCCTCATCAGTGCCCATCAGTGCAGCCACATCAGTGCCCATCAGTGTAGCCTCATCAGTACCCATCAATACATCCTATCAGCACCCATCAGTGTAGCCTCATCAGTGCCCATCAGTGTAGCCTCATCAGTGCCCATCAGAGTAGCCTCATCAGTGTCCATCAGTGTAGCCCATCAGTGCAGCCACATCAGTGCCCATCAGTGTAGCCTCATCAGTGCCCATCAGTGCAGCAACATCAGTGCCCATCAGTGTAGCCTATCAGTGCCCATCAGTGTAGCCTATCAGTGCTCATAAGTGCAGCCTCATCAGTACCCATCAATACAGCCTATCAGTACCCATCAGTGTAGCCTCATTAGTGCCAGTCAGTGTAGCAATCTCCATGGCTGCAATCACCAAGACCGTCACTTCAATATCGGTCCTTCTAACATCTCATCAAAGCCCATCAGTGTAGCCTATCAGCGCCCATTAGTGTAGTCTCATCAGTGTAATCTTATCAGTACCCATGAATACAGCCTATCAGCGCCCTTCAGTGTAGTCTCATCAGTGCCCATCAGTATAGCCTATCAGTGCCCATCAGTGTAGCCCATCAGTGCCCATCAGTGTACCCTCATCAGTGCCCATCAGTATAGCCTATCAGTGCCCATCAGTGTAGCTTCATCAGTGCCCATCAGTGTAGCCTATCAGTGCCCATCAGTGTAGCCTATCAGTGCCCATCAGTGTAGCCCATCAATGCTCATCAGTGCAGCCACATCAGTGCCCATCAGTGTAGCCTATCAGTGCCCATCAGTGTAGCCTATCAGTGCAGCCTCATCAGTATTTATCAGTGTAGCCTCTCAGCACCCATCAGTGTAGCCCATCAGTGCAGCCTCATCAGTACCCATCAATACAGCCTATCAGCACCCATCAGTGTAGCCTCATTAGTGCCAACCAGTGTAGCAATCTCCATGGCAGCAATCACCGAGAACATCACTTCAATATCCGTCCTTCTATCGTCTCCCCGGATTCACTCTTCTGATGAATACATTTTAATTGGATTTTCTCATACAAGTCAACAATGAGACACGCTGGGAAGATAACAGGACGGCTCTGTCATTTTCTCCATAGGTGACTGTCTGAAGAGACGCATGGAAAGCCTGGACGCTGGGGTGAGGGGAGGACAGGAGGTCGCCCGAGACGAGGAGGAAGAGACCGGAGAGGTGACAGGTGGGACAGAGCTCCGACTTGGAGCTGGGAGCCGATATTTGCATACCGAGTACCTGGAATTTTGTGGACTCATGTGAAAGACTATGGGCTTGCTTAAAGTGGTTGGAAGCCCTTCCATATACCCAGTGAAGTGACTGGCCTCAGGTGATACACAGAGATAAAACAAATCCTCCTACATAAGATGTACCTGTTTATCTGCAGCACTCTCATCTCTACATCCATTCAGTCCACAATTTATAAAGCTTGTCTGAGATTTCAGACAGCGGGGGGAGGGGGGGGGAGAGCTGAAATGACACACTGAAGAGCTCAGTGAGGAGAGATCTCTGAGCAGATTGGAGGGACAGGACACGGGGTGTGAATAGTGATTGCAGGCTCCGGAGACACCAGATATAGTGAATGCAGGGTCCGGGGAGACCAGATATAGTGAATGCAGGGCCCGGGGAGACCAGATATAGTGAATGCAGGGCCCGGGGAGACCAGATATAGTGAATGCAGGGTCCGGGGAGACCAGATATAGTGAATGCAGGGACCAGGGAGACCAGATATAGTGAATGCAGGGTCCGGGGAGACCAGATATAGTGAATGCAGGGTCCGGGGAGAGCAGATATAGTGAATGCAGGGCCCGGGGAGACCAGATATAGTGAATGCAGGGTCCAGGGAGACCAGATATAGTGAATGCAGGGCCCGGGGAGACCAGATATAGTGAATGCAGGGCCCGGGGAGACCAGATATAGTGAATGCAGGGTCCGGGGAGATCAGATATAGTGAATGCAGAGTCTCGGGAGACCAGATATAGTGAATGCAGGGTCCGGGGAGACCAAATATAGTGAATGCAGGGTCCGGGGAGACCAGATATAGTGAATTCAGGGCCCGGGGAGACCAGATATAGAGAATGCAGGGTCCGGGGAGACCAGATATAGTGAATGCAGAGTCCGAGGAGACCAAATATAGAGAATGCAGGGTCTGGGGTTTAGTAACACTTTCATGAATTTTCCCTAAGAACATATTGTGCGCTCAAATACACACAAAACAAGCGCCTAAACTTTGCCATGCTTTGTATCAGAATCATAACTTTAGTGTCATGTTAAAGAGGACAAATGATTGAATAAAATGTACACGATTCGAGGCAATATCCCCCAAAGAAAGTCTTGTTTGTCTCTTTTTTGTCATTCTGAATCAATAGGCCCCTGGCAGATATAAACTATTGCTCTGGTCCAGTAGTCTCCAAACTGTGGACCGAGGGCCAGATGCAGCCCTTTGCTAGTCTTTATATGGCCCTTGGGGCAGTTTTCCTTCCAATGACATGAGGCACTATACCTCCCACTGACACCAACAGTGTGGAATAATTCCTGCCACTGACACTAATGATGTGGTAGTATTCCTCCCAGTAGTATCATTGATGGGGCACTATTTCTCCAACTGACACCAACAATGGGGAACTATTCCTCCATTGCTACCAATTATGGGGCACTATTCATCCCATTGACACCAACAATGGGAGAGTATTCCTCCCACTGATACCAATGATGGGGCACTATTCCTCCCACTGATACCAATGATGGGGCACTATTCCTCCCACTGACACCAATGATGGGGCACTATTCCTCCCACTGACACCAATGATGGGGCACTATTCCTCTCACTGACACCAATGATGGGGCACTATTCCTCCCACTGACACCAATGATGGGGCACTATTCCTCCCACCGATACCAATGATGGGGCACTATTCCTCCCACTGATATCAATGATGGGGCACTATTCCTCCCACCGACACCAATGATGAGGCACTATTCCTCCCACTGACGCCAGTGATGGGGCACTATTCCTCCCACTGATACCAATGATGGGGCACTATTCCTCCCACTGATACCAATGATGGGGCACTATTCCTCCCACTGATACCAATGATGGGACACTATTCCTCCCACTGATACCAATGATGGGGCACTATTCCTCCCACTGACACCAATGATGGGACACTATTCCTCCCACTGATACCAATGATGGGGCACTATTCCTCCCACTGATACCAATGATGGGGCACTATTCCTCCCACTGATACCAATGATGGGGCACTATTCCTCCCACTAATACCAATGATGGGGCACTATTCCTCCCACTGATACTAATGATGGGGCACTATTCCTCCCACTGATACCAATGATGGGGCACTATTCCTCCCACTGATACCAATGATGGGGCACTATTCCTCCCACTGATACCAATGATGGGACACTATTCCTCCCACTAATACCAATGATGGGGTACTTTTCCTCTCATTGATAGTAATGATGGGGCACTATTCCTCCCACTAATACCAATGATGGGGTACTTTTCCTCTCATTGATAGTAATGATGGGACACTATTCCTCCCACTAATACCAATGATGGGGTACTTTTCCTCTCATTGATAGTAATGATGGGGCACTATTCCTCCCACTAATACCAATGATGGGACACTATTCCTCCCACTAATACCAATGATGGGGCACTATTCCTCCCACTGATACCAATGA
This sequence comes from Staurois parvus, assembly GCF_062004578.1. Classification (NCBI taxonomy): domain Eukaryota; kingdom Metazoa; phylum Chordata; class Amphibia; order Anura; family Ranidae; genus Staurois; species Staurois parvus. The sequence goes on from NW_028317891.1 coordinate 659,075, forward strand.
TGGGGCACTATTCCTCCCACTGACACCAATGATGAGGCACTATTCCTCCCACTGATACCAATGATGGGGCACTATTCATCCCACTGACACCAACAATGGGACACTATTCCTCCCACTGACACCAATAATGGGACACTATTCCTCCCACTAATACCAATGATGGGGCACTATTCCTCCCACTAATACCAATGATGGGGTACTTTTCCTCTCATTGATAGTAATGATGGGGCACTATTCCTCCCACTAATACCAATGATGGGGTACTTTTCCTCTCATTGATAGTAATGATGGGACACTATTCCTCCCACTAATACCAATGATGGGGTACTTTTCCTCTCATTGATAGTAATGATGGGGCACTATTCCTCCCACTAATACCAATGATGGGACACTATTCCTCCCACTAATACCAATGATGGGGCACTATTCCTCCCACTGATACCAATGATGGGGCACTATTCCTCCCACTGACACCAATGATGAGGCACTATTCCTCCCACTGATACCAATGATGGGGCACTATTCATCCCACTGACACCAACAATGGGACACTATTCCTCCCACTGACACCAATAATGGGACACTATTCCTCCCACTAATACCAATGATGGGGCACTATTCCTCCCACTGATACCAATGATGGGGCACTATTCCTCCCACTGATACCAATGATGGGACACTATTCCTCCCACTAATACCAATGATGGGGTACTTTTCCTCTCATTGATAGTAATGATGGGGCACTATTCCTCCCACTAATACCAATGATGGGGTACTTTTCCTCTCATTGATAGTAATGATGGGACACTATTCCTCCCACTAATACCAATGATGGGGTACTTTTCCTCTCATTGATAGTAATGATGGGGCACTATTCCTCCCACTAATACCAATGATGGGACACTATTCCTCCCACTAATACCAATGATGGGGCACTATTCCTCCCACTGATACCAATGATGGGGCACTATTCCTCCCACTGACACCAATGATGAGGCACTATTCCTCCCACTGATACCAATGATGGGGCACTATTCCTCCCACTGATACCAATGATGGGGCACTATTCATCCCACTGACACCAACAATGGGACACTATTCCTCCCACTGACACCAATAATGGGACACTATTCCTCCACTGACACCAATGATGGGGCACTATTCCTCCCACTGATACCAATGGTGGGCACTATTCTTCCCACTAATACCGCTGTCCACAATCTGGGCCCCCCTAAATTCTGAAGGACAGTAAACTGGCCCTTGGAAAGGTTTGGAGACCCCTGCTCTGGTCCATAGATGTGAGAGCTGAACTGGTTGATGACCATGGTCTGGGCACAGGTGGACTTCATACCTTCTTTGAGATTTCTGTGGTTGGGTTTTCATTACTTTTAGTGCATCAATAAGGCCTAATTTACAATCTTCTGTATGGGGGAATACACCAGCCACAGCCACGATTCCTTGCGTCATGGCGTGCCACAAACGATGCCCCTTGTTGTGTTTGATGGGCAGTATCATGTTTACTGCCACCCCGGCACAGGCAGCCATACATGGGGTATACCTATGCTGTGGCCGCGAGGCTTTGTACAAATAATCCCTGCTATCACACTTGATGGGCAGTACTGCCTGCTGAATGCTACCTATTCAGGTGAATGGGGCTAAACTGCAGCCTCCCTGTAAACGCGTGCAATGCAAAAAATTCCAGCAAGGTGATACGGGCCTTTAGGCGACAAAACAGAAGGTAAGGAGATGACATATTGCCTCTAGACCCACCTGTCAAATGCCCTCTGAAATGCAATCATCCATTGCAGATCGTTCTTCAGAGGGCTCCCCCCAAGAGCCGTAATGCATATCACCAGTTTCTTTTTTTTAACACTTTCCCCCCCTTCCAGTCCAGAAACTTTCACCCCCTTCCAGTCCGGACACTTTCCTTCCCTTCCAGTCCAGACACTTTCACCCCCTTCCAGTCTGGACACTTTCCCTCCCTTCCAGTCCGGACACTTTCACCCCCTTCCAGTCCGGACACTTTCACCCCCTTCCAGTCCGGACACTTTCACCCCCTTCCAGTCCGGACACTTTCACCCCCCCTTCCAGTCCAGGCCAATTTTCAGCTTTCAGTGCTATCACACTTTGAATGACAATTGCGCGGTCATGCAATACTGTACCCATATACATTTTTTAGCATTTTTTGAGACAGATAAAGCTTTATTTTGGTGGTATTTATTCACCGCTGGGATTTTTATTTTTTTTGCTATATAAATTAAAAAGTCCAAAAATTTAGAAAAAAACGCGTTTTTTCTTATACAATTTTGCAAATAAATAATATTTCATCATAAATCTTGGCCAAAATGTATTCAGTTATCTTTTTAGTTAAAAAAAAAAAAAAATAACCCAAATTAGTTTATAACCAAAAATTATAATTTTAATTTTTTTTTTTATATATATTATTATTTATGGGGGTTTTTTTCTACATACTATCACCCTAGCAGTACAGTGCCACCATTGTACTACTTGTGGCGGGTGATGAAGATTTTTTTACACTGATTTATTTTACACCCACAAAGGCTGTGAAAGCAATCATTTCTCCTTCTCTCTGGCTGCATTCTTGCAGCCATTGAGAACTACTGTGTGAGCTGTGATTGGTCGCAGCTTGTCACACGGTACAAGGCTGTTGTGAATAGCCTTGTACCATGTGACTTCTGTGATCATTCACAGATTTTACACGTAGTAAGCAATGATGACATCTTGCTTACTACTCTGCATGTGATCACAGATTTGCCAATCAGTGATCACATGATCGGGACCTCGCACAGAGGTCCTGTACAACGATCGGTGTTCTGGAGGACACAGCGGATACTGGAGCACGCACAGTCCATAATGGCAGGCGCCGTTTATGAACGGCATCCTGCCCCTGGACTGCCACCGTCCGGCCGTTTATATACAGCGGCCCGGACGGCAAGTGGTTAACCACTTCCCGTCTGGCCGTTGTATATAAACGGCCGGACGGTGGCAGTGCAGGGTCGGGTGGGTGTTTATAAACGGCCTCCCCGCCCCCTGCTTGTGCGCGCTCCCTGGGAGCGCGCAGCACCGCGATCCGGTGCCCGCTGTGTCCTCCAGACAGTGAAACACCGATCGTCGTACGGGACCTCTGTACGAGGTCCCGATCATGTGATCACTGATTGGCCAATCAGTGATCACATGCAAAGTAGCAAACAAGATGTCACTTGTGACATCATTGCTTACTACCTGTGAAATCTGTGAATGATCACAGAGGTCACATGGTATAAGGCTATTCACAACCATGTGACAAGGTGTGACCAATCACAGCTCACTCTGTATTTCTCAATGACTGCAAGAATGCAGACAGAGAGAAAGAGAAATGATTGCTTTTACATCCTATATGGGTGTAAAAGCAATCAGTGTAAAAAAAAAAAAAAAAAAAATCTTCATCACCCCCCACAAGTAGTACAGTGTCACCATGGTGACACTGTACTGCTAGGGTGACAGTACGTAAAAAAAACCCAAATTAAAATAAAAAATAATAATATAAAAAAATAAAATAAAAATGTAAAAAAAAATATTTAAAAATTATACTTTTTGGTTATAAACTAATTTGTATTTTTTTTTTTACTAAAAAGATAACGGAATACATTTTGGCCAAGATTTATGATGAAATATTATTTATTTGCAAAATTTAAAAAAAAAACACTTTTTTTCAAAATTTTTGGACTTTATCATTTACATAGCAAAAAAAATAAAAATCCCAGCAGTGAATAAATACCACCAAAATAAAGCTTTATCTGTCTCAAAAAAATGGTAAAAAATTCATTTGGGTACAGTGTGGCATGACCGCGCAATTGTCATTCAAAGTGTGTAGCGCTGAAAGCTGAAAATTGCCCTGGTCAGGAAGGGGGGTGAAAGTGTCCAGACTGGAAGGGGTGAAAGTGTCCGGACTGGAAGGGGGTGAAAGTGTCCGGACTGGAAGGGGGGGAAAGTGTCCGGACTGGAAGGGGGTGAAAGTGTCCGGACTGGAAGGGGGTGAAAGTGTCCGGACTGGAAGGAGGGAAAGTGTCCGGACTGGAAGGGGGTGAAAGTGTCCGGACTGGAAGGGGGTGAAAGTGTCCGGACTGGAAGGAGGGAAAGTGTCCGGACTGGAAGGGGGTGAAAGTGTCCGGACTGGAAGGGGGTGAAAGTGTCCGGACTGGAAGGGGGTGAAAGTGTCCGGACTGGAAGGGGGTGAAAGTGTCTGGACTGGAAGGAGGGAAAGTGTCCGGACTGGAAGGGGGTGAAAGTGTCCAGACTGGAAGTGGGGGAAAGTGTCCGGACTGGAAGGGAGGGAAAGTGTCCGGACTGGAAGGGGGGGAAAGTGTCCGGACTGGAAGGGGGGGAAAGTGTCCGGACTGGAAGGGGGGGAAAGTGTCCGGACAGGAAGGGGGTGAAAGTGTCCGGACTGGAAGGGGGGGAAAGTGTCCAGTCTGGAAGTGGTTAAAGTGACAGCCAGGGACGTATTTACCACAAGACAAACAAGGCACTTGCCTAGGGCGGCATCTTTCAGGGGGGCAGCACCTCCCCCCAGAAAAAGGGATGAAAGAAGGGGCACACACACCATGGGAACCAGGTGGGATCCAAGAGAAACTGCGGGCTGCTTGATGGTGTATGTAGAGCCTGACTCTCCTTTCCGGGGATGTCCAGAGTCGTGAAGATGAGTGTCTCTCTATTGTCAGGGGGGTGAAGGGGATATAGTGGAGGGCTCTCTTGGATGGGGGGCAGGGGTGTTGTTGGTCAATGTCAGGCTTTCTCTGCAGGCAGGGGATGGGTGGGGGTTGTGTCGGTTGGTGTCTGAAGCACAAAACCTAAATACACCACTGGTGACAGGCCCCTGATTGGACCAATTTTTAGCCCGCCAAATAATGCTTTCTGCAGACTTGTGTTTGTTTTCCATAGCAGGGCGCGAGCAGTTACCGTTTCACGAAACGCAACGTGATCCGCATGCAGACACGTGCCGCTTCCCTTTACACGTTTATCCAGAAGTGTTTGCAAAATTATGCAGCATGGTGTACGTTACGTCGGCCGTTTACACCCAAGTCTCATCTCCGCGCAGCAACCAAAATACTTCTCTCCTTCCCAAACTGGCTGTCAAAGAGCAACTATAACACGGCCTGCACTGGCAGCAACGGGAAGAGCGCCACTGCTGAGGTCTCCTATCGAAAATGCTCGTTTTCTGGGTGTCGTGAGGATCCAACGACGTCATGGACCAGGAATCAGGAATTCCAAGTTGACAGGCTGTGGAAAGTTTCATCGTAAGATGCACACCAGCAGTCCGGTCACAATGATAATATGATCATTAAAGTGCATGTAAAGCCAAAACGTTTTGTATTTTGTAGCCGGGCCCCCGATGACGTGCAACCGGGTCCTTTCTCCTCCAGCGCTGTATGCCTCAGCCGATGCCTCCTGAGATACCTGGTGTGGATATCCCAGGAGTAAAGATGGGCTACATGTTTGAGTCGAACGTTAATTCAACTCAAACATCAGCCCAGGGAAGGACTGACAACTCATGGGGCTCCCGGGCAATAGGGGATCATGGGGCCCCTGTGTCCTTGTCCACACTCAAAGCACACCCAAAAAAGCCTATAAAAGGTACATCATTGGCCACGCCCACAGTGAGCTCCCAACCTGTTAAAGTATGACTAAAGGCAATTTTTTTTTCTTTTAGTCTTGGAAAAAGTGGAGAGGGATTAGAACCCCTGTCAGGTTTTTATTGCCGCCAGCATCGTGGCAGGGGCAGACTGACAACTCATGGGGCCCCCGGGCAATAGGAGATCATGGGGCCCCTGTGTCCTTGCCCAAACTCAAAAAAGCCTATGAAAAGGGTACCAGGGGCATTTCATGGGGCCCCCTACTGACCCCCGGGCCCTCGGGCAGTGCCCGAGTGCTCAAATGGTCAGTCCACCCCTGCCTCAGCCATTCATGTGTTCAGTGAACACACGAATGGCAAGGGCGTTCGGTGGGTGCCCTGAGAGTACATTGTGATTAGCCACAGCAATGCACGCGACCACGGGTCAGGTGCAATGCTTTAGCCAATCACAGCGCATGATGACATCAGATTCTGGTAAGCCCCCCACAACCACCAGCCATGGCTGTGGAGAAGAGGCCCTTGTCCCCACCAACACAGGGACAATGTGGTTTGGGGGGGAGCCCCCCCAGCCCCAAAGCACCCAACTCCATGTTGAGGGCAAGTGGCCTGGTATGGTTCAGGAGGGGGGGGGGTGCTCTCTCATCCCCCCATCCCTGACCTGCTAGGCTGCAAGCTCGGAAAAAGGTCTGGTATGGATTTTGGGGGGGGGACCCCACGCCATTTTCTTTTTAACTTTGGTGTGGGGGTTCCCCTCAAAATCCATAACTGACCCAAAGGGCTTGGTATGGATGGAGGGGATCCCACACCGTTTTTGTTTTTTTTTTATTTATAATGCCAGCAATTCTTTTTGCATTCAGCTGTAAGCAGGGAACCCGGTGAGGCGTGTCAAGGTATTGTCGGGCATATTGTAACCAGGCTTTTTTGTGGCACTGACGCAATAAAGGCTTCTTTCTGGCAACTCAACCATGTAGCTCATTTTTGTTGAAGTATCGTCGTATTGTACTCCTTGAAACAACCACACCACCTTTTTCCAGAACAGCCTGTATTTCTCCTGAGGTTACCTGTGGGGGGTTTTCTTAGTATCCCGAACGATTCTTCTGGCTGGTTGTGGCTGCAAACTTTCTTGGTCTACCTAACCTTGGCTTGGTATCGAGAGATCCCTGAATGTTCCACTTCTTAACTAGTTGCCGACCGCAGATAGCCGAATGACGGCTTCACTGCGGCCGGCCAGTTCTGGGTGGACGTCATATGACGTCCCCCCAGAATCGCGTCACCCCTTTTCCCAGTGATCTTGGGGCTTCCGTGGCTACAAGCCCACAACCCTCAGATCAACTGGGAAACCGGGTCCCTCAGTTTTCCCTCGGCTTATTGTCGGGAAAACTGTCATGCCTCCGGGCCCCCCAAATCCTCCTATGTGCAGAGGAGGATTCCAGCTTGGAACAGGTTGTTCCAGTGGTATGCCATGATTACCTGGATGTATTTAGCAAACGTGGGGCCGACACTTTGCCCCCTCATCGACCATATGACTGTCCCATTGACTTACTGCCTGGATCCGAGATCCCTTTTGGTCGCATATTCCCGTTATCTGAGGTGGAGTTGGGGGTACTGAAAGAGTATATTGAAGAGAATCTCCAGAAGAAATTTATTTGTCCTTCCACTTCACCGGCAGGGGCGGGTATTTTCTTCGTGGAGAAGAAAGATAAGACTTTAGTAGCCGACCGCAGATAGCCGAATGACGGCTACACTGCGGCCGGCCAGTTCTGAGTGGACGTCATATGACGTCCCCCCAGAACGCGCTCTCCTGCGCGCCCCAGGGGGCGCGCACCCGGCGATCTCCGTGATCGCTGTGTCCTACAAACACAGCTGATCACGTGATGTGGTAAAAGGCCGATCCCAGCGGCCTTTTACCACGTGATCAGCGGTGTCCAATGACACGCTGATCACAGGGAAATGCAAGTGCCGGTTCTCGGCTGCACTTTCCTCACGCTGTCAGATCGTGAGGAAAGTACTGCCGAGAACCGGCAGTTGTCAGAGCGGGGATCGGCACCGATCATCAGTGCCCTGATGATCGGTGCCCAGCAGTGCCACCCGCAAGTTCCGCCCACCTGTGCCCAGCAGTGCGCCCACTAGCTCCGCCCACCTGTGCCCAGCAGATCACCCACCTGTGCCCAGCAGTGCACCCACCTGTGCCACTCTGCAGTGTCACACACCTGTGCCCAGAAGTGCCACCTACCTGTGCCCAGCAGTGCCCACCCACCTGTGCCCACCCACCTGTGCCCACCAGTGCCACCCACCTGTGCCCACCCACCAGTGCTGCCCACCAGTGCCACCCACCAGTGCAGCCCACCAGTGCTGCCAGTCAGTGCCACCAGTCAGTGCCCAGGGGTTGTGCCAGTCAGTGCCGCCAGTCAGTGCCCAGCAGTGATGCCAGTCAGTGCCGTCTATCAGTACCCATCATCAGTGTCACCTATCAGTGCCGCCTATCAGTGCTGCATATTAGTGCCGCCTATCCGTGACACCTCATTAGTGCTGTCTATCAGTGCCGCCTATCCGTGCCACCTCATTAGTACTGCCTATCAGTGCCCTTTAGTGCTGCCTATCAGTGCCCATCAGTGCCGCCTATCAGTGCCCATCAGTGCTGCCTCATCAACGCACATCAGTGAAGGAGAAAAAATACCTGTTTGAAAAATTTTATAATAGAAACAAAGAAAAAAATTTTTTTTTTCAAATTTTTTGCACTTTTTTTATTTATAGCGCAAAAGTAAAGCGCCCAGTGGCGATTAAATACCACCAAAAGAAAGCTCTATTTGTGAGAAAAAAATGATCAAAATTTCATATGGGTACAATGTTGCATGACCGCGCAATTGTCAATCAAAGTGCGGCAGCGCTGAAAGCTGAAAATTGGCCTGGTAAGGAAGGGGGTATAAGTGCCCGGTAGGCAAGTGGTTAATAAGTGATTGAAAAGTACTGACTGACATATTCAAGGCTTCGGATATCTTTTTATATCCTTTTCCAAACTTCCATTACCTTTTTACACAGGTCTTTTGACAGTTCTTTTTCTGCTCCCCATGGCTCAGTATCTCGCCTGCTCCCCGTAAGAGCTAACAAACTCGTTGACTATTTATACACTGACACTAATTGCAATTTAAAAAGCCACAGATGTGGGACATTAACCTCTAATTGGCATTGTAACCCGTGTGTGTCCCCTTGTGTGTCTGTACCAAGGCCCAACATTCCAGGGGGCGGAGACTTCTGATCCGGGCCATTCGGGTGATTTCTGTTCTCATTAGGATTTAAAAAGGAGCCAAACAACTCTGTGATAATAAATGGCTTCAAAAGATCTCTATCCTTCAATAAAAGACAGTTTTTTGGGCCTGACCAGTCATATTTTCAATATCAATGCCAACATTTCACCATTTTTGCCAGGAGAGGCAAACTGTATGTCATTATAATCTATACCAGCCTTTTTTCAACCAGGGTGCCTTGGCAAAATTCCTAAAAAAAAAACAGCGCATGATGACGTCAGATTCTGATAAGCCCCCCGCCCACAGACCCCCACAACCACCAGCCATGGCTGTGGGGAAGAGGCCCTTTTCCCCATCAACACAGGGACAAGGTGCTTTGGGGGGGGAGACCCCCAGGCAAAACTTTTGAGGCAAACTGTATGTCATTATAATCTATACCAGCCTTTTTCAACCAGGGTGCCTTCAGGGGTGCCTTGGCAAAATTCCTAAAAAAAACTGCGCATAATGACATCAGATTCTGATAAGCCCCCCCGCCCGCAGACCCCCACTTTTTCAACCAGGGTGCCTTCAGGAGTGCCTTGGCAAAATTCCTAAAAAAAAAACGTGCATGATGACGTCAGATTCTGATAGGCCCCCCGCCCGCAGACCCCCACAACCACCAGCAGACCCCCACTTTTTCAAACAGGGTGCCTTCAGGAGTGCCTTGGCAAAATTCCTAAAAAAAAACAGCGCATGATGACGTCAGATTCTGATAAGCCCCCCGCCCGCAGACCCCTACTTTTTCAACCAGGGTGCCTTGGCAAAATTCCTAAAAAAACAGCGCATGATGACGTCAGATTCTGATAAGCCCTCCGCCCACAGACCCCCACAACCACCAGCCGTGGCTGTGGGGAAGAGGCCCTTTTCCCCAACAACACAGGGACAAGGTGCTTTGGGGGGAGACCCCCAGGCAAAACTTTTGAGGCAAACTGTATGTCATTATAATCTATACCAGCCTTTTTCAACCAGGGTGCCTTCAGGGGTGCCTTGGCAAAATTCTTAAAAAAAACTGCGCATAATGACGTCAGATTCTGATAAGCCCCCCGCCCGCAGACCCCCACTTTTTCAACCAGGGTGCCTTCAGGAGTGCCTCAGCAAAATTCCTAAAAAAAAAACAGTGCATGATGACGTCAGATTCTGATAAGCCCCCCGCCCGCAGACCCCCACTTTTTCAACCATGGTGCCTTCAGGTGTGCCTTGGCAAAATTCCTAAAAAAAAACAGCGCATGATGATGTCAGATTCTGATAGGCCCCTTGCCCGCAGACCCCCACAACCACCAGCAGACCCCCACTTTTTCAAACAGGGTGCCTTCAGGAGTGCCTTGGCAAAATTCCTAAAAAAAACTGCGCATAATGACTTCAGATTCTGATAAGCCCCCCCGCCCGCAGACCCCCACTTTTTCAACCAGGGTGCCTTCAGGAGTGCCTTGGCAAAATTCCTAAAAAAAAAACGTGCATGATGACGTCAGATTCTGATAGGCCACCCGCCCGCAGACCCCTACTTTTTCAACCAGGGTGCCTTGGCAAAATTCCTAAAACAAAACAGCGCATGATGACGTCAGATTCTGATAAGCCCTCCGCCCACAGACCCCCACAACCACCAGCCATGGCTATGGGGAAGAGGCCCTTTTCCCCATCAACACAGGGACAAGGTGCTTTGGGGGGAGAAACCCAGGCAAAACTTTTGAGGCAAACTGTATGTCATTATAATCTATACCAGCCTTTTTCAACCAGGGTGCCTTCAGGTGTGCCTTGGCAAAATTCCTAAAAAAAAACAGCGCATGATGATGTCAGATTCTGATAGGCCCCTTGCCCGCAGACCCCCACAACCACCAGCAGACCCCCACTTTTTCAAACAGGGTGCCTTCAGGAGTGCCTTGGCAAAATTCCTAAAAAAAACTGCGCATAATGACTTCAGATTCTGATAAGCCCCCCCGCCCGCAGACCCCCACTTTTTCAACCAGGGTGCCTTCAGGAGTGCCTTGGCAAAATTCCTAAAAAAAAAACGTGCATGATGACGTCAGATTCTGATAGGCCACCCGCCCGCAGACCCCTACTTTTTCAACCAGGGTGCCTTGGCAAAATTCCTAAAACAAAACAGCGCATGATGACGTCAGATTCTGATAAGCCCTCCGCCCACAGACCCCCACAACCACCAGCCATGGCTATGGGGAAGAGGCCCTTTTCCCCATCAACACAGGGACAAGGTGCTTTGGGGGGAGAAACCCAGGCAAAACTTTTGAGGCAAACTGTATGTCATTATAATCTATACCAGGGGTGCCTGGCAAAATTCCTAAAAATTGCCCAAAACTTGTATACAAACCGGCGGATGGACAAGCCTGCATTTTAGTTAGACAAAGCCACAGGTTTTCATTGTGCACCATTACACCCTTCCAGTCGCCAGTGTCCTAACAAGTAATGACGTCATCGAGTAATAAAGAGGAGGTCATGCACCAGCACAGCACCCTTGCTTGTCTCTCCCCTACCCCTCTACACCAGCACTGAGGTCACATTAGCTGGGTGAGGGAGAGAAAGGAGGGAGAAGAGAAACATCAGAGTACTAGTCAGTATTATTATACAGGATTTATATGGCGCCAACAGTTTGCTCAGCACTTTACAATATAACGGGAGACAATACAGCAACAATACAGTTCAATACAAGAGGGATAGGAGGGCCCTGATCCTGGGAGCTTACAATCTAGGAGGGAGGGGCTAGTAGTACAAAAGGTAATAACTGTGGGGGATGGACTGGTTGGAAGAGTAGAAGATTCCATTATTAGCTGACTGCAGGATAGGCTTCCCTGAAGAGAGAGGTTTTCAGAGATCGCCTAAAAGTGAGCAGAGTAGGCGATAGTCTGATAAATTGGTTAGAGAGCTCCAGAGGATGGGGGAAGCTCTGGAGAAGTCCTGGAGACGAGCATGGGAGGAGGAGACAAGGGAGCTAGAGAGCAGGAGGTCTTGTGAGGAGCAGAGAGGACGGTTTGGGTGATATTTAGAGACAAGATTGGTGATGTAATTTTGTGCAGAGTTATAAATGGCTTTATAGGTTATTGTTAGTGTTTTGAATTTTATCCATTGGGCAATGGGAAGCCAGTGGAGGGATTGGCAGAGAGGGGTGGAGGACATTGAGTGGAGGCCAGTGGAGGGATTGGCAGAGAGGGGTGGAGGACATTGAGTGGAGGCCAGTGGAGGGATTGGCAGAGAGGGGTGGAGGACACTGAGTGGAGGCCAGTGGAGGGATTGGCAGAGAGGGGTGGAGGACATTGAGTGGAGGCCAGTGGAGGGATTGGCAGAGAGGTGTGGAGGACACTGAGTGGAGGTCAGTGGAGGGATTGGCAGAGAGGGGTGGAGGACACTGAGTGGGGGCCAGTGGAGGGATTGGCAGAGAGGGATGGAGGACACTGAGTGGAGGCCAGTGGAGGGATTGGCAGAGAGGGGTGGAGGACACTGAGTGGAGGCCAGTGCAGGGATTGGCAGAGAGGGGTGGAGGACACTGAGGGGAAGCCAGTGGAGGGATTGGCAGAGAGGGGTGGAGGACACTGAGTGGAGGTCAGTGGAGGGATTGGTGGAGAGGGATGGAGGATACTGAGGGGAAACCAGTGAAGGGATTGGCAGAGAGGGGTGGAGGACACTGAGTGGAGGTCAGTGGAGGGATTGGCAGAGAGGGATGGAGGACACTGAGTGGAGGCCAGTGGAGGGATTGGCAGAGAGGGGTGGCAGCTACAGAATGGTTAGTAAGGTGGATGAGTCTGGCAGCAGCATTCATGATAGACTGAAGAGGGGATAGCCTGCGATGAGGTCGGCCAATGAGGAGGGAGTTACAATAGTAGAGGCGAGATATAACAAGGGAGTGAATACGTTGCTTAGTGGTTTCCGAGGTTAGGAACGGACGTATCTTGGAGATGTTGCGGAGGTTGGAGATGTTGTGGAGGTTGGAGATGTTGCGGAGGTTGGAGATGTTGCGGAGGTTGGAGATGTTGCGGAGGTTGGAGATGTTGCGGAGGTGAAGTCTACAAGACTTGGACAGTGACTAGTCTACAAGATTTGTACTAGTGTGTCCTCTAACATCGGTTGTCCTACGTGTGTAGATGTTGCTGCATTTTTGTAAAACTACATTTTCTACATTTTACAATGGGGCACCTCGAGATTTAAAGGGTGCCTTGACTGGGGAAAGGTTACCCCTGACACTGACCTCTACGCAGGAGCCAGGTTTTTGAAATAGGAAGACGCTGATACCATTATATAAAACACTGTAGATTGATCACATTGACATGTATACCTTCAAAAAAAAATTGAAAAACCTGAAAAAAAGACTAGAGAATACCTGTACCGTCCCGGAAATGTGTTGATAACTCAATGAAAATGTTTGATATCGCTCAGTAAAAGAGCAGCGTTCAGCACAAAACGCATAAAAACCTCGGCGGTGGCGCTTTTATGTTGTGTAAGATTATGTAGTTGCATTTATTGCATGCTGAGAAATATCACAGTTATAAAAATGAAAAGCTGAACAGATCACTTTCCCGAATAGAGCTTTCACTCCGAGGCTCCCGGTGCTAGAGGAGCAGAAGGAGATTCAGACGGTCAATACAAAGATGTTGTCGCCCAGACTCCACCGACTTCACAGGACAGCACACAAGTTACAATGGGTTTGTACAATCTACTATGTTAGAGCTGAATTGTACAGTCGTCTGCGTATGTGGGGGCCACGGGAGTGGTGCGGTTGCATGAGCCACCAGTTGTATACCTTGAAATATGTATATCATTTGGTCTACAGTCTGTAGTACATCCTCATTTCTTCATTAACCAGGGACTTATGCAGGCCATAGACGGGTAGAAAACCACCAATTTGAAAAAAACAAAACAAGAAAAATCGGTTGTTCGATCGGCTGACATTACCACCAACAGTAAAAAAAAACGGCGGATTTTCGTCCCATCTACGGCCGGCATTTAATTACTTCTGTCCCTTGCAGAGAGCTCCGCTATTATATTTGACATGAAAAAGTATTGAGGTTGCAACAATGTATCCATTTGTATCAAATTTGGATACAGATGGTTTATTCGGATACAAATAGATACATTGTTGCAACCGCAATACTTTTTCATGTCAAATATAATAGCGGACTGGAATTCTTCTTCTTCTTCTTTTTCTTCTTCGTCTTCTTCTTCTTCTACTTTTTCTTCTTCTTGCAGGTTACGGCTCATGCGCAGATTTTTTATCTGAAAAAAGATCGGCCAGTTTGCCCATCATTGCTGGGAAAATCGGCCGATCGGCAAAATCGGACATTTTTTTTCCAACTTTACCAATAAAAAAAATGTGCCCAAACCCCAAAAAACGGTTGACCTATTAACCCACTGTGTGAAAATTGGCCGATTTTTCAGCCAAAAAAAAAAAAATGCATTTGTGCATTTCTGGCATGTTTCCAGTGCATTTTCTGGTTGCCCAGCATGCACCTGTGAATCGTGGACATGGAACTCAAAAAACATGCCAAAAACGCAGCCATGATGTGTTTCTGATGCGTTTTCTATTTACTGTAGTGGGGAGTTCTGTTTTTGCTGCAGTTTTGAAAAGTGCACCAAGCAGGACTTTCAACAATGCAACTGAAAAGCAAGGTGTGAAGAGTTCCATAGGACTTAAAGGGATGCATTTGTCATGCATTTTTCTTCCGCTTTTTTTTTACTGAAAAACTAATCAGTGTGAAAGGGCCCTAACCTGCCAATATAGGAAGACTGAGCAGCAATATACAGATCCTGTACGTCAATATAAAGAGCCTGTGTAGCAATATACAGAGCCAGCATGGCAATACAAAGAGCCTGATCATCAATACACAGATCCTGCACATCAATATACAGAGCCTGATCATTAATATACAGAGCCTGATCATCAATATTCAGAGCTGGATCATCAATATACAGAGCCTGATCATCAATATTCAGAGCTGGATCATCAATATACAGAGCCTGATCATCAATATTCAGAGCTGGATCATCAATATACAGAGCCTGATCATCAATATTCAGACCCTAAACATCAATATGCAGAGCCTGATCATTAATATTTAGAGCCTGATCATCAATATATAGAGCCTGATCATTAATATACACAGCCTGATCATCAATATTCAGAGCCGGATCATCAATATACAGAGCCTGATCATCAATATTCAGAACCGGATGATCAATATACAGAGCCTGATCATTAATATACAGAGCCTGATCATTAATATTCAGAGCCTGATCATCAATATTCAGAGCCTGATCATCAATATTCAGAGCCAGATCATCAATATACAGAGCCAGATCATCAATATTCAGAGCCTGATCATCAATATACAGAGCCTGATCATCAATATTCAGAGCCTGATCATAAATATACAGAGCTGGATCATCAATATACAGAGCATGATCATCAATATACAGACCCTGATCATCAATATTCAGAGCCTGATCATTAATATACAGAGCCTGGTCATCAATATTCAGAGTCTGATCATTAATATACAGAGCCTGGTCATCAATATTCAGAGCCGGATCACCATTATTCAGAGCCTGATCATCGATATACAGAGCTTGATCATCAATATTCAGAGCCTGTTCATCAATATTCAGAGCCTGATCATCGATATACAGAGCCTGTTCATCAATATTCAGAGCCTGATCATCGATATACAGAGCCTCATCTAAAATATTCAGAGCTGGATCATCAATATACAGAGCCTGTTTATCAATATACAGAGCCTGATCATCAATATTCAGACCCTGATCATCAATATACAGAGCCTGATCATCAATATTCATAGCCTGATCATCAATATACAGAGCCTGATCATCAATATTAAGAGCCAGATCATCAATATTCAGACCCTGATCATCAATATTCATAGCCTGATCATCAATATACAGAGCATGTTCATCGATATTCAGAGCCTGATCATCAATATTCAGACCCTGATCATCAATATTCATAGCCTGATCATCAATATACAGAGCCTGATCATCAATATTCAGACCCTGATCATCAATATACAGAGCCTGATCATCGATATTCAGAGCCTGATCATCAATATACAGAGCCTGATCATCAATATACAGAGCCTGATCATCAATATACAGAGCCTGATCATCAATATTCAGAGCCTGATCATCAATATACAGAGCCTGATCATCAATATTCAGAGCCTGATCATCAATATTCAGAGCCTGATCAAAAATATTGAGAGCCGGATCATCAATATACAGAGCCTGTGCAGAAATATAGAGAGTCTGTCGATGAAGATATAGAACCTGTGCATCTACATATACAAAGCATGTTCATCAGTATAAACAAACATATGTATCAATATGTACGAAGGGTGTGCAGCAATATACAGAACCTGTGCTCCAATATACAGAACCTGTGCTCCAATATACAAAACCTGTGCTCCAATATAGAGAACTGGTAGATCAATATATACGAGAGAGAGAGAGAGAGAGAGAGAGAGAGAGAGGGGGGGGGGGGAGAGGGAGAGGGAGAGAGAGAGAGGGAGAGGGAGAGAGAGAGAGAGAGAGGGGGGGGGAGAGGGAGAGAGAGAGAGAGAGAGAGGGAGAGGGAGAGAGAGAGAGGGAGAGGGAGAGGGAGAGGGAGAGAGAGAGAGAGAGAGAGAGGGAGGGAGAGAGAGAGAGAGAGAGAGTCCATGAATATCTATGTGCATCAATATACAGAGCCTGTGCTACAGAATGTATGCATTCATATATTGCAGCCTGTGCACCAATACAGGGCCTGTGGATGAATGTCTCCCTATGTACTCATTGGAATCAATGACCATCTGACTGCTTTACAGTTTTGGCCAAAATGGAAACGTTTTTAATGGACATTTAAAGCAGAACTACTGACAAAACTTTTTTTTTTCTAGTTTAGAGAGCAAGGGAGAGTTATAACCCATGTCAGGTTTTTGTTGTTGTTGTCACCTATATATCTATTTGGGCAGCACAGTTGCTAAACAGTTAGCATTTCCACCTAGCAGCACTAGGGTCATTGGTTCAAATCCCAACCATGGCACCACCTGCCTGGAGTTTGCATGTTCTCCCTGTGCCTGCGTGGGTTTCCTCTGGGTAGTCCAGTTTCCTCCCACACTCCAAAGACATGCTGGGAGGTTAATTAGCTCCTGTCTAAATTGTCCCTAGTATGTGTATGTATGAATGTGAGTTAGGGACCTTAGACTGTACACCCCTTGAGGGTTAGGGACCTTAGATTGTACACCCCTTGAGGGTTAGGGACCTTAGATTGTACACCCTTTGAGGGTTAGGGACCTTAGATTGTACGCCCCTTGAGGGTTAGGGACCTTAGATTGTACACCCTTTGAGGGTTAGGGACCTTAGATTGTACACCCTTTGAGGGTTAGGGACCTTAGATTGTACGCCCCTTGAGGGTTAGGGACCTTAGATTGTACGCCCCTTGAGGGTTAGGGACCTTAGATTGTACGCCCTTTGAGGGTTAGGGACCTTAGATTGTACACCCCTTGAGGGTTAGGGACCTTAGATTGTACGCCCCTTGAGGGTTAGGGACCTTAGATTGTACACCCTTTGAGGGTTAGGGACCTTAGATTGTACTACCCTTGAGGGTTAGGGATCTTAGATTGTACGCCCCTTGAGGGTTAGGGACCTTAGATTGTACACCCCTTGAGGGTTAGGGACCTTAGATTGTACACCCCTTGAGGGTTAGGGACCTTAGATTGTACACCCCTTGAGGGTTAGGGACCTTAGATTGTACGCCCCTTGAGGGTTAGGGACCTTAGATTGTACGCCCCTTGAGGGTTAGGGACCTTAGATTTTACGCCCCTTGAGGGTTAGGGTCCTTAGATTGTACGCCCCTTGAGGGTTAGGGACCTTAGATTGTACGCCCCTTGAGGGTTAGGGACCTTAGATTGTACGCCCCTTGAGGGTTAGGGACTGATGTGAATGTACAATATATGCATGTAAAGCGCTGCGTAAATTGACAGCACCTAAGTGCCTGAGATAAAAATAAATAAAATATTGTGTTTGTGTGTATTTTTTTTTAAAAAAAGAGATAAATTATTATTAAACTTTCTCGCTATATATATATATATATAAAATACAGTAGTACTATATTATATTGTTGACATGTTATATAATATTAAATTATTTAATATATATATATATATATATATTTATTTATTTTTATTTTGTTTGTTGGTTTTTTTAAATTTCATATTTATTTATTTAATTATAATATATAATTATTTAATTATAATATATTTTTTTAATTGTGTGTGTGTATTAAAAAAAAGATACATTATTATTATTATATAGCTTTTTTAACAATATATTATATAATAATAATAATAATAATATATATTATAATTTATACAGTGCAAATCAGTAGAGAAATCTCTGAGTAGAGTGATCATGAAGCTCATTAATATGTAGTATGTAGTATTCATGCATATCTATACCACTGTAATACCAGCTACAGCCTGAAGATGTCACTGTTGCTAATTATTTTATGCAGCATTAAAGTGCACCTCCACCTCAGTATCTGGCATATGAATAATTTTCCTGGGATAGTTATTCTCCTTTCCTGGAGTGTTTTTGTGCTACTCTCAACATTTCCTGTAAGCGGAGCTTTTATCTAGCGCTCAGCACTGCCCTGAAACCTGTGCACCAGCTGACCTCCTGGGGGGGACCTGCTTTCCCCCTGCTGGAGGATGGTAGATGAGACGACCCACCATTGATGGTATAAAGATTGGACTGATTTTCTGCACTGACTGACAAGCTCTGTACCAGGGCGGACTGACCATTTGGAAACTGGGGCACTGCCCGAGGGCCCGGGGTCAGTAGGGGGCCCCATGAGATGCCCCTGGTACCTTTTTCATAGGCTTTTTTGAGTTTGGGCAAGGACACAGGGGCCCCATGATCCCCTATTGCCCGGGGGCCCCGTGAGTTGTCAGTCTGCCCCTGCTCTGCACTGTCTTCGCCCTCCACGCAGAACGTGTCCTTTTGAAAAATGTGACCATTTCAGAGGATCCTGAATCCGAGGACAATTGGGCTGGGGGCATGCTGGGCTCTATACTTCCATCTTCTTCCAGCACCGGCCTCCTCTGCGGCTCTGAACTGTCATGTGACCAAATGCCAAGACCTGAAAAGGGAGCTGAGGCTGGGAGATGTGGAAAGGTGTGCCACGATAAACCACAGAGTCCCATTCCAGTGGCTGCTCCTATTGGGACACTTGTTTTATGTATATTCCATGAGTACGCAGCTCCACCTAAGGCTGCATTCACACTTGGCGTGCTCTGAAAGTGCAGGCAAAATCAAAATTTTCTGCCCACTTTTTCGAAAATGTGGCAAAACGCGCTTGTCGTGCAATTATTGCCTAATGGCCTCCTAAACACGGTGCGATTTTGCCGTGTTTGTCATGCAACAAAACGCAGAGAAATCACTGCAAAACGTGCCTGGCTCGGTGGCAAAATTTGACACATGAGCTTCTTTGGCGTGTTTGTCACACAAAGGGCAGCCCATTAAATAGAATGGGCTCACAATGCGCAGAAATGCTCAAAAAACACAAAAACCTCATAAAGGAGCGTTCATGAATGGTGCCTGATACAGATTTGTGTCTTCATTTTGTTCCACTTGAACCCATTTAAGCCATCATAATGTTTTTAAGCCCTGATGAAAGGGGAGTGTATAGGCCCCCGAAACGTGTTGTTGTTTTTTTTTCTGTGATTATATCAATCATTAAAAGTGTTGTATTGGCTAAAGGGTATTTTTTAACCTCAAAACATTCTCTGCATTGAGCTAAAAAAACTTTTTATGTGCATCTCCCCCCTCCCGCCCCACCTAATTACTTACCTGAGCCCGATCTTGATCCAGTGCTGTGCCCAAGAGCAGAAGTTCTGCTCTCTCTCTCTCCCTCCTCATTGGGCTTATTGAGAGCTGCAGGAGCTATTGGCTTCTGCTGCTGTCAATCAAATCCAGTGGATGAGAGGGCAGGGCAGAGACTCACAGTGTGTGTCAATAGACGCACACAGTGCGGCTTGAGATCAAGCACACATGCCTGCTCCCATAGCATGCAGCTTGCTATGGGGGTACTTGGAAGGAAAAAGCCAGGAGCACCAGTGGGGGGCCCCAGAAGAGGAGGATCAGAGCTGCTCTGTGCAAAACCATTGCACATAGCAGGTAAGTATAACATGTTTGTTATTTAACCACTTCCCGACCGGCCATTGTATATAAATGGCCGGACGGTGGCAGTGCAGGGTCGGGTGGGTGTTTATAAACGGCCTCCCCGCACCGTGCTTGTGTGCACTCCCCGGGAGCACGCAGCCCGCTGTGTCCTCTGGATACAGTGAAACACCGATCATTGGACGGAACCTCTGTGCGAGGTCCCGATCGTGTGATCACTGATTGGCCAATCAGTGATCACATGCAAAGTAGTAAGCAAGATGTCACTTGTGACATCATTGCTTACTACATGTGAAATCTGTGAATGATCACAGAGGTCACATGGTACAAGGCTATTCACAACAGCCTTGTACCATGTGACAAGCTGTGACCAATCACAGCTCACTCAGTAGTTATCAATGGCTGCAAAAATGCAGACAGAGAGAAGGAGAAATGATTGCTTTTACATCCTATATGGGTGTAAAAGCAATCAGTATAAAAAAAAAAAAAATTAAATCTTCATCACCCCCCACAAATAGTACAGTGTCACCATGGTGACACTGTACTGCTAGGGTGACAGTATGTAAAAAAAATAAAAAAATGTAAAAAAAAATGTTTCAAAATTATAATTTTAGGTTATAAACGAATGTGGCTTATTTATTTTTTTACTAAAAAGATAATGGAATACATTTTGGCCAAGATTTATGATGAAATATTATTTATTTGCAAAATTTTATAAGAAAAACTTTTTTTCAAAATTTTTGGTAATTTTCACTTACATACCAAAAAAAAATAAAAATCCCAGCGGTGAATAAATACCACCAAAATAAAGTTGTATCTGTCTCAAAAAAATGGTAAAAAATTAATATGGGTACAGTGTTGCATGACCGCGTAATTGTCATTCAAAGTGTGATAGCACTGAAAGCTGAAAATAGACCTGTACAGGAAGGGGGTAAAAGTGTCCGGACTGGAAGTGGTTAAAAAAAATTAAAAAGGAACTTTTATAGTCACTTTAAAAAAACTTGGGAGTCTATTTATAAAAGCTTTGTTGGACGAACGTGAATCTCCCTAGCGAGGAAACAGAGTGCAATAAAGCCTGGAGCCTAGGGCTGAAAGGGGCCCAACCCAGCTGCTTCATCACCCAATTGGTTAATAAACCATATATATTGTATCTCTAATCCAGTCTGTATACATTGTTTACAATTCTTAAGCCCTGATGAAGGCGGCTAATTTTGTCCCCTGCAATGTGTTGGATTTCTTGCATAATCTTCCACATTTACACTGGAACAAATCTGTATCTGGACTATTAACTTGGGCTGTGGTACTCCAACCTCTGAACAATTGTTTTGCAATTACAAAGCAAAGTAACTGAAGAAATCCTTTGGGCTGTAGAAGCCAATAGTAAGGAATCCAAACAACACTGCAAAACTATTAACTAAGCCAGGTAATGTGGGTTCAGGTCCCATCTGGGGCTTTCCAAACCCCAGTGGCCTCATGGATAAGGCGCTGGCCTCCTAAGTCAGGGAATATGGGTTTGAATCCCATCTGGGGCTTGCCAAGCCCTAATGGATAAGGGCCTGCACACCCCCCCCCCCCAAGACAGTGTTTGCAGGTTTGAGTCCCAACTGGGGCTTGCCAAGCTCTAGCTTTCCTCCTTGAAGGCTTTATTCTTCATACTTGCTAAGCTCTAGCTCTTCTCCTTGAAGGCTTTATTCTTCATACTTGCTAAGCTCTAGCTCTTCTCCTTGAAGGCTTTATTCTTCATACTCGCCTTGCTTTAAGGATCCACATAGTAGAGTCCCCAGTGAAAAGAGACAAGCAGGATAGCAAGCACCCCAGATGGGACTTAAACCCCTAATCTCTGGCTTGGGAGACCTGTGCCATATCCATTAGGCCACTAGAGTTTGCTAAGCCCCAGTGGCCTAATGAATAAAGCACTGGTCTCCTAAGCCAAGGATTGTGGCTTCATGTCCTATCTAGGCCCTCCCTAGCCCCAGTGGTCCAATGGATAAGGCATTGGCTTTCTAAGCCAGGGCTTGCAGGTTCAAATCCCATCTGGGGCTAGTCAAGGTATAGTGGATAAGGCAATGACCTCCTAAGCCAGAGATTGTAGGCTCAAGTCCCATCTGCAGCCTGCCAAGCCTCAGTGGTCCAATGGATAAGGCATTGGCCTTCTAAGCTAGGGCTTGCAGGTTCAAATCCCATCTGGGGCTAGTCAAGGTTTAATGGATAAGGCAGTGGCCTCCTAAGCCAGAGATTGTAGGTTCAAGTCCCATCTACAGCCTGCCTAGCCTCAGTGGTCCAACAGATAAGGCACTAGCCTTCTAAGCCAGGGCTTGTGGGTTCAAATCCCATCTGGGCTAGCCAAGGCATAATGGATAAGGCACTGGCCTCCTAAGCCAGGGATTGTGGGTTTGAATCCCATCTGGGGCTTGCCAAGCTATAGCTCACATCCTCAAAGGCCTCATTCTTCATACTCACCTTGCTTTAGGATCTACATAGTAGAATCCCTAATGTGAAGAGACAAGCAGGATATCAAGCACTCAAACCCAAATCCCTGGCTTGGGAGACCTGTGCCTTATCCATTAGGCCACTGGAGCTTGCTAAGCCACTGGCCTCCTAAGCAAAGGACTGTGGCTTCAAGTCCCATCTGGGGCCTAGCAACCGGGGGTGCAATGGATAAGGCACTGGCCAGGGCTTGCAGGTTCAAATCCCATCTGGGGTTAGCCAAGGGTTCCAAGCCAGGGATTGTGGGCTTGAGTCCCATATGGGGGGGTTGATTATCTTGCATGTCTCTTTAAACTGGGGACTCTTCTTGTTCAGTTCCTAAAGCAAGGCGAGAATGAAGAGTAAAGCCTTCAAGGACAAGAGCTATAACTTGGCATTTTATGGACTGTTTTTTATTTTTTCTTTTCCCTCAGGCTATGTAGCACTGATACCCCTTATATGGTTCACCTAGAAATGGGCTCCCAGCTGTACAATGCACCGTCAATTCAAAAAAATGTACTATGTATATAAAAATCTGTATTCAAGAAGAAACAATCATGGATACTGAAAGCATTCTTTGATCCCATCCCCCCAATCATCGCTCACCGGAGGGTGTGACTCACAGAGCTCCATGTTAGTGAATTTGTATAGACTGACTCATTACATCCTGTCTATACAAACCTCTGGAAAGCTTAGGAAATGTGATGTTTCCAGAATTTTTGGCCTTGTACTGGCCTTTCTGGTCATTGTATGGTTTCCACTAGGCAATGTTTGGATGGTTGAGGTTGCCAAGAGCTCCGCAATACTGCAACAACCCATCCACCAATACTAGAGACTGCCAAGCATACTTTGTGTCTCACATATACCTCAGAATTGTTAGTTAAAGCCATGAGCCAATCAGACAACTCTCATTTCCTTGGCAAATCCCAAATTTTCCATTTGCTGAAACAAACTGGAAAATCCCAGTTAGACACTTAAGAGGAGATCTGTCAAAGAGCTGCTGGAGTAGAAAGACATGACACCGCAATGTGTCTGATCATGAACAGGTAAGTACGGGATACCAAGGTATACAGGATATTTGTAGTTGCAGATTATTTACAGTGCTCAGCATAGATGCGTACACCCCAACAGATTTGTCAGAAAACCTTTACTTTCCTTTCAGAATCAACATTTTCTATGGGGCGCTATACTACAAAATCCTCCCACAAATGTGGGCCATTGACTGCAAACAAGATTTGTTAATTTGAACACACAGAAAAGTGTTTTTCCTAACAAATTCATTCAAGACCATGCTGCAAAAATGAACACACCCCCATGAAAGTCTTAGGAGCAAAGCTAAATTTTAGACAACAAAATCCTAATTAACAAGAGTTCAGCTACAGGTGAGTCTAATTAGTCATTAAACGTGTCCAGCAGACAGGTGGTTATAAAAGGGCGTTACTTAACAAAGAAAACCCCTCCCATTTCATGCTGTCAGCAATGGCACCACATGGAAGAGAAATGTCACAAGGAATGAGAAAGAAAATAATCTCATTACGCAAGAAAAGTGAAGGCTACATGAAGATCATCAAAGCTTTACTTATCAGTCAGAATACTGGAGCAAAAGTGATATAAAAATTTAACAAAGATGGAACTGCAACCATCTCACAGAGACGTCCAGGCCATCCACCACGACAGAAGCATCTTCTGATGAGAAGGGTGAAGAAAATCGCCATGTAAGTTCACTGCAGTTAGCTGAAGAAGTAGAAGGCAAAACTGGGGTGATTGTTTCCCGTGACACAATACGGCGTACACTGCAGAAGAATGGCATGCATGGGTGTTGTCCACGAAGGAAGCCTCTCCTAAATCCAACGTGCAAAAAAGCATGCCTAGAATTTGCCAGGCCCATGATGAAAAAGAAGATGACTACTGGGAATCTGTACTCTGGAGTGATGAGACCAAGATATATGTTTTTGGAACTGATGGCTTTAAAACTGTATGGAGTCGCAAAGGTAAAGAGTACAAAAAAAAAAGCATGGTGCCTACTGTGAAACATGGTGGTGGCAGTGTCCTTCTGTGGGGCTGCATGAGTGCTGCTGGTGTCGGGGAGCTGTATTTCATTGATGGAATCATGAATTCACAGATGTACTGCTCTATATTGACAGAGAAGATGCTCCCATCACTCCGTGCCCTCGCTCGTCGTGCACTTTTC
Organism: Staurois parvus; assembly: GCF_062004578.1. Classification (NCBI taxonomy): domain Eukaryota; kingdom Metazoa; phylum Chordata; class Amphibia; order Anura; family Ranidae; genus Staurois; species Staurois parvus. The sequence continues at coordinate 683,820 of NW_028317891.1, forward strand.
CAACATGACAATGATCCAAAACACAACTAAGGCCACTGTTGAATTTCTGAAGAAGAACCGGGTGACAGTGATTCAGTATCCAAGTATGTCTCCTGATCTGAACCCAATCCAACACCTATGGGGAATTCTGAAGAGACAAGTTGAGCATCGCTCTCCATCCAGCCTCCAGGCTCTAACAGAGGTCGTTCTTGAAGAATGGAAAAGATCGATGTTGCAATATGTCTCCAACTTGTTCATCCCATGCCTAGAAAACTTTTTGTCGTCCTTACAAATCATGGAGGTCATACAAAATATTTGTTGGGGGTGGATTCATTTATACATCAACTAATTTGAGTAAAACTGAATATTTTGTAATCTAAGTTATATTGTTAACCTTCCTTCCATGTAATGAGCGACACAAATATTCTATATAACTCAGTTTTGTCAAAATTTGGGAAATTGTTCTTGTGTTCATTGAGATATTGATTAAAATCTTACTGTTCAAAATGGGTGGAGTCATTTATGCTGAGCACTGTATTTATTTTTGTCAAGAATATAATAGTATCAGCTCCTTACCCCCTGAAAATGGTTAGGGAACCCCAGGTGGGTCAGTGGGCTAGCATCACCTCAGGGTGGAATCCTGAACTCCTTTGTGGATACTTTGTGGGGTTGAAGAAATTGGGTGCCATTCACTTTAGGAAGTTTTCTACAAAGTTTATTATACGACCAACAAACTCAGTAAGAGAGGAGTTCCCAAAAAAGACCAAAAATGTAGAATCCACATATCATAGTCAATAAAGAAAAAAGGACCTTTAAGCCGGAACTGGCACTCTGTATTATTCAGACTGTAGAGCAGCTTCTACTCAGCACATGTACCCTTTGGAAGAGCCTCCAGAACTTCCTGCATTGTCCACTGGCAGTAGCTTCTACGCAGCCCTCCAAGACATCCACTTCTATTCAGCACAGTGTCCCTTTGGATGAGCCTCCAGAACTTCCTGCATTGTCCACCGGCAGTAGCTTCTACCCAGCCCTCCAAGACATCCACTTCTACTCAGCACATGTACCCTTTGGAAGAGCTTCCAGAACTTCCTGCATTGTCCACTGGCAGTAGCTTCTTCCCAGCTCTCCAGGACATCAGCTTCTATTCAGCACAGTGTCCCTTTGGAAGAGCCTCCAGATCTCTCTGCATTGTCCACTGGCATTAGCTTCTACCCAGCCCTCCAAGACATCCACTTCTACTCAGCACAGTGTACCCTTTGGAAGAGCCTCCAGAATTTCCTGAATTGTCCACTGGCAGTAGCTTCTACCCAGCTCTCCAGGACATCAGCTTCTACTCAGCACAGTGTCCCTTTGGAAGAGCCTCCAGATCTTTCTGCATTTTCCACTGGCAGTAGCTTCTACCCAGCCCTCCAAGACATCCACTTCTATTCAGCACATGTACCTTTTGTATGAACCATCACAACTGCCTGCAATGTCCACTGCCAGTAGCATCTACCCAGCTCTCCAGGACATCCTTCAGCAGAAGAAGTTTCACCCCTGGTGCTCTAATACAAGTAATCACTTTCCTTTTCCACTTCCGGAAAGATGTTGGCAGATGTTGTGGATATAAATCAGCTTAATATTTTCCTATACACCTTGGGAGCTTAACCAATAAAATCCCTGTGGTTGGATTCTAAGGCCTGCACACCTGCTGCAGCCATTAGGAAGGGAACTCATTCCATCTGACTTTTAATTTAGCATTTATTTAAGGGAATTCAACAGAAGTAGTGGAAAAACACCAATGGGGGGGGGGGGGGGGGCAGGAACAGAGCTAGGATCTATATCTTTAATATCATCTGTTCGTAATATCTGGCTGACTGACACATCACATGCAGTCCTTAAAATGTGATTGTCTCTGCGCCCTGAAGGCAACCAATATTTGTCATGGAGCAACAATTGAGGAAAAACAGCCTATCAAAGCACTAGGATTTAAAAAATCATCACAGTAATGTGACTATACATGGAAATGCTGGTACCTCCAAAAGAAGCGATCTTCTAATATTGCATTACCAGTCTTTAGATGTAATCACTGCATTTTTTTTTAAATTCAGGTTAAGAACATTTTTTAGCAAGTTCAGAAAATACCTGTTGATCTATTCAGGAATGCAGTGTCTATGTCGCTGCAGACACTCCTTCATCATATATATATATATATATACACACACAGTATATACTGTGCAACCGCAAAATTCTCCATACTCAATGCTGTAAAACCTGCTTTCTGTTACAAAAATTAGCGTGTGCTGTAAATTGCCTCCAGCATTACTCCTGTTTCTTCTTACTGGAGGTCTCCATTGTGCTGCAGGACAGAGCCCCTGAGCAGCAGTAAATCTTAGGTTGTCAGCAGATCGGCCTCTACAAAATCGGAACAGTGTCAAAAATAAAGAGCAACTGAACATGTGCAGAGCGGGGTGAGGCAGTTATTACTGGATTATAAACAGTACAGACACTTATTTTTAATGTTTTACATAGCTATACCTGCAAAAAGTCCAGCCTGAAGTGATCTAGCAGGATGCCATTTTCTGAATAAAGTTCCACTTTAATGACCTCCAGTTTCTTAATCTGCTAACTGGTGGTAATTCTTTAAGAATCTGTGGCTGCTATTGCAAATCATTAGTAAGACCTCATCTGGAATATGCAGTTCAGTTTTGGGCACCAATTCACAAAAAGAACATTGGGGAACTGGAGAAAGTGCAGAGAAGGGCAACCAAACTGATACGAGGCATGGAGGAGATCAGCTATGAGGAAAGATTAGAGGAACTGAATTTATTACCTCTGAAGAAGAGGAGATTAAGGGGGATATGATCTCCATGTATAATACATAAGGGGGGATATGATCTCCATGTATAATACATAAGGGGGGATATGATCTCCATGTATAATACATGAGAGGGGATATGATCACCATGTATAATACATAAGGGGGGATATGATCACCATATATAATACATAAGGGGGGATATGATCTCCATGTATAATGCATAAGGGGGGATATGATCTCCATGTATAATACATAAGGGGGGATATGATCTCCATGTATAATACATAAGGGGGGATATGATCTCCATGTATAATACATAAGGGGGGGGGGTATGATCTCCATGTATAATACATAATGGAGGGATATGATCTCCATGTATAATACATAAGGGGGGGATATGATCTCCATGTATAATACATAAGGGGGGATATGATCTCCATGTATAATACATAAGGGGGGATATGATCTCCATGTATAATACATAAGGGGGATATGATCTCCATGTATAATACATAAGGGGGGATGTGATCTCCATGTATAATACATAAGGGGGGGATATGATCTCCATGTATAATACATAAGGGGGATATGATCTCCATGTATAATACATAAGGGGGATATGATCTCCATGTATAATACATAAGGGGGGATATGATCTCCATGTATAATACATAAGGGGGATATGATCTCCATGTATAATACATAAGGGGGATATGATCTCCATGTATAATACATAAGGGGGGATATGATCTCCATGTATAATACATAAGGGGGGATATGATCTCCATGTATAATACATAAGGGGGATATGATCTCCATGTATAATACATATGGGGGATATCATCACCGTGTATAATACATAAGGGGGGATATGATCTCCATGTATAATACATAAGGGGGATATGATCTCCATGTATAATACATAAGGGGGGGATATGATCTCCATGTATAATACATAAGGGGGGGATATGATCTCAATGTATAATACATAAGGGGGGATATGATCTCCATGTATAATACATCAGTGGTTCATATAGTGAACTCGGTGTAGAGTTATTCACCCTGAGGTCATCACAGAGGACAAGGGGGCGCTCTTTACGTCTGGAGGAAAAGGTTTCTTCACAGTGAGAGATGTGAAAATGTGGAATAGACTCCCTCAAGAGTTGGTTGTGGCCAGCTCAGTGGATTGCTGTAGGAAAGTCCTGGATTCTTTCCTAGATACACAGAATATAACTGGATATAACATTTATAGGTAAAGTTGATCCAGGGAATATCCGATTGCCTCTCGGGGGATCAGGAAGGAATTTTTGCTTTGCTGGGTTTATTTGCCTTCTTCTGGATCAACTGTGGGTGTAGGATTATAACTTTTTTTTTTTAATGGCTGAACTGGATGGACTTTTGTCTTTTTTCAGTCTGACTAACTATGTAACTAAGTGGCAGTAGTAAGAACTACCTGCATTTTCTGCATGTGTCTATAATGTTAAGAGAGGAGTACAACCAATGATTCTTTGGCCATACCTTTCCAATAGGTGACAGGAGTGCACTTAGTGTTGCTCTCCTGTGACCCAGAGTCAGCTGCTAGTGGGCTACAGCTATCAGAAGACATGACAGAGCTGCTCTGGGATCTAGAACGATCCGAACAATATTGTCAGGATCCACCCAACTTCCTGATTGACAGCTGGCTCCACCTCTCAGCAAGCAGCAGGGAGGCGGAGCCAGATGCACCCTCCCTGTGCTCCAGTGAGCGCTGGAGGTGCACAGCGGAGAGTGGTGACTGAGTAGACCGAGAAATGAGAGATGAGCAGGCTTACAGCTGACGTGCTGTACCCTCTCCCGCCCAGTGTTCCAGTCAGTGTTGGAGGAGCACAGAAGAGAGCGGTGACTGCCAGTCACCACTGTGCATTCCCAGCAGACAAAGAACTGAGAGATCAACAGGTTTAGAGCTGACATACTGCACCCTCTCCCCCCCCCCCCCCAGTGCTCCAGTCAGTGCTGGAAGTGCACAGAGAAGAGTGGTGACTGACAGTCACTGCTCTCCACTCCGAGAAGAACAACAACTGAGAGATGAGCAGGCTTACAGCTGACGTACTGCACCCTCTCCCTCCCAGCACTCCAGTCAGTGTTGGAGGAGCACAGAAGAGTGCGGTGACTGACACTCACAGCTCTCCACTCCAAGCAGACCAAGAACTGAGAGATCAACAGGCTTAGAGCTGATGTGCTGTACCCTCTCCCTCCCAGTGTTCCAGTCAGTGTTGGAGGAGCACAGAAAAGAGTGGTGACTGACACTCACAGCTCTCCACTCCAAGCAGACCAAGAACTGAGAGATCAACAGGCTTAGAGCTGATGTGCTGTACCCTCTCCCTCCCAGTGCTCCAGTCAGTGTTGGAGGAGCACAGAAGAGAGCGGTAACTGACAGTCATCGCTCTCCACTCCAAGAAGACCAATAACTAAGAGATCAGCAGGCTTGGAGCTGATGTAGGACAGCTGCAACATAGAGACGTGTGTGTTTGTTTGTTTGTTTTTTACAAACCCATACTTTCCCTTTAATGAAAATGGCGCAAATGCTTGCCTGAATTAGGCGCAGATCATTTTTAAAAGGAACTCCCTTCAGAAAAGTGAGATGCTTTATAAATTCCCTGGATTATGTTGTTAACCTATAAGCAGCATGCAAAGTCAGAACTTCCACTTTGCATAGGCAAGCCATTGGACTGACGGGCCAGGCAGGGAAAAAGTTGGTAATGGCGTCCTCCATATTTTCAGGTTTCCTTTCATGCGTGTTGACATGACTCAGGATTTGGTATCGTTGAATTTCCTTTTCGCAGATCACAGTGAAGTGTAAGGAAGTGCAGGACGCGTCAAAGTGAGCCGCCCTTCAAATGCTGACAGTTTGAAAACAAGTGAACTCCGCGTCAGTCCCATCCCTGTCGCCTTGCCGACGTTACACTGGCAGTTCAATTAAGTACAAGCAAGCAATAAACACTGGATGATACGGGATGTTTTGGCTTCAGCCTCAGAAACAATGTATAATGAGAACATTAAAAGTACTTGTTATAAACTCTGATGTCAGTCTGTGCGGGGTGATTCATATTACTCAGCTCTTCCAATATATTAAAACATGAAAACGTTCAAGGAAAATTCCACTATCGCAAAAAATGGTCACAGCATATTGATGAATGCTGCTTGTCATTTAGGATGGACCTGAACTGAAAAAAAAAAAAAGAGATTTGTTATGTTATGGGAAACATCTGGATCACATGTGTTCCGCGGTCAAAATTCGGCTCACCAAGTCACTTCATGGGGCCCTTGCACCTCTCCTGCAGCTGCGGCACCCCCCTTGCCCTCACCTTGTATCAGCAGTCGGCGGCAGAGAGGAGGACAGAACTCCTTCTACAGATCCTGCACTGCTCCGTGCAGCCGAGGAAGGACTCATCTCTGCCCCCTCCATCAGCAGAGAGGAGGACTGAATGCCTTCTTCAAATCCTGCACTTTTCCATGCAGCTGCGGAAAGACTCATCTCTGCCCATTTCATCAGCAGAGAGGAGGACTGAACTCCTTCTACAGTTCCTGCACTTTTCCGTACAGCAGCTGAAGAACTCATCTTTGCCTCCAAACCACATCAGCAGAGAGGAGGACAGAACTCCTTCTACAGATCCTGCACTGCTCCGTGCAGCTGAGGAAGGACTCATCTCTGCCCCCTCCATCAGCAGAGAGGAGGACTGAATGCCTTCTTTAAGTCCTGCACTTTTCCATGCAGCTGCGGAAGGACTCATCTCTGCCCCCTCCATCAGCAAAGAGGAGGACTGAACTCCTTCTACAGATTCTGCACTTTTACGTAGAGCAGCAGAACTCATCTCTGCCCCCAACATCAGCAGACAGGAAGATAGAACTTCTTCTACATATCCTGCACTTTTCCGTGCAGCCATGGAAGGACTCATCTCTGCCCCTTCCACCAGCAGAGAGGAGGACTGAACTCTTTCTATAGATCCTGCACTTTTCCATACAGCCGCAGAAGAACTCATTTCTGCACCCACCCACATCAGCAGAGAGGAGGACAAAACTCCTTCTACAGATCCTGCACTTCTCCATGGAGCCATGGAAGGATTCATCTCTGCCCCTTGCAGCAGCAGAGAGGAGGACTGAACTCCTACAGATCCTGCACTTCTCCGTGCAGCCACAGAAGGACTCATCTCTGCCCCTGCCAGCAGCAGAGAGGAGGACTGAACTCCCTCTACAGATCCTGCACTTCTCCGTGCAGCCATGGAAGGACTCATCTCTTCCCCCACCCATCAGCAGGGAGGAGGACAGAATTCCTTCTACAGATCCTGCGCCTCTTTGTGCAGCTGTAGCACCTCCTCCTCTCTGCCTCTCCTGGTCTCAGCATTCAGCAGACTCTAGCATCTGACTTCAACCCCTCACTGGTCCTCCTCCAGACCCTGCACTTTCTGCTTCCTAGCTTCTTCCCAGCATTAACACAAGGTAAGGGAGGTTGGGGGACTCTTGTCTTCTGATGTGGGGGGGAGGGGGGGTAGTGCTCTGGACCTCTAGTCTTACAGATACAACCGGCCCTTTGAGGACAACCATAATGCCCATGCGGCCCACGATGAAATTGAATTTAACACCCCTGGTCTAGATATATTAACTGTGCCCAAGCAGTACGCTTAACAATGTACCTTTTATCTTGAATTCCTCTTAAAAAAAAAAATTGTGCTTCCTGCGCCTTAACCCTCTCACTGCCAGGCCCTGTGCTCCACTCCTAATCTCAGGTGGCCACACCCATTTTTGCCTTTTTTTCCCTCTTTTATCATTTTGCGCTTACAGCTTTCAGAGTCTGTAAAATACCCCAGCAAAGCATTTTCTGAAAGCACGGGACTGGCAGAATATACGAGACGGTGCTGCTGACTGTGTGCAGAAAATTTTTACGATAACTGGACTGAGTTAGTAAATCACCAATATTTGTAAATTTGAAAATTTGTCCTTTTTTTTAGCAAAAGCAGTAAAAATCGAACGTACGCAAAACTGCTAAAAAAAATGGAGGTCGGCTTCACACCTATGCATTGTGCTAGTGCCCCATCCGCAGTGCCATGTGTGTGTGTGCTGCACTGGGGACACTGCAATACAATGATACAGATCTACTATCTGGGATTATCGCACTGCGCGGCAAATGCATCGCAACGTGCTGACACACAAAGAGTTAATAAATGGAATTGAACCCCTTGCCTACCAGGCACTTTTACCACCCTCCTGCCCAGGCCATTTTTCAGCTTTCAGCACTCTTGAATGACAATTGCGCGGTCATGCAACACTGTACCCATACAAAACTTGTATAATTTTTTTTCACACAAATAGAGCTTTCTTTTGGTGGTATTTACTCACCGCTGGGTGTTTTATTTTTTGCACTATAAACAAAAAAAGAGCAAAAAAAAAATCAGAAAATTTTTTTTTTCTTTGTTTCTATTATAAAATTTTGCAAACAGGTAATTTTTCTCTTTCTCTGATGTGCATTGATGAGGCTGCACTGATAGGCAGCACTGATAAGCACTGATAGGCAGCACTGATGGGCACTGATGAGGTGGCATGGATAGGCAGCACTGATGAGGTGGCACGGATAGGCAGCACTGATGGGCACGTATGAGGTGGCACAGATTGGCAGCACTGATGGGCATGGATGAGGTGGCAGGGATAGGCAGCACTGATGGACACGGATGAGGTGGCACAGATAGGCAGCACTAATGGGCATGGATGAGGTGGCACGGATAGGCAGCACTGATGAGGTGGCACGGATAGGCAGCACTGATGGGCACGGATGAGGTGGCACGGATAGGCAGCACTGATGGGCATGGATGAGGTGGCACGGATAGGGATCACTGATGGGCACGGCTGAGGTGGCACGGATAGGCAGCACTGATGGGCACGGAAGAGGTGGCATGGATAGGCAGCACTGATGGGCACTGATGAGGTGGCACAGATAGGCAGCACTTATGGGCACTGATGAGGTGGCACAAATAGGCAGCACTGATGGGCACGGATGAGGTGGCACGGATAGGCAGCACTGATGGGCACAGATGAGGTGGTGCTGATGGGCACGGATGAGGTGGCATGGATAGGCAGCACTGATGGGCACGGATGAGGTGGTACAGATAGGCAGCACTGATGAGCACTGATGAGGTGGCACGGATAGGCAGCACTGATGGGCACTGATGAGGTGGCATGGATAGGCAGCACTGAAGGGTACGGATGAGGTGGCACGGATAGGCAGCACTGATGGGCACTGATGAGGTGGCATGGATAGGCAGCACTGAAGGGTACAGATGAGGTGGCATGGATAGGCAGCACTGATGGGCACTGATAGGCTGCATTGATGAAGTGGCGCTGGTGGTCATTGATGAATAAACACTGATGATGCTGTACTGATATGCAGCAATGATAGGCAACAATAGGCGGCACTGATAGGCGACACTGATGGGCGGTGCTGACTTGGGGCACTGACTGACAGCACTGACTTACAGCACTGATGGTTGGCACTGAGGGTGCAACTCCTGGGCGGCACTGCTGAGCAGCACTGATGGGTGCACTGATGGGTGCACTGATGGGTGGCACTGCTGGGCACTGATCACTGCCCTGATGATCAGTGCAGATGTCCTCTGTGACATTTGCCGGTTATCAGCAGTACTTTCCTCACGCTGTGATAACCAGCAACTGTATTTCCATTGTGATCTGCTGTGTCATTGGACACAGCTGATCATATGGTAAAAGGCCGCTGTGATTGGCCTTTTAGCTCATCATGTGATCGTAGGACACAGGGACCACGAACAGCGCTGGTGTGCGCCGCTGGGGGTGTGGTCTGGGAGGACGTCATATGATGCTGGGGGTGTGGTCTGGGAGGACGTCATATGACGCTGGGGGTGTGGTCTGGGAGGACGTCATATGACTCTCTCCCAGAACTGAACAACCGCACGGTAGACGTCTTTCGGCTGTAGCGCGGTTGTGAAGTGGTTACAAAAAAAGTTTAAAAGCTGAGAAAACACGCACTTGGATTTGCAATGCACACTCTGGGGCCGATTTACTAAAAGGCAAACAGACTGCGCACTTTGCTAGTGCTATTGCTCCAGAGCTTAGTAAATGAGCAGAAGCTTTGCTGACTTCCACCATCCAATCACGTGCAAGAAAAAATGCATTTTTTTTTAAATTTTCCTTGCACGTGATTGGGTATTCTTTACAAAGTGAAGCTTTACATCATTCACTAAGCTCTGGAGAAGCTGCACTTGCAAAGTGCTCAGTCTAGTTGCCTTTAGTCAATCAACCCCATTATGTGCACCGTGACGCACGCCCGTTGGTGTGATGGCCCTTTGTGTTTTGGTGCCCCGCAGTGTATCGCACATTACCACATTGTATGTAGTGCACATGTATGTCATATGTGAATGTGTAAATTCTGTGTAAATTCTGTGCGGAGGAGTTATTTTCTTCTCATGTGATTGGCTATTTTTCTACTAGTTTAAATTTTCCCTCTCAGCTATACAGGAAGGAGAAAGTTACTAGAATAGATTGAGTATCTGCAGGACAAAAGCAGGTAAGGAAATGTGTGAAGGTACTTGCATACATACAGTATTTAATCCCTTAATGGGATTATATTGCCTCAAGAAAAAAAACAGTTTGCTTTTTAACATTTCATTACCAAGATTTCAGCAATTCACCAATGCCTGCCCACTCATGTCCCCTGTTGTAGAGCAGGAGCAGCTGTTCACGAATGAACTCCCAAAACACAACCGCTTACACCTATCCAGGGCTTTGTTTTCTCAGAGAATAGGTGCAGGTACTCCCCCTTCTGAGTCACCCCTTGTCTCCACCCCCTACCACCTCCCAGCATCGTCCCTTGGTTCCACCTCCTACCTACCTCTGAGCACTGTCCCTTGGTTCTACCAACCTACCCACCTCCAAGCATCGTCACTTGGTTCCACCTCCTACCCACCTCTGAGCACCATCCCTTGGTTCGACCCCCTACCGACCTCTGAGCACCGTCCCTTGGTTCCACCTCCTACCAACCTCCGAATACCGTCCCTTGGTTCCACTCCCTACCCACCTCTGAGCACCATCCCTTGGTTCCACCCCCTACCCACCTCTGAGCACCATCCCTTGGTTCCACCTCCTACCCACCTCTGAACACCATCCTTTGGTTCGACCCCCTACCTACCTCTGAGCACTGTCCCTTGGTTCCACCTCCTACCAACCTCCGAATACCGTCCCTTGGTTCTACCTCCTACCCACCTCCGAGCACCATCCCTTGGTTCCACCTCCTACCCACCTCCGAGCACCATCCCTTGGTTCCACCTCCTACCCACCTCCGAGCACCATCCCTTGGTTCCACCTCCTACCCACCTCTGAGCATCGTCCCTTGGTACCACCTCCTAACCACCTCTGAGCATCGTCCCTTGGTTCCACCTCATACCCACCTCTAAGCAACGTCCCTTGGTTCCACCTCATACCCACCTCCGAGCATCGTCCCTTGGTTCCACCTCATACCCACCTCCGAGCATCCTCCCTTGGTTCCACCTCCTACCCACCTCCGAGCATCGCCCCTTGGTTCCACCCCCTACCCACCTCCGAGCAACGTCCCTTGGTTCCATCTCCTACCCACCTCCAAGCATCGTCCCTTGGTTCCACCTCCTCCCCACCTCCAAGCATTGTCCCTTGGTTCCACCTCCTACCCATTTCCGAGCACAATCCCTTGCTTCCACCCCCTACCCACCTCCGAGCACCGTCCCTTGGTTCCACCCTATACCCACCTCTGAGCACCGTCCCTTGGTTCCACCTCCTACCCACCTCTCAGCATCGTCCCTTGGTTCCACCTCCTACCCACCTCCGAGCACCGTTCCTTGGTTCCACCTCGTACCCACCTCCGAGCACCGTCCCTTGATTCCACCCCCTACCCACCTCCAATCACCGTCCCTTGGTTCCATCCCCTACCTACCTCTGAGCATCGTCCCTTAGTTCCACCTCCTACCCACCTCCGAGCATTGTCCCTTGGTTCCACCTCATACCCACCTCCCAGTACTGCCCCTTTTAGAGAATACAGAACAAAGTATCATATTGTTGGGCTATGCAAATTTGATAAAGATAAAGCAGTAAAATAGATCCCTTGCAGCCAGCAACAAGAGACCCCCCCCCCCGCAAACAAAATACCCCCTCAGCAACAATAGATCCCCCAATAACAATAGACTCTGACAGCAACATACAACCTCTAAATCCTCCAGCAGCCAGCAATAATAGACTCCTCTCACAACAGTAGATCCCACCCAGCAACAATAGATCCCCAGGCAACAATAGACAGCTGGGAGCAACATCAAATCTCTAAACCCTCCAGCAGCCAGCAATAATAGACCCTTCCCTCGACAGTAGGCCTTCCCTGCAACAATAGATCCCCCAGCAACGATAGACCCCCAGCAGCAAAACCAAATCTCTAAATCCCCAGCAGCCAGCAATAATAGACTGCCTCCCGCAATAGTAAATCCCTCCCTGCAACAATAGACCCCCAGCAGCAACACCAAATCTCTAAACCCCCAGCCGCCAACAATAATAGACCACCTCCCTCAACAGTAAATCCCTCCCTGCAACAATAGATCCCCTGGTAACAATAGACCCCCGGCCGCAAAATCAAATCTCTAAACCCTCCAGCAGCCAGCAATAACAGACCCTCTCCCTTCACAGTAGATCTCTCCTAGCAACAAATGTCCCCCAGAAAGATAAGACCCCCCTAACCAGCAACAATCATCCACCCCACTCAAAAATAGACCCCCTCCAACAACTATAGATCCTCTAGCAGAAAGCATCAATAGACCCTCCAGCACACCCCAGCACCCCTTGCCATTATATACATTCAGTTCTGGAGGTGCCAGAAACTGCTTTCCCCCTGAAAGAAAAGCCCTGCAGCTATCCCCACAGAAGGCACTTGCAGCGTGAGCAACCACAACAACCTCAGACCAGGGGCAGACTGACAACTCATGGGGCCCCCCGGGCAATATGGGATCATGGGGCCCCTGTGTCCTTGCCCACACTCAAAGCACACCCAAAAAAGCCTATAAAAGGTACCAGGGGCATTTCATGGGGCCCCCTACTGACCCTGGGCCCTCGGGCAGTGCCCGAGTGTTAAAATGGTCAGTCCGCCCCTGCCTCAGACTGAAATGGATCATTTCTAACGTTTCTAATATATATTATCAGCTCTACCTTGTTCGCCTTTGAGAACCACAGACCCTCCCTATCCCTGTGTGAAGGGAGGAGGAAGGTGTTCTGTAGTCCTACTTCTTGCCCTACCTAGGGTGACATTCATTTAAATGACACAGGAAGAAATGGACATGGAGGACTTCATTAGTGTAATGAAACTCATTTTTAAAAAGTGGTGTCCCCCTCCAGGGCTGTGCAAAACCAAAAGACTGGCCAAACAGATTCACTGTCCAGTCAGGCGACCCAAAAATGAATTGGCTCAAATGAATGGGCTCTCATGCCCAGGGGCGGACTGACCATTTGGAAACTTGGGCACTGCCCATGATCCCCTGGGGTACGTAGGGGGCCCTATGAGATGCCCCTGGTACCTTTTTCATAGGCTTTTTTGAGTTTGGGCAAGGACACAGGGTTCCCATGATCCCCTGGGGTCAGTAGGGGGCCCCATGAGATGCCCCTGGTACCTTTTTCATAGGCTTTTTTGAGTTTGGGCAAGGACACAGGGACCCCATGATTCCCTATTGCCCGGGGGCCCCATGAGTTGTCAGTCCGCCCCTGCTCATGCCCGTGCAACACGCGGCCCGCACGTCCGCATATATGTGAACCCGGGGTTAAGGAGAAATGTATTAAAACCGGAGAACTCATTATCTGGTGAGAGCCAATCAGCTTCTAACTTCGGCTTGTTCAATGAAGCTTTGGTAATAAAACCTGGAAGCTGATTGGTTTCTATGCAGAACTGCACCAGATTTTTGCACCATGCAGTTTTAGGAAAGACCCCCCCCCCCCCCCCTATGTCTGTACAGGAAGTCTGGGTAGTTTTATATATTTGTATTATATTTATATTTCATCATTTATTATATATTGTATTTTTTTCTCAACTGTGAGCTGAAGATTCACCAACTCTCTTTTTTTTTTTCTCGGGCCGGCTCGTTGGGCAAGTTCTGTAAACACGTTTATATTTGCATACCAGCTTGTAAAAAGAAAACTACATTTAACATGTTTCAGATGTACAAATGTTTTCCAACTTAAAAAAAAAGAAAGAAAAGCTTAACTTGTCAACTGAATTTTTTTTATTTATTATTATTTTTTTTTAACATTTGTTCTTTTCCTATTGGGTGCAAACGGCCTCATCATTTTTTATTATTCAATATAATTATATTTTTAAATGCTTCAAACAATTACAGGGTTTAATATGTTCTTGCTATAAACTGTAAAATACCTCATATGTCAGTTTTTATTTAACAGTTTTTTTTAAGTTTTCATCATTAAAGGTTATATAATGGAAAAAAAAAAGTATTGTTGGAAAAAAAAGAAGGAAAAAAAACAAAACGTAGGTAAATAATGGAGCTCATAGGTACAACAAGTGCAATAGGCACTTTTATATATAGCAGGGGCGGACTGACCATTTGTCATTTGACCGAGAGCCCGGGGTCAGTAGGGGCCCCATGAGATGCCCCTGACAGGGGCGGACTGACCATTTGGAAACTCGGGCACTGCCCGAGGGCCCGGGGTCAGTAGGGGGCCACATGAGATGCCCCTGGTACCTTTTTCATAGGCTTTTTTGAGTTTGGGCAAGGACACAGGGGCCCCATGATCCCCTATTGCCTGGGGGCCCCATGAGTTGTCAGTCCGCCCCTGGTAACTTTTTCATAGGCTTTTTTAAGTTTGGCCAAGGACACAGGGGTCCCATGATCCCCTATTGCCCGGGGGCCCTGTGAGTTGTCAGTCCGCCCTTGGTACCTTTTTCATAGGCTTTTTTGAGTTTGGCCAAGGACACAGGGGCCCCCTAATCCCCTATTGGCCGGGGGCCCCATGAGTTGTCAGTCCACCCCTGATATATAGTATTTAGTTGGGGTTTTAGATGGAGTCTCTATGGAGAGGTGATTTTCTTATTACTGTAACTGTAACTTTGCTTTGGAATTAATATTTTGCTCTTGACTCAAATTGCTGCACATCCATTGGCTGTACTGCCAAAAATATAAAGAAATCCAAAATATTTTGGAAAAAAAATATTGTAAAACATGAATTTTACCCGTAAATTTAAAAAAAAATGGTTTTTATTTAACAGTTTTTTAAAGTTTTCATCATTAAAGTTTATATAATGGAAAGAAAAAAGCTTAACTTGTCAACTGAATTTTTATTTTTATTATTATTATTTATTTTTTTTAACATTTGTTCTTTTCCTATTGGGTGCAAACGGCCTCATCATTTTTTATTATTCAATATAATTATATTTTTAAATGCTTCAAACAATTACAGGGTTTAATATGTTCTTGCTATAAACTGTAAAATACCTCATATGTCAGTTTTTATTTAACAGTTTTTTTTAAGTTTTCATCATTAAAGGTTATATAATGGAAAAAAAAAGTATTGTTGGAAAAAAAAAAGAAAAAAAAAAAAAACGTAGGTAAATAATGGAGCTCATAGGTACAACAAGTGCAATAGGCACTTTTATATATAGCAGGGGCAGACTGACCATTTGGAAACTCGGGCACCGACCGAGAGCCCGGGGTCAGTAGGGGCCCCATGAGATGCCCGTGGCAGGGGTGGACTGACCATTTGGAAACTCAGGCACTGCCTGAGGGCCCGGGGTCAGTAGGGGGCCCCATGAGATGCCCCTGGTACCTTTTTCATAGGCTTTTTTGAGTTTGGCCAAGGACACAGGGGCCCCATGATCCCCTATTGCCCAGGGGCCCCATAAGTTGTCAGTCCGCCCTTGGTACCTTTTTCATAGGCTTTTTTGAGTTTGGGCAAGGACACAGGGGCCGCATGATCCCCTATTGCCCAGGGGCCCCATAAGTTGTCAGTCCGCCCTTGGTACCTTTTTCATAGGCTTTTTGGAGTTTGGGCAAGGACACAGGGACCCCATAATCCCCTATTGCCCGGGGGCCCCATGAGTTGTCAGTCCGCCCCTGATATATAGTATTTAGTTGGGGGGGTTTTTTGCTAGTTTTAGATGGAATCGTTATGGAGAGGTGATTTTCTTATTAATGTAACTGTAACTTTGCTTTGGAATTAATATTTTGCTCTTGACTCAAATTGCTGCACATCCATTGGCTGTACTGCCAAAAATATAAAGAAATCTAAAATATTTTGGAAAAAAAATATTGTAACACATGAATTTTACCCATAAATTTTTTAAAAACTGTTTTTTATTTAACAGTTTTTATAAAGTTTATATAATGGAAAGAAAAAGCTTAACTTGTCACCTGAATTTTTTTTTTTTATTATTTTTTTTTTTTAACATTTGTTCTTTTCCTATTGGGTGCAAACTGCCTCATCATTTTTATTATTCAATATAATTATATTTTTAAATGCTTCAAACAATTACAGGGTTTAATATTTTCTTTCTATAAACTGTAAAATACCTCATATATCAGTTTTTATTTAACAGTTTTTTTTAAGTTTTCATCATTAAGGTTTATATAATGGAAAAAAAAAGTATTGTTGGAAAACAAAAAGGAAAAAAAAAAGAAAACACAAAACGTAGGTAAATAATGGAGCTCATATAAAGAAATATAAAATATTTGGGAAAAAAAAATTTGCAACGCATGAATTTTACCCATACGTTTTTTAAAAACTGTTTTTTATTTAACAGTTTTTTAAAGTTTTCATCATTAAAGTTTATATAATGGAAAGAAAAAGTAAAAAAACAAAAAAAATGTAGGTAAATAATGGAGCTCATAGGTACAAGTGCAATAGGCACTTTTATATATAGCAGGGGCAGACTGACCATTTGGAAACTCGTGCATTGCCCAAGGGCCCGGGGTCAGTAGGGGGCCCCATGAGATGCCCCTATATAGTATTTAGTTGGGGTTTTTTTACTAGTTTTAGATGAAGTCTCTATGGAGAGGTGATTTTTTTCCATCTTATTACTGTAACTTTGCTTTGGAATTAATATTTTGCTCTTGACTCAAATTGCTGCACATCCATTGGCTGTACTGCCAAAAATATAAAAAAATATAAAATATTTGGGAAAAAAAATTTTGTAACACATGAATTTTACCCCAATTTTTTTTTTAAAAACTGGTCAAAAGAACATAATGGGGTTTATTTACTAAAACAAGAGAGCGCAAAATCTGGTGCAACTGTTCATGGTAGCCAATCAGCTTCTAACTTCAGCTTTTTCAATAAAGCTTTGACAATAAAACCTGGAAGCTGATTGGTTTCTATGCAGAACTGCACCAGATTTTGCACTCTCCAGTTGTAGTAAATTTTCTCCAATGGGTCCCCGCCCAAAAAAAAATCCAGCGGGAGGGACAAAAATATTTAATTTCTATACATATAAGCCATTTTTATAAATTATGATCAGAACTACTTATTAATAAATTATTTAAATCATTAAAATTTTCTGCGCAACCTCCAAAAAAAGCAAAAATGAAAAATAATATATAGTAGTCTATGTGTTAATGCGTTAATGTTGCTGCACTATAAGGGGCCCCACTGTTCGCAGAACTACTTTTATAAAACTATTTTGAATATCTTACATGTCATAAGCTGGTGGTAAATATATCAGGTAAGGTTGAAACTCTCCTAGATTGTAAGCTCCCAGGATCAGGGCCCTCCTAACCCTCTTGTATTGAACTGTATTGTTGCTGTATTGTCTCCCATTATATTGTAAAGCGCTGAGCAAACTGTTGGCGCCATAAATCCTGTATAATAATAATAATATATAAATCCTGTATAATAATAATAATATATAAATCCTGTATAATAATAATAATAATAAAGTGATTGGATTATTCTTTTAGATTGTAAGCTCCCAGGATCAGGCCCTCCTATCCCTCTTGTATTGAACTGTATTGTTGCTGTATTGTCTCCCATTATATTGTAAAGCGCTGAGCAAACTGTTGGCGCCATATAAATCCTTTATAATAATAATAATATAATAATTAAAAAAAAAAATTATAAAATATTTTTTTAAACAGATATTATAGCCGTTTTCTGTTTTTTTTATTAATTAAAAAAAAAATTACATTTTTAATTTTTTTGCAAACAATTCTAAATCTATTTATCGTAGGCACTAAGGCTGGGGGGGGGGGGCTTTGTCAATAAGCTGCGCGTATAAAGGACAAGTAGCGGCATTTCAGTAAATAAAAAAATCTGATGAGCAAACTGTTGGCGCCATAAATCCTGTATAATAATAATATAATAATTAAAAAAAAATTATAACATATTTTTTTAAACAGATATTATTATAGCCGTTTTCTGTTTTTTTATTAATTAAAATTTTTTTAAATTTTTTTGCAAACAATTCTAAATCTATTTTTCGTAGGCACTAAGGCTGGGGGGGGGGCTTTGTCAATAAGGAAGACCCAGCTGTGCGTATAAAGGACAAGTAGCGGCATTTCAGTAAATAAAAAATCTGCTGAGCAAACTGTTGGCGCCATAAATCCTGTATAATAATAATATAATAATTAAAAAAAAAAATTATAAAATATTTTTTTAAACAGATATTATAGCCGTTTTCTGTTTTTTTTATTAATTAAAAAAAAATTACATTTTTAATTTTTTTGCAAACAATTCTAAATCTATTTATCGTAGGCACTAAGGCTGGGGGGGGGGGTTTGTCAATAAGCTGCGCGTATAAAGGACAAGTAGCGGCATTTCAGTAAATAAAAAAATCTGATGAGCAAACTGTTGGCGCCATAAATCCTGTATAATAATAATATAATAATTAAAAAAACATATTTTTTTAAACAGATATTATTATAGCCGTTTTCTGTTTTTTTATTAATTAAAAATTTTTTTAATTTTTTTGCAAACAATTCTAAATCTATTTTTCGTAGGCACTAAGGCTGGGGGGGGGGCTTTGTCAATAAGGAAGACCCAGCTGTGCGTATAAAGGACAAGTAGCGGCATTTCAGTAAATAAAAAATCTGCTGAGCAAACTGTTGGCGCCATAAATCCTGTATAATAATATAATAATTAAAAAAAAATAAAAAAATTGTTTTTTAAACAGATATTATTATAGCTTTGTCAAGGAAGACCCAGCTGCGCGTATAAAGGACAAGTAGCGGCATTTCAGTAAATAAAAAATCTGCAAGAAATCCAGTGAAACACAATCACACTTGTGTGGCCTGCACAGCCCTTGGCACGGGCCTGTAAGTTGTGGACGGGCCTGTGTGTGTCGTAAATCGTCCTGGAATTATTAATATGTTTTCTGTACTATTTGCCTAATTTTCCCGTAGGAATGCAGCTGGCATGGCCTTAGACAAACCAACAAACTTTAAAACGGTACAACGTCCGCAGGAAAGCAACAGATCGAGGCTTACTGTGACCGAGGCCCTGCTGGAATCGGCCGGAGAGGGACGGAGGACAACAAAAAAAAAGCAAAAAATAAAAAACCAAAAGCAAAAATAGTCACAGTGAATTATTTAGAAGCACACGTATAAACAACCAAAGCTAAAAAGTAGGACGAGCCGGGAGTTGGGGGGGGGGGGGGGGCAGGGACAGTGTGGGTGGGGGAAGCGGGGCCTGATCACTCCTTGCTACCCGTAACTTTGACCTTTTTCCGAAATACTTTTTAATTATGATACTTCCCCTTTGCAGAATTTTTTTTTTTTTTTTTTCCCCTCTTCTACTTGGCTGGGCGATCCGCAGAATGCAAAATGCTTGGAACAGAAAATAGACGTGAACGCTTGCCAGTTGAAAACTCCAAGTGATGGATTGGAAATGCTTCCCCCCACCCCTTTCCTTCTCTGTACCACCACCTTGTTTTTGATGCCAAATCCAACACCCACTAGCGGCATCGGGATATTTCGCCCAACTGGGCACATGTCACGCCGAAGCCAATGTGAGTGTAGCAAGCGTGGAAGGGGGCTCCTGAATGTGCTATCTCAGCAGTTGAAAATCTCTTGTCCTGGATGTATCCCTGGGGGGGGACGGGGTGA
Organism: Staurois parvus; assembly: GCF_062004578.1. Classification (NCBI taxonomy): domain Eukaryota; kingdom Metazoa; phylum Chordata; class Amphibia; order Anura; family Ranidae; genus Staurois; species Staurois parvus. The sequence continues at coordinate 703,704 of NW_028317891.1, forward strand.
AAGAAGGGGTGGTGGTGGTGGTGGTGGTGGTGGATACCCAACTCAAACATCCTTGACACCTGAAAGCTATGGATCCCCCACCACTCACCGTGGCGGTTGCTCCGGTTTCCATCCGGCGATGACGCTGCGAGCCACACACTCGCAGCCTCCCGAGAGCGGCCGGCAAGGATTCTGATAATAGCTTCACGCTTTAACTCACTGATTTTTTTTTTTTTTTTGTAGTTCACAGTGTTCCAGAGTGCAGGGCTGGGAGGGGAGGAGGAGGAAAATTACTGAGCCTCTTACGATTCAACTTCCACTAACCAAGAGAGGAAATGTCTTATTAAACAAACAACCAACAACAACAAGAAGATCGAATAAAAAAAAAAAAATGACATATAGACATAAACGGGTCCGTCTCGCCTTTGCCAGAGGAATTCGTATTATTGTCTCTGGACAGAAAACTTTACGCAGCAGAAATTCAGCCAGCACTTCTGGTAGAGGCACGGACTGGAAAAGATTCTTTTTTTTTTTTCTTCTTTCTCAGAGTGAATATTTATTTTCGCATGCTGTCTCCCAGCCGAGTAACGGAATGGTCCAAATTCAACAGATTGTCCCAGTTTCAAGATTCCACAGGGCAGCTCGTGGCTTAACATGTTAATTCCCTCTTATGCAAGCAGCAGGAAGCAAGAGTGCCACGATGCCCATAGATCTGAGGATGGGGGGGGAGTATACCTCCAAAATGTCACAACTTTTAGCAACCAAAGATTTGGGGGCAAAAGACCCCCCCCCCGAGACCCCCCCTCCCCCCCAGGTCACGTTTTCAAAATTTCAGATCGATACAAAATAAACAAAACTTCAATACTTCTTGCTCAAAAGGGACATTTTCAAACGCTATAAGCAAAAACTGCACACCAAATGTAACATCACCTAAAGGGAGAACTAATTATTATTATTATACAGGATTATTATTATTATTATACAGGATTTATATTATTATTATTATTATACAGGATTATTATTATTATTATACAGGATTTATATTATTATTATTATACAGGATTATTATTATTATTATACAGGATTTATATTATTATTATTATACAGGATTATTATTATTATTATACAGGATTTATATTATTATTATTATTATACAGGATTATTATTATTATTATACAGGATTTATATTATTATTATTATACAGGATTATTATTATTATTATACAGGACTTATATTATTATTATTATTATTATACAGGATTATTATTATTATATAGGATTTATATTATTATTATACAGGATTATTATTATTATTATACAGGATTTATATTATTATTATTATACAGGACTTATATTATTATTATTATACAGGATTATTATTATTATTATACAGGACTTATATTATTATTATTATACAGGATTATTATTATTATACAGGATTTATATTATTAATATTATACAGGATTATTATTATTATTATACAGGACTTATATTATTATTATTATACAGGATTTATATTATTATTATTATTATACAGGACTTATATTATTATTATTATTATACAGGATTTATATTATTATTATTATACAGGACTTATATTATTATTATACAGGATTTATATTATTATTATTATACAGGATTATTATTATTATTATTATACAGGATTTATATTATTATTATTATACAGGACTTATATTATTATTATTATTATTATTATTATTATTATTATTATTATTATTATTATTATTAAACAGGATTTATATTATTATTATTATACAGGATTATTATTATTATTATTATTATACAGGATTTATATTATTATTATTATACAGGACTTATATTATTATTATTATACAGGATTATTATTATTATATAGGATTTATATTATTATTATACAGGATTATTATTATTATACAGGATTTATATTATTATTATTATACAGGATTATTATTATTATTATTATTATACAGGATTTATATTATTAATATTATACAGGAGTATTATTATTATTATACAGGATTTATATTATTATTATTATACAGGATTTATATTATTATTATTATACAGGATTTATATTATTATTATTATACAGGATTTATATGGCGCCAACAGTTTGCTCAGCGCTTTACAATATAACGGGAGACAATACAGCAACAATACAGTTCAATATAAGAGGAATAGGAGGGCCCTGATCCTGGGAGCTTACAATCTAGGAGACTAATGTCTCTTTACAATTTTTGGCAATAGATTAGTGACTAAAGCAGAAAAAAAAAAAAAATCAGACACCGAGCAACAGTAAAGATAAAAAATAAACGGCTTTTGTTTAAATAATCTGGAGTTAATTTGGATTTTTTTTCTTTTATTATTACTTTTCTTTTAATATTATATTGTTTTAATATATGTTTTGAAAACTAAAAAAACATTTTCTAAAAAGAAAAAATAATAAAAATCTGGAGTTGCCCCTACAGTAATTTATTTCTGCCACTAGATGTTCTCAGTCTTCCAGTCTGAGTGATAAGCAGAGTTATCCAACCCCACTTCCTGTGAGCCCAGGCTGTCATGGACCCGCCCCCAGGGAAGGACATCAGCCTGGACTCACAGGCACATGTAGATGCCATTTGTAGTGTGGCTTTGTGACTGCATTTCAGTGTTTCACTCTCTAATCTCTGATTTAAGATCTCAAAATCTGCAGATTTACTAAAGGGAAATAGACTGTGCAACTGCAGGTGCTCCAGAGCTTAGTAAATGAGGTAAAGCTTCACTTTACAAAAAATACCCAGAACTCAAAAAAAAAAATAATAATAATCAGACACCGAGCAACAGTAAAGAAAAAAAATAAATGGCTTTTGATGAAATAATCTGTAGTTAATTTGGATTTTTTTAAATTATTACTTGTTGTTTTATTATATCTTTTGAAAACTAAAAAAACATTTTCTAAACAAAAAAACATAATCTGGAGTTGCCCCTACAGTAATTTATTTCTGCCACTAGATGTCCTCTGTCTTCCAGTCTGAGTGATAAGCAGAGTTATCCAACCCCACTTCCTGTTAGCCCAGGCTGTCATGGACCTGCCCCCTGGGAAGATCATCATCCCTTAACCTGGACTCACCGGCACATGTAGATGCCATTTGTACACCCCTTGAGGGTTAGGGACTGATGTGAATGTACAATATATATGTAATGCGCTGCGTAAATTGATGGTGCTATATAAGTACCTGAAATAAATAATAAATAGTGTGGCTTTGTGACTGCATTTCAGTGTTTCATTCTCTAATTTCTGACTTCTCAAAATCTACAGACATTGGGGTTGATTTACTAAACGGAAATAGACTGTGCAAGTGCTCCAGAGCTTAGTAAATGAGGGGAAACTCTGCTAACTTCCATCATCCAATCATGTGCAAGCAACTAAAGATTTTGGGGCAAAAGACACGCCCCCCAACCCCCGCCCACCAGGTCACGCTTTCAAAATTTCAGATCGATAAAAAATAAACAAAAACTTCAATGCTTCTTGGTCAAAAGGGACATTTTCGAACGCTATAAGCAAAAACTGCACACCAAACGTAAAATCACCTAAAGGGAAAACTAATGTCTCTTTACAATTTTTGGCGGTAGATCAGTGACTACAGCAGACTAAAAAAATAAATAAATAAATAATCAGACGCCGAGCAACAGTAAAAATAAAAAATAAACGGCTTTTGATAAAATAATCTGGAGGTAGTTTGGAATTTTTTTTTAATTATTACTTGTTGTTGTTTTATTATATCTTTTGAAAACTAAAAAAACATTTTCTAAAAAAAAAAAAAAATAATAGTAATAATAATAATAATCAGACACCGAGAAACAGTTAAGATAAAAAATAAATGGCTTTTGATTAAATAATCTGGAGTTAATTAAAAAAATTTTTATTATTTACGATATATTTTTTGAAAACTGAAAAAAAAAATTCTAAAAAAAATAAAATAATAATAATAATCAGACACTGAGCAATAGTAAAGATAAATAAATGGCTTTTGATTAAATAATCTGGAGTTAATTTCGATTTTTTTTTATTATCACTTGTTGTTTTACGATATATTTTTTGAAAACTAAAAAAAAAAATGTTCTAAAAAAAAAAATAATAATAATAATCAGACACCGAGCAACAGTAAAGATAAAAAATAAATGGCTTTTTATTAAATAATCTGGAGTTAATTTCGATTTTGTTTATTATTGCTTGTTGTTGTTTTATTATATCTTTTGAAAACTAAAAAAAATTTCTAAAAAACAAAAAAAACAAAACATAATAATCTGGAGTTGCCCCTACAGTAATTTATTTCTGCCGCTAGATGTCCTCTGTCTTTCAGTCTGAGTGATAAGCAGAGTTATCCAACCCCACTTCCTGTTAGCCTTGGCTGTCGTGGACCCGCCCCCTGGGAAGGACGTCAGCCTGGGCTCACAGGCACATGTAGATGCCATTAGTAGTGTGGCTTAATGACTGCATTTCAGTGTTTCACTCTCTAATCTCTGACTTAAATTCTCAAAATCTACAGACATTGGCGTTGATTTACTAAAGGGAAATAGACTGTGCAAGTGCTCCAGAGCTTAGTAAATGAGGGGAAGCTCTGCTGACTTCCATCGTCCAATCATGTGCAAATAAAAATGTTTTTTTTCTTGCATGTGTTTGGGTATTTTTTGTAAAGTGAAGCTTTACCTCATTTACTAAGCTCTGGAGCAACTGCACTTGCAAAGTGCGCAGTCTATCGGCCTTTAGTAAATCACCCCCATTGCATTTTGCTGCCTTTGCTTTTCTCAGCAGTCTTTAAGCTGGGGTGCTATTCACATTTGCCAATGCATAGGACAACCCCTAGAGGGCGCAATTACAAATTAGTATATTAAAAAAATGACACTTAAAAATCAGCATATAAAACATAATGGCACAGCAAGCCGATGCTAAGTCCCTCCCCTATTGTTCTACAGACCAATGGGAAGGGAAGGATTAAAGGTGATGCAGCACTGGTCACTGGACACCCATCCTCTAAGCAGGGATCACATGACCAATGCTCTTGTTTTAGGTCATGTGACTGACTATAGAGAGAGCCTTAAGCACAAAAAAATTAAAATAACTAAATACCAAAATGAGGGAAAAAAAAGGTACACATACCGGCGTACAATTCTAAGCACTAAGAATCCACTCCCAATTGGTCAGTTACCATTTCTACAATTATACTCCACCCATCCACCACCACCTAGGGGTGCCACCTGTCCAGAATTCACCGGGACAGTCAGGGTATGGAATCATGTGACCGCCTGAAACCCAGACACATAACTCAGCCCAGACTGTGGCTCCCCAATTGAGGTTGCTGGCTGCAGTTGTAAGCCGACAGCGTCTGTCTCACCCTGCCCAGAGCCAGCACAGTTCCACTCCCCCCCAACCCTCCCATCCCTGCACTGATGGGAGAAGAGAGGGAGATAGATCTGCTCCTATCCCTCCCGCACCACTCTTCCTGTGTCTGCCCGCCCACATTCCAAACCCCGACAGTGCTGTGCCTCGGAAGGGGGATGAGTGGGTGGGAAGTTTGAAGCCCAGAAGCAGGCAGGCACACTATGGCTGCATGAATGATGCCGATGCCCAGTCCTCCATTCTCAGGTGAGTCCCCTGTCTGTGACTGAAGTCCCAACCTTCCCTCTTCTGTGAGTGAGTACACTAATGTAAGGGGTGCTCAGATGTAAGGGGTGCTCAGATGTAAGGGGTGTTCTGCAGACTCTGATGTAAAGGGGGCTTCGGCGAGCAGAGACACCCCCCCCCAGGGCTGCTGTTAGAACCCACAGGCCCCATACAACCATGTCTGTGACTGAAGTCTCCCCCTTCCCTCCATTCTCTCTTCTGTGAGTGAGTACACTAATGTAAGGGGTGCTCAGATGTAAGGGGTGTTCTGCAGACTCTGATGTAAAGAGGGCTTTGGCGAGCAGAACCCCCCCCACCCCACCCCCAGGGCTGCTGTTAGAACCCACAGGCCCCATACAAACAACCTGACAGGTCCGCCCCCCCCACCCAAAAAATAACAGTTTATTATGCTTCAGTTATGAATGAATACAGTAAGTGATTGTCAGTGATCACTCATTGTGTTCCTTCAGGAAAGATGGGTTGGTAAATGTAACAAATCTACCAGACGCTTCCCCTCACTCTCCAGTCTGAAAGGTCCTATTGTGTTCTTGCAGTTGCTGGTAGAAAGGAGAAGAGGGAAGCACTGTGGGGGCACACAGGGGGGCCTGGGCAGCAGAGGGAAACATATGGTGCAAAGGGAGGGCAATGGGTGCAGCGGGGGGGAGATTACTGGAACCGATCCCCTGTATGGCTCTCTCTGCAGCAGCTGAAAGCCAGCGGGAGGGAGAGAAGAAGAAGCCAGATTTCAGCTGCTGCAGAGAGAGCCATACAAGGGATCAATTCCAATAATCCCCCCCCCCCTAAGCCTTGCAGATCACCCTCCCTGCCCACCTCACTCAGCTCTCTGGCCCCCCTGCTGGCCAGGGCCCCGTACAGGAGGAATCCCCTCATCCATGGCCCTGACCCCCCCCCTTACATCAGAGTTCCACTTTACATCAGAGTCCACAGCTTTTCTCTTACATCAGAGCCCCCCCCCCTCTTAAATCAGGGCTCCCCATTACATTAGAATCCACAGAACTCCCCCTTACAGTGTAAGTGGAGTTGTAAGATGATGTATATGTAAGGGAGAACTCTGTGGAATCTGATGTAAGGAGAGCTCTGGGGACTCTGATATAAGGAGGAACTCTGCAGACTTAGATGTAAGGGGGAACCCTACGGACTCAGATGTAAAGAGGAACTCTGTGGACTCAGAAGTAAGGTGGGCTCGGAGAACCCCGATTAAAGAAGAATGCTGGGATCTCTAATGTAAGTGGGTTTTTAGTTACTAGAGAACCCCTTGCATCAGAATTCCCCTTTACACCAGAGTCTGCAGCAATCCCCCATATATAAAAGGGAAACTCTGTGGATTCAGATGTAAAGGGGGAACTCTTCAGATTCAGATGTAAAGGGGAATTCTGTGGATTCAGATGTAAGGGGAACTATGCGGATTCAGATGTAAAGGGGAATTCTGTGGATTCAGATGTAAAGGAGGAACTCTGCAGATTCAGATGTAAATGGGAATTCTGCAGATTCAGATGTAAAGGGGAATTCTGCAGATTCAGATGTAAAGTGGGATTCTGCAGATTCAGATGTAAAAGGGAATGCTGCAGATTCAGATGTAAAGGGGAATTCTGTGGATTCAGATGTAAGGGGAACTACACAGATTCAGATGTAAAGGGGAACTATGCAGATTCAGATGTAAAGGGAAATTCTGTGGATTCATATGTAAGGGGAACTATGCAGATTCAGATGTAAAGGGGAATTCTGTGGATTCAGATGTAAGGGGAACTATGCGGATTCAGATGTAAAGGGGAATTCTGTGGATTCAGATGTAAAGGAGGAACTCTGCAGATTCAGATGTAAAGGGGAATTCTGCAGATTCAGATGTAAAGGGGAATTCTGTGGATTCACATGTAAAGGGGAATTCTGAAGATTCAGATGTAAAGGGGAATGCTGCAGATTCAGATGTAAGGGGAACTGTGCAGATTCAGATGTAAAGGGGAATTATGTGGATTCAGAAGTAAAGGGGGAACTTTGCAGATTCAGATGTAAGGGGAACTACACAGATTCAGATGTAAAGGGGAACTGTGCAGATTCAGATGTAAAGGGGAATTATGTGGATTCAGAAGTAAGGGGGGAACTTTGCAGATTCAGATGTAAGGGGAACTACACAGATTCAGATGTAAAGGGGAACTGTGCAGATTCAGATGTAAAGGGGAATTATGTGGATTCAGAAGTAAGGGGGGAACTTTGCAGATTCAGATGTAAGGGGAACTACACAGATTCAGATGTAAAGGGGAATGCTGCAGATTCAGATGTAAAGGGGAATTCTGTGGATTCAGATGTAAAGGGGGAACACTGCAGATTCTGATGTAAAGGGGAATTCTGTAGATTCAGAAGTAAAGGGTAATTCTGTGGATTCATATGTAAAGGGGGAACACTGCAGATTCTGATGTAAAGGGGAAACTCTTGTGATTAACTCTGTATGATTAGAAATGTTATTTAATCAAAAAATATATGTATGAGCAGGGGCGGACTGACACCTCATGGGGCCCCCGGGCAATAGGAAATCATGGGGCCCCTGTGTCCTTGCCCACACTCAAACCACACCCAAAAAAGCCTATGAAAGGTACCAGGGGCATCTCATGGGGCCCCCTACTGACCCCGGGCCCTCGGGCAGTGCCCGAATTTCCAAATGGTCAGTCCGCCCCTGGTGCCACTCACTTAATTTTTGAAAATGCAGCAAGAGTGGGACATAACCAGTCATGTGCGGTTTGTTTCATTACGAATTTGGACAAATTTATAATTATTCCAAAATTCAGATGTCTCAAAATTTCAGAATTACATTAATAATGAATCTGAAATAACGAAACAAAATTCAAACAAAATTCTAATTCGAATCAGATCTGAATCGAATTTGAAATTAATTCTAATATAAAAAGAATAGAATAGAACATAAAAGAACAGAATAGAATAGAAAAGAATAGCACAGACAATACAAGAATAGAATAGAACAACAATTGACTACAATACAATATAAAAGAATAGACTAGAAGAGAATAGAAAAGAATAAAATAGAATAGAAAAAACAATATAACAGCATAAAATAGAAATAATATATCTGTATTCTGAATTTTGAATAGAATACATTTTTAATAGAATTGAACAGAAAAGAATAGAATAGAAAAAACACAAAAATAGAATTCAATAGAATGGAATAGAATAGAAACAATATAACTATCTTCCAAAATTCAAATTTCAAATAGAATAAATTTGAATAGATTACAAAAGAATAGAATAGAAAACAAAATAATAGAAAAAACACCAGAATAGAATTCAATAGAAAAGAATCAATATAACTATCTTCCAAAATTCAAATTTCAAAAAGAATAAATTTGAATAGATTACAAAAGAATAGAACAGAAAAGAAAATAATAGAAATAAGAGAACAGAATAAAAAAAAATAGAATAGAATAAAATAAAAAAGAATATAACCATCTTCTGAATTTCGAATACATTTTTAATAGAATAAAACAGAAAAGAATAGAATAGAAAAAACACAAGAATAGAATTCAATAGAATAGAATAGAATAGAAACAATATAACTATCTTCCAAAATTCTAATTTCAAATAGAATAAATTTGAATTTGAATAGATTACAAAAAAATAGAATAAAAAATAAAATAATAGAAAAAAACACCAGAATAGAATTCAACAGAATAGAATAAAAACAATATAACTATCTTCCAAAATTCAAATTTTAAATAGAATAAATTTGAATAGATTACAAAAGAATAGAACAGAAAAGATAATAAGAGAAATAAGAGAACAGAATAAAAAAAAATAGAATAGAATAAAATAAAATAGAAAATATAACCATCTTCTGAATTTCGAATACATTTTTAATAGAATAAAACAGAAAAGAATATAAAAGAAAAAACACAATTGAATTCAATAGAATAGAAACAATATAACTATCTTCCAAAATTCAAATTTCAAATAGAATAAATTTGAATTTGAATAGATTACAAAAGAAGAGAATAAAAAATAAAATAATAGAAAAAACACCGGAATAGAAGTCAATAGAATTGAATAGAATAAAATAGAAACAATATAACTATCTTCCGAAATTCAAATTTCAAATAGAATAAATTTGAATAGATTACAAAAGAATAGAACAGAAAAGAAAATAATAGAAATAAGAGAAAAGAATAAAAAAATAGAATAGAATAGAATAAAATAGAAAGAATATAACCATCTTCTGAAATTCGAATAAATTAGAATTTGAATGCCAATTTGAATTCGGTTGAACTGAATTCGATTACAATTGAATCAAACTCAAACACAAAAGGAGTTCTGAAAAATAATTATACGAATTTAAAAATTTACTGAAACTAAATAAAGTATTGAAAGGAAACAAATGTACTGCACATGTCTAGGCGTAATTCAAGTTGTGAATAGCTAGCACCCAGGGGCGGACTGACAACTCATGGGGCCCCCGGGCAATAGGGGATCATGGGGCCCCTGTGTCCTTGCCCAAACTCAAAAAAGCCAATGAAAAAGGTACCAGGGGTATCTCATGGGGCCCCCTACTGACCCCGGGCCCTCGGGCAGTGCCCGAGTTTCCAAATGGTCAGTCCGCCCCTGGTCCTGCTATAAGTCACTGATCACCGCCATTACTAGTATAAAAAATTTTTTAAAAATTCCAGTACCGCCATTTGTAAACGCTACAACTTTCACGTAAACCAATTCATTTACTCGTATTGGGATTTTGTTTTAGACAAGACATGGAGCAGAATACATTTTGGCCGAAATTTTGACGAAATTAGATTTTTTAAATTTTTTTTACTGGACGTGTTTTATAGCAAAACGTCATATATATATATATATTTATTTTATTTTTTTTTTATTATTTATTTTTTTTTATTTTTTTTATTTTTTTTTAATTGTTGTAGGTCTTTTTTTGTTTATAGCGCAAAAAATAAAAAATGCACAACGATCAAATACCACCGAATGACAGCTCTATTTATGGGGGGAAAAGGGCATAAATGTAATTTGCATGCAGCGTTGCATGACCGCGCAATTGTCAGTTAAAAGTAATGCAGCGCCGTAACGCAAAAAATGGCCCGGTCAGGAAGGGAGGGGGGATCCTCAGGAGGGCGAGTGGCTGGTAATACGGAGTCATGTCAGAGCTTACTGCGCTTCAAAGAGGGCCGATTGTTGGTGCCGCTTAGCTGGCGCCTCTGTGACTGGAATTGACGATTTATTTGCCGTGTCGGGAGGTCAAACGTTATGACGTCATATGCAGTTTCCAGGAAAACGTCGTCTGATAAGCATTAGCATGGCCAACTGACCGAAAGAGACACTGTGTGACCCGGAGGAAGAAAACAACTGCTGCAAAAGAGACTGCAGAGCTCAATCTCAGTCTTCACGGGACTCAGACTTCACAGGACTGAGATTGAGCTGCAAATCTTCACTGACAGAAAACTCCAGAAAAAGCAACTCCAACCGCAGACAGAATGCTTATATGGGACAGAGTTTGTATTTCTTTCCATCCATTCCTAAGATTTACACAGCTGCACCCCACAGTATTGCCTGTCTGGAGGGGCAGGACACTTGATTTTCCTCTGCTGCAGGTAGGCAACGTTTACTCTTGTCCCTCCCCCGGTCTGTGGCTGGAGTAGTAAAGCAGTAAAGCCGGCCATAGATGATGCCATTTTCTTTCCTGCAACCACGGCTTGCTGTCTGTGGCCCCCCTTGGGGAGATTCGCCCTCTTTATTTGTCCCGTTTACTGTTATCACCAAGAGTGAAATGCCTGGTTGTCCCCAGAACAGGAACAGAGGGAAAATCTTCCAATGGGGACACCGCCTCTGGTGACAAGAAGAGATCTCCTCACTTTGGAGGGATTTCCTCTCACTTCCTGTTGTGGCTGTGGGACAGGAAGTGAAGGGAAATTTTCCCAATGGGACACCGAGGGCAAAAAAAAAAAACTGAAAATCTGACAGGGGTCATAACCCTCCATTACTCTATTCAAAGTATAAAAGTGTTTTGCTTTTAGTTCTGCTTTAAGGAATTATACTGATTGCACTGCCTGGCATGCACACTAGGTAACATACCTACCAGCGCAGGTATGATTTTTTTGTAAACACACATGTCCGGTAATCACGGAAAGGTCCCGATCTCCTCTTTCGATCGGGACCTTTCCCGATCATGTGACCGCTGTGACGGCGTGTCACGTCGGTCACATGACCCTAAACCCCGCCCCGCCTCGCAGCTTCTGAAACTCTTAAAGGGCTGGGAGGGGCCGACGCCAAGGGGTTAAATAGGGACATGTGCGGTTTTGATGCACGGGGCGGACTGACCATTTGGAAACTCGGGCACTGCCCGAGGGCCTGGGGTCAGTAGGGGGCCCCATGAGATGCCCCTGGTACCTTTTTCATAGGCTTTTTTGAGTGTGGGTAAGGACACAGGGGCCCCATGATCCCCTATTGCCCGGGGGCCCCATGAGTTGTCAGTCCGCCCCTGATTCCAGTACAGTTCTGTGCAGGAAAAATGCAGCCTGTCCTACTTTTTTTCCTGCATCCGGATGCACTGGAACTGATGGGAACTATGACACTGACAACCATATACTGTAACCTACTTTCCGTGCGTTTTGGATGCATAAAAAAAGCACACTGAGACGCATGGAGTGTGAACTGGCCTCCCTCTGCAGATGAAGAGGTCCGAGTCTCTGACAAACACTAAGCTGTGTCCTCCATGATAGAAATCACAAAGCATTTCATGCAATCGCAAACCAAATTTAATTTTTTTTTTCTTTTGAAACCAGCCGGCAATTCGGCAATTTTCCAAACCAGGAAGTTGGATATATTCTCCTCCCCTTTGTATTTTACTATGATAGCCTGATATAAATACACCATCACTTCCTCCAATCTAAGCTCCCGCCAGTTATTTCAATGGATCTTTCACCAACTTGTATCAGGTAATGCCAAGAGAACGGAGTCCACTTCCTCTAAACCGTCACCAGCTTCCCTTTTTATTCATTCCCTTTTTATTATTTACCCTTTTATTCATTCCCTTTTTTATTCATTCCCTTTTTATTATTTACCTTTTTATTCATTCCCTTTTTATTATTTACCTTTTTATTCATTCCCTTTTTATTTATTCCCTTTTTATTATTTACCTTATTTATTCCCTTTTTATTCATTCCCTTTTTTATTTATTACCTTTTTATTCATTCCCTTTTTATTTATTCCCTTTTTATTCATTCCCTTTTTATTATTTCCCTTTTTATTCATTCCCTTTTTTATTTATTCCCTTTTTATTATTTACCTTTTTATTCATTCTTTTTTATTTATTCCCTTTTTATTATTTACCTTTTTATTCATTCCCTTTTTATTTATTACCTTTTTATTCATTCCCTTTTTATTTATTACCTTTTTATTATTTACCTTTTTATTCATTCCCTTTTTCATTTATTGCCTTTTTATTATTTACCTTTTTATTCATTCCCTTTTTATTTATTCCCTTTTTATTATTTACCTTTTTATTTATTCCCTTTTTATTATTTACCTTTTTATTCATTCCCTTTTTATTTATTCCCTTTTTATTATTTACATTTTTATTCATTCCCTTTTTTATTTATTCCCTTTTTATTATTTACCTTTTTATTCATTCCCTTTTTATTTATTCCCTTTTTATTATTTACCTTTTTATTCATTCCCTTTTTGTTTATTACCTTTTTATTCATTCCCTTTTTATTTATTCCCTTTTTAATATTTACCTTTTTATTCATTCCCTTTTTTATTTATTACCTTTTTATTCATTCCCTTTTTATTTATTCCCTTTTTTGTTTATTCCCTTTTTATTATTTACCTTTTTATTCATTCCCTTTTTATTTATTACCTTTTTATTCATTCCCTTTTTATTTATTCCCTTTTTATTATTTACCTTTTTATTTATTCCCTTTTTTATTTATTGCCTTTTTATTATTTACCTTTTTATTCATTCCCTTTTTATTTATTCCCTTTTTATTATTTACCTTTTTATTCATTCCCTTTTTATTTATTCCCTTTTTATTCATTCCCTTTTTATTTATTCCCTTTTTAATATTTACCTTTTTATTCATTCCCTTTTTTATTTATTACCTTTTTATTCATTCCCTTTTTATTTATTGCCTTTTTAATATCTACCTTTTTATTCATTCCCTTTTTTATTTATTCCCTTTTTATTATTTACCTTTTTATTCATTCCCTTTTTATTTATTCCCTTTTTAATATTTACCTTTTTATTCATTCCCTTTTTTATTTATTACCTTTTTATTCATTCCCTTTTTATTTATTGCCTTTTTAATATCTACCTTTTTATTCATTCCCTTTTTTATTTATTCCCTTTTTAATATCTACCTTTTTATTCATTCCCTTTTTTATTTATTCCCTTTTTATTATTTACTTTTTATTCATTCCCTTTTTTATTTACAGTTGCAAGAAAAAGTATGTGAACCCCTTGGGATTACGTGGAGTTTTGCATGAATTGGGCATAAAATGTGCTCTGAACGTCATCTAAGTCACAGCAATAGAAGAACACAGTCTGCTGAACATAATACTACACAAACATTAGATGTTGCCATGGTTTAATTGCACATAACATGTAAACATTCACAGTGCAGGGAGGAAAAAGTATGTGAACCTTTGGACTTAATAACTGGTTGACCCTCCTTTGGCAGCAATAACCTCAACCAAACGTTTCCTGTAGTTGCAGATCAGACCTGCACAACGATCTGGAGTCATTTTGGACCACTCCTCTTCACAAAACTGTTTCAGTGTAGCAATATTCTTGGGATGTCTGGTGTGAATCGCTCTCTTAAGGTCATGCCACAGCATTTCAATCGGGTTGAGGTCAGAACTCTGACTGGGCCACTCCAGAAGGCGTATTCTGTGCTGTTGCAGCCATTGTTTTGTTGAATTACTTGTATGCTTTGGGTCATTGTCCTGTTGCATCACCCATCCTGTGTGGAGCTTCAGTTGGCGGACAGATGGTTGTATGTTTTCCTGCAAAATGTCTTGATAAACTCTGGAATTCATTTTCCCATCAATGACAACAATCCGTCCAGTCCCTGAGGCAGCAAAGCAGCCCCAAACCATGATGCTCCCCCCTCCATGTTTCACAGTGGGGATGAGGTTTTGATGTTGGTGTGCTGTGCCTTTTTTTCTCCACACATAGTGTTGTGTGTTCTTCCCAAACAACTCAATCTTGGTTTCATCTGTCCACAGTATATTTTGCCAGTAGTGCTGTGGAACATCCAGGTGCTCTTTTGCAAACTTCAAACGTGCTGCAATCTTCTTTTTGGACAGCAATGGCTTCCTCCGTGGTGTCCTCCCATGTACTCCATTCTTGTTTAATGTTTTCCTTATTGTAGATGTGTCAACAAAAATGTTAGCATGTGCCAGAGATTTCTGTAGGTCTTTAGCTGACACTCTGGGATTCTTCTTTACCTCATGCAGCATTCTGAGCTGTGCTCTTGCAGTCATTTTTACAGGACGACCACGCCTAGGGAGAGTAGCAACAGTGCTAAACTTTCTCCATTTGTAGACAGTCTGTCTTACCATGGACACATGAACATCAAGGCTTTTGGAGATACTTTTGTAACCCTTTCCAGCTTCATGCAAGTCAACAATTCTTGATCGTAGGTCTTCTGAGAGCTCTTTTCTGCGAGGCATGGTTCACATCAGACAGTGCTTCTTGAAACCAGTAAATCCAAAACAGGTGTGTGTTTTTTAAGGGCAGGACAGCTGTCAGCAACACATCCAATATCATCACACTGATTGGAGTCAAGGTTGGCTCACTCCTGGCTCCAATTAGCTCTGGGAGAAGTCATTAAGCTAGGGCCTCGCATACTTTTTCCTCCCTGCACTGTGAATGTTTACATGTTATGTGCAATTAAACCATGGCAACATCTAATGTTTGTGTAGTATTATGTTCAGCAGACTGTGTTCTTCTATTGTTGTGACTTAGATGACGTTCAGAGCACATTTTATGCCCAATTCATGCAAAACTTCACGTAATCCCAAGGGGTTCACATACTTTTTCTTGCAACTGTATTCCCTTTTTATTATTTACCTTTATATTCATTCCCTTTTTTATTTATTCCCTTTTTATTTGCCCATATTAGAGTAGTACATCCCGTATCGCTCCTGTGTGAATTCAGGCTCAAAGTCACTATGACAAGTCTGGGTTCACACAGGAATCGCACTGCATTCCGCATGCAATCATTTGCAGCGCCATTTCAGCCCATTCACTTTGCAAGGGCTCAAATCGCACCGCAAAGGTATCGGTTTCTGGTATCAGGAGCATTGGCATGGGTACCAGACCGGGAGAACTCGTCCAAGTACCTCGGAATTGGTGCAACCCTAGCAAAAAATAATATTAAAAAAAAAAAAGAAAATTTTTACAGTTTATTAAATACAATAATCACCTTACAATCCATGAAGACGTTTTACAACTTTTTTCTTTTTTAATTAATTGAAGCTCAGAATAGCTTGTATAGTAATTACAATACTCATAATCATTTTAACATTTTAATATTTTTTTATTATTGTTTTATTATTACCTATTGGTGTTCAGTAGTATTATAAGGCACGGGGGGAGGGGGGGAGGGGCATTTACAAATTCACCAAAACTAAAAAAATGAAAAACTATTCCCGAGGCTTGTAGTTCAGGTGAAAGCCGGAGTCGCGGAATTGTGTCGGATTCCATACAGCCCTTGAACAGATGGCAACAAAAATCTCATCCAGCACAAATGAGCAGAACAGCAAAAGTCCTTAAAACAGCGAAAAGAATCGGGCGCACTGACTGCACACCCCACCCCGCGTTTTCCTCTTCTGTAGGACAGGGGCGGACTGACCATTCCAGCACTCGGGCAGTGCTCGAGGGCCCAGGGTCAGTAGGGGGCCCCATGAAATGCCCCTGGTACCTTTTATAGGCTTTTTTTTGGGTGTGCTTTGACCGTGAGCAAGGACACAGAGGCCCCATGATCCCCTATTGCCCGGGGGCCCCAGGAGTTGTCAGTCCGCCCCTGGTGTAGGGAATGGATGGGACATCTGCTTTCTGTGTCCCCGCTGAAGAGATTCACCCTCTCTACTAAAAGTGAATATTGTGGTAAAGGGTAAATCTTTCAGCGATATCTAAGAGGATATTTCTACTCATTTCCGTTTTTTGACAGAGTTCCCTTAGGCCCCTTTCACACGGGCGTTCCGTATGTCCGTTTACAGATGAAAAAAAAACACCCATGTATTGATGATCATCTGAATGGAAGAAAACCCTATTTTTCTTCTGTAAAAAAAAATGGAATGGACGAAAAACGGATGTAAATGGACATACGGTCATTTTGGCATTGGTAAAGGATGTTAAAAAATGGATGTAAACTGATGAAAAATGGATGTAAATTGATGAAAAACTGATGTAAACTGATGAAAAAATGATATGAACTGATGAAAAACAGATGTAAACGGACAAAATCGGATGAAAACGGACATAGGGTACGTTTTAGCATTGTAAATTAAAAAACGGATGTAAACTGATAAAAACTGACATAAACTGATGAAAAACCAATATGAACCGATGAAAAACTGACATAAACTCATGAAAAACTGATATGAACTGATGAAAAACGGATGAAAAACAGATGTTAACAGATGTAAACAGACAAAAACGGGTGTAAACGGACATACGGTCCATTTTAGCATTGTAGATAAAAAAATTGATGAAAAACCGACGTAAACTGTTGAAAAACTGATATGCACCAATGAAAAATGGATGAAAAACAGATGTTAACGGATGTAATCGGACAAAAACAGATGTAAACTGATGAAAAACTGACCTAAACTCATGAAAAACTGATATGAACTGATGAAAAACGGATGAATAACAGATGTTAACGGATGTAAACGGACAAAAACGGATGCACACGGACATGCGGTCCGTTTTAGCATTGTAGATTAAAAAACGGATGTAAATTGATGAAAAACTGACGTAAACTGATGAAAACTGATATGAACTGATGAAAAACTGATGTTAACGGATGTAAACGGACAAAAACGGATGCAAACGGACATACGGTCCGTTTTAGCATTGTAGATTAAAAAACGGATGTAAATTGATGAAAAACTGACGTAAACTGATGAAAACTGATATGAACTGATGAAAAACTGATGTTAACGGATGTAAACGGACAAAAACGGATGCAAACGGACATACGGTCCGTTTTAGCATTGTAGATTAAAATACTGATGTAAATTGATGAAAAACTGACGTAAACTGATGAAAAACCGATATGAACTGATGAAAAACGGGTGAAAAACAGATGTAAACGGACAAAAATGAATGTACACAGACATACGGTCCGTTTTAGCATTGTAAATTAAAAAACGGATGTAAACTGATGAAAAACGGACGTAAACTGATGGAAAACCAATATGAACTGATCAAAAACTGACGTAAACACATGAAAAACTGATACGAACTGCTGAAAAACAGATGAAAAACAGATGATAACAGATGTAAACGGACAAAAGCGGATGTACACAGACATACGGTCCGTTTTGGCATTCTGAATTAAAAGACGGATGTAAACTGATGAAAAACTGATATGAACTGATCAAAAACGGATGAAAAACAGATGTCAACGAATGTAAACGGACAAAAACGGATGTTGGGTGGTGACGGAAGAGGGCAGATGTTGGTGATCAGGTATTGGCGGCGGGTAGGGAGGAGGCTGGGTGGGGGGGTGGTGTTGTTGGGCATTGGTGGCGAATGATGGTAGTGACGGCGGGGGGGCGGATGGCGGGTGATCGGGTGTTGGTGGTTGGCAGGGAGGAGGCTGGGTGGGGGGGGTGGTGTTGTTGGGCATTGGTAGCAAAGGATGGTGGTGATGGTGGGGGGCAGATGGCGGGTGATCAGGTATTGGCGGCGGGAAGGGAGGAGGCTAAGGTGGGGGGGTGGTGTTGTTGGGCATTGGTGGCGAAGGATGGTGGTGATGGCGGGGGGGGGCGGGTGACCGGGTAATGGCGGTGGGTAGGGAGGAGGCTGGGTGGGGGGTGGTGTTGGTGGGCATTGGTGGTGGTGACAGGGGGGGTGGATGGCTGGTGATTGGATGTTGGCGGCAAGTAGGGAGGAGGCTGGGTGGGAGGTGGTGTTGGTGGTGGAGGGTGGTGGTGATGGGGGGGGGGGGTGGCAGGTGATCGGTTGTTGGTGATAGGTGGGGGGTGGCTGGGTAGGGGATGGTGTTGATGAGCATTGGTGGCAGAAGGTGGTGGTGACGGGGGGGAGATGGCAGGTGATCGGGTGTTGGCAGTGAGTAGAGGGGAGGCTGGGTGGGAGGTGGTGATGGGGGGGGCGGTGGCAGGTGATCGGGTGTTGGTGATAGGTGGGGGGTGGCTGGGTAGGGGATGGTGTTGATGAGCATTGGTGGCGGAGGGTGGTGGTGACGGGGGGGAGATGGCAGGTGATCGGGTGTTGGCAGTGAGTAGAGGGGAGGCTGGGTGGGAGGTAGTGTTGGTGGGCATCGGTGGCGGAGGGTGGTGGTGACGGGGGGTGGATGGCAGGTGATTGGGTGTTGGTGGTGGGTGGCTGGGTAGGGGATGGTGTTGATGAGTGTTGGTGGCTGAGGGTGATGGTGATGGGGGGGGGGCAGATGGCAGGTGATCGGGTGTTGGCAGTGGGTAGAGGGGAGGCTGGGTGGGAGGCAGTGTTGGTGGGCATTGGTGGCGGAGGGTGGTAGTGACGGGGGGTGGATGGCAGGTGATTGGGTGTTGGTGGTGGGTGGCTGGGTAGGGGATGGTGTTGATGAGCGTTGTTGGCGGAGGGTGGTGGTGACGGGGGGTGGATGACAGGTGATCGGGTGTTGGAAGCAGGTAGAGGGGAGGCTGGGTGGGAGGTAGTGTTCGTGGGCGTTGATGGCAGAGGGTGGTGGTGACGGGGGGGAGGATTGTGGGTGATCGGGTATTGGCAGCAGGTAGAGGGGAGGCTGGGTGGGAAGTGGGTGTTGGTGGCAGAGGGTGGTGGTGACGGGGGGGGGGGGTGGATGACAGGTGATCGGGTATTGGCAGCGGGTAGAGGGGAGGCTGGGTGGGAAGTGGGTGTTGGTGGCAGAGGGTGGTGGTGACGGGGGGGGGGGGGGGTGGATGACAGGTGATCGGGTATTGGCAGCAGGTAGAGGGGAGGCTGGGTGGGAAGTGGTGTTCGTGGGTGTTGGTGGCAGAGGGTGGATTGTGGGTGATCGGGTGTTGGCAGCGGGTAGAGGGGAGGCTGGGTGGGAAGTGGTGTTTGTGGCGGAGGTTGGTGGCGAGGAGGGGGGGGTGTCCGATTCTTGTGTTGCCTAGGCCACCACTGGTCCAGACGATCCCCTTTTTGTTAGAAGAGTGGGTACAATCCTGAGACCTCCAACAGAGCTGTTTATGAGGACAGAAAAGCATATTTTCTTGATTGGGGGGCACCAGCTGCTGGATGCCAGTGCTAAATAAAATTCCAAAAGTCATATACAACAAGTAGCTATTAGAAAATACATTATAAGCCCCGCCCTGCTACAATGCTGCACAGAACAAGTCGTAAAAAAGAAATAATAAATTATTCTTTCCAAAAATAGTAAAAAAAAATAGCAAAATCATCTTTCACTTTCTTACAAAACAAAAGCCTTTACCGGCAAGCGTGACATTCCAGAAAGTAAAAGCCTCCCCATGCCGCACGTACTACGATGTGAAAAAAAAATTGCTGTAGTGTTGCATTTTTTTTTTTTTAAAGGATGGCTAGCGATATTTTCAACAAAAGCAGCCCATTCATGTATTGAAACGTCCTTGCCAGCATTAAGGCCCATTTAAACAACTCGTTAGTGTATTTCTAGGTCTAAAGAAATTTCGCTGACCGTTTTCTGAAACATTCAGGTATTTTTTTGTACGCGTATAATTCCGAAATTATTTAGTAATTACCAGTCGGCGCTGTAACACTTCGGCTAATGGTGGCGACGATTCCATTTTCAACAAAACAAAACAGCAAGCAATCCTGAATCATCTCTCTCCATTTATAGGAGCGATTCTCCGATAATTGCTAGAGCAGGTAAATGTGTGAAAGAGGAATGGAAGGATGGGAGAGGAGAAATCAAGTGGTGGTGGGGGGGGGGGGGGGGGGGGCGCCATGTATATATAGTTGCATTACTGAAATAAATGAGCTTTTGCACCATATTCTAATTTTGCAAGTTTCACCTGTATATATACAGTGGGGCAAAAAAGTATTTAGTCACCACCAATTGTACAAGTTCTCCCACTTACAAAGATGAGAGAGGCCTGTAATTGGCATCATAGGGAGACCTCAACTATGAGAGACAAAATGAGAAAACAAATCCAGACAATCACATTGGCTGATCTGGAAAGAATTTATTTGCAAATTATGGTGGAAAATAAGTATTTGGTCACCTACAAACAAGCAGGATTTCTGGCTCTCACAGACCTGGACCTTCTTCTTTAAGAGGCTCCTCTGTCCTGCACTCATTACCTGTATCAATGGCACCTGTTTGAACTTGTTATCAGTATAAAAGACACCTGTCCACAACCTCAAACAGTCACACTCCAAACTCCACTATGGTGAAGACCAAAGAGCTGTCGAAGGACACCAGAAACAAAATTGTAGACCTGCACCAGGCTGGGAAGACTGAATCTGCAATAGGCAAGAAGCTTGGTGTGAACAAATCAACTGTGGGAGCAATAATTAGAAAATGGAAGACATACAAGACCACTGATAATCTCCCTCGATCTGGGGCTCCACGCAAGATCTCACCCCGTGGGGTCAAAATGATCACAAGAACGGTGAGCAAAAATCCCAGGACCACACGGGGGACCTAGTGAATGACCTGCAGAGAGCTGGGACCAACGTAACAAAGGCTACCATCAGTAACACACTACGCCGCCAGGGACTCAGATCCTGCAGTGCCAGACGTGTCCCCCTGCTTAAGCCAGTACATGTCCGGGCCCGTCTGAAGTTTGCTAGAGAGCATTTGATGATCCAGAAGAGGATTGGGAGAATGTCATATGGTCAGATGAAACCAAAATAGAACTGTTTGGTAGAAACACAACTCGTGTTTGGAGGAGAGAGAATGCTGAGTTGCATCCAAAGAACACCATACCTACTGTGAAGCATGGGGGTGGCAACGTCATGCTTTGGGGCTGTTTCTCCGCAAAGGGACCAGGACAACTGATCCATGTACAGGACAGAATGAATGGGACAATGCATTGTGAGATTTTGAGTGCAAACCTCCTTCCATCAGCAAGGGCATTGAAGATGAAACGTGGCTGGGTCTTCCAACATGACAATGATCCCAAACATACCGCCCGGGCAACGAAGGAGTGGCTTCGTAAGAAGCATTTCAAGGTCCTGGAGTGGCCTAGTCAGTCTCCAGATCTCAACCCCATAGAAAACCTTTGAAGGGAGTTGAAAGTCCGTGTTGCCCAGCGACAGCCCCAAAACATCACTGCTCTAGAGGAGATCTGCATGGAGGATGGGCCAACATACCAGCAACAGTGTGTGCCAACCTTGTGAAGACTTCCAGGAAACGTCTGACCTCTGTCATTGCCAACAAAGGATATATAACAAAGTATTGACATGAACTTTTCATATTCACCAAATACTTATTTTCCACCATAATTTGCAAATAAATTCTTTCCAAATCAGCCAATGTGATTGTCTGGATTTGTTTTCTCATTTTGTCTCTCATAGTTGAGGTCTACCTATGATGCCAATTACAGGCCTCTCTCATCTTTGTAAGTGGGAGAACTTGCACAATTGGTGGCTGACTAAATACTTTTTTGCCCCACTGTATATATATATATACAGTCAGGTCCATAAATATTGGGACATCAACACAATTCTAACATTTTTGGCTCTATACACCACCACAATGGATTTGAAATGAAACAAACAAGATGTGCTTTAACTACAGACTGTCAGCTTTAATTTGAGGGTATTTACATCAAAATCAGGTGAACGGTGTAGGAATTACAACAGTTTGCATATGTGCCTCCCACTTGTTAAGGGACCAAAAGTAATGGGACAATTGGCTTCTCAGCTGTTCCATGGCCAGGTGTGTTATTCCCTCATTATCCCAATTACAATGAGCAGATAAAAGGTCCAGAGTTCATTTCAAGTGTGCTATTTGCATTTGGAATCTGTTGCTGTCAACTCTCAAGATGAGATCCAGAGCTGTCACTATCAGTGAAGCCATCATTAGGCTGAAAAAACAAAACAAACCCATCAGAGAGATAGCAAAAACATTAGGCGTGGCCAAAACAACTGTTTGGAACATTCTTAATAAGAAGGAACGCACCGGTGAGCTCAGCAACACCAAAAGACCCGGAAGACCACAGAAAACAACTGCGGTGGATGACAGAAGAATTCTTTCCCTGGTGAAGAAAACACCCTTCACAACAGTTGGCCAGATCAAGAACACTCTCCAGGAGGTAGGTGTATGTGTGTCAAAGTCAACAATCAAGAGAAGACTTCACCAGAGTGAATACAGAGGGTTCACCACAAGATGGAAACCATTGGTGAGCCTCAAAAACAGGAAGGCCAGATTAGAGTTTGCCAAACGACATCTAAAAAAGCCTTCACAGTTCTGGAACAACATCCTATGGACAGATGAGACCGAGATCAACTTGTACCAGAGTGATGGGAAGAGAAGAGGATGGAGAAGGAACTGCTCATGATCCTAAGCATACCACCTCATCAGTGAAGCATGGTGGTGGTAGTGTCACGGCGTGGGCATGTATGGCTGCCAATGGAACTGATTCTCTTGTATTTATTGATGATGTGACTGCTGACAGAAGCAGCCGGATGAATTCTGAAGTGTTTCTGGAATATTATCGGCTCATATTCAGCCAAATGCTTCACAACTCATTGGACGCTTCACAGTGCAGATGGACAATGACCCAAAGCAGACTGAAAAAGCAACCAAAGAGGTTTTTAAGGGAAAGAAGTGGAATGTTCTGCAATGGCCAAGTCAATCACCTGACCTGAATCTGATTGAGCATTTCACTTGCTGAAGACAAAACTGAAGGGAAAATGCCCCAAGAACAAGCAGGAACTGAAGACAGTTGCAGTAGAGGCCTGGCAGAGCATCACCAGGGATGAAACCCAGCGTCTGGTGATGTCTATGCGTTCCACACTTCAGGCTGTAATTGACTGCAAAGGATTTGCAACCAAGTATTAAAAAGTGAAAGTTTGATTTATGATTATTTTTCTGTCCCATTACTTTTGGTCCCTTAACAAGTGGGAGGCACATATGCAAACTGTTGTAACTCCTACACCATTCTCCTGATTTGGATGTAAAAAAACTCAAATTAAAGCTGACAGTCTGCAGTTAAAGCACATCTTGTTCGTTTCATTTCAAATCCATTGTGGTGGTGTATAGAGCTAAAAATTTTAGAATTGTGTCGATGTCCCAATATTTATGGACCTGACTGTATATATATATATATATATATATATATATACACCAGGGGCGTATATTTGGAAACCATTGACCATTTGGAAACTCAGGCACTGCCTGAGGGCCCGGGGTCAGTAGGGGGCCCCATGAGATGCCCCTGGTACCTTTTTCATAGACTTTTTTGAGTTTGGGCAAGGACACAGGGGCCCCATGATCCCCTATTGCCCGGGGGCCCCATGAGTTGTCAGTCCGCCCCTGGTCCATACACACATATACATACAGTTCTGTACATCCCATGGAAATTGTTTCAGCTCTAGAAGTGGTCGCGGAGAGTGCACTTTTTATTTTCTTTATATTTATATATATATATTTTTTTTTTGCATTATTTATTTATTTATTTTGTTTTGATTATTTTGTTTTTTTTTTTGTTTTTTTTTTGAGCGTACACCGATTGCTCACATTTATTTATTTATTTAAGGTGTACACGGAGTGATTTCACGATTCACGCGTTGTTCACGATTTGAATCCTGTTTAATCTTTGCACTTCTTTGTGTTAAGTAGATACTAGCTGTTATCGAAGGTAATGCACTACGTAGTATTTTTATTATATTTTTTTGAGGTACGCACTGGATTTATGTGGAGGTGCAAGTTGGAGACGGAAGAGTAATTTTTGTAAATAATAATTTTCGTGGATTTTTATTTTGTAATTCAATTCCTTGACTGGCACAAAAAAAGGTTTTATTTATCCTGTGATTTATAATAACATATAGAATGACTGACTCAATTGTGCCCTCCAAAAATTAGTCCAATGAACTTGTGAATGGATGAGGTCAAAAGGTAAACAATATGATGCTCCAAATCATAACAGCATTTTCAGTGACAGAAAAGTTCTAAAAGAGCGTAGAATCAAACTTCGGTGCACGCAGGGGCGGACTGACAACTCATGGGGCCCCCGGGCAATAGGGGATCATGGGGCCCCTGTGTCCTTGCCCACACTAGGCCTGTAATTTTTAGGAATAACTCACTGAAATCTGTCCGGACAAGAGTCTAGTAAACATCCCGGGTATGTTACAATTTGAAACACAAAATCATAAATTATAATTTAATAAATAATCATAAATAATAATATAATAATAATAAATTTAATTCAATAATATAATCAAACCAAAAACACTGAAATGTGAAATAGAGCGCCAAGTTCGCACATCGCTGAGCAAAGTCGCAGAATCGTTTTCAGTGTCTGATGAGGAATTTCCTCCACAAATCATTATCACTCAATTCTGCAAGTGGTTCTGATTTTCTATCGCTGTTCTCTAGCCGGTCTAAAACCGCGTCTGACCTAAAGGGACGCTTTTTGGACGCCATGGACGTTTCTCAGTTTCCAGGCAGAAAGAACAGTAAAAATGCAGGCAGGGCGCCGGACAAAGCACTCGGGACAAAATGTATGTGAAATGGTTTGATACAGGAATGTTATACTATGTGACTTTTGTTTATTAGAAGATGACGTTTAAATTTCCCGCCGGTTCCGGCCCCCCGTACGTTCCGACACTCGCAGGGACCGGAACACGGAAGCCGGATGCCGGCATCGGCCGGAGGAGATGGCCGGGGACGCTGCGGGGGGGACATCGCGGGAGCGCAGGACAAGGTAAGCGCTGCAGGGAATCCCTGAGCAACGCTGCAGTGTATTCCTGAGTGTAGCTCGGGGTTACCGCTTGTGGTGCTGAAACTTTACCCCGAGCTACACTCGGGAATACCGCTAGGGGGGTTAATGTCGGGATCAGGGGCGGACTGACAACTCATGGGGCCCCCGGGCAATAGGGTATCATGGGGCCCCTGTGTCCTTGCCCAAACTCAAAAAAGCCTATGAAAAAGGTACCAGGGGCATCTCATGGGGCCCCCTACTGACCCCGGGCTTTCGGGCAGTGCCCGAGTTTCCAAATGGTCAGTCCGCCCCTGCCCGGACTATTTCTAAATACTACTAGATTTTTCGGACTTTGGTCCAGTATTTGCACTGATTATCATTACTTCTATTGCAAAATTTCTGAGCCACGGACCTGGAAGCAGTGCGCAATTCCTCACCTGAATCCTCGCTGCTTGACTTAACGACTCAAAGTACTGAGGTCAAAGAGCCGACCTCACTACCAGGCAACTGGTCGGGATCCACCCAGAGGCCTGACCAACAGCTAGACCAACACAACAAACACTTTACTCCTGCGCTAGGAAAGGACTCAGTAGACCCAATAGGAACGTTCTGGAATGTTCTGGAATATGCACTGCTTGCTGCCCTCAACAGACCGGGGTGGTCCGAATACACTGGATACAAATGGAGAAACAGAAAAAGGGCGCACCGACCTAGTGCATGATCGTTTAAAATAATTTATTAAAGAAACAAAAATAGGTATCATACTCACAATGGACATAATAACACAGGCATGTCAAACTGAACAAGGTGTATGATCCAAACAACATCTGAGTCCATACGATGGAACCCTGGACGACCAATGCGTTTCGAGGACACAACCTCTTCCTCAGTGCCAACAGCTAGCTCTGCCTCTCAGTGTGCCGCTGACAGCCTGAACCAGCCGCTCCTACCCCTGCCACAACACAGTGCTCCAATGAGCGCTGGAGAGAGCCAGTGACTGACAGTCACTGGCAGGGGCGGACTGATAGCTCATAGGGCCCCCGGGCAATAGGGGATCAGGGGGCCCCCTGTGTCCTCACACACACTCAAACCACACCCAAAAAAGCCTATGAAAGGTACCAGGGGCATCTCATGGGGCCCCCTACTGACCCTGGGACCTCGGGCAGTGCCCAAATGGTCAGTCCACCTCTGGCCACCGGCTCTAGATCGCTCAGCAGATCGCTCGGCAGGATCTGCAGCATCGGACCGATGATATATAGGCGAGTATATGTTCTTTTTCTTTTCTTCTCCTTTAACATGGTATAGCTTGTATGAGATTACAGTGATAGGGATGACAACTATTTTCAGTAAACAGATCAAAGAATAGAGGAGCGCAACTGCTGGTCATTTATAGCCAAGCAATCTCTTCTTTGGCGGTACACACTATTATCGCAGTAATATAATAATCATTAACCAGGGCACTAGTACACAGCAATATATCACATGCTCAGTTAATTAAGGGCACGAGAAAAAAAAAATGAGTGAAATGAAATGAAAATGACACATATACATATCTGTAAAGTAACGAATACCTGACTGCGCCTTTTCAATGCGCACGCAATGCGTGTTCACTTCTGTACGTCACGGAAATGGAGAGGTATTCCACCCGAGAATGCAGCTTTATGAACGGATAGATGGATTTTATTACTCTCACGTTTTATACATACCCAAAAAATCACATTTTGTCATAAATTTAGGGCAAAACGTATTCTGCTCCGTGTCTTTGCTGAAAAAAAAAAATCCCAATATATGTATATTAACCTCCCTGGCGGTATGATTATTTCAGATTTTTGGTGCTGAAAGCGGTACCATTTTTTTGCATGTAAATATGTATTTTTTTTATTGTAGGCTGTAATTTTTAGGAAAAACTCACTGAAATCTGTCCGAACAAGAGTCTAGTAAACATCCCGGGTATGATAAAATTTGAAACACAAAATCATAAATTATAATTTAATAAATAATCATAAAAATAATATAAAAATAATAAAAAATTTAATTCAATAATATAATCAAACCAAAAACACTGAAATGTGAAATAGAGCGCCAAGTTCGCACATCGCTGAGCAAAGTCGCAGAATCGTTTTCAGTGTCTGATGAGAAATTTCCCCCACAAATCATTATCACTCAATTCTGCAAGTGGTTCTGATTTACTATCGCTGTTCTCTAGCTGATCTAAACCGCTTTTGACCTAAAGGGACGCTTTTTGGACGCCATGGACGCTTCTCAGTTTCCAGGCAGAAAGAACA
Source organism: Staurois parvus (assembly GCF_062004578.1). Classification (NCBI taxonomy): domain Eukaryota; kingdom Metazoa; phylum Chordata; class Amphibia; order Anura; family Ranidae; genus Staurois; species Staurois parvus. The sequence continues at coordinate 731,699 of NW_028317891.1, forward strand.
GACAAAATGCAGGCAGGGCGCCGGACAAAGCACTCGGGACAATATGTATGTGAAATTGGTTGAGACAGCAATGTTATACTATGTAAAATGTAAAAAAAAAAAAATGACATTTTTTAAAATTTTTAAATTTCCCGCCGCCGGCGGCGGCGGCGCCCGTACGTCCCGACGTCACAGGGACAGGACACAGAAGCCGGATGCCGGCATCGGCCGGAGGAGATGGCCGGGGACGCTGCAGGGGACACATCGTGGGAGCGCAGGGTAAGGTAAGTGAAGAACACATGCCGGAGCAGTGCCGCAGGGTAAGCCCGAGTGTAGCTCGGGGTTACCGCTTTTGGTACTGAAATGTTACCCCGAGCTACACTCGGGAATACCGCCAGGGAGGTTAATTGGTTTGAGTGAAAGTTATAGCGTCTAAAAATGGCGGCATGGATACTGGGATTTTTTTTTTTTTTACTAATACAGTAACCAGTGCTAATAAAAAGCACTGACACTGTACTAATGGCACTGGGCAGGAAGGGGTTAACATCTGGGGCGATCAAAGGGTTAACTGTGTGCTGTGTGTTTTACTAGGGAGACATGCTGTGCAGAGCAATACACAACAGCATGTGCTTGCTCAGTGACACTAATACAGATGATACTTGATCGCCTGTGCGGATTTTTATTTTTTGCGCTATAAAAAAAAAAAGACCGACAATTTTGAGAGAAAAAAACAATATTTTTGACTTTTTGCTATAAAACATGTCCAGAAAAAAAAAATATCACATTTTGTCATAAATTTATGGCAAAATGTATTCTGCGATATGTCTTTGCGAACAAAAATCCCAATATGAGTAAATTAATTGGTTTGCGTGAAAGTTATAGCGTCTACAAATGGCGGTATATATACTGCGATTTTTTTGGGGGGGAACTGACTAACTGCCACTGACATCCCCAGTGACACTAATACAGATGATACTTGATCGCCTGTGCGGATTTTTATTTTTTGCGCTATAAAAAAAAAAGACCGACAATTTTGAGGAAAAAAAAAACAATATTTTTGACTTTTTGCTATAAAACACGTCCAGAAAAAAAAAAAATCACATTTTGTCATAAATTTAGGGCAAAATGTATTCTGCTCCGTGTCTTTGCTGAAAAAAAAATCCCAATATATGTATATTAATTGGTTTGCGTGAAAGTTATAGCATCTACAAATGGCGGTATATATACTGCGATTTTTTTGGGGGGGGAACTGACTAACTGCCACTGACATCCCCAGTGACACTAATACAGATGTTACTTGATAGCTTGTGCGGATTTTTATTTTTTGCGCTATAAAAAAAAAAGACCGACAATTTTTAAAAAAAAAAACAATATTTTTGACTTTTTGCTATAAAACATGTCCAGTAAAAAATATAAAAAAATCAAATTTTGTCATAATTTTAGGCCAAAATGTATTCTTCAACATGTCTTTGCGAACAAAAATCCCAATATGAATAAATTAATTGGTTGGCGTGAAAGTTACAGCGTTTACAAATGGCGGTATAGATTGGTTTACGTGAAAGTTACGTGGCGGAATAGATACTGGGATTTTTTTTTTATACTAGTAATGGCGGCGATCAGCGACTTATAGCGGGACTGCGGCGAGCATTCTGACACTGGGAGGGAACTGACTAACTGCCACTGACATCCCCAGTGACACTAATACAGATGTTACTTGATAGCTTGTGCGGATTTTTATTTTTTGCGCTATAAAAAAAAAAGACCGACAATTTAGAGAAAAAAAACAATATTTTTGACTTTTTGCTATAAAACATGTCCAGAAAAAAAAAATAAAAAATAAAATTTTGTCAAAATGTTAGGCCAAAATGTCTTTGCAAACAAAAATCCCAATATGAGTAAATTAATTTTTTGGCGTGAAAGTTACAGTGTTTACAAATGGCGGTATAGATTGGATTACGTGAAAGTTATGTGGCGGAATAGACACTGGGATTTTTTTTTTATACTAGTAATGGCGGCGATCAGCGACTTATAGCGGGACTGCGGCGAGCATTCTGACACTGGGGGGGGACTGACTAACTGCCACTGACATCCCAGTGACACTAATACAGATGATACTTGATAGCTTGTGCGGATTTTTATTTTTTGCGCTATAAAAAAAAAAGACCGACAATTCTTTAAAAAAAAAACAATATTTTTGATTTTTTGCTATAAAACATGTCCAGTAAAAATATAAAAAAATCAAATTTTGTCATAATTTTAGGCCAAAATGTATTCTGCAACATGTCTTTGCGAACAAAAATCCCAATATGAATAAATTAATTGGTTGGCGTGAAAGTTACAGCGTTTACAAATGGCGGTATAGATTGGTTTACGTGAAAGTTACGTGGCGGAATAGATACTGGGATTTTTTTTTTATACTAGTAATGGCGGCGATCAGCGACTTATAGCGGGACTGCGGCGGGCATTCTGACACTGGGGGGGAACTGACTAACTGCCACTGACATCCCCAGTGACACTAATACAGATGTTACTTGATAGCTTGTGCGGATTTTTTTTTTTTGCGCTATAAAAAAAAAAGACCGAAAATTTCGAGAAAAAAAACAATATTTTTGACTTTTTGCTATAAAACATGTCCAGAAAAAAAAAAAAAAAAATAAAATTTTGTCAAAATTTTAGGCCAAAATGTCTTTGCAAACAAAAATCCCAATATGAGTAAATTAATTTTTTGGCGTGAAAGTTACAACGTTTACAAATGGCGGTATAGATTGGATTACGTGAAAGTTATGTGGCGGAATAGACACTGGGATTTTTTTTTTATACTAGTAATGGCGGCGATCAGCGACTTATAGCGGGACTGCGGCGAGCATTCTGACACTGGGGGGGGACTGACTAACTGCCACTGACATCCCCAGTGACACCAATACAGATGTTACTTGATAGCTTGTGCGGATTTTTATTTTTTGCACAATAAAAAAAAAGACCAACAATTTTGAGAAAAAAAAAACAATATTTTTTACTTTTTACTAATAATCATCCCCAGTAAAACATTTTTTATACATACCGCTAAACACACTGATAATGGCGGTCACACAAACCATTTCATGACATTCACAAGTTATACAAAAGCAGGGGAAGGTAGAAGACCATTGATGAAAAAAAATGTATATAATATAACAACTCCTCGCCCTCCAGAGGATTTACCCCCCTTTCCTGACCACACCATTTTTTTTTGCGTTACGGCGCTGCGTTACTTTCACTGACAATTGCGCGGTCATGCAACGCTGCACCCAAATGAACTTTACGTCCTTTTTTTCCACAAATAGAGCTTTCTTTTGGTGGTATTTGATCGTCTGTGCAGTTTTTTGTTTTTTGTGCTATAAAAAAAAGACCGACAATTTAGAGAAAAAAAGAACAATATTTTTTACTTTTTGCTATTAAACGGTGGCATTTGATCGACTGTGCATTTTTTTGTTTTTTGCGCTATAAAAAACAAAAAAAACGCCAATTTTGAGAAAAAAAAATTATATATTTTTGACTTTTTGCTATTAAACATATCCAGTAAAAAAAAATTAAAAAATCAAATTTTGTCATAAATTTAGGGCAAAATGCATTCTGCAACATGTCTTTGCTGAAAAAAAATCCTAATATGTGGAAATTAATTGGTTTACGTAAAAGTTATACCGTTTACAAATGGCGGTATAGATACTGGGATTTTTTTTTACTAGTAATGGCGGCGATGAGCGACTTATTGCAGGACTGTGGCAGGCATTCTGACCCTGGTAGGGAACTGACTAACTGCCACTGACATCCCCAGGGGCACTAATACAGGTGATACTTGATCGTCTGTGCGTTTTTTTGTTTTTTGCGCTGCAAAAAAAAGACCGACAATTTAGAGAAAAAAAGAACAATATTTTTGATTTTTTTTGCTATTAAACGGTGGTATTTGATCGACTGTGATTTTTTTGTTTTTTGCACTATAAAAAAAAAAGACCACCAATTTTGAGAAAAAAAAAAACATTTTTGACTTTTTGCTATTAAACATGTCCAGTAAAAAATCAAAAAAATCAAATTTTGTCATAAATTTAGGGCAAAATGTATTCTGCTCTGCGTCTTTGCTGAAAAAAAATCCCAATATGTTTAAATTAATTGGTTTACGTGAAAGTTACGTGGCGGTATAGATGCTGGGATTTTTTTTTTTTATACTAGCAATGGCGGCGATCAGCAACTTATAGCGGGACTGCGGCAGGCATTCTGACACTGGGAGGGAACTAACTGCCACTGACATCCCCAGTGACACAAATACAGATGATACTTGATCGCCTGTGCGTTTTAAAAAATTTTTTGCGCTATAAAAATTTTTCTCAATTTTGAGAAAAAAAAAAAATAACAATATTTTTGACTTTTTGCTATTACACATGTCCAGCAAAAAAAATTTAAAAATCAAATTGTGTCATAAATTTAGGGCAAAATGTATTCTGCGACATGTCTTTGCTAAAAAAATCCCAATATGTGGAAATTAATTGGTTTGATTGAAAGTTGTAGCGTTTACAAATGGCGGTATAGATACTGGAATTTTTTTTCCTAGTAATGGTGGCGATCAGTGACTTAATGCGGGACTGCTGCAGGCATTCTGACACTGGGGGGGGGGGGGGACGACTGACTAACTGCCACTGACATCCTCAGTGACACCAATACAGGTGATACTTGATCTCCTGTGCGTTTTTATTTTTTGCGCTATAAAAAAAAAATATATATATATATATATACTGGAGTATTGCGCAGCGCTGTACAAAATGAAGGCAGACATTACAGTCACAATACAATTTGGTACAAGAGGAAACAGAGGGCCCTGATCATTAGAGCTTACAATCTATTTTTTTTTTTTTTTTTTTTACTAGTAATGGCGGTGATCAGCAACTTATAGCGGGACTGCGGCGAGCATTCTGACACTGGGGGGGGGAACTGACTTGGTGTCACTGACATCCACAGTGACACCAATACAGTGATCAGTGCTAATAAAAAGCACTGACACTGTACTAATGGCACTGGGCAAGAAAGGGTTAACATGAGGGGCCATCAAAGGGTTAACTGTGTGCTGTTTTACTGTGCGCTGTGTGAGAACTTTACACTGTAAGTACACTGCTTTGTATGGCTGTGCTATGCAGAGCCATACAAAGCAGTGTACAGGAGCAGACAGGGGAGAGATCTGTATTGTTTACATACAGTTCTCTCCCCCGTCGGTAATACTCGTCAATTACCTGCCGGTACCTGGTGATTGACGGCCGAGGCCGCGAATAGCAGCGCGGCTTGCGCGCACCCCCTACCTGGAAATGCAAAATCATGTGTATACTTAGGTGATTTTGCGCTCCCCCGTCGCCCTGTAGCAGTATTTCTGCTATAGGGAGGCAGGAAAGCGGTTAAACACATAAAGGTGTCATGATATTGTAACTTTGCAGATATTTTATATCTTGCCATACGGGGTCGGGAGAATGCAGCTGTAAATCCTCAATGTTTGATTTAATTCACTTTGGGGTTTATTTAAAAAAAAATTGCATAGCTGCGTATCAGAGAAAACTGCATGTCACATCAGTCTGTGCAAATGGGGCAAAAACAAACTTTCTCTGGCTATTTTCTCTGCACTAGAAAAAATGAAGGAAAATACCCCAATGTGGCCACTAGATGGATCTAAGGAGCATATTTATTTCCTATGATACTCAGCGCCACCTAATGGCTATAATGCAGTATTTCCCCCATTCATACTGTTTTTGTTTTTATATATAGCCTTAAAACTTTGCCCCATCCAAACAAAACTAATTTACACAGTTTCAATGGACAAACAGTCATGCAGATGTTCTGTTAGCTTTGTATAAAACAGTGAATGGTCAAAACACCTGTCAGCTTTTTACATCTTTTTGGCGATCTGCTAGAGATATTTCCCCTCACTTCCTGTTTTGGAGACAACAGGAAACATACAAAAATAAAAAGCTGACGGAAGTTCTAGCCTTCCCTTACTTCATTTTAAAAAGCATTTTTACTTCTTTTGGAGATTCTTTTTTGGGGATCAGGTTGTTCCTGGGACAGTGGAGAAGAAAAATCTCTCTGGTGGAGTTTAAATAAAACGTTTTGGGTATAGATACTCTTTACAATTGAAACATGTTTATTATCTTCATCAATTATATATATATATATATACACTCCCTGGCCATGCGGGATCTCCTGCATGGTGGGGGTTGGGGAAAGACCTGGCAACCTACCCTGTAAAATAATTGCTAAGAGATTTCATGGAAAAAGTCGCTTACGAGTGACGGTCAATGCAATCGCCAAGGGTCGGGTACGACTGAATGGATAGATAGATAGATAGATAGATAATAGATAGATAGATAGATAGATAATAGATAGATAGATAGATAATAGATAGATAGATAGATAGATAGATAATAGATAGATAGATAGATAGATAATAGATAGATAGATAGATAGATAGATAGATAGATAGATAGATAGATAGATAATAGATAGATAGATAGATAGATAGATAGATAGATAGATAGATAGATAGATAATAGATAGATAGATAGATAGATAGATAGATAGATAGATAGATAGATAATAGATAGATAATAGATAGATAGATAGATAGATAGATAGATAGATAGATAGATAGATAATAGATAGATAGATAGATAGATAGATAGATAGATAGATAGATAGATAATAGATAGATAGATAGATAAAAGATAGATAGATAGATAGATAGATAGATAATAGATAGATAATAGATAGATAGATAGATAGATAGATAATAGATAGATAATAGATAGATAGATAGATAGATAGATAGATAGATAGATAGATAGATAGATAATAGATAGATAGATAGATAGATAGATAGATAGATAATAGATAGATAGATAGATAGATAGATAGATAGATAGATAATAGATAGATAGATAGATAGATAGATAGATAATAGATAGATAGATAGATAGATAATAGATAGATAGATAGATAGATAGATAGATAGATAGATAATAGATAGATAAATAATAGATAGATAATAGATAGATAGATAGATAGATAGATAGATAGATAGATAGATGATAGATAGATAGATAATAGATAGATAATAGATAGATAGATAGATAGATAGATAGAGATATACACTATATTGCCAAAAGTATTAGGATGCCTTTCCAATTCATCTGATTCAGGTGTTCCAATCCCCTCCATGGACACAGGTGTATACAATCAAGCCCCTAGGCATGCAGACTGCTTCTACAAACATTGGTGAAAGAATGGGTCGCTCTCAGGAGCTCAGTGACTCCAAGCGTGGTCCCGTGATAGGTGGCCACCTGGGCAATAAGTCCATCCGTGACATTTCCTGGCTACTAAATATTCCACGCTCAACTGTTAGTGGGATTATAACAAAGTGGAAGCAACTGGGAACAACAGCCACTCAGCCACCAAGTGGTAGGCCACGTCACATGACAGGGCGGGGTCAGCGCATGCTGAAGCGTACGGTGCGCAGAAGTCACCAACTGTCTGCAGTCAATAGCTAAAGACCTCCAAACTTGGTGTGGCCTTCAGATGAGCCCAACAACAGTGCGTAGAGAGCTTCATGGAATGGGTTTCCATGGCCGAGCAGCTGCATCCAAGCCTTCCATCACCAAGTGCAATGCAAAGCGTCGGATGCCGTGGTGTAAAGTACGCCACCACTGGACTCTAGAGCAGTGGAGACGTGTTCTCTGGAGTGACCAATCACGCTTCTCTGTCTGGCAATCTGACGGACGTGTCTGGGTTTAGCAGTTGCAGAGAATGGTATTTGCCTGACTGCATTGTGCCAAGTGTAAAGTTTGGTGGAGGGGGGATTATGGTGTGGGGTTGTTTTTCAGGGGTTGGACTTGGCCCCCTAGTTCCAGTGAAGGGAACTCTTAAGGCGTCAGCATACCAAGACATTTTGGACAATTTCATGCTCCCAACTTTGTGGGAAGAGTTTGGGGATGGCCCCTTCCTGTTCCAACATGACTGCACACCAGTGCACAAAGCAAGGTCCATAAAGACATGGAGGAGCCAGTTTGGGGTGGAGGAACTTGACTGTCCTGCACAGAGTCCTGACCTCAACCCCATAGAACACCTTTGGGATGAATTAGAGCGGAGACTGTGAGCCAGGCCCCCTCCCCCGACATCAGTGCCTGACCTGACAAATGTGCTTCTGGAAGAATGGTCCAACCTTCCCATAGACACCCTCCTATTCAGCAACTCTTTGCCCATACAGGAGGCAGACAGCTGACCAGGGCCCCGTACACACCTGAGCGTTTGCGAATCTGCCCGCAATCCCAAAATGTTCTGCACAAATGACAAACTGCGCCATGCCTGTTCGGGTGCCGTTCATTTTCAACGGCACCAAAACGTGGTGCGGTTCTGCTGCGATTGTCACTCAATAAATCCGGCTGTTGCTCAAAAAGTGAAGCTGGACCTCCTTTTGGGTGACAAGGTTCCCGTGATGCAGTTTGATGCAACGAAGATCGTGGCAGAACGACAACACGCTTTGGTGCCACTGGAGATGAACTCAGGGGCGGACTGACCATTTGGAAACTCGGGCACTTCCTGAGGGCCCACGGTCAGTAGGGGGCCCCATGAGATGCCCCTGGTACCTTTTTCATAGGCTTTTTTGAGTTTGGGCACGGACACAGGGGCCCCATGATCCCCTATTGCCCGGGGGCCCCATGATTTGTCAGTCCGCCCCTGGATGAACTCCACCCGAACAGGCGTGGTGCGGTCTGCCACTTGTGCAGAGTGTTTTGGGACTGTGGGCAGAATCGCTGAGAGATTCCAAATGCTCAAGTGTGAACGGGACCCGAGAGTCTGCAGGATCCTGGCATTGCACCAGCGATCTTCTCATCATGGGTGCACCGCAGTATAGGCTGCAGTGTAAAACAGTAATAAATGCACATTTTTTTCCTGCAAAATAATGCGCATTTATTATTATTATTTTTTTATTTTATTTTTCACAAAAGGTGAACTTATCCTTTAATGGGTTCTCTCGGCTGGCAAGTAGATGTGAATGTTTGTGATTTTTTTTCTTCTTTGTATTTGATAAATCTTTTCATTGAAATAATCAAGAGATCTCTATTTCGTAAATAGATTTTGACAAGTTGTATAGACGTGTAATTAATTTTCACCTGTATCTTTTAGCAAAAAATTACTTCTGCATAAACACAATGTAATTCAGTACTCTGAGAGACATGAAGGCAGACAAGGAAGATTATGGCGCATGGAAAAAAAAAAAAAAACATTCCTGTTGCCAGACGTGGCTCCCCCTTTGCGGCACCTTCTCAGATCACCAATGTTAATGTTACCTAACTCTCCTTTATTATTATTATTATTATACAGGATTTATATATTATTATGATACAGGATTTATATATTATTATTATTATTATTATTATTATACAGGGTTTATATATTATTATTATTATTATTATACAGGATTTATATATTATTATGATACAGGATTTATATATTATTATTATTATTATTATTATACAGGGTTTATATATTATTATTATTATTATTATTATTATACAGGATTTATATATTATTATTATTATTATTATTATACAGGATTTATATATTATTATTATTATTATTATTATTATTATTATTATTATTATACAGGGTTTATATATTATTATTATACAGGATTTATATATTATTATTATTATTATACAGGGTTTATATATTATTATTATTATTATTATTATTATTATTATATAGGGTTTATATATTATTATTATTATTATTATACAGGATTTATATATTATTATTATTATTATTATTATATAGGGTTTATATATTATTATTATTATTATTATTATACAGGATTTATATATTATTATTATTATTATTATTATACAGGGTTTATATATTATTATTATACAGGATTTATATATTATTATTATTATTAATATTATTATTATACAGGGTTTATATATTATTATTATTATTATTATACAGGATTTATATATTATTATTATTATTATTATACAGGATTTATATATTATTATTATTATTATTATTATTATACAGGATTTATATATTATTATTATTATACAGGATTTATATATTATTATTATTATTATTATACAGGGTTTATATATTATTATTATTATTATTATTATTATACAGGATTTATATATTATTATTATTATTATACAGGGTTTATATATTATTATTATACAGGATTTATATATTATTATTATACAGGATTTATATATTATTATTATTATTATTATGATACAGGATTTATATATTATTATTATTATACAGGATTTATATAGCGCCAACAGTTTGCTCAGCGCTTTACAAAATAATGGGAGACAATACAGCAACAATACAGTTCAATACAAGAGGGTTAGGAGGGCCCTGATCCTGGGAGCTTACAATCTAGGAGGGAGGGGCTAGTGTTACAAAAGGTAGTAACTGTGGGGGATGGGCTGGTAGGAAGAGTAGAAGATTCCAGTATTAGCTGAGGGCAGGATAGGCTTCCCTGAAGAGATCGGTTTTCAGAGATCACTTAAAAGTGAGCAGAGTAGGCGATAGTCTGATAAATTGGGGTAGAGATTTCCAGAGGATGGGGGAAGCTCTGGAGAAGTCCTAGAGACCAGCATGGGAGGAGGAGACAAGGGAGCTAGAGAGCAGGAGGTCATGTGAGGAGCGGAGAGTACGGTTTGGGTGATATTTGGAGACAAGATCGGTGATGTAATTTGGGACGGAGTTATAAATGGCTTTATATGTGATTGTTAATGTTTTGTTTTAGGCCTGGTTCACTCCTATGCAGGTTGCGTTTCTGCCGTTTCTGCATTTTGTTTTGCGTTGCGTTTTTGCCGTGTTGTGCTTTTTTTATTTTCATTTTTTTTTTTTTGTTGCTAGGCAGACTTAAAATGCAAAAAGCATCAACAATGCAGCAAAAATGCAATACATGCTTTTCTGCAGTTCTGCAGCATTTCCAATTGAAGTCTATAGAACCAAAAACGCAACTTGTTGCGTTCAACAAAAGTCCCCGACCCTTTCCCAAAAAAGTTCTATAGATTTCAATGGGAATGTGGCAGAAAAGCATGTATTGCATTCTTGGTGCGATTGGCCGCATTTTTGATGCGTTTGTGTTTAATATCTGTCTAGCAACAAGAAAAAAAAACATAAAACACGTCAAAAACACAAATGCAAAACGCAATGCAGAAACGGTTCAAACTGCATATGTGTGAATCTAGCCTTAATGCATAACCCCAGGTTCACACCTAAGCATTTTCCGCAGCGTTTCGCAGAAACACAGTACAGTCCATTTATAATGATTTGCTATGGGACAGGTTGAAATCTCTGCGTTTTCACCCGCTGCGTGTTTTTGGAAACCGTCAGGGACTTTTTGAAATGTTTTTGGTTTCTATAGACTTCAATGGGAAAGCTGCAGAAAAACATTTATTGCATTTTTGCTGTGTTTTTGATGCGTTTGTGTTTAAAATCTGTCTAGCGGCAAGGAAAAAAGAGAGAAAAAAATAACACAAAACGCATCAAAAACTTGTCAAAAACGCAAATGCAAAAATGCAGCAAAAACGCAGCAAAAATGCAATAGATGCTTTTCTGTAGCTTTCCCATTGAAGTCTATAGAAACCAAAAACGCAATGCAAACCACAATGCAGAAACAGGTCAAACGCAACCTGCTTAGGTATGATCCTGGCCTTAAGCAGGCCACACATGGGTCGAATTCCGAACGATTTTTCGATTTTCGTTCTGTAATCTGATGGTGCCACCAATGATTTAGAAAACTGGTCGTTTTTTCACGAATTTTCCAGCATATATTCAAATATATTTTGAATGCATAGAAAGCCACCCTGAGCAAGGAGACTTCAAAACGCGTCGGCTGTTGTATTTTTTGAATTACTTATGAAGTCTTCAACCTCTTGGCTTTATTGTATAGTCCTGTAAATGCGCAAATTGATATTTATAGCCCCTAGAACAGTACCACTTTTACATTTTTTACATATGTTTTGTTATAAAAACTTTTGTATGAATAAAGAATTTATACTTTTTACACATAAAATATGATATATGATAAAGTCACATGATGAAACGCGTTAGCGCCGGTCCACACGACATTGGAGATAGTCCTGTATATGCGCAAATTGATATTTATAGCCCCTAGAACAGTACCACTTTTACGTTTTTAACGTATGTTTGTATGTTTTATTATAAAAACTTTTGTATGAATAAAGAATTTATACTTTTTACACATAAAATATGATATATAGGCAGCACAGTGGCTAAATGGTTAGCACTTCTGCCTGGCAGTACTCGGGTTGTTGGTTCAAATCCCAACCACGGCACCACCTGCCTGGAGTTTGCATGTTCTTCCTGTGCCTGCGTGGGTTTCCTCTGGGTACTCCGGTTTCCTCCCACGCTCCAAAGGCATGCTGGTAGGTGATTTGGATCCTGTCTAAATTGTCCCTAGTATGTGTATGTATGAATGTAAGCTAGGGACCTTAGATTGTACGCCCCTTGAGGGTTAGGGACCTTAGATTGTACGCCCCTTTGAGGGTTAGGGACCTTAGATTGTACGCCCCTTTGAGGGTTAGGGACCTTAGATTGTACTACCCTTGAGGGTTAGGGACCTTAGATTGTACGCCCCTTGAGGGTTAGGGCCCTTAGATTGTACGCCCCTTGAGGGTTAGGGACCTTAGATTGTACGCCCCTTGAGGATTAGGGACCATAGATTGTACGCCCCTTGAGGGTTAGGGACCTTAGATTGTACGCCCCTTCAGGGTTAGGGACCTTAGATTGTACGCCCCTTGAGGGTTAGGGACCTTAGATTGTACGCCCCTTGAGGGTTAGGGACCTTAGATTGTACACCCCTTGAGGGTTAGGGACCATAGATTGTACGCCCCTTGAGGGTTAGGGACCATAGATTGTACGCCCCTTGAGGGTTAGGGACCTTAGATTGTACTCCCCTTGAGGGTTAGGGCCCTTAGATTGTACGCCCCTTGAGGGTTAGGGACCTTAGATTGTACGCCCCTTTGAGGGTTAGGGACCTTAGATTGTACGCCCCTTGAGGGTTAGGGACCTTAGATTGTACGCCCCTTGAGGGTTAGGGACCTTAGATTGTACGCCCCTTGAGGGTTAGGGACCTTAGATTGTACGCCGCTTTGAGGTTTAGGGACCTTAGATTGTACGCCCCTTGAGGGTTAGGGACCTTAGATTGTACGCCCCTTTGAGGGTTAGGGACCTTTGATTGTACGCCCCTTGAGGGTTAGGGACCATAGATTGTACGCCCCTTGAGGGTTAGGGACCATAGATTGTACGCCCCTTGAGGGTTAGGGACCTTAGATTGTACGCCCCTTGAGGGTGAGGGACCTTAGATTGTACGCCCCTTGAGGGTTAGGGACCTTAGACTGTACGCCCCTTGAGGGTTAGGGACCTTAGACTGTACGCCCCTTGAGGGTTAGGGACCTTAGATTGGACGCCCCTTGAGGGTTAGGGACCTTAGATTGGACGCCCCTTGAGGGTTAGGGACCTTAGATTGGACGCCCCTTGAGGGTTAGGGACCTTAGATTGGACGCCCCTTGAGGGTTAGGGACCTTAGATTGGACGCCCCTTGAGGGTTAGGGACCTTAGATTGGACGCCCCTTGAGGGTTAGGGACCTTAGATTGGACGCCCCTTGAGGGTTAGGGACCTTAGATTGTACGCCCCTTGAGGGTTAGGGACCTTAGATTGTACGCCCCTTGAGGGTTAGGGACCTTAGATTGTACACCCCTTCAGGGTTAGGGACCTTAGATTGTACGCCCCTTGAGGGTTAGGGACCTTAGATTGTACACCCCTTGAGGGTTAGGGACCTTGGAGGCAGAGACACAAATCACAGAACGGTGGTTAGTTCTTGGGCTCCTCCAGGCATACCTGCCCTTAACCTATAAATTGATACATGTGCTCTTGCTTTGGAGATTTTAGTTACATCCACAGTATATAGGTGACCCTTGACACAGGACTGTGGCTTATACATGTATTTGCAAATGTGTGCAAACAAACCCTCTGATTTTAATGCGAACTGTTAGACAGGGCCAAATTGGTTGTTTTGCAGGCTGGCCGGTATGTGTGCTGGCAAATCCTTTGTTCGTTTTATATTAAACACGTGTGCTGCTATTTTTGTATTAAATTTGTATTTTATACTAATTTTTACTTGTTGATGTAGCCTCTAAAAGTCCCAATTAACAGAGGGGTTTCTTGGTTTTGCATATATATTCAGGGATGTTGGCTACCTACCAAGCACCATAGTGCATTCCAATTCTCTGACACCGTACCAATAACACTGGCTGGGGAGGGGAGAACTGTGTGCCTAACAAGTGCAATGTATGTAATGTGTGCTGCTTTTGCTTTCAGAGAGAAGAAACAGCCAGATCACTGTTCCTATGTACACAGAGTTCTGTGTGTTTGTAAACACAGAACTCTGTGTGTGATTGGACACAAGCGATCATCAGGTTTCCGTCGAAATCATTGGCTGAAATCTGCTGCCAAACGTATGTTGTGCCTAAACACAGCATGGGCTGGAAGGGGATGCACACATGTACGACCCAAACCCAAAAGAAGGATAATTATTGTGAGCGGTCGGCAGGTGGTTAATCTGAGTTCTTCCCATAATTTCCTCTTGTCCGCTCCCTAAAGCACAGTGTGAGCTTAGCTGCTGTCTGACAACATTGGCTATAGAGCAGTTATTCTCAACTAGGGTTCCTCCAGAGGTTGTTAGGGGCTCCTTGAGCTGTGGTTGACATTGGATGGTGCCTACACCAGGGCCAATTCCACTTGGCAGAGTCAACAGCATGACACATTTGCTGTCTTTTTAGCTGTCTGTAATGGTGGCATTCTAACCACCAATGTAAGGAGCATTCTTCCCACTGACCACCAATGTAAGGGACATTCTTCCCACTGATCACCAATTTAAGGAGTATTCTTCCCACTGATCACCAATGTAAGGAGCATTCTTCCCACTGACCTCCAATGTAAGGGACATTCTTCCCACTGACCACCAATGTAAGGGGCATTCTTCCCACTGATCACCAATGTAAGGAACATTCTTCCCACTGACCACCAATGTAAGGGACATTCTTCCCACTGACACCAATGTAAGGAGCATTCTTCCCACTGACACCAATGTAAGGGACATTCTTCCCACTGACCACCAATGTAAGGGACATTCTTCCCACTGATCACCAATGTAAGGAGCATTCTTCCCACTGACACCAATGTAAGGGACATTCTTCCCACTGATCAC
Source organism: Staurois parvus (assembly GCF_062004578.1). Classification (NCBI taxonomy): domain Eukaryota; kingdom Metazoa; phylum Chordata; class Amphibia; order Anura; family Ranidae; genus Staurois; species Staurois parvus. Next base: position 746,992 of record NW_028317891.1, read on the forward strand.
CAATTTAAGGAGCATTCTTCCCACTGACCACCAATGTAAGGGACATTCTTCCCACTGATCACCAATTTAAGGAGTATTCTTCCCACTGATCACCAATGTAAGGAGCATTCTTCCCACTGATCACCAATTTAAGGAGTATTCTTCCCACTGATCACCAATGTAAGGAGCATTCTTCCCACTGATCACCAACGTAAGGAGCATTCTTCCCACTGATCACCAATGTAAGGAGCATTCTTCCCACTGACCTCCAATGTAAGGAGCATTCTTCCCACTGATCACCAATGTAAGGAGCATTCTTCCCACTGATCACCAATGTAAGGAGCATTCTTCCCACTGACCTCCAATGTAAGGAGCATTCTTCCCACTGATCACCAATTTAAGGAGTATTCTTCCCACTGATCACCAATGTAAGGAGTATTCTTCCCACTGATCACCAATGTAAGGGACATTCTTCCTACTGACCTCCAATGTAAGGGACATTCTTCCCACTGACCACCAATGTAAGGGACATTCTTCCCACTGACCCCCAATGTAAGGAGCATTCTTCCCACTGATCACCAATGTAAGGAGAATTCTTCCCACTGACCTCCAATGTAAGGAGCATTCTTCCCACTGATCACCAATGTAAGGAGAATTCTTCCCACTGACCACCAATGTAAGGGACATTCTTCCCACTGACCACCACTGTAAGGGGCATTCTTGCCTCTGACCACCAATGTGAGGAGCATTCTTCCCACTGACCTCCAATGTAAGGAGCATTCTTCCCACGTGCCTCCAATGTAAGGAGCATTCTTCCCACTGATCACCAATGTAAGGGACATTCTTCCCACTGATCACCAATGTAAGGGACATTCTTCCCACCGACCACCAATGTAAGGACCATTCTTCCCACTGACCACCAATGTAAGGAACATTCTTGCCTCTGGCCACCAATGTAAGGGACATTCTTCCCACCGACCACCAATGTAAGGACCATTCTTCCCACTGATCACCAATGTAAGGGACATTCTTCCCACCGACCACCAATGTAAGGACCATTCTTCCCACTGATCACCAATGTAAGGAACATTCTTGCCTCTGGCCACCAATGACCTGGTTTTAGTAGAGGTTCTCCAAGATCTGAAAATGATTTCAAGGGTTTTTTAGTTTTGGGATTGGGTAGGGAAGGATTGGATCCCCTTTCACATTCTTTTTGCTGTCTTAGCATAGTCACCAGATCAGCAAGAGAGAAGAAATCCTCAATAGGGACACTTGTTTTTTACGGTTCTTACAGTGTGATAGAGGTTTTTCTTTATTGTAAAGAATTTTCCTGACATTTCCACAGAACACAAAGTAAAGGGAAAGTTCCCCAATGGGATACAAATGGAAAAAAGAAAATCCTGACAGGGGTTAGTTTTGTCCTTAGATATACTTTTTGGTAAGAGTTCTCCAACTGGGAAGTAGTACAGAGTACAATAAATGGTGTTATAAGATCCTAGCAACAGTCCCAGTATACCAACAGTGGTCAAACTAAAAGATAAAATGGGCCCCAAGTGCAGTTCCTGACATCACCAAAGGGCCACACATATTACTTAGAGAATATGATGCTACAGAAAGCTGTAAGAGGCTGCATGTATGTAACAGGATATGGCCAAAGACTACCAGCATGCTATAACAGATGGTCAGAGACAGTGACTATTTTATGTGTAATGTCAGAAACTGGTGACATGCTTCAGCAGCTGATCAAAAACCAGGGACATGGTTCAGCAGCTGGCCAAAGACTGGGGACATGACTCGGGAGCTGGTCAAATACTGGTGACATGCGTCAGCAGCTGGACAAAAACTGGGTAGATGGTTCGGCAGCTGGCCAAAGACTGGGAACATGACTCAGAAGCTGGTTAAAGACTGGTGACATGCTTAAGCAGCTGGTCAAAAACTGGGGACATGGTTCAACAGCTGGCCAAAGACTGGGGACATGCTTGCTTCAGGAGTGGGATATAGACTGGGGACATGCTTCAGGAGCTGGTCAAAGACTGGGGACATGCTTAAGGAGTGGGATATAGACTGGGGACATGCTTCAGGAGCTGGCCAAAGACTGAGGACATGCTTGCTTCAGGAGTTGGTTATAGACTGGGGACATGCTTCAGGAGTGGGTTATAGACTGGGGACCTGCTTCAGGAGTTGGTTATAGACTGGGGACATGCTTCAGGAGCTGATCAAAGACTGGGGACATGCTTCAGAAGTTGGTTATAGACTGGAGACATGCTTCAGGAGCTGGTCAAAGACTGGGGACATGCTTCAGGAGTGGGATATAGGCTGGGGGCATGCTTCAGGAGTTGGTTATAGACTGGAGACATGCTTCAGGAGCTGGTCAAAGACTAGGGACATGCTTCAGGAGTGGGATATAGGCTGGGGGCATGCTTCAGGAGTTGGTTATAGACTGGGGACATGCTTCAGGAGTTGGTTATAGACTGGGGGCATGCTTCAGGAGCTTTCAAAGACTAGGGCATGCTTCAGGAGCTGATCAAAGACTGGGGGCATGCTTCAGGAGCTGATCAAAGACTGGGGGTATGCTTCAGGAGCTGATCAAAGACTGGGGGTATGCTTCAGGAGCTGATCAAAGACTGGGGACATGCTTCAGGAGTGGGATATAGACTGGGGACATGCTTCGTGAGCTGGTGAAAGACTGGGAACATGCTTCAGAAGCTGGTAAAAACTGGGCACGTTTCAGGAGCTGGTCAAGGACTAGGGACATGCTCCAAGAGTTGGTTAAAGACAGGGGACATGTTTTAGGGGCTGGTTGAAGACTGGAGACATACTTCAGGGGCTGGTTGAAGACAGGGGACATACTTTAGGGGCTGGTCAAGGACTAGGGACATGCTTCAGGAGGTAGTTGTAGGCTGGAGACACATTACATGAGACTGCTAGAGATCACACATTACAGAAGCTTCCGCATTTGCACTCCTTACTACCTTAACAAATGAATTTTTCCATATTTAATGAATACATCTTTAATAGGCTGCACAGTGCTGAAGTCATCGAAAGCTCGCCCTATCAGCTCCCAATCATCGATAGTTGACCGAAGTTCCTGAGAGCACCAATGGGGCGTGCTCCCAGACAACACAGCAATTCAATTACGCAACGGCTGGGCGTTGGAGCCCACCTGCCCTGACACCACATATATCTGTGTATTGCTGTTGTAAAGGGGTTAAAGTTTAGAAAAAAAAAACATTAGAGAATGGGGATGGATAGCCCTGAAAAATGTGTAGAAGCCAGTTCTTAAAATATTATTTCTTGGCTCTTGGCTTGAGTAAGCACCAAAATACAGAAAACTGTCTGCTTGGACCCTGAGGGCTGCACAGTAAGTGCAAAGGGGCACAGGTTGGGCACCAGGGCAGTATACACAGGCGCTGCTAGGAGGTCCAAATTTATTACAAAGTACAGCAGTAATACAACTCATCCATCTGTCCAACTGGTTTTGTAGCCCTACACCCCAAAATGGTGTTAACTGATAATGGCGTCAGACAAAGCACAGAGCAGATGTGTGCCAGATACAACAATGGGTCACATTTTCTGCATTGTGTGTATTTGTTTTACTATTTTTAAGTTTATGTAGAGAGGAGTTTGTGGAATTTTACAGAATTTTACTATTTTATATTCCTATAAAATCTGAAAAGAGTAGTTCTGATACATTTACCGAATACTAGATTTACCGGGTTTTTCTTCTTTATAAAAACATGGTACATTACGTCATCACCCTAAATGGTCATATGATCCTTGCTCCTGTGGGGAACATCTAACACTGGCCTGTAGGTGGCACTGTAGCTCACTGGAAAGTTGCATGACACTTTTCTGAACTTTCCCAGTGACGGTTGGGACGGGTCTTTAGGTTAGGTTCTGGTGGATGCTCACAGTGCTGAATGGTACATTTTTGTTATTAACTTCAGGGCTTATGCACACGGACCTAAATACAGGTGTATGGGCACAGAACATAAAATACGCCTATTTTCAGTGTTCGGGTGTTCCGTAGTTCCATAGTTGTAACTGACAACTGGAGCTGCAGGCATCATCCCATTACCGCTTTTGAGAGCCAACGATCGTCTATCTTGTAATAGCAATCCTAGCGGCTAACTAGCTGCTCGATTGCTATTACAAGCAGCGGGTGTCAGGGATCCCCTCGATCCCTGCCGCGATGGTCCCGGCGCAGGCCCACTGCTCCGCCCTGTACACGGGCACTAGGTCCGGGCCGGCCGCGGCGTTCGAGTTCGCGCATGCGCAGTAGAAGCCGCGGCCGCCCGCTGGGCACCAATGGCAGCGCAGGGCGGGATATTTAAATGTCCCTGAGCTGTCATTTCGTTGCCTTCTGGTCTTACCTGCTTCCTGTGATTCTGTACCTGTGCCTTGTAAGTTTATTGACCCGGATTGTTCTTGACCTGCTTATTTCTCCTGCCCAGACACTTGCTTTGCCTGACCTCTCTCCCTGGATGCCCCTCATTAGATCTGACCTCCTGTTGCTGACCTGGCGTGTGACCCGACGATTCTCTGCCTGCTCCCTTGTACCTTACCGTCCTCTACGTTACCAACTCGGCCTGTCTGACTTCGCACTTGCTCAGCCATCCATCCATCCATCCCATCGGGGTCACCCGACCTCCTCACATCTGGCTCTCCCTGGTTGGAGCCCCTGGCGAACACCCCTACCACTGACAGGTGTGCTCAGTAGTGGCGACCTGGTCTCAGGGTACTACAAGTCCATCCCCACCATCAGGGGCCCTGGTGAACAAGTACCCTGGGGCTTAGACTCCGCGCTCTGGGCACGCCTGGCCAGTGGAGTGCTAGGGGTGCCGCTCGGCGGTCCCTCACAGCGGGAGGGCATGCCCCCCCTCCCGCCACCTTCCGCGGCTTTAACAGGATCTCCCGTCCCATCAGGGGTCCTGATCGACCAGCTGGCACTTTTGGATTGGCTTTGTTTGGCTCTGTGATATAGTAATGACCTGACATCACTCCCTGTTTACTCAAAAACAAAGGGCGCCATTTAACCTCTTGCCGTCCGCCTGCTGTTGATAAACGGCAGGGCGGTGGCACTCCAGGGGCGGGTTGCCGTTCATAAACGGCACCCGCCTTTTCGAGCTGTGCGCGCTCCCTGGGAGCGCGCAGCACCGCGATCCGGTGCCCGCTGTGTCCTCCAGACACAGTGAAACACCGATCGTCGGACAGGACCTCTGTACGAGGTCCCGATCATGTGATCACTGATTGGTCAATCAGTGATCACATGCAAAGTAGTAAGCAAGATGTCACTTGTGACATCATTGCTTACTACATTCGAAATCTGTGAATGATCACAGAGGTCACATGGTACAAGGCTATTCACAACAACCTTGTACCATGTGACAAGCTGTGACCAATCACAGCTCACTCAGTACTTCTCAATGACTGCAAGAATGCAGACAGAGAGAGAGAAATGATTGCTTTTACATCCTATATGGGTGTAAAAGCAATCAGTGTTAAAAAAAAAAAAAATCTTCATCACCCCCCATAAGTAGACACTGCACTGCTAGGGTGACAGTATGTAAAAAAAAAATAAAAATAATATAAAAAAAAAATAAAATAAAATGTAAAAAAATGTTTAAAAATTATAATTTTTCGTAATAAACTAATTTGTTTTATTTCTTTTACTAAAAAAAAAACGGAATAAATTTTGGCCAAGATTTATGATGAAATATTATTTATTTGCAAAATTTTATTAAAAAAACCCACTTTTTTTCAAAATTTTTGGACTTTTTCATTTACATAGTAAAAAAAATTAAAATCCCAGCGGTGAATAAATAACACCAAAATAAAGCTTTATCTGTCTCAAAAAAATGGTAAAAAATTCATATGGGTACAGTGTTGTATGACCGCACAATTGTCATTCAAAGTGTGATAGCGCTGAAAGCTGAAAATTGCCCTGGACAGGAAGGGGGTGAAAGTGTCCGGACTGGAAGGGGGGAAAAAAAAAAGAAAAGCATTTACTTATACTGAGCTTGGTGTGATTAAATGCTTTTAAGGGCAGAAGAGGGATTTGGGGGTCTTATTGACCCCACGTCCCCCCATAAAGAGTACCTGTCACATGCCTATTGCTGTAACAAGGGATGTTTGCATTGTATAAAAAAAAAAAAAAAGTGAGTAAAAGTAAAAATAATTAATAAAAAAAAATTAAAGTGTCCCCATACAAAGGCGAACGCACGCGTTAGTCCCACACGCACGCAAACAACGATCACATGTTGTGTGTGAGGCATCGCTGCGAACGTCAGATCATGGGCAGTAATTCTGGCACCAGATCTCCTCTGTAAATCTAAAATGGTAACCTGTAAAGGGTTTTAACCCTAGGTTCACATCTGTGCGGGTGGTGCCGCTGCGGATCCGCACGAAAATCCGTGCAGGGCCCTCTGGTGGGTACTATTAGTTCTAATGGCACGCCACCCGCACTGGAAATCGCAACCGTACTGGGAACCAGAGGCGTAGCTAGGATATTTTGCGCCCGGGGACGAACGGCCACCTCATGACACCCCCCCCCCCGCTTCATATGGTCCCTGTAGACACCCCCCCGTCCCGATCACATTGCCCCCCCTTCATCCATGGCACTACTCACCTGGCTCGGCTCTCCCCTCGTCCCCTCCGGCACATGCCCGGCTCACTGCCCTCCTCTCCCGGCCGGCTCCTCTCTCCTCTCATAACTCACTGTGGATGGCAGGCGTATCAGATGACACGTCTGCTGCAGCCGCTGCAGTGATCTTTTGACCTCATTTTGGCGACCCTGTACCAGGGGCGGACTGACAACTCATGGGGCCCCCAGGCAATAGGGGATCATGGGGCCCCTGTGTCCTTGCCCAAACTCAAAAAATCCTATGAAAAAGGTACCAGGGGCATCTCATGGGGCCCCCTACTGACCCCGGGCCCTTGGGCAGTGCCCGAGTTTCCAAATGGTCAGTCCTCCCCTGCCCTGTACCTTGGCGCCCAGGTACATATGTACCCCCCTGCCCCCCCTAGCTACGCCTCTGCTGGGAACCAAAGTTCCCGTGCGGGCTGCATTTTACAAAGAAGTGCAAGAACTTCTTCCCTGCATGTCACGGGCACGGGAGTCCATTCAATTGAATGGGCTCTTGTGCTCGTGTGAAATGCGGCCCACATGGCCGCATATATGTGAACCGGAGGTAAAGCATCACCTATGGATGGTAAAATTGACATGGTTTGTCGTCATTGCACGGGCGTGCACAATTTAAAGTGTGACATGTTTGGTATCTATTTACTCGGCGCAACATCATCCTTTATATTATTAAAAAATTGGGTTATGTATTGTGTTTTTTTGCATTAAAATTCGAAAAAGTTTATTTTTGCCCAAAAGAATTGCGTTTGAAAAACCGCTGCGCAAATACTAGGCAACATAAAAATTGCAAACCCACCACTGTATTCTCCAGGGGCCTCTCATGTCCGGACACTTCACCCCCTTCCAGTCCGGACACTTTCCCCCCCTTCCAGTCCGGACACTTTTACCCCCTTCCTGTCCAGGCCAGTTTTCAGCTTTCAGCGCTATCACACTTTGAATGACAATTGCGCGGTCATGCAACACTGTACCCATATGAATTTTTTAGCATTCTTTGAGACAGATAAAGCTTTATTTTGGTGGTATTTATTCACCACTGGGATTTTTATTTTTTTTTGTTATGTAAATGAAAAAGTCCAAAAAAAAAGTGTTTTTCTTATACAATTTTGCAAATAAATAATATTTCATCATAAATCTTGGACAAAATTTATTCCGTTATCTTTTTAGTAAAAAAAATAAATAACCCAAATTAGTTCATAACCAAAAATTATAATTTTTAAACATATTTTTTAAATTTTTATTTAATTTTTTTATATTTTTATTTATGTGTTTTTTTTTTTTTACATACTGTCACCCTAGCAGTACAGTGTCACCATGGTGACACTGTACTGCTTGTGGGGGGTGATTAAGATTTTTTTTTACACTGATTGCTTTTACACCCATAAAGGCTGTAAAAGCAATAATTTCTCCTTCTCTCTGACTGCATTCTTGTAACCATTGAGAACTACTGTGTGAGCTGTGATTGGTCACAGCTTATCACATGGTACTTATCACATGGTACAAGGCTGTTGTGAATAGTCCTGTACTATGTGATCTCTGTGATCATTCACAGATTTCACACGTAGTAAGCAATGATGTCAGAAGTGACATCTTGCTTACTACTCTGCATGTGATCACTGATTGGCCAATCAGTGATCACATGATTGGGACCTCGCACAGAGGTCCCATACAACGATCGGTGTTCCACTGTGTCCGGAGGACACAGCAGGCACCGGATCGCGGTGCTGCGCGCTCCCAGGTAGCGCACACAAGCAGGGGGCAGGGAGGCCGTTTATAAACACCCACCCGACCCTGCACTGCCACCGTCCGGCCGTTTATATACAACGGCCGGACGGGAGGTGGTTAAAAAAGTATATAATGTTTGGGGGGTTCTAAGAAATGTTCTAGCAAAAAAAAACCCCCAAAAAACTGATTGTAAACAAAAAGTGCCAGAAACGCCTGTTCTTCAAGTGGTTACATTCTGGAGCCTAACTTTCTCTGTACAGGCCCTAGCAGTCAGTAGCGGGGTCATTCCTTTTTAAAAGAAACTGTATTGTCAATGATTCCTGCAAAAAAGATGTCCCAAATGCTGTACACCAGCATGACTAGGCCCCATAGGCAGGGCGAAACGCGTCTGGATGGAGCTGGTCTGAGGCTGCTTTTACTGAAGCAACTATAGGTGTGAGGCATTTGGGACATTTTTTTTGCTGGATTTATTGCACTGAGCAGGGACGGGCTCTCCCCAGCCAGCATCCACAGTGTGAGCCACCGGACTGAAGCGGGTTCACAATGATCTGTAGCAGTCATATGTAGCATGTCCCCAATCTCTGTCTCCTGCAAAATGTCTTCAGTATCCAACCACACATGTCCGCAGTCACTGATGGTTTCCTTTGTTACAGGGGTGTCAAACTCAATTTAATTGCGGCCCTCATCAGCATTATGGTTGCTCTCAAAGGGCCGGTTGTATCTGTAAGACTAGATGTCCAGAGCACCCCATTACATCAGATGCCAAGAATCCCACACCCTACCTTACATCACAGTGCACCCCCCTTACCTTGTGCTGCTGCTGGGAAGAAGCGGAGCTGGGAAGCAGAAAGAGCAGGGTCTGAAGGAGGACCAGAGGAGGACTCAAGTTACCTGGCAGAGTCTGCTGAATGCTGAGACCAGGGGAGGTGGAGATGAGGGGGTGCTGCGGCTGCACAGAGAGGTGCAGGACTTGTCCTCCTCTCTACTGCTGATGTGGGATGGGGGGGAGCAGAGACGAGCCTCTTTTCAGCTGCACTGAGAAGCACAGCATCTGCGGGAGGAGTTCTGTTCTCCTTTCTGTGCCGACTGCTGAGACAAGGTGGAGGCATAGATGAGGAGGGGGGTGCTGCATCTGCAGGAGAAGTATGAGAGCCACATGACATGGCCTGGCGGGCCAGATTCCGCCTTGTGTTTGACATGCTTGCTCTAATATACCTGGGATCTCAAAAGGCTTGTCGTGGACTGAATATTATTTGCTGCCCTTTAAGGTGTCAAGCAGGGGCGGACTGACCATTTGGAAACTCGGGCACTGCCCGAGGGCCCGGGGTCAGTAGGGGGCCCCATGAGATGCCCCTGGTACCTTTTTCATAGGCTTTTTTGAGTTTGGGCGAAAACACAGGAGCCCCATGATCCCCTATTGCCCGGGGGCCCCATGAGTTGTCAGTCATTTCTGAGCCACGGCTCTAAGTGCAGCACACCACTTTAATATATAATAAAAAGTAGGAACACTCACATGGTAGTAGAGTAATAAAAGCACGTAGGGTATTGTGGTGTAGAAACACCATGTGGAACGGCTGTCACTGGTGCCTGTATCATCCGTGTCTCAGTGGTAGGGAGCGTGGTTCAGGAGGGAGACAGATGTGCCTATTGCCCGGGGGCCCCATGAGTTGTCAGTCCGCCCCTGCTGTCAAGGGCTACAGAGTTCACACTGGTGCAGCTGTGATTTCATCCAATTTTCAGTGCAAATATGTAGTGCAACTTGATGTGTTTTTGATACTTCTGCTTTTTCTGGTAGGGGAAGGAGACTGGATGCGGGTTGTTAATGAGCCTTTACATTAACAACCTGCAAAAAATATGCCAAAAATGCATGTACGTGAATTTCCATTGAAGTCTATGGGGTCATAATCGCGCTGGTAGCACCTGCCGCATTTCCAAAAACAGGTGTGAATGGGCACCCCAGAGAATAATGTATATTCCATTGTCATGCGATTCTGTGGGATCTGAAATCGCACTAGTGTGAACCAGGCTTAACACCGAATTCCAGGTATGATATGTATTGCATACATTCATCCAGATTGGACCAATGTAAGTATCCATATTGCACTGTGGGATCCCTGCGGAAGCTGTAGTAGCTGATGCTGCTACAGTGATTGTGGTGGTCTTCAAGGTCTCGTGCCCTGCTGCATAGGGCTGCTCGCTCGCTATGGTTGGCTTTCAGAGAATGCTTTGCAATTTTTTTTGATGAATGCAAAGTGTTCTCTGATTGGATGGCAGGGCAGTCATCCAATCCAATCATTTCCAATGAGAGAATGCTTTTCATTTATTTAGAAAAATGCAAGTTGTTCTTTAAATGGCAGCCATGCCTAGCAAGCAACCTTACTATGCAGCAGGTCATCCAATTAGAAGACGGCGTCAATCACCGTAGCAGAGACGACTACTACGATTTTTAAGCTTTCACAGGGATCACTCAGGTATGGAATAGGCATACCTACAGTGGAGATCGAATGTTTGGGCACCCCAGCTAAAAATTTGTATTAATGTGCATAAAGAAGCCAAGGAAAGATGGAAAAATCTCCAAAAGGCATCAAATTACAGATTAGACATTCTTATAATATGTCAACAAAAGTTAGATTTTATTTCCATCATTTACACTTTCAAAATAACAGAAAACAAAAAAATGGCGACTGCAAAAGTTTGGGCACCCTGCAGAATTTATAGCATGCACTGCCCCCTTTGCCAAGCTGAGACCTGCCAGTGTCATGGATTGTCCTCAATCATCGTCTGGGAAGACCAGGTGATGTCAATCTCAAAGGTTTTAAATGCCCAGACTCATCTGACCTTGCCCCAACAATCAGCACCATGGGTTCTTCTAAGCAGTTGTCTAGAAAACTGAAACCGAAAATAGTTGACGCTCACAAAGCTGGAGAAGGCTATAAGAAGATAGCAAAGCGTTTTTAGGTGTCAATATCCTCTGTTCGGAATGTAATTAAGAAATGGCGGTCATCAGGAACAGTGGAAGTTAAAGCAAGATCTGGAAGACCAAGAAAAATATCAGACAGAACAGCTCGCAGGATTGTGAGAAAAACAATTCAAAACCCATGTTTGACTGCACGATCCCTCCAGAAAGATCTGGCAGACACTGGAGTTGTGGTACACTATTCCACTATAAAGAGATACTTGTACAAATATGAGTCATCAGAAGAAAACCTCTTCTACGTCCTCACCACAAAAATCATTGTTTGAACTTTGCAAATGAACATATAGACAAGCCTGATGCATTTTGGAAACAAGTTCTGTGGACCGATGAGGTTAAAATTGAACTTTTTGGCCGGAATGAGCAAAGGTACGTTTGGAGAAGAAGGGGCACAGGATTTAATGAAAAGAACCTCTGTCCAACTGTTAAGCATGGGGTTGGATCAATCATGCTTTGGGGTTGTGTTGCAGCCAGTGGCACAGGGAACATCTCACGAGTAAAAGGAAAAATGGATTCAATAAAATTTCAGCAAATTTTCGATTGTAACTTGATGCCATCTGTGAAAAAGCTGAAGTTAAAGAGAGGATGGCTTCTACAAATGGATAATGATCCTAAACACACCTCGAAATCCACGGGGGATTACATCAAGAGGCGTAAACTGAAGGTTTTGCCATGGCCTTCACAATCTCCTGACCTCAACATAATTGAAAATCTATGGATAGACCTTAAAAGAGCAGTGCGTGACAGACAGCCCAGAAATCTCAAAGAACTGGAAGACTTTTGTAAGGAAGAATGGGCAAAGATACCTCAAACAAGAATTGAAAGACTCTTGGCTGGCTACAAAAAGCGTTTACAAGCTGTGATACTTGCCAAAGGGGGCAGTACAAGATATTAACTCTGCAGGGTGCCCAAACTTTTGCAGACGCCATTTTTTTGTTTTCTGTTATTTTGAAAGTATAAATGATGGAAATAAAATCTAACTTTTGTTGACATATTATAAGAATGTCTAATCTGTAATTTGATGCCTTTTGGAGATTTTTCCATCTTTCCTTGGCTTCTTTATGCACATTAATACAAATGTTTAGCTGGGGTGCCCAAACTTTTGATCCCCACTGTACAAGGGTCCAAGCTGGACCAATATCACTATACAATACAAATTATACCTAGGATTTAATGCTAGCTTCTTTGCTGTGACCATTAGGTTTGGAATAAGTACGCTATGTAAGATCAGTAAGGCCGTGGCCCTGACCTTCCAACCAACACAGTTTTGGTGTGTTTTATTGGGATGGCAAAGGGTGAGGTACAGCTTTCAAGGTTGTTCATGACTTTCTACATGTCCATTCTTCTCTGCAACATTTAATATCCCAGATCACGTATAGAAGGGTTCATTTTGATCAGGAAGCACAATCTTTAGTCTGATTCTCAAAAGACATACAAATGGAGGAAAATAAAGATCATAAGCTCTACCTGAGGCTCCAATTAATAGGAATCTGCTTCTTCCAGGGGATGTAGGTCTTGGGAGAAATAAGAAGAGGAAAAAGGGATGAAGAAGAAGAAGAAAGAAGAGGAAATTAGAGGAAAGAAGAAGGACAAAGAAGAAGAATGAACAAGAAGATGAAAGAAGAAAAAGGGTAAAGAAGTTGAAAAAAACAGAAAAGAACAGGAATGTCGAGGAAAGAAGAACAGGAAAGAAGAAGAAGAGGAAAGAAGAGGAAAGAAGAAGAGGGAATAAAAGGAAAGGAGAAGAAGAGGGAATGAGAAGAAGAGGGAAGAAGAGGAAAGAAGGGGGAATAAAAGGAAAGAAGAAGAGGGAAGAATAGGAAAGAAGAAGAGGAAAGAAGAGAAGAAGAAGAGCAAAGAAGAAGAAAGACAAAGAAGAGGACAGAAGAAGAGGGAAGAAGAGGAAAGAAGAAATGGGAAGAAGAGGAAAGAAAAAGAAGAGGAAAGAAGAGCAAAGAAGAAGAAAGATAAAGAAGAGGGAAGAAGAGGAAAGCAGAAAAGGGAAGAAGAGGAAAGAAGAAAGGGGAAGAAGAGGAAAGACGAAGACAAAGAAAGAATAGAAGAAGAAGAGCAAAGAAGAAGAAAGACAAAGAAGAGGGAAGAAGAAGAAAAGGGAAAAAGAGGAAAGCAGAATAGGGAAGAAGAGGAAACAAGAAGAAGAGGGAAGAAGAGGAAACAAGAAGAGAGAAGAAGAGGAAAGAAGAAAGGGGAAGAGGAGGAAAGAAATAGAAGAGGAAAGAGGAAAAGAAGAGCAAAGAAGAAGAAAGACAAAGAAGAGGGAAGAAGAAGAGGGAAAAAGAAGAAGAGGGAAAAAGAGGAAAGCAGAAAAGAGAAAAAGAGGAAACAAGAAGAAGAGGGAAAAAGAGGAAATAAGAAAGGGGAAGAAGAGGAAAGAAGAAGAGGAAAGAAGAAAGGGGAAGAGGAGGAAAGAAATAGAAGAAAAGAAGAGCAAAGAAGAAGAAAGACAAAGAAGAGGGAAGAAGAAGAGGGAAAAAGAAGAAGAGGGAAAAAGAGGAAAGCAGAAAAGAGAAAAAGAGGAAACAAGAAGAAGAGGGAAGAAGAGGAAATAAGAAAGGGGAAGAAGAGGAAAGAAGAAGAAAGAAAAGAAGAAGAGCAAAGAAGAAGAAAGACAAAGAAGAGGGAAGTTGAAGAAAAGGGAAAAAGAGGAAAGCAGAAAAGGGAAGAAGAGAAAACAAGAAGAAGATGGAAGAAGACAAAGAGGAAAGAAGAAAAGGGAAGAAGAGGAAATAAGAAAGGGGAAGAAGAGGAAAAAAGAAAGGGCAGAGGAGGAAAGAAGAAGATGGAAGAAGGCAAAAAGTAGAAGAGGGAAAAAGGTGGAAAAAGGAAGATGACGAAAGAAGAAGAAAAGGGAAGAAGAGGAAAGAAGAGGAAAAAAAGAAGAAGGGGGAAGACAAGAAAAGAAAGAAGAGGAATGAAGAATAGGAGACAAGAAGAAAGAAGAAGCTCATATATTCTCCTGGTCCTCCAGGTCTTTTCCTTCCTTCTCAATAGTCATGTAAAGGACACGACTGGTTGAACAGACCAATTCCTGTTTTGATTGCCCACACTGAAGCATATTAAAAGTTGTTTTGAGTGGTTTGGCTGGAGTTTCTACTTTAATTTCCCGCATTGTGTCAGGTCGTTGTTAATTCACATGCAGGCTCGCTTCTCCTACTCACCCCAACACCGGGAAGGTGGCTCCCTTGGCCTTGTTATTTTTCGCCCCTAAAACTCAGAAACTAAAAGAAGGACCTGTTTGCTTTTCAGCACCTGCTTAACTCCTCTCTCCCCCTACCGATCCACAGCGAAGCCCCCACCATCGCATGACAGCAGCCGGCTAATGAAGTCAGATTCGGGCCCCGTCCTCTCCTTGTTGGCGCTGTTAATATTTCATCTTCCTTCCATGGCGAGGGCCGCTGAGGACGCCCATCTCACATTGTTTACACGCTGGTCTGGGGATTTGTTCTCCCCGCATTAGACTGGGTTTGCTCATATCTAATTAACTGAAAGTAATCAGCTCAGTATGTCGGCATATTCTCTGCATGTACACTGTGTTCTGGTTTGGTCCCCTGCGAGACTTTCTGTTAGGGCCCTGGCTCATGTGTGTGTATGTGTGCGCAGAGGCCACGCCCACCGCTACAGAGACATCTTGCGCTGAATAATAGCACACTGGCCAGTGCCCGCCATCTCTCCCTTTTTCTACGGCTGTCCTACGGTAATTAATTAGAGCTAATTAGCTTGTGTCTTCCTGGAGGATTAACCCCTCTCCAGTTAAATGTCTTGTCGGTGGGAAGGATCCTGGAAGATGAATTGCCGCAGAACGTGACACTTGTATTCACGAAGTTAACCGCTTGGTGATCAGCCAGAAAAGTAAATGAACATCAAAGAGTTGGGTGACGCAAGGCTCCGGCACAAAGAAGGCGCCTTCATACGGTGAAGTGGGGAGGCTGTTTCCCTCCTTCTATCCTTTTCAGGCGCTCTCCTGTTTTTGGTGGACTTCTTTAAAGGCAAATACAGGGGCTGCCATAGCTGATCTTCTGAAAATGCCAGCTGCTGGGCTGTGGCTGACTTCAGTCCAGGGGAGGACTGACCATTTGGAAATTCGGGCACTGCCTGAGGGCCCGGGGTCAGCAGGGGGCCCCATGAGATACCCCTGGTACCTTTTTCATAGGCTTTTTTGAGTTTGGGCAAGGACACAGGGGCCCCATGATCCCCTATTGCCCGGGGGCCCCATGAGTTGTCAGTTCGCCACTGCACCGAAGTGCTAATTTTCATCACAAATAATTTGTGGAACAGGGACTGTTCCTCCAAAAAAAGATAATAAAGTAGGGATGTATGACATGGCAAACGACTGTGTGCCCTTGGATCTATACTCGGCACCAGGGGCGGACTGACCATTTGGAAACTCAGGCACTGCCCAAGGGGCCGCCGTCAGTAGGGGGCCCCATGAGATACCCCTGGTACCTTTTTCATAGGCTTTTTTGAGTTTAGGCAAGGACACAGGGGCCCCGTGATCCCCTATTGCCCGGGGGCCCCATGAGTTGTCAGTCCGCCCCTGCTTCAGTCATTTCTGAGCCACGGATCTAAGTGCAGCAGACCACTTTAATATATATTAAAAAGTAGGAACACTCACATGGTAGTAGAATAATAAAAGCATGTAGGGTATTGTGGTGTAGAAACACCATGTGGAACGGCTGTCACTGGTGCCTGTATCATCCACGTCTCAGTGGTAGGGAGCGTGGTTGAGGAGGGAGACAGATGTGGAGCCGGCCGGCATGCACGTACTCCTAAAAGATGGTGGCTGGAACGCACGCTGAACCGCAACGTCTGCGTAGGCGTGATGTCATAAGTGACCAAGATGCAATGTGACGCGTTTCAAAGCATGCGCTGGCTTTTAATGGCGGAAGCACGCTCCTTTCTCAAGCAGGGGAAGCAGGGAGCGCTTCTGCCATTAGAAGCCAGTGCATGCTTTGAAACGCATCGCATTGCATCTTTGTCACTGCCGACATCACACCTACGCCGACGTTGCGGTTCAGCGTGCGTTTCAGCCACCATCTTTTAGGAGTACGTGCATGCCGGCCGCCTCCACATCTGTCTCCCTCCTGAACCACGCTCCCTACCACTGAGACACGGACGATACAGGCACCAGTGACAGCCGTTCCACATGGTGTTTCTACACCACAATACCCTACATGCTTTTAACACTCTACTGCCATGTGAGTGTTCCTACTTTTTATTATATATTAAAGTGGTCTGCTGCACTTAGAGCCATGGCTCAGAAATGACTGAAGCAGGGTCGGACTGACAACTCATGGGGCCCCCGGGCATTAGGGGATCATGGGGCCCCTGTGTCCTTGCCTAAACTCAAAAAAGCCTATGAAAAAGGTACCAGGGGTATCTCATGGGGCCCCTTACTGACCCCGGGCCCTCGGGCAGTGCCTGAGTTTCCAAATGGTCAGTCCGCCCCTGGACTGAAGTCAGCCACAGCCAAGCAGCTGGCATTTTTGGAAGATCGGCTATGGCAACCCCTGTATTCCAGCCACCATCTTTTAGGAGTACGTGCATGCCGGTAGGCTCCACATCTGTCTCCCTCCTGAACCACGCTCCCTACCACTGAGACACGGACGATACAGGCACCAGTGACAGCCGTTCCACATGTTGTTTCTACACCACAATACCCTACATGCTTTTATTACTCTACTACCATGTGAGCAGGGGTGGACTGACCATTTGGAAACTCGGGGCACTGCCCGATGGCCCGGGGTCAGTAGGGGGCCCCATGAGATGCCCCTGGTACCTTTTTCATAGGCTTTTTTGAGTTTGGGCAAGGACACAGGGGCCCCATGATCCCCTATTGCCCGGGGGCCCCATGAGTTGTCAGTCCGCCCCTGCATGTGAGTGTTTCTACTTTTTATTATATATTGAAGTGGTCTGCTGCACTTAGAGGCGCTTCTTCTTCTCTCCTTACTGCACAGAGTCTGCCACAGTACTGTAGGGAGCTTGCCCTAAGTGCCACACGAACCCCCCCATTATCCAAGTCACCCGGACTCAGGGGCGGACTGACAACTCATGGGGCCCCTAGGCAACAGGGGATCATGGGGCCCCTGTGTCCTTGCCCAAACTAAAAAAGCCTATGAAAAAGGTACCACGGGCATCTCATGGGGCCCCCTACTGACCCCGGGCTTTCGGGCAGTGCCCGAGTTTCCAAATGGTCAGTCCGCCCCTGCCCGGACTATTTCTAAATACTACTAGATTTTTCGGACTTTGGTCCAGTATTTGCGCTGATTATCATTACTTCTATTGCAAAATCTCTGAGCCACGGATCTGGAAGCAGTGCGCAATTCCTCACCTGAATCCTCGCTGCTTGACTTAACGACTCAAAGTACTGAGGTCAAAGAGCCGACCTCACTACCAGGCAACTAGTATTTTCAGAAGGAGAGGTCAGCGACTGTAGCACCCGGAAGCAATAAAGAGGAGGACTGATCAGCCAGGGTGGAAAACGATCGATCGCTTTGCATGGATTGGCGGCACTTTGTTAGTGAACACGGTCATATTTCCATTTAGCAGATCATGAGACAATATGGTGGAAGCAGAGATGTGATCAATCGCTTGAGATCATAAGTTAAGATCATATCCTAAAGTGGAACTTCAATCCACCCCCCTCCCCCCTCCAGACGCCACTGTTATGGTACATCTGCACAAATGCAGGAGATTTTCTGTGCATGCGCAAAAGACAGAAGACTTCAGCGCGGGAAACCCTACACGTACGCAGATGGCCACGGAAACCAAAGCAGGTGTGTCGCAGGGCTCTCTGGACCTGAGCCTTGCAACACAGCCTTGCAACACATCTGCACAGGCTCAGGGTGGAGAGACATTCCCGCCTAGCAGGACCGGGACAAGGGGTGGGCAGGAGGGGTGCATGCCCTGGGCGCAATGGTTTACTATAGAGGTAGGAACAACGTCTTCTTTCTGTTACAAGCAGGGGCGGACTGACAACACATGGGGCCCCTGGGCAATAGGGGATCATGGGGCCCCTGTGTCCTTGCCCGAAACTCAAAAAAGCCTATGAAAAAGGTACCAGGGGCATCTCATGGGGCCTCCTACTGACCCCGGGCCCTCGGGCAGTGCCCGAGTTTCCAAATGGTCAGTCCGCCCCTGGTTACAAGGATGACAGGAGTAGTCACAGTGGCAGTGATTTTGACAAGTGGCTGCTGGGTGTACGATCCCCTAAGTTTGCACATCGTGGATGGGAAAGGGCGGGGGAGGGTGCAGTTTGGCATCTTTCCCCTGGGTGCTGGATGACCTTGTCCCTGCACTGCGCCTAGACGAGCAACACCGAAGCAGGGGCGGACTGACCATTTGGAAACTCGGGCACTGCCCGAGGGCCCGGGGTCAGTAGGGGGCCCCATGAGATGCCCCTGATACCTTTATCATAGGCTTTTTTGAGTTTGGGCAAGGACATAGGGGCCCCATGATCCCCTATTGCCCGAGGGCCCCATCAGTTGTCAGTCCGCCCCTGCACCGAAGTGCTAATTTTCTGCACAAATAATTTTCTTTTTTTTTTTTAAACAATGTCCATTGGTAAGTGTGTGTCGGGGGGGGGGGGTAGGGCAGCACAGCATGACATTTAGGGTGAAGGTCTGATTTAACTATCGCCTGAAATCCACTTCCCTCTGTGCAGCATATTGATCAAATGGGTCGTTAACTATAGATCGAATATTCTTATTGGTGTTGATCGACTGGAAAGAAAAAAAAAAGAAACATTTATTGAGGAAGCGTGTATGGCCATCATAGGTGTGCTGTGTTAACGTCCCCTCCTCTGCTGTCCCTTCTGGCATACAGCTCTCTGACACCTCTGATGGGAGTGCAGCCATACTATTGGGTACATCTTCCCACCGCTCATCGTTCTCAAAACCCCCTCCGCCCCACACTACCACCTTATTGTAACCACGTAGCCTCCCTAGCGGTCTGATTATGTCCATATTTCTGTGCTCAAAGCGGTACATTTTTTTGCATGGAAATAAGTCGTTTTTTTATTGTAGGCCTGTAATTTGTAGGAATAACTCACTGAAATCTGTCCGAACAAGAGTCTAGTAAACATCCCGGGGATGATAAAATTTGAAACACGAAATCATAAATTATAATATAATAAATAATCATAAAAAATAATAATATAATAATAATAAATTAAATTCAATAATATAATCAAACCAAAAACACTGAAATGTGAAATAGAGCGCCAAGTTCGCACATCGCTGAGCAAAGTCGCAGAATCGTTTTCAGTGTCTGATGAGGAATTTCCCCCACGAATCATTATCACTCAATTCTGCAAGTGGTTCTGATTTACTATCGCTGTTCTCTAGCCGGTCTAAAACCGCGTCTGACCTAAAGGGACGCTTTTTGGACGCCATGGACGTTTCTCAGTTTCCAGGCAGAAAGAACAGTAAAAATGCAGGCAGGGCGCCGGACAAAGCACTCGGGACAAAATGTATGTGAAATGGTTTGATACAGGAATGTTATACTGTGTGATTTTAGTGGATTTAGTGAATGTCACTTTTCAAATTTTTAAATTTCCTGCCAGTTCCATCCCCCGTACGTCCCGACGTCGCAGGGAACGGAACCCGTAAGAAAGATGCCGGCATCGGCCGGAGGACATTGCCGGGAACGCTGCAGGGGGGACATCGCGGGAGCGCAGGACAAGGTAAGTGAAGAAGAGATCCCGGAACAACACTGCAGTGTATTCCCGAGTGTAGCTGGGGGGGGGTTACCGCTTGTGGTGCTGAAACTTTACCCCGAGCTACACTCAGCAATACCGCCAGGGGGGGTTAAGCTCCTTGAGATTTTACCCACTTCATGACCAGGCCATTTTTTGCTATACTGCACTACGCTACTTTAACTGATAATTGCACGGTCATGCAACACAAATAGAGCTTTCTTTTGGTGGTATTTGATCACCACTGGCTTTTTATTTTTTGCACTATAAACAAAAAAGACGAAAAAATTTGAAAAAAAACCTATTATTTTTAACTTTCTGCTATAATACTGTAGCACCCTCCTAGACAGCTAGGGGGAGCTAGAGTCCCATTTTTAGTAAGGAGGGCTGAGTAGCAAACTGGGGAAATAGTCAGCAGGGTTCAAATTTGGGTCAGGGCTGAGAGGCTCTGCAGACCAGCTCTCTGGAACTTCCCCCTGCTCTAGAATTTTGGAGAAGATTCTAGAAGCAGTGGGAGTGAGGAGTGGCTGGTCTGCACTCTCAGGGGATACAAGGAGAGAGAGCAGCAGAGCTGTGGGAGGAGCCAGCAAGCCCCACCCACCACAGGCTGCCTGCAGAAAACTACAGGAGGAGGCGGAGACCAGACCAGTCACCCTGCACAAGGAGAGAAAGCAGCAGAGCTGTGGGAGGGGCCCAGCAAGCTCCACCCACCACAGGCTGCCTGCAGAAAACTACAGGTGGGGGCAAAAACCAGACCAGTCACCCTGCACAAGAAGAGAGAGCAGCAGAGCTGTGGGAGGGGCCCAGCAAGATCTACCCACTACAGGCTGCCTGTAGAAAACTACAGGAGGAGGCGGAGACAAGACCAGTAACCCTGCACAAGGAGAGAGAGCAGCAGAGCGGTGGGAGGGGCAAGCAAGCCCCACCCACTACAGGCTGCCTGTAGAAAACTACAGGAGGAGGCGGAGACCAGACCAGTAACCCTGCACAAGGAGAGAGAGCAGCAGAGCGGTGGGAGGGGCCAGCAAGCCCCACCCACTACAGGATGTATATAATGATACAATGTATAATAGGATGTATATAATGATAAAATGTATAATGGAATGTATATAATGATACAATGTATAATAGGATGTATATAATGATACAATGTATAATAGGATGCATATAATGATACAATGTATAATAGGATGTATATAACGATACAATGTATAATGGAATGTATATAATGATACAATGTATACTAGAATGTATATAATGATACAATATATAATGGGATGTATATAATGATACAATGTATAATGGGATGTATATAATGATACAATGTATAATAGAATGTATATAACAATACAATGTATAATATGATGTATATAATGATACAATGTATAATAGGATGTATATAATGATACAATGTATAATAGAATGTATATAATGATACAATGTATAATGGAATGTATATAATGATACAATGTATATAATATGATGTATATAATGATACAATGTATAATAGGATGTATATAATGATACAATGTATAATAGAATGTATATAATGATACAATGTATAATGGAATGTATATAATGATACAATGTATATAATGATACACCGTATAATAGGATGTATATAATGATACAATGTATAATAGGATGTATATAATGATAAAATGTATAATGGAATGTATATAATGATACAATGTATAATAGGATGTGTATATAATGATACAATGTATACTAGGATGTATATAATGATACAATGTATAATAGGATGTATATAATGATACAATGTATACTGGAATGTATATAATAATACAATGTATAATAGTATGTATATAATGATACAATGTATACTATAATGTATATAACGATACAATGTATAATAGGATGTATATAATGATACAATGTATACTATAATGTATATAATGATACAATGTATAATAGGATGTATATAATGATACAATGTATAATAGGATGTATATAATGATACAATGTATAATGGGATGTATATAATGATACAACGTATAATAGGATGTATATAATGATACAATGTATAATAGGATGTATATAATGATAAAATGTATAATGGAATGTATATAATGATACAATGAATAATATGATGTGTATATAATGATACAATGTATACTAGGATGTATATAATGATACAATGTATAATAGGATGTATATAATGATACAATGTATAATAGGATGTATATAATGATACAATGTATAATGGAATGTATATAATGATACAATGTATAATAGGATGTATATAATGATACAATGTATACTATAATGTATATAACGATACAATGTATAATAGGATGTATATAATGATACAATGTATACTATAATGTATATAATGATACAATGTATAATAGGATGTATATAATGATACAATGTATAATAGGATGTATATAATGATACAATGTATAATGGGATGTATATAATGATACAATGTATAATGGGATGTATATAATGATACAATGTATACTAGAATGTATATAATGATACAATATATAATGGGATGTATATAATGATACAATGTATAATAGAATGTGTATAACGATACAATGTATAATAGGATGTATATAACGATACAATGTATAATAGCATGTATATAATGATACAATGTATAATAGAATGTATATAATGATACAATGTATAATAGAATGTATATAATGATGCAATGTATAATGGGATGTATATAATGATACAATGTATAATGGGATGTATATAATGATACAATGTATAATAGGATATATATATATAGCAATGCAACGTATAATGAGATGTATATAATGATACAATGTATAATAGGATGTATATAATGATACAATGTATAATAGAATGTATATAATGATACAATGCATAATAAGATGTATATAATGATACAATGTATACTATAATGTATATAATGATACAATGTATAATAGGATGTATATAATGATACAATGTATAATAGGATGTATATAATGATACAATGTATAATGGGATGTATATAATGATACAATGTATAATAGGATGTATATAATGATACAATGTATAATGGGATGTATATAATGATACAATGTATACTAGAATGTATATAATGATACAATATATAATGGGATGTATATAATGATACAATGTATAATAGAATGTGTATAACGATACACTGTATAATAGGATGTATATAACGATACAATGTATAATGGAATGTATATAATGATACAATGTATAATGGGATGTATATAATGATACAATGTATAATAGAATGTATGTAACGATACAATGTATAATATGATGTATATAATGATACAATGTATAATAGGATGTATATAATGATACAATGTATAATAGAATGTATATAATGATACAATGTATAATGGAATGTATATAATGATACAATGTATAATATGATGTATATAATGATACAACGTATAATAGGATGTATATAATGATACAATGTATAATAGGATGTATATAATGATAAAATGTATAATGGAATGTATATAATGATACAATGAATAATATGATGTGTATATAATGATACAATGTATACTAGGATGTATATAATGATACAATGTATAATAGGATGTATATAATGATACAATGTATAATAGGATGTATATAATGATACAATGTATAATGGAATGTATATAATGATACAATGTATAATAGGATGTATATAATGATACAATGTATACTATAATGTATATAACGATACAATGTATAATAGGATGTATATAATGATACAATGTATACTATAATGTATATAATGATACAATGTATAATAGGATGTATATAATGATACAATGTATAATAGGATGTATATAATGATACAATGTATAATGGGATGTATATAATGATACAATGTATAATGGGATGTATATAATTATACAATGTATACTAGAATGTATATAATGATACAATATATCATGGGATGTATATAATGATACAATGTATAATAGAATGTGTATAACGATACAATGTATAATAGGATGTATATAACGATACAATGTATAATAGGATGTATATAATGATACAATGTATAATAGAATGTATATAATGATACAATGTATAATAGAATGTATATAATGATGCAATGTATAATGGGATGTATATAATGATACAATGTATAATGGGATGTATATAATGATACAATGTATAATAGGATATATATATATAGCAATGCAACGTATAATGAGATGAATATAATGATACAATGTATAATAGGATGTATATAATGATACAATGTATAATAGAATGTATATAATGATACAATGCATAATAGGATGTATATAATGATGTGATGTATAATGGGATGTATATAATGACACAATGCATAATAGGATGTATATAACGATACAATGTATAATGGAATGTATATAATGATACAATGTATAATAGGATGTATATAATGATACAATGTATAATAGGATGTATATAATGACACAATGGATAATAGGATGTATATAACGATACAATGTATAATGGAATGTATATAATGATACAATGTATAATAGAATGTATATAATGATACAATGTATAATAGAATGTATATAATGATACAATGTATAATAGGATGGATATAATGATACAATGTATAATAGGATGTACAGTTGTGACCAAAATTATTCAACCCCCACTGAAATTGAGTGTTTTGGCCAGTTTGACATTGCTTTTGATCATTCAGTCATCTTGCTTACATTTACATTAAAGAGGCACTTGTAGGTCAGACAAATATAACATAACAGTTATAATGAAATAACCACAAATGTCTTTTCTGTGCTCACAGCATTATCAGTTTTATTCAACCCCCAAGTGACATTCAATCTTAGTACTTAGTACAGCATCCTTTTACAGTTATAACAGCTTTTAAACGTGAAGCATAGCTTGACACAAGTGTCTTGCAGCGATCTACGGGTATCTTCGCCCATTCTTCATGGGCAAAGGCCTCCAGTTCAGTCACATTCTTAGGCTTGCGCACTGCAACTGCTTTCTTTAAGTCCCACCAGAGGTTCTCAATCGGATTTAAGTCTGGTGACTGCGATGGCCACTCCAAAATGTTCCAGCCTTTCCTCTGCAACCATGCTCTAGTGGACTTGGAGGTATGCTTGGGATCATTGTCCTGTTGAAAGGTCCAACGTCTCCCAAGCCTCAGGTGTGTGACGGACTGCATCACGTTTCCATCCAATATCTCCTGGTACTGAAGAGAATTCATGGTACCTTGCACACGCTGAAGCTTCCCTGTACCTGCAGAAGCAAAACAGCCCCAAAGCATGATTGACCCTCCACCATGCTTCACAGTAGGCAAGGTGTTCTTTTCATCATAGGCCTTGTTCTTCCTCCTCCAAACATAGCGTTGATCCATGGGCCCAAACAGTTCTAATTTTGTTTCATCAGTCCACAGAACACTATCCCACAACTTTTGTGGTTTGTCCACATGGCTTTTGGCATACTGCAGTCGACTCTTCTTATTCTTTGGAGACAGCAAGGGGGTACGCCTGGGAGTTCTGGCACGGAGGCCTTCATTACGCAGTGTGCGTCTTATTGTCTGGGCTGAAACTTCTGTACCCACATCTGACAAATCTTTTCTCAGTTCCTCAGCAGTCACACGGGGACTTCTCTCCACTCTACGCTTCAGGTAGCGCACAGCAGTCGAAGTCAGCATCTTCTTTCTGCCACGACCAGGTAGCGTTTCAACAGTGCCCTTTGCCTTGAATTTGCGAATGATGCTTCCTAAGGTGTCTCTTGGTATGTTTAACATCTTTGCAATCTTCTTATAGCCATTGCCCTTCCTGTGAAGAGAAATCACCTCTTCTCTTGTCTTCCTGGACCATTCTCTTGCCTTCACCATGTTTGTAACCACACCAGTAAATGTCTAGAAGGAGCTGAGTATCACAGTCATTTTAAAGCTGCCTAATTGGTGCTTATTATGCTTGATTGCTGCTCGGTGACATCCACAGGTGTTTTCAATACCTGATGGAAAGCACCTGTATGAACCTCTGTTCTTCAGAGTGGTAGTCTTTAAGGGGTTGAATAATTGTGGCAATGAAGAAACCACATAAGAACCATTTACTACTGTATTACATAAACAATTGATGTCATTTTAGTTGCATTTGGGTAGTTACAACGTCCTTGTAGGATTTGATTCTGAATACAATTCCAAATGTACACTATAGTCCCTAAACCCCTTTACAGCATTGGGGGTTGAATAATTTTGGTCACAACTGTATATAATGATACAGTGTATAATAGGATGTATATAACGATACAATGTATAATGGAATGTATATAATGATACAATGTATAATGGGATGTATATAATGATACAATGTATAATAGGATGTATATAACGATACAATGTATAATATGATGTATATAATGATACAATGTATAATGGGATGTAAATAATGATACAATGTATAATAGAGTGTATATAACGATACAATGTATAATAGGATGTATATAACGATACAATGTATAATAGGATGTATATAATGATACAATGTATAATAGGATGTATATAACGATACAATGTATAATGGAATGTATATAACGATGCAATGTATAATAGGATGTATATAACGATACAATGTATAATAGGATGTATATAATGATACAATGTATAATAGGATGTATATAATGATATAATGTATAATGGAATGTATATAATGATACAATGTATAATAGGATGTATATAATGATACAATGTATAATATAATGTATATAATGATACAATGTATCTCTCTTCTCCATTCATAGAGAGAGAAAAAAACTAGGGGCCGGGCTGTACAGTGACTGATCAGTGTGATAGCCAATAAGAGGCTATCACAACGATCATGTGACCTGGAATCGGGAGTCCCAGGTCCCGACTGTTAGAACGGGACCCGTGGCTCTCAGTGACACCGCGTTCTTTGTGCTGGGAGCGCGCCGTGCCCAGCACAAAGACAGGTACGCAAATATGCTGCCTCACGTAAAAAAGCCCAGTTCCGTGAGGCCGTATATTTGTGTGACGTCAGCGTCAAGGGGTTAACAAACTATTTTTATATACTGTGTACTGCATAGGTGATAATAAACCCAAACAATGCGGTAAAAACGCAGCTGCAAAAATGGCACTTCCGCCTGGCAGTACTCGGGCCGTTGGTTCGAATCCCATCCACGGCACCAGCTGCCTGGAGTTTGCATGTTCTCCCTGTGCCTGCATGGGTTTCCTCCAGGTACTCCGGTTTCCTCCCACACTCCAAAGACATGCTGGTAGGTTAATTGGATCCTGTCTAAACTGGCCCTTGTATGTATATGAATGTGAGTTAGAGACCTTAGATTGTACGCCCCCTTGAGGGTTAGGGACCTTAGATTGTACACCCCTTGAGGGTTAGGGACCTTAGATTGTACGCCCCTTGAGGGTTAGGGACCTTAGATTGTACGCCCCTTGAGGGTTAGGGACCTTAGATTGTACGCCCCTTGAGGGTTAGGGACCTTCGATCGTACATCCCTTGAGGGTTAGGGACCTTAGATTGTACGCCCCTTGAGGGTTAGGGACCTTAGATCGTACGCCCCTTGAGGGTTAGAGACCTTAGATTGTACGCCCCTTGAGGGTTAGGGACCTTAGATTGTACACCCCTTGAGGGTTAGGGACCTTAGATTGTACGCCCCTTGAGGGTTAGGGACCTTAGATTGCACACCCCTTGAGGGTTAGGGACCTTCGATCGTACATCCCTTGAGGGTTAGGGACCTTAGATTGTACGCCCCTTGAGGGTTAGGGACCTTAGATTGTACGCCCCTTGAGGGTTAGGGACCTTAGATTGTACGCCCCTTGAGGGTTAGGGAC
Source organism: Staurois parvus (assembly GCF_062004578.1). NCBI lineage: Eukaryota > Metazoa > Chordata > Amphibia > Anura > Ranidae > Staurois > Staurois parvus. The sequence continues at coordinate 774,830 of NW_028317891.1, forward strand.
CTTAGATTGTACTCCCCTTGAGGGTTAGGGACTGATGTGAATGTACAATATATATATATAAAGCGCTGCGTAAATTGATGGCGCTATATAAGTACCTGAAATAAATAATAAATAAATAAAAATAAATGTCCCAAACGCAAATTGCATAGGTGTGAACCTAGCCTTAGACTGGACTTTGGCTTCAACTCGTTTCTGTATCTAAATCTGCTAGTACATCTAAAACTCTCCCCTTCCCCTCAGACTGACAAAGCTGCTATCTGCTGTTCCCCCTGTGCTCCTTCCTCCTGAGTGGGGGCGCTCTAATACAGGAGGTGTGTTACTGTCCAGACCACCAGGTGAAAATTGAGGGCGGAAAAAAGCCTAACAAAAGAAAATAAAGCAGCCACCACATTTAATGATTGGAAAGCAACATAATATTACATTTCTGACTTGGGTTTAATACCGGGATATTTTTTTGGGGTTGGGTGGGGGGATTTGATTCCATAAAAGGGACTGTTCCTCCAAAAAAAGATAATAAAGTAGGGATGTATGACATGGCAAACGACTGTGTGCCCTTGGATCTATACTCTGCACCAGGGGCGGACTGACCATTTGGAAACTCAGGCACTGCCCGAGGGCCCGGGGTCAGTAGGGGGTCCCATGAGATGCCCCTGGTACCTTTTTCATAGGCTTTTTTGAGTATGGGCAAGGACACAGGGGCCCCATGATCCCCTATTGCCTGGGAGCCCCATGAGTTGTCAGTCCGACCCTGCTCTGCACTCTGCTTTTCTACAGGTAGAGATCTGCTCCAGCCAGACTAGGAGAGAGTTAAATGTTTAATAAAGGGAAGACGTTTATTTGCTGCCAGTTGTGAGCCGACACTGGCAGGCTGCTGTTTGATAGGACTTTATGAGTGCCTTGTTTATCATATACGATGGTTAACATATAACCAAGTGGGCACGCTGTACTGTACAGCTCATAAATTTACAAAGAGCCACTGTGATGTGAAAACAAAATGTCCTGACCTGCGGTGACCGATGTCCGGAAATAACACGGTTAATCTTTACTGTATATTAAGAAAGGATTTGGCCTATATTAAACCTTTAACTGTTTGTCGGCTGTATTCCGACTCTCTAAATATAGCGTGGAGGTGCCGTTGGCAGCCGGGCTTGCTGAGGAGAAGTCTACGTTGGCTTATTATACCCTGTCTACCCCACGAGCCTGTCACACGTAGGCCTGATTATAGTATTCCTTCTCCGTTTTGACTCGGTCGTAAAATCCCTGCCGATCTGCGCTAAAAGAGCGGTTGTAGCGAGGCCCCCGGATCACATGGTCTTTATGCTGAACATTGCAATGGTCACATCACAGTGGTGATGGTAGGACACTGGGTAAGCACTGGAGGAGCATTGGGTAAGCATTTGGTAAGCATTGGGAAAGTATTGGGAGAACATTGGGTGAGTATTGGGTGCGCATTGGGCAAGTATTGGGAGAACATTGGGTGAGTATTGGGTGAGCATTGGGCAAGTATTGGGAGAACATTGGGTGAGTATTGGGTGAGCATTGGGCAAGTATTGGGAGAACATTGGGTAAGCATTGGGCAAGTATTGGGAGAACATTGGGTGAGCATTGAGTAAGCATTGGACAAGTATTGGGAGAACATTGTGTGAGTATTGGGTGAGCATTGGGCAAGCATTGGGAGAACATTGTGTTAGTATTGGGTGAGCATTGGGCAAGCATTGGGAGAACATTGGGTGAGCATTGGGTAAGCATTGGGCAAGTATTGGGAGAACACTGGGTGAGTATTGGGTGAGCATTGGGCAAGTATTGGGAGAACATTGGGTGAGCATTGGGTAAGCATTGGGCAAGTATTGGGAGAACATTGGGTGAGTATTGGGTGAGCATTGGGCAAGTATTGGGAGAACATTGGGTGAGCATTGGGTAAGCATTGGGAAAGTATTGGGAGAAGATTGGGTGAGTATTGGGCAAGTATTGGGAGAACATTGGGTGAGTATTGGGTGAGCATTTATTATTATTATACAGTATTTATATAGCGCCAAAAAGTTTGCTCAGCGCTGTACATTAGAGTGGGAGACAGTACATGAGACAATACAGTAACAACACAATACATGAGGGGTTTGAGGGCCCTGCTACATGGAGCTTACAATCTAGGAGGGAGGGGATAGTGGTACAGGAGGAAATGGCTGTGGGGGATGGAGTGGTAGGAGGAGTGGAGATCAGCAGTTAGGTGAGGGCGGAGTAGGCTTCCCTGAAAAGATGGGTTTTCAAGGTGCGCCTAAAGGTGAGGAGGGTAGGTGACAGTCTGATGGATTGGGGTAGTGAGTTCCAGAGGATGGGGGAAGCCCTGGAGAAGTCCTGGAGTCGGGCATGGTAGGAGGAGACCAGGGAGCTATAGAGTAGGAGGTCTTGTGAGGTGCAAAGAGTACGTGTTGGGTGGTATTTGGATATCAGGTCGGTGAGGAAGTTTGGGGCAGTATTATGAATAGCTTTGTACGTCAGTGTTAGTAATTTGAATTTTATTCGTGAGCATTTGGTGATCACTGGGTAAGTATTGGGCGAGCATTGGGTAAGCATTGGGTGAACATTGGGTGAGCATTAGTTGAGCATTGAACAAGCATTGGGTAAGATTTGGGTGATCATTGAGCAAGCATTGGGTAAGCATTGGACAAGTATTGGGTGAACATTGGGTAAGCATTGGGTGAGCATTGGGTAAGCATCAAGTGAGCACTCAGCAATCATTGGGTGAGCTTTGGGAAAGCTCTGGGTGAGCATTGGGTAAGCATTGAGCAAGCATTGGGTAAGCATTGGGCAAGCACTGGGTGAGCATTGAGTAAGCATTGAGCAAGCATTGGGTAAGCATTGGGCAAGCACTGGGTGAGCTTTGGGTGAACATTGGGCAAGCATTGGGTGAGCATTGGGCAAGTATTGGGTAAACACTGGGCGAGCATTGGGTATCTTCAATTCTGCCATTTTCTGCATGAAATTTGCACCCACACATAATACGGCAAATTGACCGATGGCCACCAGAACACCCCTAATAATAATTCAGTTGATTTATTATATTAACGTCGCTTCAAATAATGACTGCTTTTCATCGTATTTGTAATACTACTTAAAGTGGTTGTAAACCCTTCCATATACCCAGTGACGTGACTGGTCTCAGGTAATACACAGAAATGAAACAAATCCTCCTACATAAGTTGTACCTGTTTATCTGCAGAATCCTCTTCTCTACAGCCTTTCAAATTCCAGAACTTATAAAGCTTGTTTGAGCTGTCAGAAAACAGGGGAACTGAAATGACACACTGCAGAGCTCAGTGAGGAGAGCACTGAGAGCTGATTGGACGGAAGGGAGCTAAGGCTGTCAATCACAGGCTATGTGCCAAAGCTCCTTCCCCTGTCACCATTTTTCTCTTGGTGTCAGAAACACTTGTCAGAAGTGACTCACGCAGATAGCAGAGGAACAAAGCAGCAGACAGAAATGACACTAGAACTGGAGAGTGCAAAATCTGGTGCATCTGTGCATTGCAGCCAATCAGCTTCTAACTTCAGCTTGTTCAGTTAAGCTTAGATAACAAAAAGCTGGCAAAGCTGCACCAGATTTTCCAGGTTTAGTAAATCAGCCCCTTAGTGCTCTGCATTGAGACAAGTACACACTATAGAGGGGTGTGCTTTGTTCATACTTCATGTCTGAGTATTACAGTCACCTCTCCTGTGTCATCCGGCACCAACTACAGGGGAGAGGAGTAGTTTTCGGCAATGGCTAGTAAAGCCTAGATCAGTGACATCACCCATAGGCTTACTATGGCCCACCCGTTGTCGGAACTCCTTTCTCTACACTCAAATCTCCTGAACTCATGTAGAGCATGAAGATTAAAGACAGAGAAAGTTCAAAGTCCTGATATGTAGTGTGACGGGAGTGACTTTTGGGGGTGGGGGAACCTCTGTATCATCTCCCCAAATCATTATGTTTAAGGCACCCTGTGCCTGTTAAGGGGTACAGGGTGTGTATGTGAATGTCTGAGTCTTGTGTATAGTGTGTGTTCCTTTGTTCTCGGTCACATGGTTGTCCATTGTCTGTTTGCCATGTGCTACCCCCCATTGTGCTGTGTCTTCCTGTCCAGCCAACTATTATGGGATGTACTGTTTGTGTATTGGTGTGGGGGTTGGTCAATGTCCTTTGCCATGTGCTTCATCCCATTGTTCTGTGTCTTGGTGGGATGGGGAGGGGTGATGATGTATTTCCTGTTCCTGGTTGTGTTTCCCCACCTTCTGTATATATCCTGTGTTTTGTGTTAAAATAAAGAGAGTTGGCTTTCTGTTCTAAGAAGAGCTGGGTGCTGTCTTTTTCCTGAGGGATTTCAAGGGTGTGGTCCGTGGATGGTGTTCAGACAGGGGAAGCTGTGGTATAACGGAAAACTCAGTGTGGTCTGGGTTCCGGTTCCGTTACATGTAGTAATGCATGTTGAGATATGAATGAGGAGAACAGTAGGCCGAGATCATAAACCACCTTGTTGAAAACATGTAAGACAAGGACTGCACCTTACTCCTTTATAACACGTGATGACATACATTCACCGTCCACTTTATTAGGTCCACCTTGCTAGTACCGGATTGGACCCCCTTTTGCCTTCAGAACTGCCTTCACTCTTTGTGGCATAGGTTCAACAAGGTGTTGGAAACATTCCTCAGAGATTTTGGTCCATATTGACACGAGGTACTGTTGTCTTTCCATCATCTCAAACCAGTCTTTCCATTCTCCTCTGATCCCTGACATCAACAAGGCATTTTCCTCCACACAACTGCCGCTCACTGGATATTTACTCTTTATCGGATCATTCTCTGCAAACCCGAGAGGTGGTTGTGCGTGAAAATCCAAGTAGATCGGCAGTTTTTGAAATACTCAGACTAGCCCGTCTGGCACCAACAACCATGCCACGTTCAATGAAATCCCTTTTTTCCCCATTCTGATGCTCGGTTTGGACTACAGCAAGTTGTCTTCACCATGTCTAGATGTCTAAATGCATTGAGTTGCTGTCATGTGGTTGGCTGCCTAATAGAGTGGCCGGTGATTTGTGTAAAGATATGAACAAGCAGGATACCATCTGAAGTTCATGTAGACCACATGTGGAAGGACAGATAGGGAAAACTGTACACTGAGCTCATGCAGAATACATGTGGAGTTAAGGATGTGACAGACAAAAGACAACCAACACATCTGTGGAGAAAAGTGTGGAAAAATTCTGAGCTCATATCCTGCTTGTTTGAAGATACGGTAACGTGGACAATATCTGGAGAACACAAAGAACATGGCCAGGGGCGGACTGACAACTCATGGGGCCCCCGGGCAATAGGGGATCATGGGGCCCCTGTGTCCTTGCCCAAACTCAAAAAAGCCTATGAAAAAGGTACCAGGGGCATCTCATGGGGCCCCCTACTGACTCCAGGCCCTCGGGCGGTGCCCAAGTTTCCAAATGGTCAGTCCACCCCTGAACATGGCACTTCTGATGATCAAGCAAAATGCTACACATGAGCTGGACTAGCCACATAGGAACGAATGGGATTTCACACAGCAAAATGCATGCTTTCTACTTGCAAGTCAACAGACACGTGTGGGCGGGCATGATGTGTAGGTGCACAAAGGAGAGCAATTTCTGGTGTTTGGAAGTGTGCTTTGACCAATTACGAAAAAATGGTCAAGAAAGGAGTGTGTGCCAAAAAAAGTGGACTTCTAATTTGCTGTGAGTTGTCACCAAGAGGTGAAAGACCCCATTCTGCTTCTTCTTTGATAGAACAACAACCCACCTGCTTGTAGCTCTCTACCTCCACAATATTGTGCCCAACTGTATGCCACAGGCCTTCCACAACATGCCCAGCCATTAGCCTTTATGTTCAAAGAAAGGAATGTCCACACAAATGATTCAGTTTCCACATTTTACTGAGGTTCTTCAGAAGATGGTATTGTCAACTAACATCACATAGACATACTATCTGGGGGTCTCTTGACATGACTCTATCAATCACATATAATGGATGAACCGTAGCAGTCATTATGTGACAGCAGCACACCACCCTTATTCATCTTCCCTTGCACAATCTCTCTCCTTCCCAGGGTCATTAGTACTCATTCAGAGGGCTCTGACTTGCCATAGGCTCTTTGCATTCAGCCCATGACTCCCTGCGTGTTGTTCCAGAGACAGGATCGCTTCAGCTGCACCTCTGTTATCTGTACACTTTTCCCAGGTACTCCAGGATGATAGAACTCACAGCAGAGAACACTTGGCCTGCCTGAAAGGCCTTTTGCAACCTACTCTAGCCTCCACAGGGGTGGACTGACCATTCGAGCACTCAGGCACTGCCCGAGGGCCCAGGGTCAGTAGGGGGCCCCATAAAATGCCCCTTGTACCTTTTATAGGCTTTTTTGGGTGTGTTTTGAGTGTGGCAAAGACACAGGGGCCCCATGATCCCCAATTGCCCGAGGGCCCCATGTGTTGTCAGTCCGCCCCTGAGCCTCCACCAACCATAAAAGACAGGAAGACTACAGGCAGCACCACCTCACTCTATCCAGGGCCTCTTCACAGCTGACTACATCTGCATGCGTGTAGGGTATCTGGCTCCCATCTTCGCCTGCCCTAGGCTACTCCCAACCTGATATATATATATATACAGTTGTGTCCAAAATTATTCAACCCCCACTGAAATTGAGTGTTTTGGCCAGTTTGACATTGCTTTTGATCATTCAGTCATCTTGCTTACATTTACATTAAAGAGGCACTTGTAGGTCAGACAAATATAACATAACAGTTATAATGAAATAACCACAAATGTCTTTTCTGTGCTCACAGCATTATCAGTTTTATTCAACCCCCAAGTGACATTCAATCTTAGTACTTAGTACAGCATCCTTTTACAGTTATAACAGCTTTTAAACGTGAAGCATAGCTTGACACAAGTGTCTTGCAGCGATCTACGGGTATCTTCGCCCATTCTTCATGGGCAAAGGCCTCCAGTTCAGTCACATTCTTAGGCTTGCGCACTGCAACTGCTTTCTTTAAGTCCCACCAGAGGTTCTCAATCGGATTTAAGTCTGGTGACTGCGATGGCCACTCCAAAATGTTCCAGCCTTTCCTCTGCAACCATGCTCTAGTGGACTTGGAGGTATGCTTGGGATCATTGTCCTGTTGAAAGGTCCAACGTCTCCCAAGCCTCAGGTGTGTGACGGACTGCATCACGTTTCCATCCAATATCTCCTGGTACTGAAGAGAATTCATGGTACCTTGCACACGCTGAAGCTTCCCTGTACCTGCAGAAGCAAAACAGCCCCAAAGCATGATTGACCCTCCACCATGCTTCACAGTAGGCAAGGTGTTCTTTTCATCATAGGCCTTGTTCTTCCTCCTCCAAACATAGCGTTGATCCATGGGCCCAAACAGTTCTAATTTTGTTTCATCAGTCCACAGAACACTATCCCACAACTTTTGTGGTTTGTCCACATGGCTTTTGGCATACTGCAGTCGACTCTTCTTATTCTTTGGAGACAGCAAGGGGGTACGCCTGGGAGTTCTGGCACGGAGGCCTTCATTACGCAGTGTGCGTCTTATTGTCTGGGCTGAAACTTCTGTACCCACATCTGACAAATCTTTTCTCAGTTCCTCAGCAGTCACACGGGGACTTCTCTCCACTCTACGCTTCAGGTAGCGCACAGCAGTCGAAGTCAGCATCTTCTTTCTGCCACGACCAGGTAGCGTTTCAACAGTGCCCTTTGCCTTGAATTTGCGAATGATGCTTCCTAAGGTGTCTCTTGGTATGTTTAACATCTTTGCAATCTTCTTATAGCCATTGCCCTTCCTGTGAAGAGAAATCACCTCTTCTCTTGTCTTCCTGGACCATTCTCTTGCCTTCACCATGTTTGTAACCACACCAGTAAATGTCTAGAAGGAGCTGAGTATCACAGTCATTTTAAAGCTGCCTAATTGGTGCTTATTATGCTTGATTGCTGCTCGGTGACATCCACAGGTGTTTTCAATACCTGATGGAAAGCACCTGTATGAACCTCTGTTCTTCAGAGTGGTAGTCTTTAAGGGGTTGAATAATTGTGGCAATGAAGAAACCACATAAGAACCATTTACTACTGTATTACATAAACAATTGATGTCATTTTAGTTGCATTTGGGTAGTTACAACGTCCTTGTAGGATTTGATTCTGAATACAATTCCAAATGTACACTATAGTCCCTAAACCCCTTTACAGCATTGGGGGTTGAATAATTTTGGACACAACTGTATACACACATATAGGCACTGACTCCACCCCTTACATCACTACAGAAAGGCTTTGTCTAAGAAGGGCCTAACACCCATTACATTATTCACTGTTACCACACACTATTTTGGGACAGAGCCACCTAGACTATTAAATTGTACCTCTTTGCAGGTATTCCCACAGCAGATTCCGGACCCCCCAAAAAAGATGAGTGAGCACACACTGTGGATGATATGAATAAGTGTTTCACTATTGGTTTGGGGATGACATGGCGATGAGGCAAAAGTACTCCAGGGTGAAAATATAGGAGTAGGGTTGGGATATTATGGTGGAAGTCAGCCTCACTTTGTCTTCTAAGAGCTACAAGCGAGATCTTTTACCTGCTTAGGGTTTTGTATTTTTGTCTATCCAGTCACAGATTTACACAGGCCTACAACACAGCACAGTCTTGTCTGGCAGTTCCGGAGACCTGATTTTTTTCTTGGCTGCAGTTAGGTAGCCTTCACAGGTCTTGTCCCTCCCCCAGTTTGTGACTGGATGGTGTAAAGACTGTAAGGAGAAGCAGCAGATGAATTAGCACCTGACAAATCCTCATAATGACCTTGGTTCAGGGGCGGACTGAGAACTCATGGGGCCCCTGGGCAATAGGGGATCATGGGGCCCCTGTGTCCTTGCCCACACTCAAAGTACACCCAAAAAAGCCTATAAAAGGTACCAGGGGCATTTCACGGGGCCCCCTACTGACCCCGGGCCCTCGGGCAGTGCCCGAGTGCTCAAATGGTCAGTCCGCCCCTGCCTTGGTTATATACTTGCCTTTTAGCCCATTTCCAAGTTTTGCAGATAATACCTAACCTATTTCACAACTACTCCTTGCAATTGTGTTCTTTATTTTAATACCCCTCTACTTACCTTACCATGTTCTTTATTGCTGCACTCATGCTTCAATTCAGTGGCACCAAGTGGGTTGAGTAGAGAAACGCTCACATGCTCATTGCACAGCAGCGATGAGTACGAGCCACCAGCAATGGCGGACAGCTGATGACTACATTGTAGTCCATAGTACTGCAGAGGGTGTGACCATGACCTCCCAGGAGTTGGGTGGGTTCTACTAGACTTTCCACATGGGACAATGCCAGGGAGAAGGCGCGTACTGAAGTGAAAGTTGCTTTCTTCGTAACAAGCCATAAGGAATGTCCCAAATATTCATGTTGAGGAGCTGGAGTTGGGCTTTACCTAAGCTAATTCTAACATATTTTTCTGCAACCTGAGCAATTCACATTTTCCTAACTGGTCATTAAAGGTTTTATTAATTTAACTGGTCATTGAAGGTTTTATTAATTTATTTATTAACCTCTGAATCCCCTCCAAAAAAAAAAAAAAAACGACATCTTTTTAATCATGTGGTGCCCATAGCAGTGCCCTATATAGTCTTTCATTCTAGCTTCATCTAGCTGCTTCAGGCCTGGCCCACAAGTCACGAGGAAGGCGTAGAGGACATTCTGAGAAATACGTTGCCAGTCCGATGCCCCTACAAGTTAATTATTCATTTTATAGAGATAAGGTATTTTTTATTTAGATCCCTTATTTGATTTACCTTGGCAATACTGAAGTCATCGGGCAAAGGTCAGTAAAAAATGCAGAGACAACTGTATGTGCTCTGTGCAATGGACGTCACCCGACTCAGATTACATTAAAGAGAAGTAAAAACCGAGAAATACATCCAAAGGAGGAAAAGATCTTAACAATGGAATTGTTTTTGTACCAAATATCACCATTGCTATAGTCTTTTGGATAAGTGCCAGGGAAAAGCAGTGTGGTTGTTGTCTCCGAGTACAATTACTGTAAGAAACAATTGTCCATCTTTTAAATGCTTGAGAAAGGCCTACCATTATTGAAAGCTAGTAATTACAGGTCATCCATTGGGGTTGTATACATCCTATCAGGCTTTTTCAATATACCTGCACTAAAGTAGGCCAAGCGAACAAGATCTATGCAGGATGATGCTTTGAGTTCGGGTGCTTTGGGCTAACCTCTTGACTTTCTTGCTGAATGAGCCCAATTAAGCAGTGCTGAGTAGAGGTCCAGGTTAAATTGGCCAAAACAAGTGTCCTACATACTTTAGACCATCCTTTTCAACACAGAGGAAACCTTGAAATAACTTTCTGGTCTCAGGGAACCCCTGCTAAAAATGATAACCCTATATCTACCACTCATGATACATTAGTGTGATGGTCAATGGGAAAAATGTTCCTTACATTTATGGTCATTGGGAATCATTCCACCCTTACTGAGATCTAAAAGATCACTGGTGTCAGTGGTTCCTCATCGAAAAAGCAGAATTTTCCCATTGTGCAATGAACCCCTAGCAACCTGTCGAGGAGCCCTGGCTGAGTAAGGCTGATTTAGACATTCAACAAGGGGCTTGGAAGTTTTCACCGCTGCTTGGCCTTGAGATTATGGTAAAGGAAGTATGTTAAAAATATAATTACTGATACGTTTTGTTGAGAGTAGTGCTGGTATTATATAAACAGGGCATCCCGGGACACATGGAGATGTCTTATGGTTAAAAGGCATCTGGCACTAGTCAATAGCCCCGTGATGGTGACATTTTCTGTATTAGGAGTTACTCCGCACCTCAGAAAAGGTACTAAGTCATTTGAATGTTACATTGAAACAATACACATCACTATATTTTGATGAGCAGATACAAAATCATTAGAGGACCCCTTAAGAGGAGCTCAAAGTGGCATTTGTGGCCACTAAAGTTCTGGCGCACCATTGTTTTAGACAAGTGGTCTCCAAAGTGTGGACTTTTGCTTGCTTTTACCCACCCCTTGGGGCACTATTTCATCCACTGATACCAACAATGGGGCATAATTCTCCCAAGTGACACCAATGAAGGGGCACAATTCCTCCCAATGACACCAACAATTGGGCACAATTTATTCCAAAGACACCAACAATGCAGCCCAATGAGACCAGTAATGGAGCACAATCCCCCCCACTGACACCAACAATGGGGTATTGGTTTTTCCCACTGACATCGGGACCTTTTCTACTCTCAATGGTCATAGTCCAGCATCCCTAAAGTCTGAAGGACAGTAAACTGGCCCTTTGTTTAGAAAGTTTGGAGACCCCTGCTTTAGACAGCAGTGCTGCCTCTTTTCCTAAACTCAAGACCAATTTGAATTGGCTGAAACCATCTAGTTAGGCCCAATCAGTACTGTGAAGGTTTCCCTAATTCAAAATTGGCACTTCATTGGCTGCCTAATGATCATCTGATGTTTCTGCATTGGCAAGGAAGGGTCAATGGACGTATACCTTAACTTTTGAAGCTATTAGAAGTGCACCAGCTTATTCTGACGTGCCATCACTAAAGTGAAAGTTACCACGAGCACAGATCTAAAGCATCCCACCAACAATGCAGCCCAATGAGACCAGTAATGGAGCACAATCCCCCCCACTGACACCAACAATGGGGTATTGGTTTTTCCCACTGACATCGGGACCTTTTCTACTCTCAATGGTCATAGTCCAGCATCCCTAAAGTCTGAAGGACAGTAAACTGGCCCTTTGTTTAGAATGTTTGGAGACCCCTGCTTTAGATAGCAGTGCTGCCTCTTTTCCTAAACTCAAGACCAATTTGAATTGGCTGAAACCATCTAGTTAGGCCCAATCAGCACTGTGAAGGTTTCCCTAATTCAAAACTGGCACTTCATTGGCTGCTTAATGATCATCTGATGTTTCTGCATTGGCAAGGAAGGGTCAATGGACGTATACCTTAACTTTTGAAGCTATTAGAAGTGCACCAGCTTATTCTGACGTGCCATCACTAAAGTGAAAGTGACCACGAGCACAGACCTAAAGCATCCCACCAGTTTTCTGATAAAACCATAGCACAAGATTATCCCAACACGTGACCGTTCATTTTGAGTGTCTTCCAAGTCAACTACAATGGAGCAAAGGGGGGGTACACAAGCAGCACGAAAGCAGAGCACATTGCTCCTTCAACCACATACCTATGACAGATACTCCTAGATCGCCCATGTCCACTGATAGCAGTCCTGCTTCTCTATCTGGAAAGTAACTCCAAATATCTGAAACATTCCAGGAATGAAGTGGTTGCTGATTTGGCACAGCTGGTTGCTTCCTGCTGTTTCTCTAGCTGGCACCGGTGTACAATGGACAGTATTGTTGTGCAATGAGAATTTTTTTTTTTTTCCTTTCCCGTTCTGTCTTTCTCAGTGCCCACAAGAGGGAGGTTGAGTCATGAACAAGTAAACGAAAGAAGTGACTTTAGTACAAGTGCTCCGTACCAGGCAGCCTGGGCATACGATATTCCTTTAACTCGATGCGTCCGCTGGCTATTGGCCTCAATACAATTGTTGCTTAATTCAACACACACACACACAGTCTTTAAATTTTGGCAGTCGCACGTACCTGATGTGAAAGCGGCCTCGCTCCGAACTCTGGACTCAATGCGATTTCCATAAAGTCAGCCACTCCCAGTTTATAATACATTATGCATTAATTCCAACATTCGATTCTTCTGCCAGGCTGCCAGTAGGGGACATGATCAGCAGGTTGTCAGCCACTCACAGCGCGGCACTCATGTTGGGGGCGCTGTATAGCTGGGAGCTTACTCATCGCCCGGGACTGGGACTTACACAAAGTGATACCGGCTCGGGTGGCACCGAGCAACAGCGTTCCATGTGAACAACTGGTCTGCCGGGCCGTGAACATTTGTGCAAGGGCCAGTGGCACTTGACTTACTGGCTCTACACAAGTATTTGTAGGAGAGACAGATGGCTAATGGCACAGAGCAACCTGTGATGTTTATAAAGTTTTTTATTATATTTTTTTAACCCTGCCATGGCTGAAATCTATTAGATTTTAGGGATATTTAGGTTGAATCTTGTTTCCTAATTTACCCATTTGTTGCAAACTGCTCAGGTGCAAGGCAACAGTCAAAAAGGGATTGGTTGAGAGATTTCCAGGAGTCCAAGTTTCGGCTGAATTCAGTGGCCATACGGCCTTGACTAGAAGCGGGAAATTTTAGGCCTCATGCACACGGGACATTTTTATTCCTACCCTGGACACCTTCGCTTTAAAAGTAGCTTAACTAGTTCCAGTCAGGGCCAAGAAAACCACTAAGAACCCCCAAACAGTATATATTTTTTTTAAGCAGAGGTCCTAGAGAATAAAATGGTGGGTGTTGCCTATTTTTATGTCATGTTTATGTTATGAACAACATTCCTTGTGATAGCATAGGCTGTGACAGGTCCTCTTTATACAGAGATCTGGGGTCTTTTAGACCAGTGTTTCCCAACCTTTTTTCAGTCAAGGCTCCCTTTAAAAATGATGGGTAGTCCCGAGGCACCCTTTAAAATTATGGACAGTCTTGAGGTACCCCATTCTAAAATAGGGTGCCTCAAGACTGTCCATAATTTTAAAAGGGCACCTCATTCCAAAATGTGAGAAACTATTTTAATAGTTTTTATAATACAGCAACATCCACACTTGTAGGACACCCAACATTGTCTCTATCTATCTATCCATTCAGTCGTATCCTACCCTTGGAGATTGCATGGACCGTCACTCGTAAGCGACTTTTTCCATGAATTCTCTTAGCAATTATTTAAAGGGTAGGTTGCCAGGTCTTTCCCCAACCCCCACCATGCAGGAGATCCCACATGGCCAGGGATGACACCCAACATTAGAGGTGATTTATTAACTAAAAGGCAGGCCTGTCCACCCACTGGCTTGTATACAAGTTTTGGGCAAGTTTTAGACATTTTGCCAAGGCACCCCTGAAGAAACCTCAAGGCACCCTGGTTGAGAAAGGCTGTTTCAGACCACAGATCTCTCCTCTGGTCTCCAAAGCAGAAGATTAGACACCGTTCGTTCTGATTGGCTGATTCACTGGCTAGTAACAGGCCAGTAAACAAAGAATCAAAACAGGAAATTACTAAATCCTCCACGCTTCTGGTTTCTGATATCACAGAAGAGGGGTGGGAACTTCCATTTCGGTGAATGTGACCGAGGCGCTCACATTGGTATCAGACACCCTGATGGGACAGGAGAACCCCGTAAAGGTGTCAGCAGAGGTGGGAAGATGGGGTACCCCCTTCTTCCACCTGCAAAAGTGGTCAGGTGGCTGTATAGCCACTCCGATCACTTTTACTTTCTAGGGAAATCACCAGCACTACAGAATAATATCTCGATCATTTCTGCAGCGATGACCAAGATATTCGCATTGTTATCAGACACCCCGATGAGACAGGAGAACCCTGTAAAGGTGGCAGCAGAGGTGGGAAGGGGGGGGTACCCCCTTCCTCCGCCTGCAAAAGTGGTCAGGTGGCTGTATAGCCGCTCCGATCACTTTTACTTTTTAGGGAAATCACCAGCACTACAGAATGATATCTCGATCATTTCTGCAGCGATGACCAAGATATTCGCATTGGTATCAGACACCCCGATGAGACAGGAGAACCCCGTAAAGGTGGCAGCAGAGGCGGGAAGGGGGAGTACCCCCTTCCTCTGCCTGCAAAAGTGATCAGGTGGCTGTATAGCCACTCCGATCACTTTTACTTTGTAGGGAAATCACCAGCACTACAGGATGATATCTTGATCATTTCTGGAGCGATGACCAAGATATTCGCATTAGTATCAGACCTCCCGATGAGACAGGAGAACCCCGTAAAGGCGTCAGCAGAGGCGGGACCTTCCTCCGCCTGCAAAAGTGGTCAGGTGGCTGTATAGCCGCTCCGATCACTTTTACTTTCTCGGGAAATCACCAGCTCTACAGAATGATATCTCGATCATTGCTGCAGCGATGACCGAGATATCACCACTCCCATCTGAGGACGTGTAGATGCACACGGCAGACAGGAAATAGTTAAATAACGCGCCAAAAAAATACATTTTGCAAGAGTGTTGGGACATTGATTCATTCAATATTACTTTACTCTGGCCATTGGAATGAATGAACACTCAAGCACTAAGCACACCTTGTGTTTAGATGCGTTTACAGGCATTTTAGTCGCATTCAGCATTTTTTGTGCCGAAACATTCCACTCTTGAATGCACAAGTGATTTTCTTTTTTTTTTTAATGCCTCTAAATGCCTGTAAGCACCTCTGTATGCTTGGATAGAAAAAGAAAAGCCAAACATCTGTAAAAGAGGCATTTTTGACGCCCAGTGTGCATGAGTCCCTAAAGCGGATATATCAGCCACTGTACAAGTCTGCGTGAATTAATTCCCGATATGTCAATAGTCAGAAACAATATCATTTATTTATTTTTTAATAAAAGCTCCATCTTTTATTAATAAAGGCCTTCCTTAAAGTGGAAGTGATTTTAGCCGTATTAGTGCACTTGAGACAGAAACAATTGAGTATCGTCCGTGATACTTTTTTTATTTACAATTTTCAGGACAAGCTTTCAGGGTATGTCCCCTTCAGTACTGCTTGGACCTTGAAGAAGGGGACATACCCTGAAAGCTTGTCCTGAAAAATGCATGTTAGTGCAAATACAAAAAAGTATCACGGACAGTACTCAGTTGTTAAAGTGGAAGTAAAACCTACCTATAAGGTGCCTTAAAATGGCACTTCCTTTATCCTCCTACCTATCCTAGATTGTAAGCTCCCAGGATCAGGGCCCTCCTATCCCTCTTGTATTGAACTGTATTGTTGCTGTATTGTCTCCTGTTATATCGTAAAGCGCAGAGCAAACTGTTGGCGCCATAAATCCTGAATAATAATAATATGCTATATAACCTTTCTAAAAGAGATCTGTAGAAATACTTCTTTTTAATCCACTCCGGTGTGATCACGTGATCCAGAAGCAGCGGCTACCCTTTATCAGAAAGTGGCTGCTGCGGGGCAGGGAGCACTCAACAACGGCTCTGAATTCCCGGAGCCATGACAGCACCCACTGGTTCCCACTGCCTCCCTGTTGTCAGGAGAGCCAGAGCTTGTGGATCAGGTGATTGCGCCAGACCAGATTGAAAAACAGTATTTCCACAGATCTCTTTTATACAGGCTATGCAGTATAGCAGGGGTGCTCAACCTGTGGCCCACTGGCCATATGTGGCCCTTGGAGCCCTTTGATGTGGCCCTCGGCCACTAACCAGGGAAGTGCACTTCTGTTATATCATGTGGGTTTCTGAAAGAGCACCATACCTGCACTATATAATAGAAGTCTATGGCAAAGAGCGGCTAACCCGCAGGATATAACAGAAGTCTATGGCAAAGAGCGGCTAACCCGCAGGATATAATAGAAGTCTATGGCAAAGCGCAGCTAACCCGCAGGATATAATAGAAGTCTATGGCAAAGCGCAGCTAACCTGCAGGATATAATAGAAGTCTATGGCAAAGAGCGGCTAACCCGCAGGATATAATAGAAGTCTATGGCAAAGAGCGGCTAACCCGCAGGATATAATAGAAGTCTATGGCAAAGAGCGGCTAACCCGCAGGATATAATAGAAGTCTATGGCAAAGCGCAGCTAACCCGCAGGATATAATAGAAGTCTATGGCAAAGCGCAGCTAACCTGCAGGATATAATAGAAGTCTATGGCAAAGAGCGGCTAACCCGCAGGATATAATAGAAGTCTATGGCAAAGAGCGGCTAACCCGCAGGATATAATAGAAGTCTATGGCAAAGCGCGGCTAACCCGCAGGATATAATAGAAGTCTATGGCAAAGAGCGGCTAACCCGCAGGATATAATAGAAGTCTATGATAAAGCACGGCTAACCCGCAGGATATAATAGAAGTCTATGGCAAAGTGCGGCTAACCCGCAGGATATAATAGAAGTCTATGACAAAGAGCGGCTAACCCGCAGGATATAATAGAAGTCTATGACAAAGCACAGCTAACCCGCAGGATATAATAGAAGTCTATGGCAAAGAGCGGCTAACCCGCAGGATATAATAGAAGTCTATGGCAAAGCGCGGCTAACCCGCAGGATATAATAGAAGTCTATGGCAAAGCGCGGCTAACCCGCAGGATATAATAGAAGTCTATGACAAAGCGCAGCTAACCTGCAGGATATAATAGATGTCTATGGCAAAGCGCAGCTAACCTGCAGGATATAACAGAAGTCTATGACAAAGCGCAGCTAACCCGCAGGATATAATAGAAGTCTATGGCAAAGCGCATCTAACCCGCAGGATATAATAGAAGTCTATGGCAAAGCGCATCTAACCCGCAGGATATAATAGAAGTCTATGGCAAAGAGCGGCTAACCCGCAGGATATAACAGAAGTCTATGGCAAAGCGCATCTAATCCGCAGGATATAATAGAAGTCTATGGCAAAGAGCGGCTAACCCGCAGGATATAATAGAAGTCTATGGCAAAGAGCGGCTAACCCGCAGGATATAACAGAAGTCTATGGCAAAGCGCGGCTAACCCGCAGGATATAATAGAAGTCTATGGCAAAGCGCAGCTAACCCGCAGGATATAATAGAAGTCTATGGCAAAGCGCGGCTAACCCGCAGGATATAATAGAAGTCTATGGCAAAGAGCGGCTAACCCGCAGGATAAAATAGAAGTCTATGATAAAGCACGGCTAACCCGCAGGATATAATAGAAGTCTATGGCAAAGCGCATCTAACCCGCAGGATATAATAGAAGTCTATGGCAAAGTGCGGCTAACCCGCAGGATATAATAGAAGTCTATGGCAAAGCGCAGCTAACCCGCAGGATATAATAGAAGTCTATGGCAAAGAGCGGCTAACCCGCAGGATAAAATAGAAGTCTATGGCAAAGCGCAGCTAACCCGCAGGATATAATAGAAGTCTATGGCAAAGTGCAGCTAACTGCTGAGGGTGAACACAGCCTTATAGGGGGCTCAGAATAGTAAAGGCTCATTTAAATTTGTGGTTTGGGGAGTGGTAAAACCCCATAGTTGAGAAGTGTTTTTAGCACACATCCCCAACCAATGGTGTTGCATCAGGGACCACAATGGTGACCTCGCCACAAGCTTCAGGAGATCCATGTGGTCTCCTTGTCACATTCCATTTTGGATAGGAGGGCTGGCGAGGGCAGCATATACATATACTGATCCTCAACATTTTCCTCCTGAAACCGCTGAAAGTCGGCTTCTCCTCCTCTCTCCTGCTGGAGGAAAACGTTCATTATGCTATTCGAAAAATACAATTTGAAATTCTGAATCATTTCGACTAGTTACCAAATCACTTAAGTGGCCCTTGCTCTTCAAAAGGTTGAGCACCCCTGCAGTATAGGCAGGAGGAGGCGGAGGCAGCATTTGTACAGAGGAGCGCCAGTCCCGGTTCACAATGATGTGAATTCCTTGCGGATCAGCTGCTGCAAGGAGGAGGAAGCATTTCCTCAGCCCTTAAAATTGCATCCGTCTGATAACTGAATGGAATCCCAGATGTATAGACAGGTTTCATTACAATACGTTTGATTTTTCCTGAATGAAAACCACATTCAAGGTTAAAATTTCTTTCAGTCAAGAAAAATTCACAGTCCTTCTAAGTTGTTCCTTCCAGAAATGGTAGTTGGAATCATCTGAGCCTCATGTGACCCACACCACTGTGAATAAATTATATATACAAACACCACGTGGTGCACTCTGGGCTCACAGAAAGCTCACTTCCATTCTCAGATAAAAGATCACATGTCAACCAGATCGTCCAAACTCCCAGCTATTGGGGAAAGTGGCACTTCCACCTCCATCCACAGAGGGCTCACTGGATATGATACTCAAAAGCTTTGGCGGTTCTGGGGTATAGTCGCTTTAAGTATTCACGCGGCCATGATGCATAGCTCTCTTTGGGGTGAATAGAAGAAAAAAACTCCCATAGTATAATACCAAATAATAATCAGCTAAGTGATTAAAGAATTGCACTCACATAATCTACATAAACCATAAACAGATTGAGATATTGGACTTCCCCATACATCACTTCCAGCCTGCACTGTCTCCACTCACACCCTATTGAGGAGCAATCTTCCCACTGACCACCAATGTAAGGGACATTCTTCCCACTGACCACCAATGTAAGGGACATTCTTCCCACTGACACCAATGTAAGGAGCATTCTTTCCACTGACCACCAATGTAAGGGACATTCTTCCCACTGACCTCCAATGTAAGGGACATTCTTCCCACTGACCACCAATATAAGGAGCATTCTTCCCACTGATCACCAATGTAAGGGACATTTTTCCCACTGACCACCAATGTAAGGGACATTCTTCCCACTGACGACCAATGTAAGGGACATTCTTCCCACTGACCATCAATGTAAGGGACATTCTCCCCACTGACCACCAATGTAAGGAGCATTCTTCCCACTGACGACCAATGTAAGGAGCATTCTTCCCACTGACCATCAATGTAAGGGACATTCTCCCCACTGACCACCAATGTAAGGAGCATTCTTCCCACTGACGACCAATGTAAGGAGCATTTTTCCCACTGATCACCAATGTAAGGAGCATTCTTCCCACTGACCCCCAATGTAAGGAGCATTCTTCCCACTGACCACCAATGTAAGGGACATTCTTCCCACTGACCACCAATGTAAGGGACATTCTTCCCACTGACACCAATGTAAGGAGCATTCTTCCCACTGACACCAATGTAAGGAGCATTCTTCCCACTGACACCAATGTAAGGAGCATTCTTCCCACTGATCATCAATGTAAGGAACATTCTTCCCACTGATCACCAATGTAAGGAACATTCTTCCCACTGACCACCAATGTAAGGAGCATTCTTCCCACTGATCACCAATGTAAGGAGCATTCTTCCCATTGACCACCAATGTAAGGAGCATTCTTCACACTGATCATCAATGTAAGGAGCATTCTTCCCACTGATCACCAATATAAGGGGCATTCTTCCCACTGACCACCAATGTAAGGAGCATTTTTCCCACTGATCACCAATGTAAGGAGCATTCTTCCCACTGACCACCAATATAAGAGACATTCTTCCCACTGATCACCAATGTAAGGAGCATTCTTCCAATTGACCACCAATGTAAGGGACATTCTTCCCACTGATCACCAATGTAAGGAACATTCTTCACACTGATCACCAATGTAAAAAGCATTCTTCCCACTGATCACCAATGTAAGGGACATTTTTTCCACTGACACCCAATGTAAGGAGCATTCTTCCCACTGATTCCAATGTAAGGAGCATTCTTCCCACTGATCACCAATGTAAGGAGCATTCTTTCCACTGACCACCAATGTAAGGAGCATTCTTCCCACTGACCCCCAATGTAAGGAGCATTCTTCGCACTGACACTCATGAAAGGGGCATTCTTCCCACTGACCCACCAATGTAAGGGGCATTCATCCCACTGATCACCAATGTAAGGAGCATTCTTCCCACTGACACCCATGAAAGGGACATTCTTCCCACTGATCACCAATGTAAGGGGCATTTTTTCCACTGACACCCAATGTAAGGAGCATTCTTCCCACTGATTCTAATGTAAGGAGCATTCTTCCCACTGATCACCAATGTAAGGGACATTCTTCCCACTGATCACCAATGTAAGGGACATTCTTCCCACTGATCACCAATGTAAGGGACATTCTTTCCACTGACCACCAATGTAAGGGACATTCTTCCCACTGACCACCAATGTAAGGAGCATTCTTCCCACTGATTCTAATGTAAGGAGCATTCTTCCCACTGATCACCAATGTAAGGGACATTCTTCCCACTGATCACCAATGTAAGGGACATTCTTTCCACTGACCACCAATGTAAGGGACATTCTTCCCACTGATCACCAATGTAAGGAACATTCTTCACACTGATCACCAATGTAAAAAGCATTCTTCCCACTGATCACCAATGTAAGGAGCATTCTTCCCACTGATCACCAATGTAAGGAGCATTCTTCCCACTGATCACCAATGTAAGGGGCATTTTTTCCACTGACACCCAATGTCAGGAGCATTCTTCCCACTGATCACCAATGTAAGGGACATTCTTCCCTCTGACCCCCAATGTAAGGAGCATTCTTCGCACTGACACTCATGAAAGGGGCATTCTTCCCACTGACCCCCAATGTAAGGGACATTCTTCCCACTGAACACCAATGTAAGGGACATTCTTCCCACTGATCACCAATGTAAGGGACATTCTTTCCACTGACCACCAATGTAAGGAGCATTCTTCCCACTGATCACCAATGTAAGGAGCATTCTTCCCACTGATCACCAATGTAATGAGCATTCTTCTCACTGACACCCATGAAAGGGACATTCTTCCCACTGATCACCAATGTAAGGGACATTCTTCCCACTGACCCCCAATGTAAGGAGCATTCTTCCCACTGACCCCCAATGTAAGGAGCATTCTTCGCACTGACACTCATGAAAGGGGCATTCTTCCCACTGACCCACCAATGTAAGGGGCATTCTTCCCACTGATCAATGTAAGGAGCATTCTTCCCACTGATCACCAATGTAAGGAGATTTCTTCTCACTGACACCCATGAAAGGGGCATTCTTCCCACTGATCACCAATGTAAGGGGCATTTTTTCCACTGACACCCAATGTAAGGAGCATTCTTCCCACTGATTCCAATGTAAGGAGCATTCTTCCCACTGATCACCAATGCAAGGAGCATTCTTTCCACTGACCACCAATGTAAGGAGCATTTTTCCCACTGACACCAATGTAAGGAGCATTCTTCCCACTGACCCCCAATGTAAGGAGCATTCTTCCCACTGATCACCAATGTAAGGAGCATTCTTTCCACTGACCCCCAATGTAAGGAGCATTCTTCCCACTGATCACCAATGTAATGAGCATTCTTCTCACTGACACCCATGAAAGGGGCATTCTTCCCACTGATCACCAATGTAAGGAACATTCTGCCAACTGACCACCAATGTAAGGAAAATTTTTCCCACTGACCTCCAATGCAAGAAGCATTCTTCCAACTGACCACCCATTTGACCACTTCCCCCTGGGTGGACGTCATATGATGTCCTCAGGTTTAACTGGTTGTACCATGATGATTCTTGCAGCTACAGGCATCATCCCGGTCAAAATTTTCAGCTGGCAATGATGTTTCATGTAGAAGTGATTTGAGAAATATTAAAGCACCCCTATTCCCCTGTTTGCACATGAAAATGCGAATGCATACACAAGTCCTGCATTCATATGTAAACAGTGATTACACCACACATGTGAGGTATCAACACAAATGTCAGAGTGAGAGCAATATTTCAGTCACCAAACCTGCTGTGTAACTCTAAATTCATAACCTGTAAAGACTTTTAAATTGTTGCCTATTGAAATTTTCAGGTATCGTAGCTTGGTGCTCTTCCACGGGCATACGCAATTTTGAAGCATGACATGTTAGGTATCTATATACTCGGCATAACATAATCTTTTATGTTTTACCAGAAATTGGGTATTATATTACGTTTGTGTTCACTAAAGTTCATTAAAGTGTATTTTGACAAAAAATATTGTGTTTGAAAAACGGTGTGAAAATACCTTGCACTATAAAAAATTGCAACATTCACTATTTTATTCTGTAGGGCCTCTGCTTAAAAAATACATAATGCTTGGGAGTTCTAAGTAATTTTCTTGCAAAAAATATGTTGATTTCTACATGTACAGTTGTGTTCAAAATAATAGCAGTCAGACATCACTAACTGGATCAATCACTGTTTTTGGTAGAAATGATATTTCTACATGGCAAATAATTTCCTAGCAGGTGTAGTAGAGTAATAGAAATCCAACAGACCCAACAGTCATGACATGCATGCTGCTGATTCTGTGTCATTGGATCACTCATTGAAAGGGGCGTGTTCAAAATAATAGCAGTGTGGAGTTCTATTAGTGAGGTCATTCATTCTTTGAAAAACAGGTGGCAATTATTGCCCTTATTTAAGGAAGGAAGGCAGCAAATGTTGGACATGCTGGTTACAGTGCATTTCTCTCTGAAATTCTGAGGAAAATGGGTCGTTCCAGACATTGTTCAGAAGAACAGCGTACCTTGATAAAAAGTTGATTGGAGAGGGGAAAACATATAAAGAAGTGCAGAAAATGATCGGCTGCTCAGCTAAAATGATCGCAAATGCTTTAAAATGGCAACCAAAACCTGAAAGACGTGGAAGAAAGTGAAAAACTACCATTCGAATGGATAGAAGAATAGACAAAATGGCGCGGACTCAGCCAAAAATCAGCTCCAGGAAGATGAAAGAAGGTGTGACGTTCCCTGTGAGGACTGTTACAATTAGAAGACGTCGATGTGAAGCCAAGCTATCTGCAAGAAGTCCCCGCAAAGTCCCACTGTTGGAAAAAAGACGTGCTGAAGAGGTTACAATTTGCCAAAGAGCACATTGACTGGCCTAAAGAGAAATGGCGCAACATTTTGTGGACTGATGAAAGTAAGATTGCTCTTTTTGGGTCTAGTGGCCGGAGACAGTTTGTCAGATGACCCCCAAACACTGAATTCAAGCCACAGTACACTGTGAAGACTGTGAAGCATGGTGGTGCAAGCATCATGATATGGGGATGTTTCTCATACTACGGTGTTGGGCCTATATATCGCATACCAGGGATCATGGATCAGATTGAATACATCAGAATACTTGAAGAGGTCATACTGCCTTATGCTGAAGAGGAAATGCCCTTGAAATGGGTGTTCCAACAAGACAACGACCCCAAACACACCAGTAAACGTGCAACATCTTGGTTCCAGACCAACAAGATGGACGTTATGGAGTGGCCAGCCCAATCCCCGGATCTTAATCCAATAGAAAACTTGTGGGGTGACATCAAAAATGCCGTTTCTGAGGCAAAACCAAAAAATAGAGAAGAACTGTGGAATGTGGTCCAATCATCCTGGGCTGGAATACCTGATCACAGGGGCCAGAAGTTGGGTGACTCCATGCAACACAGATGTACAGCAGTTCTCAGAAACAGTGCGACTACAACCAAATATTCATGAAGTCATTCAAAGGAAAGCAAAATCTTCAAACATTTCTCAGTTTATATAGTGAATGTTTGAGTTTGTAAAGAAGAATACAAACACTGCGATTTTTTTGAACCGTCTAATATTCACTTTTCTTCAATTTTTTTTAGAGGAACAACACAAATGTGATGTATTTTTCTTCATGTTTTGATTTGGAATAGAATGTGTCGTGTTCCCAATGCATTTGTGTGGATGGAAATAAAAGCTATTAGAAGGATTTTGAGCTTTATTCACTTTTTTCAACACACTGCTATTATTTTGAACACAACTGTATGTAAGAAGTGTTAGAATTGGCCCAGTAGGGAAGTAGTTAAAGGGCATTTTTCCCATTGGCCACCAATGTAAGGAGAATTCTTCCCCCTAACCACCAATTTAAGGAGCATTTGTCCCACTGATCACCAATGTGAGGAGTATTCTTCCCACTGATCACCAATGTAAGGAGCATTCTTCCCATTGACCATCAATGTAAGGAGCATTCTTCCCATTGACCACCAATGTAAGGAGCATTCTTCCCACTAACCAACACCAATGTAAGGAGCATTCTTCCCACTGACCACCAATGTAAGGAGCATTCTTCCCACTGACACCAATGTAAGGAGCAGTCTTCGCACTGACCACCAATGTAAGGAGCATTCTTCCCACTGACACCAATGTAAGGGGCATTCTTCCCACTGACCACCAATGTAAGGAGCATTCTTCCCACTGACCACCAATGTAAGGAGCATTCTTCCCACTGACCACCAATGTAAGGAGCATTGTTCCCACTGACCACCAATGTAAGGAGCATTGTTCCCACTGACCATCAATTTGAGGAGCATTCTTACAACTGTCCACCAATGTAAGGAGCATTCTTCCCATTGACCACCAATGTAAGGAGCATTCTTCCCACTAACCAACGCCAATGTAAGGAGCATTCTTCCCACTGACACCAATGTAAGGAGCATTCTTCCCACTGACACCAATGTAAGGAGCATTCTTCCCACTGACAACCAATGTAAGGAGCATTCTTCCCACTGACCACCAATGTAAGGAGCATTGTTCCCACTGACCACCAATGTAAGGAGCATTGTTCCCACTGACCACCAATGTAAGGAGCATTGTTCCCACTGACCACCAATGTAAGGAGCATTGTTCCCACTGACCATCAATTTGAGGAGCATTCTTCCAACTGCCCACCAATGTAGGGAGCATTCTTCCCATTGACCACCAATGTAAGGAGCATTCTTCCCACTAACCAACGCCAATGTAAGGAGCATTCTTCCCACTGACACCAATGTAAGGAGCATTCTTCCCACTGACCACCAATGTAAGGAGCATTGTTCCCACTGACCATCAATTTGAGGAGCATTCTTCCAACTGCCCACCAATGTAAGTGGTATTTTCCTAAGGACCCCCAATAGATTGATCCTAGGAGAGATTCTCTGAGAGTAAGGAGTTCCTCTGGGGTAAAATGTTGGTTGGTAATGTACCATGTGGAAGGGGCAGAGTAAATTGCCAGCACTATAAAAATAACTATAATAAATATCTATTTCAGTGGTTTAGATTAGGGAGAAAGCAGAAACAATACATCTCCTTCATAGGGAACACACCAGGATAAGGACTTCATCGTGTTCCCCAATCATTGCAAATTGTAGATGTCATTGCAGAAGCCCCCACACTCTTCCGATGCTTACCTTGCCAGTGTTCCTCCACTGCTCCTTCCAACAATCTCACCAATGACAATACCCAGTGCTTCCGTATATGGGGGAGCATGTGACCTCCTCCCATGTGACAGGGCTTGGGTATAGCCACCATTATCTAGGGTCAAGCACTGTCACATGACACTGGGGGTCATCCTACCACTTGTGTCTGACATCAGCCAACACTGTAGATTATGTACCGGCTGCGGTAGTGGAAGGAGCGGTAGAGGAGGCCTGGAAGAGTGTAGTGGAAGGAGCGGTAGAGGAGTCCTGGAAGGAGCAGTAGAGGAGCCCTGGATGGGTGTAGTTGAAGCAGTGGTAGAGGAGCCCTGGAAGGGTGTAGTGGAAGGAGCGGTAGAGGAGCCCTGACAGATTGTAGTGGAATGAGCAGTAGAGGAGCCCTGGCAGGATGTAGTGGAAGGAGCGGTAGAGGAGCCCTGGATGGGTGTAGTGGAAGAAGCAGTAGAGGAGTCCTGGACGGGTGTAGTGGAAGGAGCGGTAGAGGAGTCCTGGCAGGGTGTAGTGGAAGGAGCGGTAGAGGAGCCCTGGAAGAGTGTAGTGGAAGGAGTGGTAGAGGAGCCCTGGGTGGGTGTAGTGGAAGAAGCGGTAGAGGAGCCCTGGATGGGTGTAGTGGAAGGAGCGGTAGAGGAGTCCTGGATGGGTGTAGTGGAAGGAGCGGTAGAGGAGTCCTGGCAGGGTGTAGTGGAAGGAGCGGTAGAGGAGCCCTGGAAGGGTGTAGTGGAAGGAGTGGTAGAGGAGCCCTGGGTGGGTGTAGTGGAAGAAGCGGTAGAGGAGCCCTGGAAGGGTGTAGTGGAAGGAGCGGTAGAGGAGACCTGGACGGGTGTAGTTGAGGAAGCGGTAGAGGAGCCCTGGCAGGGTGTAGTGGAAGGAGCGGTAGAGGAACCCTGGAAGGATGTAGTGGAAGGAGCGGTAGAGGAGACCTGGACGGGTGTAGTTGAGGAAGCGGTAGAGGAGCCCTGGATGGGTGTAGTGGAAGGAGCAGTACAGGAGCCCTGGCAGGGTGTAGTGGAAGGAGCGGTAGAGGAGCCCTGGCAGGATGTAGTGGAAGGAGCGGTAGAGGAGCCCTGGAAAGGTGTAGTGGAAGGAGCGGTAGAGGAGCCCTGACAGATTGTAGTGGAATGAGCAGTAGAGGAGCCCTGGCAGGATGTAGTGGAAGGAGTGGTAGAGGAGCCCTGGATGGGTGTAGTGGAAGGAGCAGTAGAGGAGTCCTGGACGGGTGTAGTGGAAGGAGCGGTAGAGGAGTCCTGGCAGGGTGTAGTGGAAGGAGCGGTAGAGGAGCCCTGGGTGGGTGTAGTGGAAGAAGCGGTAGAGGAGCCCTGGATGGGTGTAGTGGAAGGAGCAGTAGAGGAGTCCTGGATGGGTGTAGTGGAAGGAGCGGTAGAGGAGGCCTGGAAGTGTGTAGTGGAAGGAGCAGTACAGGAGCCCTGGCAGGATGTAGTGGAAGGAGCAGTACAGGAGCCCTGGCAGGGTGTAGTGGAAGGAGCAGTACAGGAGCCCTGGCAGGGTGTAGTGGAAGGAGCGGTAGAGGAGCCCTGGCAGGATGTAGTGGAAGGAGCAGTACAGGAGCCCTGGCAGGATGTAGTGGAAGGAGCAGTACAGGAGCCCTGGCAGGGTGTAGTGGAAGGAGTGGTAGAGGAGCCCTGGCAGGGTGTAGTGGAAGGAGCGGTAGAGGAGCCCTGGCAGGGTATAGTGGAAGGAGCTGTACAGGAGCCCTGGCAGGGTGTAGTGGAAGGAGCGGAGGCAGAGCGGTAGAGCCCTGGCAGTGTGTCCATAAGCTGAGAGGGCTTTCCACATTCAGTGGGCAAGGTGACAGTATTTTAATAAATTTATAAAAAACAAAACAAAAAAAAAAAACAAAAAAAACAAATGACAGTTATTTTTAGTTCGATGAAATTGAAAAAAATTACAGCCACATGACGGAAAATAAAGTTTATTATCCTTTTGTTAAACCTTTACAAGCCTGCACTAAGCCTTTGGATACAACAAACGTTTTGTTTTTATGTAACATAGCCGAGCGGTAAAGCTCAAAACTCAAAGTTCACCTTTCCAGGTTAGGAAAGATTTATTTCCATGTTACATCACAACGCACGCGGGAAAAATAATCGCTTTGTAAATCAATAGTGTAACATTAAGAAAAGATCAAGTAGGTTTTCCACGGCAGGAATTAGTCCAAGCCGACGGTTCGGTGATTGCAAAGATTCTGAATGGCATTGCGACAACTCGCGTGAGTGTTCGACGCTAACGCAACTAAATGTCGCCCGGAGGATCTTGTGTGCTTATTGGGGGATTAATGGGGAGAGAGATTTAATTATTTTGCGTTTATTTTACTTAAACTTCGGAAAGTATTTTCCAATCAGTAAAACTTCACGTAAGCATTCATTTTATTTCTGAGAGATTACAGAAGGGTTATAACTAGTGGTGCACCGAAATGAAATAATTCTCGATTGTAACCGAACCTGAAAATTCAGGATGCACTTGGCTGAAAAACTGAACCCAAAATGAACAGTTTTTAAAAAAATATATATTTTTTATAATTAATTTTATTATATTCGACTTTTTAATTAATATCATGAATTTAAATTAAAATGAATTTAAAAAAATACAATTCAGTTACGTAAAATAATTTTTATTGAAAGTAACACACAAAAATTGGACAGAAAATAAAATGAAATATATTAAAAAAAAAAAAAAAATACTTGGATGCACACTACCCTGGCTTGTTGCCATGCAGTACCATGAATCCTTGATCTGCCCTGAAGTATACTTCTGGTCTGCTGTACCTCCGATGCCAAATAAATAGTATTGTGTGTATGTATGAATGTGAGTTAGGGACCTTAGATTGTACGCCCCTTGAGGGTTAGGGACCTTAGATTGTACACTCCCTTGAGGGTTAGGGACCTTAGATTGTACGCCCCTTGAGGGTTAGGGACCTTAGATTGTACGCCCCTTGAGGGTTAGGGACCTTAGATTGTACACTCCCTTGAGGGTTAGGGACCTTAGATTGTACGCCCCTTGAGGGTTAGGGACCTTAGATTGTACGCCCCTTGAGGGTTAGGGACCTTAGATTGCAAGCCGCTTGAGGGTTTGGGACCTTAGATTAGATGCCCCTTGAGGGTTAGGGACCTTAGATTGTACGCCCCTTTTGGGTTTGGGACCTTAGATTGTACGCCCCTTGAGGGTTAGGGACCTTAGATTGTACGCTCCTTGAGGGTTAGGGACCTTAGATTGCAAGCTCCTTGAGGGTTAGGGACCTTAGATTGTACGCCCCTTGAGGGTTAGGTACCTTAGATTGTACGCCCCTTGAGGGTTAGGAACCTTAGATTGTACGCCCCTTGAGGGTTAGGGACCTTAGATTGCAAGCCGCTTGAGGATTAGGGACCTTAGACTGTACGCCCCTTGAGGGTTAGGGACCTTAGATTGCACGCCCCTTTTGGGTTTGGGACCTTAGATTGTACGCCCCTTGAGGTTTAGGGACCTTAGATTGTACGCCCCTTGAGGGTTAGGGACCTTAGATTGTACGCTCCTTGAGGGTTAGGGACCTTAGATTGTCTGCCCCTTGAGGGTTAGGGACCTTAGATTGCACGCACCTTGAGGGTTAGGGACCTTAGATTGTACGCCCCTTGAGGATTAGGGACCTTAGATTGTACGCCCCTTGAGGGTTAGGGACCTTAGATTGTACGCCCCTTGAGGGTTAGGGACCTTAGACTGTACGCCCCTTGAGGGTTAGGGACCTTAGATTGTACGCTCCATGAGGGTTAGGGACCTTAGATTGTCTGCCCCTTGAGGGTTAGGGACCTTAGATTGCACGCACCTTGAGGGTTAGGGACCTTAGACTGTACACACCTTGAGGGTTAGGGACCTTAGATTGTACGCCCCTTGAGAATTAGGGACCTTAGATTGTACGCCCCTTGAGGGTTAGGGACCTTAGATTGTACACCCCTTGAGGATTAGGGACCTTAGACTGTACGCCCCTTGAGGGTTAGGGACCTTAGATTGTCTGCCCCTTGAGGGTTAGGGACCTTAGATTGCACGCCCCTTTTGGGTTTGGGACCTTAGATTGTACGCCCCTTGAGGGTTAGGGACCTTAGATTGTACGCCCCTTGAGGGTTAGGGACCTTAGATTGTACGCTCCTTGAGGGTTAGGGACCTTAGATTGTCTGCCCCTTGAGGGTTAGGTACCTTAGACTGTACACACCTTGAGGGTTAGGGACCTTAGACTGTACACACCTTGAGGGTTAGGGACCTTAGATTGTACACCCCTTGAGGGTTAGGGACCTTAGATTGTACACCCCTTGAGGGTTAGGGACCTTAGATTGTACGCCCCTTGAGGATTAGGGACCTTAGATTGTACGCCCCTTGAGGGTTAGGGACCTTAGATTGTACATACAAAATGCACTACATGCATTTCTGTCACATGTCCATTGAAGTCTATTAAACCAAAAATGCACCGTGTTGCGTTTAATAAAAGTCCCTGACTCTTTCCCGACAAAGCAGCGGCTGAAAAAAATGCACAGATGTGAACCTGTCCCATAGGAAACCATGTTAAATGGACTTTAGTGCGTTTCTGCAAAATGCCCTAAAAAACGCACGGGTGTGAACCTAATAGAGGACATGAGGGTCAGAGAGTGAGGACAGGATACATTTTTGGCTGCAGAAGATGAAACTGGGAAATGTTCCATGAGGCTGGCAGGGAATCAACGCTAATCGATGTTCCCTCTACAGGCTGCTGAGATCCAAGGGCCACACATCATATAGCAAAGGGCCACCAAGAGACTAAACCCGCTTCACGTAAGAGTTCTGCTGTGTCGGCAGGCTGGAAATCTTCCCTTACGCAGGCCATAGACGGGTCGAAAATCGGCCGATTTTTCGCCCGAAAAAAAAACAATGATGGGCAAATCGGCCGATCGTTTTACCGATACAAAAACTGCGCATGAGCCGTGACCTGCAAGAAGAAGAAAAGAAGAAGAAGAAAGAAGAAGAAGGAAGAAGAAAAAGAAGAAGCAGAAGCAGAAAGAAGAAGAAGGGGAAGAGGAAGAAGAAAGAAGAAGAAGAAGAAGAAGAGGAAGAAGAAGGAAGAAGAAGAAGGAAGAAGAAGAAGAAAGAAGAAGAAGAAAGATGAAGAAAGAAGAGGAAGAAGAAGGAGAAATAAAAAGAATAGGGAAGAAGAAGAGGAAGAAAAAGAGGAAGAAGAGGAAGAAGAAGTAGAAGAAAGAAGTAGAAAAAGAAGAAGAGGAAGAAGAAGAGGAAGAAGAAGAAAGAAGAAAGAAGAAAAAGAAGAAGAAGAATTCCAGTCCGCTATTATATTTTATATGAAAAGTATTGCGGTTGCAACAATGTATCCATTTGTATCCGAATAAAAACATCTGTATCCAAAATGGATACAAATGGATACAATGTTGCAACCGCAATACTTTTCATATAAAATATAATAGCGGAGCTCTCTGCAGGGACAGAAGTAATTAAATGCCGGCCGTAGATGGGACGAAAATTGGGCAATTTTTTGTTACCGTTGGTGGTAACGTCGGCCTATTGAACGACCAATTTTTCTTTTTTTAAAAAAAACGTCCGGTCTATGGCCGTCTATGGCCTGCATTACTTCCCATTTCCTAATTCGAAACAGAGAACCAACTGAAAACTAACCCCAGAATAATCGCTGCTTCAGTCTGACGCACACTTCTGGCACTTGGCTATAAAAACAAAAACGTTTTCCGTGTTATAAATAGATATCTGCGGTGAATCAAATAAAATGCACGGTTACGCCCTGGGTTCACACTGATGCGGTGCGGCATATCGAATGGGTTTTGCACAGGAACCGCACCGCATTCCTGCGCAAATCACGTGATTTCTGTGCGGTGCGATTTGAGACGTACATTTTGTATGGCTCATATCGCACCAAAATGGCTCAGGACCCTTTTTTTGGTCCCCATCAGAACCGGATCACATGGGCATTCACACCCGTGCGATCCGAATCTGCACATCGAGACGCGCTTTGCAAACTTATCTTGGGGTGTCGTTAACTTAAAATACACATCCACAGCGGTTCGTGTGAATGGGGAGATCACACAGAAATTGGTGCACTGACACCAATGCCTTTCCTCACTCACTGACACTAAGGCCTCTGTTTCCACACTCACTGACACCAAGGCCTTTATCTCCCAACTCACTGACACCAAAGCCTGTTTCCCCACTCACTGACACCAAGGACTCTGTTTCCCCACTCACTGACACCAAGGCCTCTGTTTCCCCACTCACTGACACCAAGGCCTCTGTTTCCCCACTCACTGACACCAAGGCCTTTATCTCCCCACTCACTGACACCAAGGCCTCTGTTTTCCCAGTGACTGAGACCAAAGCCTTTATCTCCCCACTCACTGACACCAAGGCCTCTATTTCCCCACTCACTGACACCAAGGCCTCTGTTTCCCCACTCACTGACACCAAGGTCTTTATCTCCCCACTCACTGACACCAAGGCCTCTGATTCCCCACTCACTGACACCAAGGCCTCTGTTTCTCCACTCACTGACACCAAGGCCTTTGTTTCCCCATTCACTGACACCAAGGCCTTTGTTTCTCCACTCACTGACACCAAGGTCTCTGTTTCCCCACTCACTGACACCAATGCCTCTGTTTCCCCACTCACTGATACCAAAGCCTCTCTTTCCCAACTCACTGACACAAATGACTCTGTTTCCCCACTCACTGACACCAAGGCCTTTGTTTCCCCACTCACTGACACCAAGGCCTCTGTTTCCCCCCTCATTGACACCAAGGCCTTTGTTTCCCCACTCACTGACACCAAGGCCTCTGCTTCCCCACTCACTGACACCAAGGCCTCTGTTTCCCCACTCATTGACACCAAGGCCTCTGTTTCCCCACTCATTGACACCAAGGCCTTTGTTTCCCCATTCACTGACACCAAGGCCTTTGTTTCCCCACTCACTGACACCAAGGCCTTTTTTCCCCATTCACTGACACCAAGGCCTTTTGTTCCCCATTCACTCACACCAAGGCCTTTGTTTCCTCACTCACTGACACCAAGGCCTCTGTTTCCCCACTCACTAACACCAAGGCCTTTGTTGTGAGCTAAACTTTTTGGTTCCCCTTTCCAGACTGTTATTTATATATTCCACTGAGGGGGTTGAAAGGTACCACTGACCACCAATGATTCAATGATTTTGAGACTTTTTTTTTTTAAGGTGGGAGAGGGGATTGGATTAAAGTGCCACTGACCCCCACCAATGACTGTAGGATTGTTCTTTTTTGGGAGGTGGAGGAAGCATTAGCAGACCCTAATATGGGGGGGGGGGGGGGAGGGGGGGCAGTGCATTTCTACAAATTGTATTTAAAAACAATATATTCGGTGCTTTTTCAATTTGTCTAGAGCAGGGGTCTCCAAACTGCAGCCCTGGGGCCGGATGTGGCCCTTTGCTTGCCTTTATCCAGCCCTTGGGGTACTA
The DNA here is from genome assembly GCF_062004578.1 of Staurois parvus. NCBI lineage: Eukaryota > Metazoa > Chordata > Amphibia > Anura > Ranidae > Staurois > Staurois parvus. The sequence continues at coordinate 808,241 of NW_028317891.1, forward strand.
TTCTTACAACTGATACAGGGCACTATTCCATCCACTGACACCAAAGACAGAGCATTATTCCCCCCACTGACACCAACAATGGGGTACTATTCTTCCCGCTGACACCAGAGATGGTCACTATTCCTCTCACTACAACCAATGATTGGGCACTATTTTTCCCACTGACACCAATGATGGGGCACTATTCTTCCCACTGACACCAATGATGGGGCACTATTCCTCCAATTGACACCAATGATGGGGCACTATTCCTCCACTAAAACCAATGATGGGGCACTATTCCTCCCACTGACACCAATGATGGGGCACTATTCCTCCACTAAAACCAATGATTGGGCACTATTCCTCCCACTGACACCAATGATGGGGCACTATTTCTCCCACTGACACCAATGATTGGGCACTATTCCTCCCACTAACACCAGGGCTGGAATACTCTTCCTCCCACTAACACCAGAAATGGGGTACTATTGCCCCAACTGACACCAGAAATTGAACTATTCCTCCACTGACACGAAAAATGGGGCACTATTTCTCCCACTGACAGCAGAGATGGGGCACAATTCCTCCCATTGACACCAATGATGGGGCACTATTCATCCCACTGACACCAGAGATGGGGCACTATTCCTCCCACTGACACCAGAGATGGGGAACTAATTCTCTCACTGATGCCAACAATAGGGCACTATTCCATCACCAGAGATGGTGCACTCTTCCTCTCACTGACACCAGAGATTGGGCACTATTCCTCCCACTGACATAATGATGGGGCACTATTCTTCCCACTGAAACCAATGATGGGGCACTATTCATCCCACTGACACCAATGATGGGGCACTATTCCTCCCACTAATACCAATGATGGGGCACTATTCCTCCCACTGACACCAATGATGGGGCACTATTCCTCCCACTGATACCAATGATGGGGCACTATTCCTCCCACTGATACCAATGATGGGGCACTATTCCTCCCACTGACACCAATGATGGGGCACTATTCCTCCCACTGATACCAATGATGGGGCACTATTCCTCCCACTGATACCAATGATGGGGCACTATTCCTCCCACTGACACCAATGATGGGGCACTATTCATCCCACTGACCCCAGAGATGGGGCACTATTCATCCCACTGACACCAGAGATGGGGCACTATTCATCCCACTGACACCAGAGATGGGCACTCTTCCACCCACTGACACCAGAGATAGGGCACTATTCCTCCCACTGACACAAACAATGGGACACTATTCCTCCTACTGACACCAATGATGGGGCACTATTCCTCCCACTGATACCAATGATGGGGCACTATTCCTCCCACTGACACCAATGATGGGGCACTATTCCTCCCACTGACACCAATGATGGGGCACTATTCCTCCCACTGATACCAATGATGGGGCACTATTCCTTCCACTGACACCAATGATGGGGCACTATTCATCCCACTGACACCAGAGATGGGGCACTATTCCTCCCACTGATACCAATGATGGGGCACTATTCCTCCCACTGATACCAATGATGGGGCACTATTCCTCCCACTGACACCAATGATGGGGCACTATTCATCCCACTGACACCAGAGATGGGGCACTATTCATCCCACTGACACCAGAGATGGGGCACTCTTCCGCCCACTGACACCAGAGATAGGGCACTATTCCTCCCACTGACAGCATAGATGGGGCACTATTCATCCCACTGACACCAGAGATGGGGAACTAATTCTCTCACTGATGCCAACAATAGGGCACTATTCTATCATCAGAGATGGGGCACTCTTCCTCCCACTGACACCAGAGATGGGGTACTATTCCTCCCAGTGACACCAGAGATGGGGTACTATTCCTCCCACTGACACCAATGATGTAATTGTTTTATTTCCACTGGTCACAGTCTGGCCCACCTAAAGTTTGAAGGGCAAGAAACTGGCCCTTTGTTTAGAAAGTTTGGAACCCCCTGGCCCCGAGTGTCCAGATAGGCCGGGGGAAATGCTTGTACGGTCTCAGCTCAGACAAGTACCTCTCAGAGAAGTGTGGAGACAATGACGGCAGTGAACATTTCCTCCATGATGCAGATATGAATAGTATAGTCTCTATAGGTGGGCCGTACACAATGCAGACTGTAGTGTGTGCTGTGTGAGTGCTCAGTGCCAGGACACACATCTCAGCACAATATCTGCAACGACACACCCCAGCCTCCTCCATCCCCAGAGCCGCTCGCTGCATGCAGGAAGGGAGGAAGAGCCAGTCCCCGGGAACATCGTGTCTCCTCTGGCCCGCTCTTTATAAATAGGAACATTATTTTTATATAGAGTCCCATCACTTACACCCCTACTGCCCGCTGTCAGCATATACATTTACTGGATCTCCCTGCCGCAAGGCTGAGGTTTGCAAAGTTTCCATGAGCTGTTCAGCCACAAATCAACAGCAAGATGGATATATAGAATGTACAGCTCCAGGGGAGGGGGGGGGGGGGGGGGGCTGGCAATGGCTGCTAATAAGGTCAGCACAAAACACCGCAGCTAAAGTTCAGTGAGGGACAAAAAATATTTAAAAAATTATATATAACTATATATCTAGAATATATTATATATATATATATATATTACTATATTTATATATTATTATTATTATTATTATTATTAATAATAATATTATATATTAAAATTACAATGTTGAAAAATAATGTCTACAGATACACACACACATATACAGTTGCAAGAAAAAGTATGTGAACCCCTTGGGATTACGTGGAGTTTTGCATGAATTGGGCATAAAATGTGCTCTGAACGTCATCTAAGTCACAACAATAGAAGAACACAGTCTGCTGAACATAATACTACACAAACATTAGATGTTGCCATGGTTTAATTGCACATAACATGTAAACATTCACAGTGCAGGGAGGAAAAAGTATGTGAACCTTTGGACTTAATAACTGGTTGACCCTCCTTTGGCAGCAATAACCTCAACCAAATGTTTCCTGTAGTTGCAGATCAGACCTTCACAACGATCTGGAGTAATTTTGGACCACTCCTCTTCACAAAACTGTTTCAGTGTAGCAATATTCTTGGGATGTCTGGTGTGAATCGCTCTCTTAAGGTCATGCCACAGCATTTCAATCGGGTTGAGGTCAGGACTCTGACTGGGCCACTCCAGAAGGTGTATTCTGTGCTGTTGCAGCCATTGTTTTGTTGAATTACTTGTATGCTTTGGGTCATTGTCCTGTTGCATCACCCATCCTCTGCGGAGCTTCAGTTGGCGGACAGATGGTCGTACGTTTTCCTGCAAAATGTCTTGATAAACTCTGGAATTCATTTTCCCATCAATGACAACAATCCGTCCAGGCCCTGAGGAAGCAAAGCAACCCCAAACCATGATGCTCCCTCCGCCATGTTTTACAGTGGGGATGAGGTTTTGATGTTGGTGTGCTGGGCCTTTTTTTCTCCACACATAGTGTTGTGTGTTCTTCCCAAACAACTCAATCTTGGTTTCATCTGTCCACAGTATATTTTGCCAGTAGTGCTGTGGAACATCCAGGTGCTCTTTTGCAAACTTCAAACGTGCTGCAATATTCTTTTTGGACAGCAATGGCTTCCTCCGTGGTGTCCTCCCATGTACTCCATTCTTGTTTAATGTTTTCCTTATTGTAGATGTGTCAACAAAAATGTTAGCATGTGCCAGAGATTTCTGTAGGTCTTTAGCTGACACTCTGGGATTCTTCTTTACCTCATGCAGCATTCTGCACTGTGCTCTTGCAGTCATTTTTACAGGATGACCGCGCCTAGGGAGAGTAGCAACAGTGCTAAACTTTCTCCATTTGTAGACAGTCTGTCTTACCGTGGACACATGAACATCAAGGCTTTTGGAGATACTTTTGTAACCCTTTCCAGCTTCATGCAAGTCAACAATTCTTGATGGTAGGTCTTCTGAGAGCTCTTTTCTGCGAGGCATGGTTCACATCAGACAGTGCTTCTTGAAACCAGTAAACCCAAAACAGGTGTGTGTTTTTTAAGGGCAGGACAGCTGTCAGCAACACATCCAATATCATCACACTGATTGGAGTCAAGGTTGGCTCACTCCTGGCTCCAATTAGCTCTGGGAGAAGTCATTAAGCTAGGGCCTCACATACTTTTTCCTCCCTGCACTGTGAATGTTTACATGTTATGTGCAATTAAACCATGGCAACATCTAATGTTTGTGTAGTATTATGTTCAGCAGACTGTGTTCTTCTATTGTTGTGACTTAGATGACGTTCAGAGCACATTTTATGCCCAATTCTTGCAAAACTCCATGTAATCCCAAGGGGTTCACATACTTTTTCTTGCAACTGTATATATATATAAAATGACAATGATAAAAATAATGTCTACAGAGATTCTCATTGTATCTCATTAAATATTAATATATAATTAATATATCTAAAATATATTATATATCACTATATTTATATATTATTATTGATAATAATAATAATATTATATATTAAAAAGTTATAATCTTGAAAAATAATGTCTGCAGATATATATATATATATACACACACACACACAATATATTAGAATTATAGATTATTTTTATTATTATTATATATAATAAGAATATATAATCATATTATATATTAAAAAGTTGCAATGTTGAAAAATAATGTCTGCAGATACATATATATATTTATATATATAAAATATATTAGAGTTATAGATTATTATTATCTATATAAAAAAAATTACAATGATAAAAATAATGTCTACAGAGATTCTCATTATATCTCCTAAGAATATATATAAATATATATATTTATTAATATTGTATATAAAAAAGATACAATATGAAAAATAATGTTTAAGATATAGTATATAATATATATAATATATAGAATATATATATATAATATATTATAATAATAATAATATTATATATAGTTGTAATATATATATATATATATATATATATATATATATATATAAATTTATATATTAGAATTATATATTATTTTATATATAAAAAAGTAACAATGTTAAAAATAATGTCTGCAGATAAAATATATATATATATATATATATATATATATATATATATATATATTATATATTACAACTATATATAATGTTATTATTATATATTAAACAAAGGTACAATGATAACAATAATGTCTACAGCGATTCTCATTATATCTCATTCTTCTCATATAAATATATTATATAATATGTATAATTTATTAATGTATATATATATATATATATATATATTACTGCTATTATTAATATTATTTTAAAAAAGTTACAATGTTAAAATAATGTCAGCAGAGTTTTTCATTACATTGTCAATTTTTTTTGTAATTGTTAATTTCAATTATTTATGAAAAGTCGGGGTTTAAAGACAAATACATTCCAGGTGCATCAAAACAAAAGGTGTGCAAAGTCTAATGCCCCGTACACACTATAAGAAAATCGTACAAAAATTTTCGTACGAGGACCGATCGTCTGATAATCGGATCGTTAGTACACAGCTTTCGAGAGCCGATCATGACAGTTCGTACGACAATATCCGAAGGGACAAGCGCAAAAATTTTTCTCATACGATACCAGATCGTAGGATTTTCGTTTCATCAGTACAGTAGTCGTCTGAAAATACAATACAAATACAACGCAATACATGACATCACTCTCCAAATTCTTTTCTTTCATAGGAGAATTTTCGTATCTTTAGTAACCTTTTCACTTTTGATGTGAGACTAGCAGGCGAAAAAAAATGGCCGATTGTTCGTCCGATATTCTCATCGTGTGTACGAGGCATTACTCTTTGCTTTCTTTAGAAAGCAGCCACACCCTAAAGAGAGAATCCAGTCCCCTGCCAGCATGCCGCAGAGAAGGACCCTCGCTCTCTGTGTGGAAGTAGCAGTCTCTCTGCAGAGAAGGACCCTTGCTCTCTGTGTGGAAGTAGCAGTCTCTCTGCAGAGAAGGACCCTTGCTCTCTGTGTGGAAGCAGCAGTCTCTCTGCAGAGAAGAACCCTCGCTCTCTGTGTGGAAGCAGCAGTCTCTCTGCAGAGAAGGACCCTTGCTCTCTGTGTGGAAGCAGCAGTCTCTCTGCAGAGAAGGACCCTTGCTCTCTGTGTGGAAGCAGCAGTCTCTCTGCAGAGAAGGACCCTTGCTCTCTGTGTGGAAGCAGCAGTCTCTCTGCAGAGAAGAACCCTCGCTCTCTGTGTGGAAGCAGCAGTCTCTCTGCAGAGAAGGACCCTCGCTCTCTGTGTGGAAGCAGCAGTCTCTCTGCAGAGAAGGACCCTCGCTCTCTGTGTGGAAGCAGCAGTCTCTCTGCAGAGAAGGACCCTCGCTCTCTGTGTGGAAGCAGCAGTCTCTCTGCAGAGAAGGACCCTTGCTCTCTGTGTGGAAGCAGCAGTCTCTCTGCAGAGAAGGACCCTTGCTCTCTGTGTGGAAGCAGCAGTCTCTCTGCAGAGAAGGACCCTTGCTCTCTGTGTGGAAGCAGCAGTCTCTCTGCAGAGAAGGACCCTTGCTCTCTGTGTGGAAGCAGCAGTCTCTCTGCAGAAGTCTACCACACCTCCTGCTTAGTAAGAGCTAAAGTTCTCCAATCAGTCAAAGGCAAAACATTTGTGTAAAGATTAAAAAAAAAAAAAAAAAAAAACATTGTAAAGTTTTCTTTGACTTTTTTTTATAGGTGTTCACATTCCTTCTGTTGCTTTGACCAATGAGCAGGCCTGCAATGTGTGCTCACAACAGACGGGCTGGAGCAGCTGAGCTCCACAAAAAGCACACCCACAAATTGGGCCACCTACAGGGGAGGAGGTATCGGGCAACAGGAGCACACATGAAGATTTTATTTTAGGGAGAATCATTTAGCATTATTTTACACAACTAAGGAGAAGTATTATTATTATTATTATACAGGATTTATATATTATTATTATTATTATTATTATACAGGATTTATATATTATTATTATTATTATTATTATTATTATTATACAGGATTTATATATTATTATTATTATACAGGATTTATATTATTATTATTATACAGGATTTATATATTATTATTATTATACAGGATTTATATTATTATTATTATACAGGATTTATATATTATTATTATTATTATAATACAGGATTTATATATTATTATTATTATACAGGATTTATATTATTATTATTATATGGGATTTATGGCACCAACAGTTTGCTCAGCGCTTTACAATATAACGGGAGACAATACAGCAACAATACAGTTCAATACAAGAGGGATAGGAGGGCCTGATCCTGGGAGCTTACAATCTAGGAGATTGAAAGTGGTTGTAACCTTTACATACACCCATTGCAGTGATTGGTACAGAGATTAAACAAATCCTCCTACATACGTTGTACCTGTTTATCTGCAGTCTTCCCTTCTCTACAGCTGTCCAAAGTCCAGAATTTAAACAGCTTGTCTGGAGCTTTCATGAAGCAGGGGCGGGGAGCGCAAGTTACACTCTGCGGAGCTCAGTGAGAAGAGCTGATTGGAGGGAAGGGACACACCCAGGGGCGGACTGACCATTTAGCCACTCGGGCGCTGCCCGAGAGCCCAGGGTCCTTAGGGGGCCCCATGAGATGCCCCTGGTACCTTTCATAGGCTTTTTTGGGTGTGGTTTGAATGTGGGTGAGGACACAGGGGCCCCATGATTTCCTATTGCCCGGGGGCCCCACGAGTTGTCAGTCCACCCCTGTGTCACACACCCCTCTTAACACAGAACACAGGAACAAAGCTGAGGCTGTCAATCACAGATTGTATGCTGGAACTTCCTCTCCTGTCACCTTTTCATCTCTTGGTGTCAGGCAGGGGCGGACTGACAACTCATGGGGCCCCTGGGCAATAGGGGATCATGGGGCCCCTGTGTCCTTGCCCAAACTCAAAAAAGCCTATGAAAAAGGTATCAAGGGCATCTCATGAGGCCCCCTACTGACCCTGGGCCCTTGGGCAGTGCCCGAGTTTCCAAATGGTCAGTCCGCCCCTGATGTCAGGAAAACTTGTCAGAAGTGAAGGAAGGAGGCAGCAGACAGAAATGACACTTAGTGCTCTGGACTGAGACAAGTACAGACTATAGAGGGATATGCTTTGTTCATATTTCACATCTGAGGTTTACAACCACTTTAAGCATGAATCCACAAATGAGGTGTTACCTCTAACGCGACTTTTTCTTTAACCCCTTGGCGCCAGCGCCTCCCGGCCCTTTAAGGAGTTTCAGAAGCCGGGAGGCAGGGCAGGGTTTAGGGTCATGATCGGGAAAGGTCCCGATCCAAAGAGGAGATCGGGACCTTTCTGTGAGTATCGGACATGTGTGCTGGGCGCTCGGCGTCTAGGCCCAGACGCCGGGAGGCCGCACATTTGCGTTCGGCCGTCGCCAAGAGGTTAATCTCTGATTCATTGGATTTTTAAATGATAACTCTTCAAACTCCTTTCTCTTACAAGGGAATTGATCACTTCTATTTACGTATTGCATTACGTCACACTGAAAGGCAAATGTACAAACAAGCGCGAGAAATACAATAGAAACTCATAAAACTTTCCACGAAGTACTCAGCGTTGTATAGGAAAACATATACAACAGACGCAGAACACAATAGGAAGGAGATGTTATTATTCATGGCAGATAATATGTTACCGGTCGTAGGACTGTTTACAGACGTATTGCTTGAAAACGGGAAGTACAGGACTAGCGGGAATACCGAAGAGCAGGTCTGGGCAAAGCTCCACTAGCCAACCCACCCACATCAATACTCCCTAGGCCAGTTTTTTTTTTATTGCTGCCAATACCACTGTGGGGCAGGGGCGGAATGACAACTCATGGGGCCCCCGGGCAATAGGGGATCATGGGGCCCCTGTGTCCTTGCCCAAACTCAAAAAAGCCTACGAAAAAGGTACCAGGGGCATCTCATGGGGCCCCCTACTGACCCCGGGCCCTCGGGCAGTGCCCGAGTTTCCAAATGGTCAGTCCGCCCCTGGCTGTGGGGTCTATTTATCGCCCATTGTTCCAATTAATCCAACTGAAAAATGTGCGGATTGTGAATTTGGGATGAAAACATTTATAAATATCCCTAACAGTGCACCAACACCAGTGTTGGCCCTACTGTGGCTTCCTCTTGGACTCCGCCCTCCCTCTTTAACTTCCCTAGCGGTCTGATTATGTCCATATTTCTGTGCTCAAAGCGGTACATTTTTTTGCATGGAAATATGTATTTTTTTATTGTAGGCTGTAATTTTTAGGAATAACTCACTGAAATCTGTCCGAACAAGAGTCTAGTAAACATCCCGGGTATGATAAGATTTGAAACAAAAAATCATTAATGATAATTTAATAAATAATCATAAAAAATAATAATATAATAATAATAAATGTAATTCAATAATATAATCAAACCAAAAACACTGAAATGTGAAATATAGCGCCAAGTTCGCACATCGCTGAGCAAAGTCGCAGAATCGTTTTCAGTGTCTGATGAGGAATTTCCCCCACCAATCATTATCACTCAATTCTGCAAGTGGTTCTGATTTACTATCGCTGTTCTCTAGCCGGTCTAAAACCGCGTCTGACCTAAAGGGACGCTTTTTGGACGCCATGGACGTTTCTCAGTTTCCAGGCAGAAAGAACAGTAAAAATGCAGGCAGGGCGCCGGACAAAGCACTCGGGACACAATGTATGTGAAATGGTTTGATACAGGAATGTTATACTATGCGATTTTAGTGTATTTAGTGAATGTCACTTTTTAAAATTTTTACATTTCCCGCCAGTTCCGTCCCCCGTACGTCCCGACGCTCGCAGGGACCGGAACCCAGAAGACAGATGCCAGCATCGGCCGGAGGAGATGGCCGGGGACGCTGCAGGGGACACATTGCGGGAGCGCAGGACAAGGTAAGTGAAACTGGGAATCCCGGAGCAACGCCGCATGGTATTCCCGAGTGTAGCTCAGGGTTACCGCTTTTGGTACTGAAAGTTTACCCCGAGCTACACTCGGGAATACCACCAGGGGGGTTAAGCCCGCTTGTAACGGAACCAACCCAGACTGTGCTTAAGTACTTCCGTTAAAATACCGCTTCCCCGACCGAACACCGACAACAGGCACCACAGCCGACCATACAAGACTAGACAACACCAGTATTGAAGTAAACCAGGAGGTAGACTAGTTTATTTGAACACAGATACAAGATATATACACTCAGGGGACAATCCCCCCTCCCTGTATAATGACACAGGGTGGAGCAATCTACATTTAGTAACAAGAGACACACAGGTATTCCAACTTCACACCTGCAGACAGTCCAATCAGGAAGGAAGGGCTGCTGGAGACCCCCCCCCCCAATAAGCTAATACAGATAAATACATACATCCCATAACAGTTTGCTCCCAAGCAAGACAAACAATAGAACAATGGGATGCAGCCACATAGCATTAACCCCTTGGCACTGATGCCTCCCAGCCCTTTAAGGGTTCCAGAAGCCGGGAGGAGGAGCGGGGTTTAGGGTCATGTGACCGCCGTGACGCGCCGTCACGGCGGTCCCCATGATCGGGAAAGGTCCCGATCGAAAGAGGAGATCGGGACCTTTCCGTGAGTACCGGACATGTGTGCTGGGAGCGCGCAGGGCGCGCGCTCTCGGCACATATGTCCTTTTTTAATAGAACTCAAATGTGCGGCCGTTCGGCGTCTAGGCCCAGACTCTGGGAGGACGCACATTTGTGTGCGGCTGGCGTGAAGAGGTTAAACAATCAAAAAACCCCACCCCACCTATCTCCTAAACATGTCTACACGGATCACCCTGTACATCTAACAGGCACAGGGTGATTTACACATAAGATGGATATAAAAAGCTGAGACAGGGGTCTCCCAACCTCTCCAAAGTGAGCTGTGTTCCATGGGCCCCCCACCCAAAGTGACTCCCGTCACACCGCTCATGTTACATAGCCTACAATTCTGGGCAGGGCTGCTGTTAGAAACCACGGGGCCCCATACAACCAACCCGACAGGGCCCCCTCCCCACAAAAAAACACAGGTTACTTTGCTTCAGTTATGAATGAACACAGTAAGTGATCAGTACTGATCATACCTCCTGTATGGCTTTTTATGCAGCAGCTGAATGCCACTCGGAAGTAGAGGAGAAGAAGCCAGCTTTAAGCTGCTGCAGAGAGAGCCATAAGGGTGATCGTTTCCTGAAATTGCCCCCCTGCCTTGCCAATCATCTCCCTGCCCACATCTGCTTCACTCAGCTGCCTGGGTCCCCCTGCTGCCCTGGGCCCCATACAGGAGGGCTGGTGGCACCCCCTTATCCATGGCCCTGACTCTGAGACTTGGTCCATTACTCAGGAAATCTCATGTCTCCCTATCTACCCTTCCTTCCTCTCCTTAAAAATCCTTTATTCCCACCAGGTCTCGACCAACCAACAAACTTTTTACTGGTGGTCGTCCCATGGCTTCACACATTTCCTCCCGATCTGCACTTTTACGTCCTGGTCCTCCCTACAGGAGACCCACGAGGCATCACCTTTGGAATTTTTCCATTATGCCCAACTTCGCCATTGGATAGCCTTTATTCCCACCAAGTCTCAAACAACCAGGAAACTTTTTCCTGGTGGTCGTCCCATGGCTTCACACATTTCCTCCCAACCTGCAGCTTTGCCTCCTGGTCCTCCCTACAGGAGACCACGAGGCATCACCTGTGGAATATTTCCATTATGCCCAACTTCGCCTTTGGATATCCTCTCTATGATGTAACTCCATTTATCCTTTTAAAAAAAATGGCCTTTGAACACACACTACAGAACTGCATTCACCTGGCTCGCTAGGTACCATTCCAATGGTTATTCATCTCTAAATGCTATAAACTGACTCACTTCTACCTCCTACAAATCCAGATGGGAACGTGATCTATCTACCCATATGGAAGAAAAATATATTTTAAACATGTTTTTAAAATATTCTCCCCAAATATATTGACATATATTTGAAATGCTACAATTTTGGCCATATTCAATATATTTCAATAAATGTATATATATATATATATATATATATATACACACTGTATGTTGAAATACATTTTTATTACAAAATAAATGAAAAATATTTTTAAAAATGCATTTCAAATATACTGTATGCCTTTAAAAATACTAATCTACATTTTTGGAATGCATTTACAAATATATGTAAAAGTATATGTTAAAATTACTTTTTTATATGTTAAAAAAATCCTGAAGAATATGTTTAAAAAAATATATATTTCTAAAAATATTTTCCATATATTTTGTAATATATAAAAAACGCATTTCAACATGCAGTATGTATCTATACAGTATATATATATATATATATATATATATATATATATATATATATAAAAATATATATTGAATATGGCCAAAAGTGTAGCATTTCAAATATATGTCAATATATTTGGGAAGAATATTTTAAAAATATATTTCAAGTATATTTTTCTTCCATTTTGGTAATCTCCAATGATCCAGGGGAGTAGAGTAAAGTTTGGTCTTCCATTGCGAAATGTTCCTTTAACAATGCCACCCTAGAGGCAGCATACAAGGTACTGTTTAGATTTATGGGTATTGGGTCCCTGCCCATATAGTGAGTTCAAACCCATCGTGCAGTGATAGGTGCTTCAGGGGCTGCGGCCAACATGGAAACGTTGTCCATATATGGTGGTCTTGCCCATGCTTAATGGGGTTCTGGTCCAGGGTTCTAGGGCTTCTTTACTCCCATATAGCGAGTTCAAACCTGTCATGCAGTGATAGGTGCTTTAGTGGCTGTGGCCAACATGGAGATGTTGTTCATATATTGTGGTCTTGCCCATGCTTAACAGGGTTCTGGTCCATGGTTTTCGAGCTTCTCTACACCCTATTTCATGTGTCTATACATGGTTTACTCATCGCAGAATGCTAAATGCTTCTTTAGCACTATCACCCTAGAAGCTGCATACAAGGTACTGTAGAAGGTATTGGGTCCCTGCCCATATAGCGAGTTCAAATCCATCGTGCAGCGATAGGTGCTTCAGGGGCTGCAGCCAACATGGAGATGTTGTCCATATATGGTGGTATTGCCCATGCTTAAGGGGTTCTGTTCCAGGGTTCTAGGGATTCTTTACCCCCATATAGTGAGTTCAAACCCATCGTGCAGTGATAAGTGCTTCAGGGGCTGAAGCCAACATGGAGATGTTGCTCATATACGGTGGTCTTGCCCATGCTTAGCAGGTTCTGGTTCAGGGTTTTCAGTCTTCTTTACATGAGTGCAACTTGGATGTGACCTTGGACGGGTGCAACTTGGATGTGACTTTGGACGGGTGCAACTTGGATGCAACTTTACATGGGTGCGAATTGGATGTGACTTTGGATGGGTGTGACTTGGATGCGACTTTGATGCTACTTGAGTGCCAGAGAATGTAAAGACACATCAAAGTCCTACTACATGAACAGAACTGTCAAACTTTTTTTTTTTGCTAATAGGAAAGTATAACAGTTCTGTTCATGTAGTGCGACTTTGATGTGACTTTACACTCTCTGGAACTCAAGTAGCATCAAAGTAGGCATCCAAGTCTCACCCATCCAAATCGCATCAAAGTAACACCCATTCAAAGTTCCATGCAGATCGTACCCATACAACGTCAGATCAAAGCCACATCCAAGTTGCGTCAAAGTCCCATCCATCCAAAGTCGCATCCAAGCCGCACCTATTCAAAGTCAATACTTTACTATTGGCAAAAAACAAACAAACAATGCATCAAAAACACGCGTTCAAAAATGCACTGCAAAATGAAGAAACGCATCAAACGCACAAAAAGGTGTGAACCTAGCCTAAGGTAGGCCAAAGGTCATGCAATTTTCCTTTATTCCATCTGTGGAAAATTGCTCGATTCCCCCATCATCACAGCCAGCGTTGATGGGGGTATCCCTCCCGCAGGGCTATTATGTTCTGTTCCCTGCCAGCAGAACACAATGATTAGTGTTGCTGGCTATAGCCGTTGTCACTAATTGTTTGGGAAAAACCCGACAGGCTGGTTGTACACAAGTTGATCATCTGACTTGTGTACAACCAGGGTGCCCACACATGGATCGAAATTCAGCTGGTCCCTGCTGAACCGGACGTATGGGCCAGCTTTACTCCGACCAGCCGCTGCGGTCCAGTGGCACAACTGCAGTACCAATCTCGACATATCACTTTTTTTAAAATGAACTTTATTGAAAGGTCACACAAACATTGTTCAATTAACCACCATGCGGTGCGATTCGGTAGATTGCCGTCCGCTGCACAGAAGGAAATGCACAGTGTGCAATACTTATTTCCAGTGTACACCTTCCGGAGACAAGGCATTGCGCTGGAATAGCCACCCCAGGGGTGGACTGACCATTCGAGCACTCGGACACTGCCCGAGGGCCCGGGGTCAGTAGGTGGCCCCATGAAATGCCCCTGGTACCTTTTTTATAGGCTTTTTTGGGTGTGCTTTGAGTGTGGGCAAGGACACAGGGGCCCAGGGGTGGACTGACCATTTGGAAACTCGGGCACTGCCCGAGGGCCTGGGGTCAGTAGGGTGCCCCATGAGATGCCCCTGGTACCTTTTTCATAGGCTTTTTTGAGTTTGGGCAAGGACACAGGGGCCCCATAATCCCCTATTGCCCAGGGGCCCTATGAGTTGTCAGTCCGCCCCTGAGCCACCCTACGCAGTCCCGCCGCACTTGCTGTGAATGGACGCTCAGATGTTCCTGGACACAACCAAGAATGGCACAGGCACCAGGATTTACTTGACTGTGTCATCGCTGAGCCGCCATCTCTGTACAGGAAGTAGACGGTGACCCTGTATGATGCCTGAACAAATATGGTGCCGTCCTTCTAGAGAGAAAAGCAGATGAAGGTGTTGTCAGGGTGAGCGCTCTGCTCTCTGCGAGAGGGAATAGATCCCAGGAAGGGTTACACTGATACATTACATAGCAAGGACAGGCTGTTTGTTTGACCACTTTCATTTCACCACTCCTCCGTTCCTTGGGCCTTCCGCTGGCTTTAGCAGATTAACTGCACTTTTTTTTTGCTCTTAAAACCATAAAACCTGTCCTGTCTAAAAATAAGAGAGACCCTAAAAAAAGCAAACACGCTATCCTTCAATTTTCTGGATAAAACAAATATTAAATTACAGAAAGGCACTCGTTATATCACCGACGAACCTGAAACTTAAATATTTGGCATTACAAATAAAATTTATGTTCTCGGAAAATGTATTAGTTTGGAAATGACTTTCCCCGGGATACAAAAAAAAAAAAACATACCGGAGACTGTGGAAAGTAAAACTACAAATATTGCAAAATTGGAATCAAATGTACACAAGACTATACTTTCAGGGATCAAGAAATCAAATGTACAAAATCCACAATGTATAACAAAAATTGAAAGGTGGGAAATACTGCGAATTTATTGGAAAAAAAACCATACCGGAGTAAGTAAAACTACAAATATTACAAAATATAAATCAAATGTACAAAATTCACAACATATAACAAAAATTGGAAGGTGGAAGATACTACGGATTTATTGAAAAAAAAAAAAAAACATACAGGAGACTGTGGAAAGTAAAATTACAAATATTGCAAAATTGAAATCAAATGTACAAAATCCACAACGTATAACAAAAATTGGAAGGTGGGAAATATGGCGGATTTATTGAAAAAATAAATAAAAAAACATACCGAAGACTGTGGAAAGTAAAACAACAATTATTACAAAATCAAATGTACAAAATCCACAACATAAAAACAAAAATTGGAAGGCGAGAAATACTGCAGATTTTTTTGAAAAAGAAAATACCAGAGACTGTGGAAAGTAAAACTACAAATATTGCAAAATTGAAATCAAATGTACAAAATCCACAACGTATAACAAAAATTGGAAGGTGGGAAATACGGCGGATTTATTGAAAAAAAACAAAAAAAAAACAAACCCATACCGGAGTAAGTAAAACTACAAATATTACAAAATTGAAATCAATTCAAGTTCAAGTGAAGTGATTTCAAAGTCGGATGTAAGAGCAACTTCAGGTGCGACTTGGAGGACATCTGTGGGACTTCAAGCATGGATGTCCGTTTAAGTGGCACCTGAACTTGCCAAACGGTGTGCCAGGCCCAGCAAATCTGTACACGCATCAAATCCACCACCATGCATGCATTGTATAGGGAGCGCAACAATGCAAATAGCCTGCCTGGAGTTTGCATGTTCTCCCTGTACCTGTGTGGGTTTCCTCCGGGTAGTCCGGTTTCCTCTTGCACTCCAAAGACATGCTGGTAGGTTAACTGGCTCCTGTCTAAATTGGCCCTAGTATGTGTATGTATGAATGTGAGTTAGGGATCTTAGATTGTACACCCCTTGAGGGTTAGGGACCTTAGATTGTACACCCCTTGAGGGTTAGGGACCTTAGATTGTACGCCCCTTGAGGGTTAGGGACCTTAGATTGTACGCCCCTTGAGGGTTAGGGACCTTAGATTGTACATCCCTTGAGGGTTAGGGACCTTAGATTGTACGCCCCTTGAGGGTTATGGATCTTAGATTGTACACCCCTTGAGGGTTAGGGACCTTAGATTGTACGCCCCTTGAGGGTTAGGGATCTTAGATTGTACGCCCCTTGAGGGTTAGGGACCTTAGATTGTACGCCCCTTGAGGGTTAGGGACCTTAGATTGTACACCCCTTCAGGGTTAGGGACCTCATATTGTACGCCCCTTGAGGGTTAGGGACCTCATATTAAAAGCCATTTGAGGGTTAGGGACTTTAGATTGTTCACCCCTTGAGGGTTAGGGACCTTAGATTGTACACCCTTGAGGGTTAGGGACCTTAGATTGTACACCCCTTGAGGGTTAGGGACCTTAGATTGTACGCCCCTTGAGGGTTAGGGACCTTAGATTGTACGCCCCTTGAGGGTTAGGGACCTTAGATTGTACGCCCCTTGAGGGTTAGGGACCTCATATTGTACGCCCCTTGAGGGTTAGGGACCTTAGATTGTACGCCCCTTGAGGGTTAGGGACCTTAGATTGTACACCCCTTGAGGATTATGGACCTTAGATTGTATGCCCCTTGAGGGTTAGGGATCTTAGATTGTATGCCCCTTGAGGGTTAGGGACCTTAGATTGTACACCCCTTGAGGATTATGGACCTTAGATTGTACACCCCTTGAGGATTATGGACCTTAGATTGTACGCCCCTTGAGGGTTAGGGACCTTAGATTGTACGCCCTTGAGGGTTAGGGACCTTAGATTGTACACCCCTTGAGGGTTAGGGACCTTAGATTGTACGCCCCTTGAGGGTTAGGGACCTTAGATTGTACGCCCCTTGAGGGTTAGGGACCTTAGATTGTACGCCCCTTGAGGGTTAGGGACCTCATATTGTACGCCCCTTGAGGGTTAGGGACCTTAGATTGTACACCCTTGAGGGTTAGGGACCTTAGATTGTACACCCCTTGAGGGTTAGGGACCTTAGATTGTACACCCCTTGAGGGTTAGGGACCTTAGATTGTACACCCCTTGAGGGTTAGGGACCTTAGATTGTACGCCCCTTGAGGGTTAGGGACCTTAGATTGTACGCCCCTTGAGGGTTAGGGACCTTAGATTGTACGTCCCTTGAGGGTTAGGGACCTTAGATTGTACGCCCCTTGAGGGTTAGGGACCTCATATTGTACGCCCCTTGAGGGTTAGGGACCTTAGATTGTACGCCCCTTGAGGGTTAGGGACCTTAGATTGTACACCCCTTGAGGATTATGGACCTTAGATTGTATGCCCCTTGAGGGTTAGGGATCTTAGATTGTACGCCCCTTGAGGGTTAGGGACCTTAGATTGTACACCCCTTGAGGATTATGGACCTTAGATTGTACGCCCCTTGAGGGTTAGGGACCTTAGATTGTACGCCCCTTGAGGGATAGGGACTAATGTGAATGTACAATATATATATAAAGCGCTGCGTACATTGATTGCGCTATATAAGTACCTGAAATAAATACATAAAATAAAACATTATTCTCACCTAGGCATGGATACAGGTAAAAAAAAAAAAAAGTCCGAAGCATTTATATCTTTTATGGGCGAGGGTCTGCTTTAATGAGTGTGAATATTTTACACTGCCCCCCTTCCCCCCAAAAAAAAGAACAACAAAAATCTCAAAATGTTGAATTAACCTAAACCCTGCTGATAAAGTTGTATATAAAACGTCATCTAGCCGGGTAAACTCCGCCCCTCGCTGCTTCCCGCTACTCAGAAATGAATGCTTGTATCCGGAGAGGTAGCCACAGTGGCTGAAGGAGGAATATGGAAGGTTTTACCAACCAATCGGATCCATATAGAAGGATATGACATTCCCGTCATCTTCATTGCTGTCCACCCAAGACACAACTAATAATATCAGGCGGATATATTCTTCATCTCTGATATCCCGTCGCTTCTTCCCGACAGCCATTGAAGTATGAGAAACTTACAGAAAAAGAACTAGTTGTGCACTCAACCGGAATAGGGAATTTGTGAATACTGAGTATTGAGTCCACAACTAGTTCTTTTTCTGTAAGTTTCTCATTGGCTTGGTGTCTAGGGACTCCCAGAATACATATTTTCGTTTGATTGTATACAGTTGTGTTCAAAATAATATCAGTCAGACATCACTAACCGGATCAATCGCTGTTTTTGGTAGAAATGATATTTCTACATGGCAAATAATTTCCTAGCAGGTGTAGTAGAGTAATAGAAATCCAACAGACCCAACAGTCATGACATGCATGCTGCTGATTCTGTGTCATTGAATCACTCATTGAGGGGCGTGTTCAAAATAATAGCCGTGTGGAGTTCTATTAGTGACGTCATTCATTCTTTGAAGAACATGTGGCAATTATTGCCCTTATTTAAGGAAGGAAGGCAGCAAATGTTGGACATGCTGGTTACAGTGCATTTCTCTCTGAAATTCTGAGGAAAATGGGTCGTTCCAGACATTGTTCAGAAGAACAGCGTACCTTGATTAAAAAGTTGATTGGAGAGGGGAAAACATATAAAGAAGTGCAGAAAATGATCGGCTGCTCAGCTAAAATGATGGCAAATGCTTTAAAATGGCAACCAAAACCTGAAAGACGTGGAAGAAAGCGAAAAACTACCATTGGAATGGTTAGAAGAATAGCCAAAATGGCGCGGACTTAGCCAACAATCAGCTCCAGGAAGATGAAAGAAGGTGTGACGTTCCCTGTGAGGACTGTTACAATTAGAAGACGCCGATGTGAAGCCAAGCTATCTGCAAGAAGTCCCCGCAAAGTCCCACTGTTGGGAAAAAGACGTGCTGAAGAGGTTACAATCTGCCAAAGAGCACATTGACCGGCCTAAAGAGAAATGGCGCAACATTTTGTGGACTGATGAAAGTAAGATTGTTCTTTTTGGGTCTAGTGGGCGGAGACAGTTTGTCAGACGACCCCCAAACACTGAATTCAAGCCACAGTACACTGTGAAGACCGTGAAGCATGGTGGTGCAAGCATCATGATATGGGGATGTTTCTCATACTACGGTGTTGGACCTATTTATCGCATACCAGGGATCATGGATCAGTTTGAATCCATCAGAATACTTGAAGAGGTCATGCTGCCTTATGCTGAAGAGGAAATGCCCTTGAAATGGGTGTTCCAACAAGACAACGACCCCAAACACACCAGTAAACGTGCAACATCTTGGTTCCAGACCAACAAGATGGTCATTATGGAGTGGCCAGCCCAATCCCCGGATCTTAATCCAATAGAAAACTTGTGGGGTGACATCAAAAATGCTGTTTCTGAGACAAAACCAAGAAATAGAGAAGAACTGTGGAATGTGGTCCAATCATCCTGGGCTGGAATACCTGATCAGGGGCCAGAAGTTGGGTGACTCCATGCAACACAGAGGTACAGCAGTTCTCAGAAACAGTGCGACTACAACCAAATATTCATGAAGTCATTCAAAGGAAAGCAAAATCTTCAAACATTTCTCAGTTTATATAGTGAATGTTTGAGTTTGTAAAGAAGAATACAAACACGGCCATTTTTTTGAACCGTCTAATATTCACTTTTCTTCAATTATTTTAGAGGAACAACACAAATTTGATCCATTTTTATTCATGTTTTGATTTGGAATAGAATGTGTCGTGTTCCCAATGCATTTGTGTGGATGGAAATAAAAGCTATTAGAAGGATTTTCAGCTTTATTCACTTTTTTTCAACACACTGCTATTATTTTGAACAACTGTATATATTTTTAGGTACCTTGAGGCCTTTTTTTTGGAAGTTTTGCAGTCATTGAAGTACAACTAAAGAAAAAAAAATATATTTTTCTGAATTTATATTGAGTGGCAAGGGGTTTGAACCCCCGTTGGGTTTTTATTGCTGCCTGTGCTCCCGTTAGTTAGTTTACCAACATCACAGGGAATGGAAGTGAAGGTGAATTGAAAGTTCTGAGTGGTCACCAGAACAGAGGGGAAGTCTTCCAGTGGGGACACGGGTTCCAATGACAACTAAGAGGGGGTTTCCCTCCCATCGGAAGGATATCCTCTCATGTTTTGTTGAGTCTACAGGGCAGGAAGTGAAGGGATGGAACACAAAAGGCATAAAAAAAATTACAGCGGTTTCTCTTCATAATGACAAAATACTTGAATAATGCAAATAGAAAGCAGGAGCCTGAAGGTGTCAGGAGGTATGTGTAAAATGATCAAAATTCATTTACATTGTAAAAGGAAAGTTCCGTCCCGCACAAAACACCATGTAAGTACAGTCTATGGAATATGGCAGACTCCTCCCATCCTACTGTCCAATGACTGCTGAGACAGACTCCTCCCATCCCACTGTCCAATGACTGCTGAGACAGACTCCCGCCATCCCACTGTCCAATGACTGCTGAGACAGACTCCCGCCATCACACTGTCCAATGACTGCTGAGACAGACTCCCGCCATCACGCTGTCCAATGACTGCTGAGAGACTCCTGCCATTCCACTGTCCAATGACTGCTGAGACAGACTCCCACCATCACGCTGTCCAATGACTGCTGAGAGACTCCTGCCATCACGCTGTCCAATGACTGCTGAGACAGACTCCCACCATCCCACTGTCCAATGACTGCTGAGACAGACTCCCCCCATCCCACTGTCCAATGACTGCTGAGACAGACTCCCCCCATCCCACTGTCCAATGACTGCTGAGACAGACTCCCGCCATCCCACGATCCAATGACTGCTGAGAGACTCCCGCCATCCCACTGTCCAATGACTGCTGAGACAGACTCCCGCCAACCCACTGTCCAATGACTGCTGACACAGACTCCCGCCATCCCACTGTCCAATGACTGCTGAGACAGACTCCCGCAATCCCACTGTCCAATGACTCCTGAGACAGACTCCCGCAATCCCACTGTCCAATGACTGCTGAGACAGACTCCCGCCATCACGCTGTCCAATGACTGCTGAGACAGACTCCCGCCATCCCAATGTCCAATGACTGCTGAGACAGACTCCCGCCATCCCACTGTCCAATGACTGCTGAGAGACTCCCGCCATCCCACTGTCCAATGACTGCTGAGACAGACTCCCGCCAACCCACTGTCCAATGACTGCTGAGACAGACTCCCCCCATCCCACTGTCTAATGACTGCTGAGACAGACCCCCGCCATCCCACGGTCCAATGACTGCTGAGAGACTCCCGCCAACCCACTGTCCAATGACTGCTGAGATAGACTCCCCCCAACCCACTGTCCAATGACTGCTGAGATAGACTCCCACCATTCTACTGTCCAATGGCTCCTGAGACAGACTCCTCCCATCCCACTGTCCAATGACTCCTGAGACAGACTCCCGCAATCCCACTGTCCAATGACTGCTGAGACAGACTCCTCCCATCCCACTGTCCAATGACTGCTGAGACAGACTCCCGCCATCCCGCTGTCCAATGACTGCTGAGACAGACACCCCCCATCCCACTGTCCAATGACTGCTGAGACAGACTCCCGCCATCCCACTGTCCAATGACTGCTAAGACAGACTCCCGCCATCCCACTGTCCAATGACTGCTGAGACAGACTCCCGCCATCCCACTGTCCAATGACTGCTGAGACAGACTCCCGCCATCCCACTGTCCAATGACTGCTGAGACAGACTCCCGCCATCCCACTGTCCACTGACTGCTGAGACGGACTCCCGCCATCCCACGGTCCAATGACTGCTGAGACGGACTCCCGCCATCCCACGGTCCAATGACTGCTGAGACGGACTCCCGCCATCCCACGGTCCAATGACTGCTGAGACAGACTCCCGCCATCCCACTGTCCAATGACTGCTGAGACAGACTCCCCCCATCACGCTGTCCAATGACTTCTGAGACAGACTCCCGCCATCCCACTGTCCAATGACTGCTGAGACAGACTCCCCCCATCCCACTGTCCAATGACTGCTGAGACAGACTCCCCCCATCCCACAGTCCAATGACTGCTGAGACAGAGTCCCCCCATCCCACTGTCCAATGACTGCTGAGACAGAGTCCCCCCATCCCACTGTCCAGTGACTGCTGAGTCAGAGTCCCCCCATCCCACTGTCCAATGACTGCTGAGACAGACTCCCGCCACCCCACTGTCCAATGACTGCTGAGACAGACTCCCGCCATCCCACTGTCCAATTACTGCTGAGACAGACTCCCCCCATCCCACTGTCCAATGACTGCTGAGACAGAGTCCCCCCATCCCACTGTCCAATGACTGCTGAGACAGACTCCCCCCATCCCACTGTCCAATGACTGCTGAGACAGACTCCCGCCATCCCACTGTCCAATGACTGCTGAGACAGAGTCCCGCCATCCCACTGCCCAATGACTGCTGAGACGGACTCCCGCCATCCCACTGTCCAATGACTGCTGAGACGGACTCCCGCCATCCCACTGTCCAATGACTGCTGAGACAGACTCCCGCCATCCCACTGTCCAATGACTGCTGAGACAGACTCCCGCCATCCCACTGTCCAATGACTGCTGAGACGGACTCCCGCCATCCCACTGTCCAATGACTGCTGAGACAGACTCCCGCCATCCCACTGTCCAATGACTGCTGAGACAGACTCCCCCCATCCCACTGTCCAATGACTGCTGAGACAGACTCCCGCCATCCCACTGCCCAATGACTGCTGAGACAGAGTCCCGCCATCCCACTGCCCAATGACTGCTGAGACGGACTCCCGCCATCCCACTGTCCAATGACTGCTGAGACGGACTCCCGCCATCCCACTGTCCAAAGACTGCTGAGACGGACTCCCGCCATCCCACTGTCCAATGACTGCTGAGACAGACTCCCGCCATCCCACTGTCCAATGACTGCTGAGACAGACTCCCGCCATCCCACTGTCCAATGACTGCTGAGACGGACTCCCGCCATCCCACTGTCCAATGACTGCTGAGACAGACTCCCGCCATCCCACTGTCCAATGACTGCTGAGACAGACTCCCGCCATCCCACTGTCCAATGACTGCTGAGACAGACTCCCGCCATCCCACGGTCCAATGACTGCTGAGACAGACTCCCCCCATCCCATTGTCCAATGACTGCTGAGACGGACTCCCGCCATCCCACGGTCCAATGACTTCTGAGACAGACTCCCGCCATCCCACTGTCCAATGACTGCTGAGACAGACTCCCGCCATCCCACGGTCCAATGACTGCTGAGACGGACTCCCGCCATCCCACTGTCCAATGACTGCTGAGACAGACTCGTAGCTTCATAGACAAAGTATGAATAGGCTCACTCACAAAATTCTGCACAATACCTGTTTATACCGTCTTCTCCTTTCCCCTTCATCAACATTTTTAAAGCTGAATCCAGGAATTCGGCTCCTTTGTAAAACAT
Organism: Staurois parvus; assembly: GCF_062004578.1. Lineage (NCBI taxonomy): Eukaryota > Metazoa > Chordata > Amphibia > Anura > Ranidae > Staurois > Staurois parvus. Next base: position 832,149 of record NW_028317891.1, read on the forward strand.
CAAGGCACACGATGAGTTAAGTCCAGGGAGGTGCATGACATCTCCTGGGCTTTTAGCTATTATTTACTTTACCTGACAGTTTATTGAACTCTCAGAAGTTGTCTATCACTGTATTTCTCAGGTCTAAGCATCTTTAACGTTAGAGTTGTCCCAGCTGCTATGCCTGCCCCTGCCCTCCTCCTGCCCAATCCCAGAAGCCTTTGTATTATGTGAATTCATTCACAAACTACAAAGGCTTCTCTGTATGGGCAGCAGAGGGAAGGGGCAGGCATATCTGCTCTGTGTGCCTCTCTCTCTCCTCTCACAGCCCAAAGTGTCAGTGTATGCTCCTAAATAGTAAATATAAGTTCAGGAGCTGGCATGCACCTCCTTGGTTAGGTGAGCACAGACAAACTACACATGTGAAAGGAATCAGGAACAGCACTGCAGCAAGGAGACTTGATAAGGGGCATGCGCGCAAAACGCGTTGTCTAGGTTACCGGCCTCCATCTCCAAGGCAGGATCTTCCCTTCCGCTTCATCTATAGACCGTGGTGACGTCATTCTGGGATGCCACGGTCTCGTGGTCCATTGCTAGGGACAGGAGTTCCCTCACATCGGAGCGGACGGGCCGTCCACCCTGGCCCAGGCCACCCTTCATCTATTATGATCATTTGACCCTTTTATGTAATAAAGGTACACCTCCTGGTGAGGATATATTCCAAGTCATTCTCACAGCGCTGAAATCTTTGATGTTCTTGGATTCACTACACAGGTGTTCGTTGCAGCAGCAGTGGGGTGCTCATGTCTTTTGCACTGGTTTATCCACATATGGATGGCTCTTTACTGCGCTTGGAATCATTGACAGCCCATGCACCTCCTTGGACCTAACTCTTAGTGTGTCTACACTTCCTGGAGTTCAGCTTTACATAAAACGATCATTATCTACCTATCTATCCATCATCTATCTATCCATCCATCTATCCATCCATCATCTATCTATCTATCTATCTATCTATCTATCTATCTATCCATCCATCCATCTATCTATTCATCCATCTTCCTATCTATCCATCATCTATCTATCCATCCATCTATCCATCCATCCATCTATCTATCTATCTATCTATCTATCTATCTATCTATTATCTATCTATCTATCTATCTATCTATCTATCTATCTATCTATCTATTATCTATCTATCTATCTATTATCTATCTATCTATCTATCTATCTATCTATCTATTATCTATCTATTATCTATCTATCTATCTATCTGTCTATCTATCTATTATCTATCTATCTATTATCTATCTATCTATCTATTATCTATCTATTATCTATCTATCTATCTGTCTATCTATCTATTATCTATCTATCTATTATCTATCTATCTATCTATCTATCTATTATCTATCTATCTATTATCTATCTATCTATTATCTATCTATCTATCTATCTATCTATCTATCTATCTATCTATCTATCTATCATCTATCTATCTATCTATCTATCTATCTATCTATTATCTATCTATCTATCTATCTATCTATCTATTATCTATCTATCTATCTATCTATCTATCTATCTATCTATCTATCTATTATCTATCTATCTATTATCTATCTATTATCTATCTATCTATCTATCTATCTATCTATCTATCTATCTATCTATCCATCCATCATCTATCTATCCATCCATCATCTATCTATCTATCTATCTATCTATCTATCTATCTATCTATCTATCTATCTATCTATCTATCTATCTGTCTATCTATCCATTCAGTCGTATCCAACCCTTGGTGATTGCATGGGCCGTCACTCGTAAGCGACTTTTTCCATGAATTCTCTTAGCAATTATTTTACAGGGTAGGTTGCCAGGTCTTTCCCCAACCCCCACCACGCAGGAGATCCCACATGGCCAGGGATGAACCCCATTACATACCTTATTTTAAATCCAACAATGTTATCACTTGGTCTCTATGATTTTCTATGACCGTGGATGGTGGGAGGGGTGCTGCCTGAAGGTATCACAGCACCCTGCCTCAGTACTCATGTCAACAGCCCTCAGTCCTGATGCAAGCATTGGGCTGGCTCTTGGGAGGAGTTCTGCAAATATCCAAATGCCTTGATGGGTGGAGGTCAGTCTGGAGGAGCGGGTGTTCATTTGAATGCAGGCTACCCTTTGTAATGCCCACATGTGATGCTGAGCCTCCATGATGGGAGGGGGCGGGGCAGGGACAGTGAGGCTGTGGAGGAAAGGGCTAAACCCCCAGCCAGGAAAAAGGTTGAGAAAGTCTGGGCTAGAAGATACTGGATGTCATCCAGCCAGGCAATGAGGTGGGCTCTATCTGACTTGCTGCAGCTTCTAATGCACACTGTGAGGAGCTCACAGTGTGCGGTGAACCCTGAGTAAGCCATTGTAGGCCAGTAGAGGAGCCGGTACACCTGTGCAAGACAGAAGGGAAGGCCGGAGGTCAGATCTAACATCACAGACCCCCCATAACTAGAGCTGAATATTCTATAAAGCACCCAAGGCCTAATGATTGGGGCCCCCACAATTTAGGAGATTTTAATATAAAACGGATCTCCCCCTCCCTTTTTCCCAGCACAGAGGTGAAGCTCTTTGCAGTCACGTATTTTATATCAGTTTATGAGGTTCGACGTATTGTGTTTACATGATCTTATACAAACAGAAGCTTTCCCGAGAATACAAAGCAGGAAGCTTCTAAAGGTTCAATGGCAGCTCAGAGAACAGGGACTTTGCTTCCAACCAACGGCTACAGGACTTAAAGTGGAACTCTGGAGAACATCAAATATGATGATCCCTTCAGTAGACCTGTTATATTTCCACTTCCTTTAAGAGGGTGACAACGGTCTACTGTGAAGATGAAGGTCCGACAGAGGGGTCATCTCTAGCCATAGATATAGGAAGTGGCGGCGGTGGGGTGTTATATAAATCTTGTATAATAATAATGTCGTTTTATGAACTGCTGATCCTTTCAGTAGACCTGTTATATTTCCACTTCCTTTAAGAGGGTGACAACGGTCTACTGTGAAGATGAGGCTCCGACAGAGGGGTCATCTCTAGCCATAGATATAGGAAGTGGCGGCGGAGGGGTGTTATATAAATCCTGTATAATAATAATGTCGTTTTATGAACTGCTGATCCTTTCAGTAGACCTGTTATATTTCCACTTCCTTTAAGAGGGTGACAACGGTGTACTTTCAAGATGAGGGTCTGACAGAGGGGTCATCTCTAGCCATAGATATAGGAAGTGGCGGCGGTGGGGTGGGGTGTTATATAAATCCTGTATAACCATAATGTCATTTTATGAACTGCTGATCCTTTCAGTAGACCTGTTATATTTCCACTTCCTTTAAGAGGGTGACAACGGTGTACTGTCAAGAGGAGGGTCTGACAGAGGGGTCATCTCTAGCCATAGATATAGGAAGTGGCGGCGGAGGGGTGTTATATAAATCCTGTATAATCATAATGTCATTTTATGAACTGCTGATCCTTTCAGTAGACCTGTTATATTTCCACTTCCTTTAAGAGGGTGACAACGGTCTACTGTGAAGATGAGGGTCCGACAGAGGGGTCATCTATAGTCATAGATATAGGAAGTGGCGGCGGTGGGGTGTTATATAAATCCTGTATAATCATAATATCGTTTTATGAACTGCTGACCTTTCAGTAGACCTGTTATATTTCCACTTCCTTTAAGAGGGTGACAACGGCGTACTGTCAAGATGAGGGTCCGACAGAGGGGTCATCTCTAGCCATAGATATAGAAAGTGGCGGCTTTGGGGTGTTATATAAATCCTGTATAATAATCATAATGTAGTTTTATGAACTGCTGATCCTTTCAGTAGACCTGTTATATTTCCACTTCCTTTAAGAGGGTGACAACGGTGTACTGTGAAGATGAGGGTCCGACAGAGGGGTCATCTCTAGCCATAGATATAGGAAGTGGCGGCGGTGGGGTGTTATATAAATCCTGTATAATAATAATGTCATTTTATGAACTGCTGATCCTTTCAGTAGACCTGTTATATTTCCACTTCCTTTAAGAGGGTGACAACGGTGTACTGCTTAGATGAGGGTCCAACAGAGGGGTCATCTCTAGCCATAGATATAGGAAGTGGCGGCGGTGGGGTGGGGAGTTATATAAATCCTGTATAATAATAATAATGTCATTTTATGAACTGCTGATCCTTTCAGTAGACCTGTTATATTTCCACTTCCTTTAAGAGGGTGACAACGGTCTACTGTGAAGATGAAGGTCCGACAGAGGGGTCATCTCTAGCCATCGATATAGGAAGTGGCGGCGGTGGGGTGTTATATAAATTCTGCATAATAATAATGTAGTTTTATGAACTGCTGATCCTTTCAGTAGACCTGTTATATTTCCACTTCCTTTAAGAGGGTGACAACGGTGTACTGTCAAGAGGAGGGTCTGACAGAGGGGTCATCTCTAGCCATAGATATAGAAAGTCGCGGCGGTGGGGTGTTATATAAATCCTGTATAATAATAATGTCATTTTATGAACTGCTGATCCTTTCAGTAGACCTGTTATATTTCCACTTCCTTTAAGAGGGTGACAACGGTGTACTGTGAAGATGAGGGTCCGACAGAGGGGTCATCTCAAGCCATAGCTATAGGAAGTGGCGGCGGTGGGGTGGGGTGTTATATAAATCTTGTATAATAATAATGTCATTTTATGAACTGCTGATCCTTTCAGTAGACCTGTTATATTTCCACATCCTTTAGGAGGTTGACAACGGTCTACTGTCAAGATGAGGGTCCGACAGAGGGGTCATCTATAGCCATAGATATAGGAAGTGGCGGCGGTGGGGTGTTATATAAATCCTGTATAATCATAATATCGTTTTATGAACTGCTGATCCTTTCAGTAGACCTGTTATATTTCCACATCCTTTAAGAGGGTGACAACGGTCTACTGTCAAGAGGAGGGTCCGACAGAGGGGTCATCTCTAGCCATAGATATAGGAAGTGGCGGCGGTGGGGTGGGGTGTTATATAAATCCTGTATAATAATCATAATGTCGTTTTATGAACTGCTGATCCTTTCAGTAGACCTGTTATATTTCCACTTCCTTTAAGAGGGTGACAACTGTGTACTTTGTAGATGAGGGTCCGACAGAGGGGTCATCTCTAGCCATAGATATAGGAAGTGGCGGCGATGGGGTGTTATATAAATCCTGTATAATAATTATAATGTAGTTTTATGAACTGCTGATCCTTTCAGTAGACCTGTTATATTTCCACTTCCTTTAAGAGGGTGACAACGGTGTACTGTGTAGATGAGGGTCCGACAGAGGGGTCATCTATAGTCATAGATATAGGAAGTGGCGGCGGTGGGGTGTTATATAAATCCTGTATAATCATAATATCGTTTTATGAACTGCTGACCTTTCAGTAGACCTGTTATATTTCCACTTCCTTTAAGAGGGTGACAACGGTGTACTGTCAAGAGGAGGGTCTGACAAAGGGGTCATCTCTAGCCATAGATATAGAAAGTGGCGGCGGTGGGGTGGGGTGTTATATAAATCCTGTATAATAATCATAATGTCGTTTTATGAACTGCTGATCCTTTCAGTAGACCTGTTATATTTCCACTTCCTTTAAGAGGGTGACAACTGTGTACTTTGTAGATGAGGGTCCGACAGAGGGGTCATCTCTAGCCATAGATATAGGAAGTGGCGGCGATGGGGTGTTATATAAATCCTGTATAATAATAATAATGTAGTTTTATGAACTGCTGATCCTTTCAGTAGACCTGTTATATTTCCACTTCCTTTAAGAGGGTGACAACTGTGTACTGTGTAGATGAGGGTCCGACAGAGGGGTCATCTCTAGCCATAGATATAGGAAGTGGCGGCAGTGGGGTGTTATATAAATCCTGTATAATAATAATGCTGTTTTATGAACTGCTGATCCTTACAGTAGACCTGTTATATTTCCACTTCCTTTAAGAGGGTGACAACGGTGTACTGCAAAGATGAGGGTCCGACAAAGGGGTCATCTCTACCCATAGATATAGGAAGTGGCGGCGGTGGGGTGTTATATAAATCCTGTATAATAATAATGTCATTTTATGAACTGCTGATCCTTTCAGTAGACCTGTTATATTTCCACTTCCTTTAAAAGGGTGACAACGGTGTACTGTCAAGATGAGGGTCCGACAAAGGGGTCATCTCTAACCATAGATATAGGAAGTGGCGGCGGTGGGGTGGGGGGGGGGGAAGGTTGTTGCTCTCAGTCGGTGCTGATACTCCGGCTCACACTAGATGTCACTGTCACCACTGTGACTCCATGTCAGGCCCCTACAGCCTCTCCTGTGTCACAGCGGAGGAGCCGGTGACACCAACCACCATGATAACATATAAGACACGGCTGACAGAGTACAGCATAACCTCAAACCACCCCAGTAACCATTCCAGGGCCGCAGCCTGGCGAAGGAGGCATGGAGACGGGGCGGTCAGGCTGGGCTGCGCAGCAGGCGTGGGGGTTAATAGGCTTTCGGGATGTTATGTACACAGCTGCCGAGATATTTTTACATACAGAACACACGTCCCTGTGATACACGTCCCCTCCCTGCCCCTCTCTCCCAGGGACACAAACACACAGAAATGCCATGCCTGGAAATACATACGTCTTTGTAAACTGTAATCACCTAATCTCATCGGGAACTTTCCGAGGGGGGGGGGGGCCTCGAAGGGGATGATCTCTATTATACATATTCTCTAACGATAATATATTTTGCTTTGCATTCACCCTTAAAGTGACCACACACCTTACAATCTGATCATGAGGTTTCTTTTCTCTTGTATTATTTTTATCTGTAGTCTAGATCAGTGGTCTCCAAACCGTGGCCCTTTGCTTGCCTTCATTCGGCCCTTGGGGCCTCCAACTGATAACAACAATGAGACACTATCCCTCCCACTGACACCAAAGATGAGGCACTATTCCTCCCACTGACACCAAAGATGAGGCTCTATTCCTCCCACTGACACCAAAGATGGGGCACTATTCCTCCCACTGACACCAAAGATGAGGCTCTATTCCTCCCACTGACACCAAAGATGGGGCACTATCCCTCCCACTGACACCAAAGATGGGGCACTATCCCTCCCACTGACACCAAAGATGGGACACTATTCCTCCCACTGATACCAATGATGGGGCACTATTCCTCCCACTGACACCAATGATGGGGCACTATTCCTCCCACTGACACCAATGATGGGGCACTATTCCTCCCACTGACACCAATGATGGGGCACTATTCTTTCCACTGACACCAATGATGGGGCACTATTCCTCCCACTGACACCAATGATGGGGCAGTATTCCTCCCACTGACACCAAAGATGGGGCACTATTCCTCCCACTGACACCAAAGATGGGGCACTATTCCTCCCACTGACACCAAAGATGGGGCACTATTCCTCCCACTGACACCAATGATGGGGCACTATCCCTCCCACTGACACCAAAGATGGGGCAGTATTCCTCCCACTGACACCAAAGATGAGGCACTATTCCTCCCACTGACACCAAAGATGGGGCAGTATTCCTCCCACTGACACCAAAGATGGGACACTATTCCTCCCACTGACACCAAAGATGGGGCAGTATTCCTCCCACTGACACCAAAGATGAGGCACTATTCCTCCCACTGACACCAACGATGGGGCACTATCCCTCCCACTGACACCAAAGATGGGGCACTATTCCTCCCACTGACACCAAAGATGAGGCACTATTCCTCCCACAGACACCAACGATGGGGCACTATCCCTCCCACTGACACCAAAGATGGGGCAGTATTCCTCCCACTGACACCAAAGATGGGACAGTATTCCTCCCACTGACACCAAAGTTGGGGCACTATTCCTCCCACTGACACCAAAGATGGTGACACTGTACTGCTAGCGTGACAGTATGTAAAAAAAAAAAACCCATAAATAATAATATAAAAAAAAATAAAAATGTAAAAAAAAATGTTTAAAAATTATAATTTTTGGTTATAAACTAATTTGGGTTATTTTTTTTCTTTACTAAAAAGATAACGGAATACATTTTAGCCAAGATTTATGATTAAATATTATTTATTTGCTACATTTTATAAGAAAAACACTTTTTTTCAAAATGTTTGGGCTTTTTCATTTATATAGCCAACGATGGGGCACTATCCCTCCCACTGACACCAAAGATGGGGCAGTATTCCTCCCACTGACACCAAAGATGAGGCACTATTCCTCCCACAGACACCAACGATGGGGCACTATCCCTCTCACTGACACCAAAGATGGGGCAGTATTCCTCCCACTGACACCAAAGATGGGACAGTATTCCTCCCACTGACACCAAAGATGGGGCACTATTCCTCCCACTGACACCAAAGATGGGGCACTATTCCTCCCACTGACACCAAAGATGGGGCACTATTCCTCCCACTGACACCAAAGCTGAGGCACTATTCCTCCCACTGACACCATAGGTGGGGCAGTAGTTCTCCCACTGACACCAAAGATGGGAACTATTCCTCCCCCAAATACAGGCCTGCTACTGTATCCACCACACTGATACCTGGCTACTCTAAAGAGGACTCAGGACTGACCGACACACTCCCTTCTACACCAGGCCATGATTACTGTGGATTTCAAGAACTTGGCAAATGACCAGATTAATGGTAAAGCTATGAGGAAGTATTCCTCCCACTGACACCATTGATGAGGCAGTATTCCTCCCACTGACACCAAAGATGGTGACACTGTACTGCTAGCGTGACAGTATGTAAAAAAAAAAACCCCATAAATAATAATATAAAAAAAATAAAAATGTAAAAAAAAAATGTTTAAAAATTATAATTTTTGGTTATAAACTAATTTGGGTTATTTTTTTTCTTTACTAAAAAGATAACGGAATACATTTTAGCCAAGATTTATGATTAAATATTTTTTATTTGCTACATTTTATAAGAAAAACACTTTTTTTCAAAATGTTTGGGCTTTTTCATTTATATAGCAAAAAAAAATAAAAATCCCAGCGGTGAATAAATACCACCAAAATAAAGCTTTATCTGTCTCAAAAAATGCTAAAAAATTCATATGGGTACAGTGTTGCATGATATAAAGATATATATAGGGGAATCAGGACCTCCTTCCTCCTGCTGGTGACCCCTCTAGTGATATAAAGATCTATATAGGGGAATCAGGACCTCCTTCCTCCTGCTGGTGACCCCTCTAGTGATATAAAGATCTATATAGAGGAATCAGGACCTCCTTCCTCCTGCTGGTGACCCCTCTAGTGATATAAAGATCTATATAGAGGAATCAGGACCTCCTTCCTCCTGCTGGTGACCTCTCTAGTGATATAAAGATCTATATAGAGGAATCAGGACCTCCTTCCTCCTGCTGGTGACCCCTCTAGTGATATAAAGATCTATATAGAGGAATCAGGACCTCCTTCCTCCTGCTGGTGATCCCTCTAGTGATATAAAGATCTATATAGGGGAATCAGGACCTCCTTCCTCCTGCCGGTGACCCCTCTAGTGATATAAAGATCTATATAGAGGAATCAGGACCTCCTTCCTCCTGCCGGTGACCCCTCTAGTGATATAAAGATCTGTATAGGGGAATCAGGACCTCCTTCCTCCTGCCGGTGACCCCTCTAGTGATATAAAGATCTGTATAGGGGAATCAGGACCTTCTTCCTCCTGCTGGTGACCTCTCTAGTGATATAAAGATCTATATAGAGGAATCAGGACCTCCTTCCTCCTGCTGGTGATCCCTCTAGTGATATAAAGATCTATATAGAGGAATCAGGACCTCCTTCCTCCTGCTGGTGAGCCCTCTAGTGATATAAAGATCTATATAGAGGAATCAGGACCTCCTTCCTCCTGCCGGTGATCCCTCTAGTGATATAAAGATCTATATAGAGGAATCAGGACCTCCTTCTTCCTGCCGGTGATCCCTCTAGTGATATAAAGATCTATATAGAGGAATCAGGACCTCCTTCCTCCTGCCGGTGACCCCTCTAGTGATATAAAGATCTATATAGAGGAATCAGGACCTCCTTCCTCCTGCCGGTGACCCCTCTAGTGATATAAAGATCTATATAGAGGAGTCAGGACCTCCTTCCTCCTGCCGGTGACCCCTCCAGTGATATAAAGATCTATATAGAGGAATCAGGACCTCCTTCCTCCTGCCGGTGACCCCTCCAGTGATATAAAGATCTATATAGAGGAGTCAGGACCTCCTTCCTCCTGCTGATGACCCCTCTAGTGATATAAAGATCTATATAGAGGAATCAGGACCTCCTTCCTCCTGCTGATGACCCCTCTAGTGATATAAAGATCTATATAGAGGATCAGGACCTCCTTCCTCCTGCTGGTGACCCCTCTAGTGATATAAAGATCTATATAGAGGATCAGGACCTCCTTCCTCCTGCTGGTGATCATCTGAAATAAGTATCCCCCAAGTCCTTTTCCTCTGAAGTGTTGGCCAACACTGTACCCCCAATGTTGTAATCTCTCAAGGGATTATTTTTCCCTAGGGGCATTATTTTACATTTAGAAACACTGAACTGCAATTTCCACTTTTTTGACAAATCTTCCAGCAATGCCAAATCATGTTCCATGCTACAAGCACCTCCAGGGATATCAGCCCTACTGCACACCTTTGTGTCATCACCAAAAAGACATACCTTACCCAACAAACCTTTAGTTATGTCACTTACATACAGATTGAATAGAACAGGACCTACAGAGCCCTGGGGTACACCACTAGTGACTGGTCTCTGTTACGAGTAAACCCCATTTACAACCACACTCTGGTATCTATCCTTTCGCCAGCTGCATAGCCACTGAACCACCCAAGGGCTAAGTCCTAGATTGTACAACTTTTGTATTAGATCATTATGTGGAACTGCATCAAATGCCTTGCTGACCATCCTGGTCCAAAACATTGGTAATATAGTAAAAAAAATCCAATCAGATTGGTCTGACGTGATCTGCTCTTGGTAAAGCCATGCTGCTTTGGATCCAGCAAGTTGGTCTCAAGTAACGTCTTGTACGTCTCAAGTAACATCCATATGAATGGCAGGACCCAAAGTTTCCCAGCAGAACGTTGAGCAAAGCCTCACACTGCCTACACAGGCTTGCCTTCTTCCCATACTGCATCCCAGTGCCACCTCTTCCCCGGGTAGGTGACGCACACACACCCGGCCATCCACATCATGCAAAAGTAAACATGATCCATCAGACCAGGCTTCTTCCATCGCTCTGTGGTCCAGTTCTGATGCTAACCTTTGTAGGTGCTTTTGGCTCAGCATAGGCACCCTGACCGGTCTGCAGCTACACAACCCCATACACAACAAACTGTGATGCCCATTTTGTTCTGTTTTCAACACATCAACTTCAGAGACAACATGTTCACTTGCTGCCTAATGGCTTTCAGATGCCATTGTAACAAGATAATCAATGCTATTCATTTAACCTGTCAGTGGTCATAAAGTGATGGCTGATCGGTGTATATTGTGATCAATATTTATTACCTGCACACACCTTGCCTGACAAAGAAGTCCGGGGGGGGGGGGGGGAATACTTCTGCACTGAACTGCGATTAAAAATAAATGGCAACACAGGGCACCACACTGCAGGACGCACATTGTTGTGCGCCTTTAGTAGCTCAAGGTAAATTGCGACTTTATACATTTTGTGTGGGTTGTCAATGCTCAGAAATAAAAAGTCCTTCATGATGCTTTTTCAGCACAGCAGATGACACAGGTGCGACGCAACACACTGCAGATTTTAGTTGGGCTGCGGTTACCTTTGAATTGCGATGCAGAAACATGTTAACCCCTTCACGCCGGCGCCTCCCGACCCTTTAAGAGTTTCAGAAGCCGGGAGGCGGGGCGGGGGCTTAGGGTCATGTGACCGCCGCCCCTATATAGAGGGATACGTGATCGTCACTTTCAAATCGACCTAGACAGATAATAAGTGACTTTTATGAAAATAAGGATCCATATCCCGGAGCATTAAGTGAACTGAGTCTAAAATAATGGGAAAAAAATGATTATTAGATACAGAAAAGTAAGACCTGAATGTAATGGGTTGAGGGTATGATAATTGATGAGCCCTCAATGTAATATTCTACAATGTCGTTGGTTTTCTAGAGAAAAATACATTTAAATGACAGATGGGGAACAGAGGAAGTAACAATTCCACAGACGGACCCGGTACAATGTATCTCATTGTTGTAGACGCTTGGGCCGCAGACCAAGATTGTGTTTCAATGCAAATAGATCCTTGAAAGGTTTTCAGTGTATGTATTCTGTAGTCAGCACGGGGTTTATTTACTAAAGCTGGGGAGTCCAAAATCAGACTCCCTTCTGCATAGAAACCAATCAGCTTCTAACCTCAGCTTGTTCAATGAAGCTTTGGCAATGAAACCTGGAAGCTGATTGGTTTCTATGCAGAAGTGAGTCTGATTTTGCACTCTCCAGCTTTAGTAAATAAACCACCACATGTCATGGGCCTGCTGGCCGGAGACACACAGGACACCTACCATAGAGATTGAGCTTTCCTTACATGTCATAATCTACTCTACAATAAACAAAGATGGAATCCGATTGGTGAAGAGAGAGGGAGATTATAGATAGTGAGATAGATGCACTGTATGGCCAAAAGTATTGTATGTAGGCCCCCTATCTAACTGACTAAGTTCAGGTGTTTCCAGTGAAGGCTATTGGCAATATTACACCATATAAAGACATTTTAGACTAGACTTTCTCAACCTTCTTACCCCAAAGGAACCCTTGAAATCATTTTCAGGTCTTAAGGAACTCCTGCTAAAACTAGTTCATTGGTTGTGAATGAGAAAATGCCCCTTCATTGGTGGTCAGTGGGAAGAACGTTCCCTTTACAGTGTTGGTCAGATTGCCATTCTTACAGACAGCTGGAAAGATCATCGGTGCCATGCAGTTGGCTCTGTCAAGTGGCAGTGACCCGGGAACTATGCATGAACCATCAGATGGAAGGTCAAACAGCCACAACTCAAGGAAACCCTGGAGGAACTGTCAGGAATGGACTTGCCAATAATGGTGGGACTCACCTGCCTTGTGGGCTGCAGTACCAGGGCTGGCCAGCGGGTGCTCTCAGCAATCAGAGACTCACCCCTGCAGTCAGCCAAACACCTGAAGCTGATTGCAGGGGTTGTATTTAAGGAATGGCCAGACTCACAGTCAGGGCCTTGGTGAGTGTTTTTCCATGGGCCCCTGTACCTTGTATCCTGTATTCCTGTTCCTGTCTGACTTGTTGCCGACCCTGCCTGATCCTGACCTCTGCTGACTTCTCCTGCTTGATCCCTGGCTTGTGACCCTGACCATTCTCTGCCTGACCCTCTGTACCGCGCTGCCCGTGAGTTACTGAACCCAGCTTGTGACCCCGACCACTCTCCCGCCTGTTCCTGGTACTCCGTTTGCCCGTTTGCTACTGACCCGGCCTGCCTGACTACTCTTTGTATTGTATGTATTGTTAACGGTGGGTGGTTTGGTTTGTTTGCACTGCGTTTTGTATTGTTAGTCTTAAAAAATTATATTGTTTATACCATATCTGAAGCCTGCGTTTCCCTGTGTCAGTCCACACACCTCTGGTCATACCTGGAGCCCTGACAGGAACCCTAAGGTTTCATGGAACCCTGCTTGAGAATGGCTGTTTTAGACATAACCAAAAAAAATAACCAAAAGCTGGAATCCGATTGGTGAAGAGAGAGGGAGATTAAAGATAGTGAGATAGATGCACTGTATGGCCAAAAGTATTGTATGTTGGCCCCCTCTCTAAATGACTGAATTCTGGTGTTTCCAGTGAAGGCTACTGGCAATATTACACCATATAAAGACATTTTAGACTAGACTTTCTCAACCTTCTTACCCCAAAGGAACCCTTGAAATTATTTTCAGGTCTTAAGGAACCCCTGCTAAAACTAGTTCATTGGTGGTGAATGAGAAAATGCCCCTTCATTGGTGGTCAGTGGGAAGAACATTCCGTTTACAGTGTTGGTCAGATTGCCATTCTTACAGACAGCTGGAAAGATCATCGGTGTCATGCAGTTGGCTCTGTCAAGTGGCAGTGACCCGGGAACTGTGCATGAACCATCGGATGGAAGGTCAATCAGCCACAACTCAAGGAAACCCTGGAGGAACCCTAAGGTTTCATGGAACCCTGCTTGAGAATGGCTGTTTTAGACAGTTGTGCTCTTTCAACCTTGGTGACAGTTGCTATTCTAGCATGAAAGTGGCCCTTGTGCCCAAAGCTAGCTCTATAGACTTCTGCACAATCTGGATCAGACACCTTCACCTATTCTTACCAAATATCATTGTATCAACCTGAACTAAGGAAGTGGCAACTTGTCAGGAAAGTCATTTTTTGGTGAAATATGGCAATTCAATGTTCATTAAAACAGAATGATTCTGACTTACCTTTAGACAATTGACAACGGGCGCCTCTTGTCAGTCAGAATACCAACAGGTTTTTTTAGACTTTTTTTAGCTCACCTGTTTCAAATAACTGCCTAAGAACCACACATATACTAGATTTGGACCAATATGGTGTAGAGAGTGACCACTTTCATACTGCGTGGAGAAAGGGTTTTCTCAACCTGTGCACACAGAAGGTTGAGTGTCTCTACCTCATAGGGTACTTATTCTCCTTTTTTCTGCTGTTGATGAACCTTATAATATAATTATTATTTCTAAACTAACTACGTTATAAGGACTCTCCCACCTCCTTTTTTTCTTTTTGGGTGGACACCCCGAGGTGCTGTAGAGACTGCTGGTGAGTCCCTTAGGGACTGAATGCCTCAGACCTTCATGGACCAACACACCCCAAATCTCAGCTTCATAAATACATGGTTTGAATGGTTTGGTGTGGAAGAACTTGAATGGTCTGAATGGAGGCCTTGACTCAACCCTACTGAACACTTTTGGGATGAATTGGAACACAACTGTGAGCCAGGACGTCTCATCCAACATCAGTACCTGACCTCAGATTTACACATTGGTGTGGAGGAACTTGAGTGGCCTAAACAAAGATCTGACCTCAACCCTACTGAACGCCTTTTTGGGATGAACTGGAATGCCAACTGTGAGCCAGATCTTCCCATTCATTATCAGTACCCGCCGGGATCCAATATGCTCATCCTTTACTCTCAATGAATATCTTGACACTCCTATAGAAACTGCCTTGATGGGATCGTGTCTGGAGGGAGTCTGACACCACATCCACCTTTCGCCCTTACCTCTTTTCTTACTCCTTCTCCTCTCTCTTTTCTTCTCCATAGTTTAGGACCTAACATGGAACTCTGTCCACCACTTTGCAGATCTAGGTCCATCCAAATTGCCAGCCCTAGTCACTCCTAAAACCATTCCTTGGACCTAAACTGAAGCCTAGGATACAGATCATCACCTTATGCCATCCCCTATTTCCCATCCAAGACATCAATGACAAACCAGTGACTGAACGGCACTGTGTTTCAGTGAACACACCATCAGCTATATTATCAAATGGCCCTGGATTTCCAGATTGTCAATCCTACATTTTTAAGCCTTGATGAAGGAAATGCCTAAAAATGCTCTGGCTACTACACTAGGAATAAACTTCTTTCTAAATATACCTTTTTGATGTGGTGCTTTAATCTCTGGATCAGAGTTTTGCCTACCCAACCAGGTTTACGGTGGTAACCCCTTGACTTGTGAAAGCAGCCTACCTACCAATCGGATGTTTCACAGGGATCACACTAACATAAAGTTGGCAGTAATTTGAAAAAGAGACTACCTACTACTAGCTATAGGTTCCCAGAGCATAACCTTCAATATAGCCTTCCCTGATGTTAAATCAGGATCAGAAAACCTTTGAGAAACTTCTAAGCCTTCCAGGAGTGGTCGGCACACAACTGTTGATTGAATACTTTACCTGTTAAACCTGTTTTGTATAATATTAAAACCTCAATAAAAAATAGTTGATATCCAACATCAGTACAACATCACATTTGCTTTTTAGGCTGAATAGGTACAAATTCCCATAGGCACACTAAAAATTCATGTGCAAAGTCTTCTCAGAATAGTGGAACTTGTTATTTATGCGTAGGGGAGTAATAAGAAAGGGGATTCTTCTCTGTTCCAGCATGATTGGGCCCCCTGTGCACAAAACCAGTTCTACGAACACATGGCTTGATGAGGTTGGCGTGGAGGAACTAAACTGGCCTCTATAACCTCAACACTACTGGGAGCCATGGTCTTCCTATCCAACATCAGTACCTGACCTCACAAATGCTTATTTGGCTGAATGAGCACAAATTCCCGCAAACACGCTCCAAAATCTTGTGGAAAGCCTTCACAGAAGAATGGAGGCTGTTATAGCAAGAGTGGACAACTCTACATTGATGGCCATGGGTTTGGAAACAAGCTCATATAAGTGTGACGGTCAGGTTGAGTGATGTAGATATTCACATATCCATTAAATAGGTTTGTGTGTGCTGGGGTGTGTGTATGTGTATATATATATATATATATATATACACACACACACTGATCAGCAATAACATTATGACCACTACAGATAAAGTGAATAACACTGATTATCTCGTGACAAGACAATGGCATGTGAAAGTGGGTGGGATATGTTAGGCAGCAAATAGCTATGTTGTCCCTGAAGTTGATGTGTTGAAAGCAGAAAGATGGGCAAGTGTAAGGATCTAAGCGACTTTTGGTAAAGGCCAAATTGTAATGGCTAGACGACTAGGTCAGAGCAACTCCAAAACTGCAGCTCTTGTGGGAAGTTCCCGGTCTGCAGTGGTCAGGACCTACTAAAAGTGGTCCAAGGAAGGAAAAACGGTGAACCAGTGACAGGGTCAGCCAAGGCTCCCTGATGCACATGGGGAATGAAGGCTGGCACGCATAGCCCAATTCAATAGAAGAGCTACTGGAACTCAAATTGCTTTACAGGTTAAAGTTGGTTCTAATAGAAAATAACTATATACACATTACTGGAAGTATGGCTCATCAATAAAGGGTGCTGTAGCAACTACCAGCTTGGAATGGAAACATCATAGGCAAATGTACATATTCGCCAGCACACCATGGATCTCGATATGGTCCAAAAAGATCACATCACAAAGAAAAGTGCAACATTTTGGAGTTGCGCAAGACCCCTTCGTCAGGCAGGGCACAGAGCATCAGAACTGGACCACGGAACAATGGAAGAAGGTGGCCTGGACTGATCAGTCACATTGTCTTTTACATCCTGTGGATGGCCAGGTGGGTATGCATTGCTTACCTGGGGAATGGATGGCACCAGGATGAAGTTTGGGAATACGTCAAGCTAGCAGACGCAGTGTGATGCTTTGTCTAGTGGAGTCCATGCCTTGATGGGTCAGGGCTGTTTTGGGAACCTACTCAATATTGAGTGGGTGGTTATAATGTTACGGCTGATTGGTGTGATTGAGCTATATATATATATATATATATATCAGAGTAGATAAAAGTATAGATGATAACACCTATCCACAATTAGAAAAGGAACCTTTATGACCAATGACAGACAGATATATCTATAAATACTGTGCATACATGTAGATCTCTAACAGATTGTTATTATATATCCATAATTAGAGAAAAATAACTACATTAACAAATAAATCGAAAGCACGATAACACTCAGAAATATCTCAGATACATCAATAGATGCAGAAATAGAATTATTTATTATCCGAGGCGGGGGGATAGATAAGTACATCTGCAGGTCCAATGATTTCATATCTATAATTAGGGAAGGGATAAGAACCTGACAGGTCATCTATAGATACACTGATATATCTTTCAGATGGGAACGGATAAACACAGTTACTGATCCACAGATAGACAGGTGCTGCTATGATTAGACACCAACAGATAAATACATTTATAGATCAGCAGAAAGATGCATGGATCTATAATTATTTAAGAGGAAAGCAATTGGAACATGCTTCAAAGGAGCGGATAAATCTTTGAATAAGATGCAGACATTTATGGAAAGTACCAAGATATAGACATATCCGTAGATTAGGTGTGGAATTATAGTACATATTACAAATAAAGTATGAAATTACAGTACTAGAATGGATAAATACATTACAAATGAAATATAAATGTGCAGATTGATATAAATAAGGGATATCATTGCAAATGATAACATGGGAAGTGTAGCACCTGAAGGAACGAAAGTTTAAAGCTGGACGCCAGGTACAAAAACTTTAATTGAAATATACTCCTTAAAGCGGAGCTCCACCCAAAAGTTCAGTTTTAAAGACTGGTCCCCAGCTCCCCATTAAGAATTGGCTCCTTTGGGAGCGGGTACCTGAAATTGACAGGCACCAGCTCCCACTTGCGCTGCGATTGCCTAGGCCAGGGGTAGGCAACCTGCGGCTCTCCAGCTGTTGCAGGACTACAAGTTCCATCATGCCTCTGCAAGTCATAGCTGTAACTGTCAGTTTTGTAATGTTGCAATGCCTCATGGGAAATGTAGTTCCCAGGGGCGGACTGTAAACACATGGGGCCCCTGGGCAATAGGGGATCATGGGGCCACTGTGTCCTTGCTCAAACTCAAAAAAGCCTATGAAAAAGGTACCAGGGGCATCTCATGGGGCCCCCTACTGACCCCGGACCCTCGGGCAGTGCCCGAGTTACCAAATGGTCAGTCCGCCCCTGGTAGTTCCACAACAGCTAGAGAGCCGCAGGTTGCCTACCTCTGCCCTAGGCGATCGAAAAGCGTAAGTTGTTGTCCCCCCTGTAGTCCTATGGGACATGTGACAGGTCCCAGAAGACTACAGGACCATTCAGAAAGGGCAGCGCTACTCCCGCAGGTGCAGTGGCATCTGGCTGGGAAGCTGAAATTGTTCTCATTGAGATATTGATTAAAATATTACTTTTCGAAGGGGTGTACTCATTTATACTGAGCACTGTACGTAGATCTAACCCCTCAGAAGCCGCTGGTATTAAATGGTCCTGTATCCCCACTTGAGCACACACAGCCAGGCACACAGCATTGTCTTCTCTCTCACTGGCTTAATAAAACAGTCTAGGGGTATCTTTTGTATTTTTATTGCTGCTGTAAAACTCAGGATCGGTATGGGGAGGCATGGAATACCGAAGTAACTGAGGACTCCCACAAAGTCTTTACTTGCTGGTAGAAATACTAAAGTTTGCTTTTGTGTAAAGGTGAGAACTGCATACGATCTCTGGGGCATAGAACAGAGGTCATTACTCACAGGCCTCGGGATCATTAGATGCCATCTTCTGATATCCACCGAGTGAGGGTAGACGCAGACTAATGATACCAGCAACTGCTGGACCCTCTTCCATCCAGCCTTCACCTGGAATCCTCCAGAGAGCTTTTCCAGACCAAAAAACAGGAAACCCCAGACTTTAGGGAATAGGCCCCCCAGCCTAACTATGGCTGGTCCTCAATGATCTCACAGCTGTGTCCAGGGGCGGACTGACAACTCATGGGGCTCCTGGACAATATGGGATCATGGGGCTCCTGTGTCCTTGCCCAAACTCAAAAAAGCCTATGAAAAAGGTAACAGGGGCATCTCATGGGGCCCCCTACTGACCCCGGGCCTTCGGGCAGTGCCTGAGTTTCCAAATGGTCAGTCCGCCCCGGAGGGCCAGAAGGTTCCACTAGCAGCGTTCACCCAGGATCCAAAGACCCTCTGCTCTGGTGCTTAACTATCTATGGGCTATCCAGCCACCTTATGGGTTCCCATAAACATTATAGTTGCTTTCGCATTCTTCTGCCCAATACAATTCTAGAACCTTCCAGAATGAAAGGGAAGAACAATCAGATCAGCAGTCTTTGTAACACTGAGCTTCTCCAGAGCAAAAAAACAGGAAACCCCAAACTTTAGGGAATAGGCTCCCCAGCCTAACTATAACTGGGTCCAAAATGACCTCACAGCAGCATCTTAGCAGACTGGCCAGAGGGGCAGAGCCCCTCAGACAGGGGTCTCCTCTAGCAAGACTTACTCAGGATCCAAAGACCCTTTGCTCTGGTGTTTTCGACTATTTATGGGCTCTCCAATCACCTTCTGGACACACCTCCCCAGGGATTGGCTAGGCTGCCATAAACATTCAAGCTACTTTCCCATTCTTCCACACACTGCACTTCTCAAACCTTCCAGAATGCAAGGGAAAGCAATCAGAACATCAGCCTGTGTAACACTGAGCTTCTCTAGACCCATAAAACAGGAAAAACACAGACATTAGGGAATAGGTCCCCCAGCCTAACCATGACTGGGTCCTCAATGATCTTACAGGAGTGTCTCAGCAGACTGCCCATGCTGGCAGAGCCCCTCAGACAGGGGTCTCCCCCTCCAGGATCCAAAAACCCTCTGCTCTGGTGCTTCAGATTTCATATGGACTCTCCAACAACCTTCGGGACACACCTCTTCAGGGATCGACAGGGTTGCCTTAAGTATTCAAGCTGCTCTTCCATTCTTCCACCTACTGAATTCTAGAACCTTCCAGAATGCAGGGGAAACCAATCAGACCAGCAGCCTGGGTAACACTGAGCAGGCCAAACCAATCAACCTCTGCTTCACTGACTACAGAGGAGATGAACTAAATTTATCTAGCAGCCTATGCTAACTACGAGGGTGCTACATATATACTTCCAGTGGTCCAACTGGAAAATTTGCCATACCTAAATTTCAGGTTTAAGAACAGATTCTCCCGTTGTACTAATACTGGAGAGGAAACAACACCACATTCCTTTTTTTTAACCCATATGATTGCTCATTCACCACCATGGATCTGTCTGAGCCATAGACCCAAGATCCAAGATATACCAGTGACACACATGACCTAAGTGGACCTAAGTGGACCTAACTGGTTTGGTGTGGGTGGAAATTGATTGACCTCTCCGATCATTAAAAAAAAACTCAACTGAACAAGAAATACAAAAACAAGAAACGTGTGTGGCAGAATCGTAAGGAACAGACGGGCAATTGCAATACAAAAGACGAGGGTTGGAAAAGCGATTGCAATGTGGAGAGGCACACACAGATCAGTAGATAGACGTATGGAGGATAAGAGCAGCGAGCAGCTGTGTCCCTGCAGGCAGTCTATAGAGTACACTGAGCCTGCTCCGGGAGGAGGTGAGGACCCGTACTGCTTGTTTTTCTATAAGAAGCTCTGTGCTGGGTCACGTCAGGTCGAGTGGGAAGCTTGCCCAGCTCTAGGTTTTAAAGGAAAAACATACAGAAAGGCACAAAAACACAGCAGTTTCCTTCATTAAATTCCACTCTACCTGCCATGGGCGTCCAGCCACAATGGAATTTCCCACTTTGGCCTTCAAGAGATCAGCTGTTATTTATAGCCAGACTCAAGAAACATGTATGGAGGCTGTACGTGAAATTCGGCTGACACATCTGTGCAGAAGTCTCGAAGACATATTTTCATCGGTGTTAACCTAAGCACTGAAAACTGAATGACTGAGAGAACAAATATGTCATCTATTGACGCTTACAAGTCCTTAGATGTGGAGCCAAATGAAGGTTTTTTTCTTCATGCTTTTCTCCTTTATTTTTTGGTGACCTTACCAGCAACAAGCTTCCTGTCCTGGGGTGACAACGCTCACTGTACTGATCTATGGAGGAGCAATGTTGTCACCGTATACCAAGTTCTTTCATTCAGAGAACAGGGAACAATGTATAACTTAAAAAACTAGCTGTCCGGCTGGGGTGTCCTTCTCACAAGACCACCTTAACGAGGGGATTAAAGCAAACCTATAACAAAATGGCATGCCTAAACAGATATTCCACTATATGGCCAAGAGTTTGACCATCACACCTACTATGTATGATTGTGTTCAAGTCAGGGGTGGACTGACCAATTGGAAACTCGGGCACTGCCCGAGGGCCCGGGGTCAGTAGGGGGTCCCATGAGATGCCCCTGGTACCTTTTTCATAGGCTTTTTTGAGTTTGGGCAAGGACACAGGGGCCCCATGATCCCCTCTTGCCCGGGGGCCCCATGAGTTGTCAGTCCGCCCCTGCATAGAACCCTTTCCCACTGATGCGCATTTGCTGCGCTGTAACACAGCTTTACAGAGGGTCAAAAGCGCATCAAAATTATTTCCCTTTAAATCCTATGAGACTTTTCACATCGTTGTGTTGCGTTTGCGCTGTGGTTTGAAACGTCCTGCATGCTGCATCTTTGGTACGCTTTTCGAAAGCGCATCAAAGATGCACCCTCCATTTAAGTTAATGGGAAATGCACCAAAAAAGCATCCATGGTGTGTTTTTAGGTGCATTTTTAGCCAGCAACATGCAACTTAATTCCTGTGAGCCCGTTCTGTGACGGACCTAGCCTCAGCACCACTCAACCCACTTCCTGTTAGCATAGACTTTCATGGACCTTCACCCAGCACCACTCAGCTCACTTCCTGTGAACCAAGGCTGTCAAGGACCCAACCCCGAGACCACTCAGGCCACTTTCCATGAGCCCCCACCCCCAACACCATTTAACCCACATCTTGTGAGTCCAGGCTGTGATGGACCTAACCTCAACACCACTTCCTGTTAGCTTAGACTTTCATGGACCTGCACCCAACACCACTCAACCAACTTCTTGTGAGCCAAGGTTGTCAGGGACCCACCCCCAACACCACTCAACGCACTTTCTGTAAGTCCAGGCTGTGATGGACCTAACCTTAACACCACTCAACCCACTTCCTATGAGCCAAAGCTTTCATGAACCTGCCCCAGTCCCATTCAACTCATTTCTTTCAACCCACATCTTTTCCTGGTTAAACAACGGCCACCAACATTCAACCCAATTTTGTATGAGGCCAGGCTGTCAAGGACCTGCTCCCAACACCACTCAATCCACTTCCTGTGAGCCCAGGCCATCATGGACCCACCAAATGGGGATGTTTCAACACATTGGCCTAGGCTTACAGTACAATACTGCAGAGAGCAGTGCTGACTGCCACTAACTTAACACTATTCAACCCACTTCCTATGAGCCCAAGCTTTCATGGACCTGCCCCAGCCCCAGCCCCATTCAACTCATTTCTTTCAACCTACATCTTTTTCAGGTTAAACAACGGCCACCAACATTCAACCCAATTTTGTATGAGCCCAGGCTGTCAAGGACCTGCTCCCAACACCACTCAGCCCACTTTCTGTGTGCCCCCACCCCCAACACCATTCAACCCACATCCTGTGAGTCCAGGCTGTGATGGACCTAACCTCAACACCACTTCCTGTTAGCTTAGACTTTCATGGACCTGCACCCAACACCACTCAACCCACTTCCTGTGAGCCAAGGCTGTCAGGGACCCACCCCCAACACCACTCAACCCACTTTCTGTAAGTCCAGGCTGTGATGGACCTAACCTTAACACCACTCAACCCACTTCCTATGAGCCAAAGCTTTCATGAACCTGCCCCAGTCCCATTCAACTCATTTCTTTCAACCCACATCTTTTCCTGGTTAAACAACGGCCACCAACATTCAACCCAATTTTGTATGAGGCCAGGCTGTCAAGGACCTGCTCCCAACACCACTCAATCCACTTCCTGTGAGCCCAGGCCATCATGGACCCACCAAATGGGGATGTTTCAACACATTGGCCTAGGCTTACAGTACAATACTGCAGAGAGCAGTGCTGACTGCCATCACAAGGGGAAGAGGAAGCTAACCTAAAAACCAACCAAAAGACGTCATGAAAAAAAGGCGTGTATGGAGGGTATTTAAAGAAAACACTGAAGAAGGTTGTCACAGTCCTATAACAGAGGGTATGATGAGAGTATATGTATTTCCTTTATAAATCTTTTAAAAAGACAAATCTGATCTTACATATGTGTTTGCCACACTTCTGTACGTGCTTCCATTCTTTCAGAAAAGAAAACAACACACCATCAATACTTCATCGTGCCTAAAGCACGTTCTGCATTTTGCAGACACCTGAAGGAGTCAATATAAGTAGAGAAGCTATACAACACATAAATGTCCGCACATCACTGCTTGCTAATAACCAGGTGACCAGACCATTTTTTAAATCGGTTTATACCAGGGGCGGACTGACAACTCATGGGGCCCCGGGCAATAGGGGATCATGGGGCCCCTGTGTCCTTGCCCAAACTCAAAAAAGCCTATGGAAAAGGTACCAGGGGCATCTCATGGGGCCCCCTACTGACCCCGGGCCCTCGGGCAGTGCCCGAGTTTCCAAATGGTCAGTCCGCCCCTGCTCTATACATTATTTTATACAAACATTTAAATACAAGAAGAAGAAGAAGCATCGCATTTACATATCCAGATCTACAGATCAAGCTGAAAGATGGAGAGAGGGGCTGAGGGATTTGATTCTGGAGAGCTGGTTGATCACACCGGATGGAGAAGTGGTGACCACGCTAATGTTACTTGGTGGAATTGAACTTGCCACCAGAGGATTGCTCTATAGAAGAGAGAACGGTAGCCCTTGCCAGGGCCCGGCCCAGTACATCTACTCAGCCTCCTTCGACATCCACAGCTGCACCATCTGCTGCCAATTAGCTTAACCCTACAGCTACCAGGCCAGCAGGGTGATGAGATGGGAGTAAGACCTCTACTACCGAAGATAACACATGTGGAGTGATGTGGTTGATGAGGCTCTGTAAGAATAAATGGAATATCCTATAACTGAAGTAGACCGCTAAAGCTACACAGACAGTGCTGCAACACTTAATGTTCAAGTTTCCTCTCTTTATATTTTGCCTTCCCTGGTTTCTCCTTCCCTCCTCATCAACATGGTAATTCATTTTTTAAATAAAAGCTTCCAGTTTTCATTACATATCTTGTTTTATTTCCTGTGATGTCATCACTGGGACTCTGTGCTTCTCTATGCAATGCAAGCAGATCATGGTTGGTGAGAGGGGCCTATACATAGCTTCCTGAAAACATTGAAACTCCCTGCCTCAGTAGAGACCGCAACCATAATTCCATAACCATGGGTTGTTGGCTGGCTCTTGATGGGTGGGTTTCAGTTTGAAGTAGTGGACATTCCAAGGCAGACTCTATTTGCATGCAGACCACCCTAAGTAACGCCCACAGGTAATGATAAGCCTCCATGACTGAAGGAACTGAAACCCAATGAAGGAAATGGGTGGCCCAGGGACAGTCAGATAGGGGAGGAAAGGGCTAGAACAGCCATTCTCATCCAGGGTTCATCTAGGGGTGGCTAGGTGTTCCTTGAGCTGTGGATTGCTGACCTCCTATCTGGTTGTTCCTGCAAAGTTCAAGGTCCAATGCCACTTGACAGAGCCAGCAGCATGACTGCAACAGTCTCATTCTGGCCACCCCTGTAAATAGGGCATTGTTCCCACTTCTCACCACAGATAAAAGAACTTCTCAATGACCCCCCATGGATTGACCTCTCTAGGGATTCCCTGAGACCTAAAAATGACCTCAATGGTTCCTCTGGGGCAAAAAGGTTGAGAAAGTCTGGGCTAGAAGATACTGGATGCCATCTAGCCAGGAAATGAGGCGGGCTCTATATGACTTGCTACAGCTTCTAATGCACATTGTGAGAAGCTCAAACATTGAAACTCCCTGCCTCAGTAGAGACCGCAACCATAATTCCATAACCATGGGTTGTTGGCTGGCTCTCAATGGGTGGGTTTCAGTCTGAAGTAGTGCATGTTCCAAGGCAGACTCTATTTGCATGCTGAGCACCCTAAGTAACACCCACAGGTAATGATGAGCCTCCATGACTGAAGGAACTGAAACCCAATGAAGGAAATGGGTGGCCCAGGGACAGTCAGATAGGGGAGGAAAGGGCTAGAACAGCCATTCTCAACCAGGGTTCCTCTAGGGGTGGCTAGGTGTTCCTTGAGCTGTGGATTGCTGACCTCCTATCTGGTTGTTCCTGCAAAGTTCAAGGTCCAATGCCACTTGACAGAGCCAGCAGCATGACTGCAACAGTCTCATTCTGGCCACCCCTGTAAAGGGGCATTTTTCCCACTTCTCACCACAGATAAAAGCAGGACTTCTCAATGACCCCCTGAAGACTGACCTCTCTAGGGATTCCCTGAGACCTAAAAATTATCTCAATGGTTCCTCTGGGGCAAAAAGGTTGAGAAAGTCTGGGCTAGAAGATACTGGATGTCATCCAGCCAGGAAATGAGGTGGGCTCTATCTGACTGGCTGCAGCTTCTAATGCACATTGTGAGAAGCTAACAGTGTGTGGTGAAATCAGAGGAAGCCATTCCAATCCAGGAGAGGAGCCGATACAACTGGGCACGACTAAATGGAGGGTCGAAGGTCATTTTTACCAGCAGGACCATATATGGTCTTGGGGATCACAATTTCAGCAACAGTTCATGAGGAAATGGCTCCAAACAGGAAATGAGGCATCCTCTGCCTGACTTGCTGCAGGTTCTAATGCACATTGTGAGAAGCTCACAGTGTGCAGTGAAATCAGAGGAAGCCAATCTAGTCCGGGAGTGGAGCCGGTACAACTGTGCAAGACTGAAGTTCAGCTGACTGCAGTTACAAAGTTGCTTAGTAAACCAATTTCCAATGATGCCTCGGACTAGTGTATTTTGGAAGGGTCATCTTGACTACCACTCTCTGGAATGCCTTTTCGGAGACAGTTTGGCCTATAGAAAGATCCCTCAGACTAAAGATGCTGTTGTAATAGAATGGAAAAAATTCTTTTCTGGGCCCATGAACACCAACTGGCATCACTTGAATGTAACAAGGTACCTGAATACTGTCCCTGAACATCTGACTTTTCTATGGATATTAGAGGTGCGCAACTAAAAATGTGGTCATTGAGACTACAAAAACAACCACCAAAATTTGAAGTCATACACAAAACTAATTCTCTTAATTCTGATATGCACCAACGGGCACACTTTTACAAAATATATATAAAAAAAAAACAAAATGGAAAGAAACCAGACTGGGGGCATGGACATTTCCCCTGAGGGCTTGGGTCAGTTCTTGTCACCCTGGAGGGAAGGAGCCACCTTAAATGTTATACCGAGAGCTGTTAGATTCAGGGATTCATTTTTATTTCCAGAAAGCAAAGACATTGAAGTGCAAACAGAAAAAAAAAATATTTTAAAGTGGTTAAGACATGGACATTTAGATCATTTTAACAAGCGGTAAATTGGCCTTGAAAAATAAAAGGTGCCCTCCGACCTCCGTAGCTGTAGGCACTGTGGAGAAATTCAACCCTCCAGAACTTGATCCTCACAGCTTTTCTACCCTTGCTTCCTCTGGTGGCAGCCTGCATGCTACTATATTTAATGGAAATAACGGGGCTGTGAGAGGGGAGGGTTGTCCTTAAATAGGCGAGGATTGCGAAAGTGAGAACGGGTATTGATGAAAAGTTGCAGGCTTGGGGGGGAGGAAGCAAACCAGAGGGATGCCAGTTTTTGAGTGAAGTTCTGCTTTGAAGCTTCGGGAAAACAGCTCAATGCCCAGATGAAATACAAATGAGAGGGATGTTTTCCATGGTAGGGTTTTGTATTTCAGTCCATCCAGTCCTGAGAGTTGCAGAGCTCTGCCACACAGCACTCTTTGCCTGGCACCTCATCTGTCTCTGCTGCAGTTTCACTTTCACTTAAGATCTCCTCCCCAACCCCACCCTGTGCCTGGATAGTGAATGTAGTGAATAAAGTAGTGCACTGATGATCTCTTGCAGGGGCGGACTGACAACTCATGGGGCCCCCGGGCAATAGGGGATCATGGGGCCCCTGTGTCCTTGCCCAAACGCAAAAAAAGCCTATGAAAAAGGTACCAGGGGCATCTCATGGGGCCCCCTACTGAACCCCCGGCCCTCAGGCAGTGCCAGAGTTTCCAAATTGTCAGTCCACCCCTGATCTCTTGTCATTGCCACTCTGCTCTCTCCTCCTATCAGCATTCTCACTGCACTGCCAAACACTGGACTGGACCCTTTGTGCTGCCCTTCCCCTCTTTTGGCTGCCCCTCCCCTACCCTATCTATCTATATTTATATATTCCCTCTTATATCTAACGAGCGGGGCCCTCTGAATCTTCCTGTATTAACCCCTTGATGCCGACACAAATATGCAGCCTCTCGGCGTCTGGGCGCTGATGCATATTTGCGTGCAATTAGAAAATACATATGTGCTGAGAGCGTGTGCTGTGCGCACTCCCAGCGCATATTTCCGTGACTCACTCTCCCCTTTCGATTGGGACCTTTTCCGATCATGTGAAAGCCGTGATGGTGAATCATGGCGGTCACATGACCCTAAAACCCTGCCCCGCCTCCCAGCTTCTGAAACTCTTAAAGGGTCGGGAGGCCGCCCCTATGTTGTAAAGCGCTGAGCAAACTGTTGGCGCTATATAAATCCTGTATAATAATAATTATATATATATATATATATATATATATGGGTGGCACAGTGGCTTAGTGGTTAGCACTTCTTGCAGTAATTGGGTCATGGGTTTGATTCCCAACCATGGCGCCTCCTGCATGGAGTTTGCATGTTCTCCCTGTGTTCGCGTGGGTTTCCTCCAGGTACTCCGGTTTCCTCCCACATTCCAAATACATGCTGGTAGGTTAATTAACTCCTGTCTAAAATTGTCCTAGTTTCATCCCTGGCCATGCGGGATCTCCTGCATGGTGGGGGTTGGGGAAAGACCTGGCAACCTACCCTGTAAAATAATTGCTAAGAGAATTCATGGAAGAAGTCGCTTGCGAGTGACGGTCCGTGCAATCACCAAGGGGCGGATACGACTGAATAGATAGATATATATAGCAGCACAGTGGCTAAGTGGTTAGCACTTCCACCTTGCAGCATTAGGGTCACTGGTGCACATCCCAACCATGGCTCTACCTGCTTGGAGTTTGCATATTCTCCCTGTGCCTGCTTTGGTTTCCTCCAGGTACTCCGGTTTCCTCACACACTCCAATGCTGGTAGGCTAATTGTCCCTAGTATGTATGAATGTGAGTTAAGGACCTTAGAATGTACGCCCCTTGAGGGTTAGGGACTGATATGACACAGTATATGTAAATTGACGGTGCTACATAAGCAGTAATAAATAATGTGTACATTAGATTGTAAGCTCCCAGGATCAGGGCCCTCCTATCCCTCTTGTATTGAACTGTATTGTTGCTGTACTGTCCCCCTTTATATTGTAAAGTGCTGAGCAAACTGTTGGCGCCATAAATCCTGTATAATAATAATAGTAATAATAATAATATAAATCCTGTATAATAATAATATATATTATTCAAAAAATAAATTTATTTGGATAAAATTCAAAACATTAACAATAACATATAAAGCCATTTATAACTCCGCCCCAAATTACATCACCAATCTTGTCTCCAAATATCACCCAAACCGTCCTCTGCGCTCCTCGCACGACCTCCTGCTCTCTAGCTCCCTTGTCTCCTCCTCCCGTGCTCGTCTCCAGGACTTTTCCAGAGCTTCCCCCATCCGCTGGAACTCTCTACCCCAATTTATCAGACTATCGCCTACTCTGCTCACTTTTAGGCGATCTCTGAAAACCTCTCTCTTCAGGGAAGCCTATCCTGCCCTCAGCTAATAATGGAATCTTCTACTCTTCCTACCAGTCCATCCCCCACAGTTACTACCTTTTGTACCACCAGCCCCTCCCTCCTAGATTGTAAGTTCCGAGGATCAGGGCCCTCCTATCCCTCTTGTATTGAACTGTATTGTTGCTGTATTGTCTCCCGTTATATTGTAAAGCGCTGAGCAAACTGTTGGCGCTATATAAATCCTGTATAATAATAATAATACTGACTAGTATTCTGATGTTTCTCTTCTCCCTCCTTTCTCTCCCTCACCCAGCCAATGTAACCTCAGTGCTGATGTACAGTCCTGTATAATAATAATAATATTTATATATACACAGCAGGGGCGGACTGACCATTTGGAAACTTGGGCACTGCCCGAGGGCCCAGGGTCAGTAGGGGGCCCCATGAGATGCCCCTGGTACCTTTTTCATAGGCTTTTTTGAGTTTGGGCAAGGACACAGGGGCCCCATGATCCCCTATTGCCCGGGGGCCCCATGAGTTGTCAGTCCGCCCCTGATACACAGTATATATATATATTGATGATTATAGAGCTGTGCCTTTTTTATCGGCCTAGAATTCGTCTTTCAGGCTCACCAATGTGATGATTTATTATTATTATTATAGAGTATTTATATAGCACCAAAAGGTCTGCTCAGCGTTGTACAGTAGAATGATGATCATGAGGAGGAGCAATGGCACAGGATCTGAAGATCTGCAGGCCTTGGAAATGGTGGTCACTCTGCTGACTGTAGATCGCCATCTATTACAGACACAAGATGTGTAACAGGTGTGTATGTAGCTAGTATGTGGAGTTGTCCTTTAATTGTGGCGGGTGATGTAAGGAGCGGAGCGTGGGCGTCTGGTTCATGGTGACATGGCTGAGGAGGTGCAGGAGGATATGCTGCGTGTGAACACGTGTTGTACAGATGAAAGGCTTGATGTTCAAACATTCGTCATGATACAGTGCGGTGTCTGACGCTCTATAGCCCCGAGTGCTGAGCTGAGATCCAGACAAAGTTGGCAGAATTTTCCTTGAGCTGAATTTCAAACTGGGAACTAAATGGTTGGCTCTTCTAGGTCTGGAGGAACAAGAACATCCAGTTCTGCTTTTTACTCAGCACATTCCTCGGCTCTCACACAGCTGCACAAATGATTTCCTTAGCTCCTCTATGGAGGCAGGAGAACCTCTATGTTGCGTACGTTCAATTAAAGTGCACCTGTCTCCTGTATGCAATGGGCATAACTAGAGAGAAATGGATCTGTGCCATGCCAGTGAGATTCCCAGGAGGTATCTTGTCGCCATTAACCACTTCCAGTCCGGACACTTTCCCCCCCTTCCAGTCCGGACACTTTCCCCCCCTTCCAGTCCGGACACTTCCCCCCCCTTCCAGTCCGGACACTTTCACCCCCTTCCAGTCCGGACACTTCCCCCCCCTTCCAGTCCGGACACTTTCCCGCCCTTCCAGTCTGGACACTTTCCCCCCCTTCCAGTCCGGACACTTTCACCCCCTTCCAGTCCGGACACTTCCCCCCCCTTCCAGTCCGGACACTTTCCCCCCATTCCAGTCCGGACACTTTCACCGCCTTCCAGTCCGGACACTTTCACCGCCTTCCAGTCCAGACACTTTCCCACCCCCTTCCAGTCCGGACACTTTCCCCCCCCCCCTTCCAGTCCGGACACTTTCCCCTCCTTCCAGTCCGGACACTTCCCCCCCCTTCTAGTCCGGACACTCCCCCCCCCCCTTCCAGTCCGGACACTTCCCCCCCCCCCTTCCAGTCCGGACACTTTCCCCCCCCCCCTTCCAGTCCGGACACTTCCCCCCCCCCTTCCAGTCCAGACACTTTCCCCCCCTTCCAGTCCGGACACTTTCCCCCTCTTCCAGTCCAGACACTTTTACCCCCTTCCAGTCCAGACACTTTTACCCCCTTCCAGTCCGGACACTTTCCCCCCCTTCCAGTCCGGACACTTTCCCCCCCTTCCAGTCCGGACACTTTCACCCCCCTTCCAGTCCGGACACTTTCACCTCCTTCCAGTCCGGACACTTTCACCTCCTTCCAGTCCGGACACTTTCACCCCCTTCCAGTCCGGACACTTTCACCCCCCTTCCAGTCCGGACACTTTCACCCCCTTCCAGTCCGGACACTTTCACCCCGTGACAGGTCCCAGAAGACTACAGGACCATTAATGAAGTGCAGCGCTACTCGTGCATGCGCAGTGGGTACCCGGCTGTAAAGCCGCAAGCAGTCACAGCCGGGTGCCCACACTGAAGATGCCGGCCTCCTGGAATACAGGACGGCCGGTGAAGCGGGCTGCGGGGGACACACCACGGGACCGAAGGACAGGTAAGTGGCTGTTTTTTAATAGTCAGCAGCTACAGTTTTTGTAGACTCCGGGGCCATTCACAAAGCGCAGCACTTCTTGCACATGCTCAGTGGGCACCCTGTCACAGCCGGGTGCCCACACTGAAGATGCTGGCACCAGGGAGAGAAGACGGCCGGTGAAACCAGCCGTGGTGAGGACACCGTGGGACCGAGGGACAGGTAAGTGTCTGTATTTTAAAAGTCAGCAGCTATAGTTTTTGTAGCTGCTGACTTTATTTTTTTTTTCCATGTGGAACTCCGCTTTAATAATGATGAGCACTGTGGTAGTTCAGCCTCTCTTCCAGTCAGTGTGTATCTGTTTGCTCGTACGAGGTACAATCACACAGATACACAGACAGGTGTGCAGGAGTCCTGCATGGCACCCATGATCTGACTTTATTTTTTTACTTATTCCTGAAAGTGTTCCGAAACCCACCACAGTACAATCAGTCTGTAGATGCAGTAAAGCATGCTTGTTATACTCACTGTGGAACCTAAGGGGTTAATCCTCCGCATTGTGTAAAAATGCTGTTTAATCCTGTCTTCTCTGATCCTCCCCTTCTGCTATTGTCCCCAATCCATCTGTCGATAGTACAGAGCTCTAGGAGTTACTCTGAACATGCTCAGTTTGGTGTGTATGGCTAGAATTTTCTTTTCTTTGGAAGGGTGCATGTGATCAGCACAGGGCCAATCAGCACTGCCAAATAGAGGGTCAGGGGTCATTATTATTATATTATTATACAGGATTTATATAGCGCCAACACTTTGCTCAGTGCTTTACAATATATGTCATGCAGCCTCATGGGACAGCCAGAGGAGAATGAAAACTCCTCCTACAAGCTTTAACCAGTGCTCTGCCGGACACTGATAGAAGTCACAAGACTGCTATATACTGCTGATGAGAAAAGGTATTTAGCAGTTTATATTTACTAAAAAAATTTAATTTCCATGTTGTGTGTACTGTGGGAGACCAGATATAGTGAATGCAGGGTCCAGGGAGACCAGATATAGTGAATGCAGGGTCCGGGGAGAGCAGATATAGTGAATGCGGGGTCCAGGGAGAGCATATATAGTGAATGCAGGGTCTGGGGAGACCAGATATAGTAAATGCAGGGTCCGGGGAGACCAGATATAGTGAATGCAGGGTCCGGGGAGACCAGATATAGTGAATGCAGGGTCCTGCGAAACCAGATATAGTGAATGCAGGGTCCGGGGAGACCAGATATAGTGAATGCAGGGTCCGGGGAGACCAGATATAGTGAATGAAAGGTCCGGGGAGAGCAGATATAGTGAATGCAGGGTCCGGGGAGAGCAGATATAGTGAATGAAAAGTCTGGGGAGAGCAGGTATAGTGAATGCAAGGTCTGGGGAGAGCAGAAATAGTGAATGCAGGGTCCGGGGAGACCAGATATAGTGAATGCAGGGTCCGGGGAGATCAGATATAGTGAATGCGGGGTCCGGGGAGACCAGATATAGTGAATGCAGGGTCCGGGGAGACCAGATATAGTGAATGAAAGGTCTGGGGAGAGCAGATATAGTGAATGCAAGGTCCGGGGAGAGCAGATATAGTGAATGCAGGGTCCGGGGAGACCAGATATAGTGAATGCAGGGTCCGGGGAGACCAGATATAGTGAATGAAAGGTCTGGGGAGAGCAGATATAGTGAATGCAGGGTCCGGGGAGAGGGGATATAGTGAATGCAGGGTCCGGGGAGACCAGATATAGTGAATGCAGGGTCCTGGGAGACCAGATATAGTGAATGCAGGGTCCAGGGAGACCAGATATAGTGAATGCAGGGTCCGGGGAGACTAGATATAGTGAATGCAGGGTCCGGGGAGACTAGATATAGTGAATGCAAGGTCCTGGGCGACCAGATATAGTGAATGCAGGGTCCTGGGAGACCAGATATAAGGAATGCAGGGTCCAGGTAGACCTGATATAGTGAATGCAGGGTCCGGGGAGAGCAGATATAGTGAATACCATCAGTTGCCTCCTCACCACCTGATTTAAACCATGAATGTGCAATGCAAACAACTGACACGGTAATATGGCAATTTGAGGTTTAAATCAGATATGAGAAGGTGGCACTGTGCCCGGTGATCTTTGACTCTTCCCATGTTGGTAAGGGACATCTCCGCCTCTTTAAGGTTGCCTACCCCTGGTCTAGTGTACCATCCGGAATGGACAATCAATCAGCCATCTCTGTTCTCACATCTTGCCCATGCTCCTCTGTCTCTCTTATAGATCAACCATCTATGCAATCCTGACTTCTCTGTAGCCACATCAGCCCCTTCCCCTTCTGAAGTATTTGCATTGCCTTCTGAGCAGGTGGTGAGCAGGAGTTATTCAAACTACTTCAGTAGATGGTACACCTTTCTCTTTTTGAACATTATTCTGTGAAGAATTTACACTTCCCCTTTTGGATTTCAGGTAAATGATAGATTTCTAGTAGAAGCAATGTGCCATCATTGAGTTCTTGATGAAGGAGGGGTGAAGGCTGTCCGATATCCACAGAAGGTCACAGAATGTTTACGGTGATGACACCTCTGGCAAGAGTCACCAATGGCAAGACCTTGCTCTAGTCAGTGGTTTCATCTCCGTATACATTCTGCAACCTTCTGTGGATGTCAGACAGCCTTCACCCCTCCTTCATCAAGAACTCAATGATGGCACATTGCTTCTGCTTGGGATCCATTATTTAACTGCAATCAAAAAGAGGAGCTACTATAGAGGAAGAGTTACTCTACCAACATGTTGCTTGAGGTGATTGTGGCCGTATTAGTGCACTTGCGACAGAAACAATTGAGTACTGTCCGTGATACTTTTTGTATTTGCACTAACATACAATTTTGAGGACAATCTTTTGGGGAATGTCCCCTTCTTAAAGGTCCAAGCAGTACTGCTTGGACCTTGGACCTTTAAGAAGGGGACATACCCCAAAAGCTTGTCCTCAAAATTGTATGTTAGTGCAAATAAAAAAAGTATCACGGACAGTACTTACTGCTGGCAGGGCAGAGGACAGGGGTCACTGCTGGCAGGGCAGAGGACAGGTGTCACTGCTGGCAGAGAAGAGGACAGGGATCACTGCTGGCAGGGCAGAGGACATGGGTCACTGCTGGCGGGATAAAGGACAGGGGTCACTGCTGGCAGGGCAGAGGACAGAGGTCACTGCTGGCAGGGCAGAGGACAGAGGTCACTGCTGGCAGGGCAGAGGACAGGGGTCACTGCTGGCAGGGCAGAGGACAGGGGTCACTGCTGGCAGGGTAGAGTACAGGTGTCACTGCTGGCAGAGAAGAGGACAGGGATCACTGCTGGCAGGGCAGAGGACATGGGTCACTGTTGGCGGGATAAAGGACAGGGGTCACTGCTGGCAGGGCAGAGGACAGAGGTCACTGCTGGATGGGCAGAGGACAGGGGTCACTGCTGGCAGAGCAGAGGACAGGCATCGCTGCTGGCAGGGTAGAGGAAAGGGGTCACTGCTGGCAGTGCAGAGGACAGGGGTCACTGCTGGATGGGCAGAGGACAGAGGTCACTGCTGGATGGGCAGAGGACAGGGATCACTGCTGGCAGGGTAGAGGACAGGGGTCATTGCTGGCAGAGCAGAGGACAGGCATCGCTGCTGGCAGGGTAGAGGAAAGGGGTCACTGCAGGCAGGGCAGAGGACAGGGGTCACTGCTGGATGGGCAGAGGACAGAGGTCACTGCTGGATGGGCAGAGGACAGGGATCACTGCTGGCAGGGTAGAGGACAGGGGTCACTGCTGGCAGGGCAGAGGACAGAGGTCACTGCTGGATGGGCAGAGGACAGGGATCACTGCTGGATGGGCAGAGGACAGTGATCACTGCTGGCAGGGTAGAGGACAGGGGTCACTGCTGGCAGGGCAGAGGACAGAGGTCACTGCTGGATGGGCAGAGGACAGGGATCACTGCTGGCAGGGTAGAGGACAGGGGTCACTGCTGACAGGGCAGAGGACAGGGGTCACTGCTGACAGGGCAGAGGACAGGGGTCACTGCTGGCAGGGCAGAGGACAGGGGTCACTGCTGGATGGGCAGAGGACAGAGGTCACTGCTGGATGGGCAGAGGACAGGGATCACTGCTGGCAGGGTAGAGGAAAGGGGTCACTGCTGGCAGGGCAGAGGACAGAGGTCACTGCTGGATGGGCAGAGGACAGGGATCACTGCTGGCAGGGCAGAGGACAGGGGTCACTGCTGGCAGGGCAGAGGACAGGGGTCACTGCTGGATGGGCAGAGGACAGGGGTCACTGCTGGCAGGGCAGAGGACAGGGGTCACTCCCTCACAATACATAACTGAGATCAGTATAGTGTCAGTCAAGGACAGAATAGTGTCAGGCTAGGGCAGTAAAATATCAAATTAGGGTGGTAAGATATCAGATTAGGGTGGTATTGTGTCAATTTAGGGCAAGTCATGGTAGCACAGTGTGGCATGTTAGGGTAGTATAGTAGCAGCATAATGGCAGGTTAGGGTTAGCTTTGGGGGGGGGCACAACTAAAATCTGGGGGAAGCAAAGTCCACCCCAGCACAACCCCAAACCCCCCCCCCCCAGATCCAGCCATTAAATCTACAGATTTTAAAAAGAGTTTTACATTTACTTATGACATTATATATATATATATGCCTATAACTGTCAAAACTAATAAAAAAAAGGTTGAATAACTCACTGGCAGAAAATGTACAATAAATATAATACCCTGTGCTTTAGGACAACATGGACTTACTACATCTCCCCCTTCATTGAAGATTGTCACTGTGTTCCTCGACACAAAAATAAAAAATGAATTTCTCACATTTCTTCCGAGTCTATCGCCCCTTAAATTACTATTTTCTAAATTCAAACCAGTCTGTCACATTTCCAAATTTTGCATTCTTCCTTCCAGGCCAATTAGAGGGGAAATCTTCACCAAAGTGCTTCTCAGGAGAAACACTGAATATCATTTCATATTGCTTGAAACTTCCAGATAAACAGCTCGCCAGCTCCGCGTAAATAAATTAGTGTCAGCACGAGAACGGACAACAAGGAAAGGGCTCGGCGTTAATTCAAAGAGAAAGGGTAACCGACTTTTACAAAAGTTGCCTTAATGGTGGTTGAAATATTTGTCTGGGAAAGGAATATGTAGGCGATGCGTTCTGTGTAATCAACACTTTTTTTCTGAGAATTTGTCGCTCTGTGTTTATGCGCATCAAAAAGTGACGACTTTATTTTTTTTGGGGGGGGGGTTGCGGGTAGCCCATTGAGCAAGATTTAATTGCAAATTTCAGGAAAAAAAAATCTTATTCAAAAGGAACGAGGGTTAACATTAGTGAAGAACAGCATCTGTGTAGGAGTTATAGAAACTTATCCGGGGCAGAATGAGATGGAGCTGCCATCACCCAACACCTGGGGGCGTACGTTCACACAAGTGAATGTAACGGAACCGGACCCCGACTGCACTAGGGTATTTCCGTTAGACTCCCGCTTCGCTGTCTGAACACAGATCCACGGACACCACCGCTGACCATACAAGACGAGACAGCACCAGACTTGTCTAAAAACAGGAAATAGGCTTCTTTATTTTAACACAGATACAAGATATATACACAGGGCAGGGCAATACACCCAGTAACAAGAAACATCAGCAGGCCATCCCAACAGGGGGAAGGGCCGCCGGAAACACCCCCCCCCCCCACCAAGCCAGTAGAAACACACATATCCCATAATAGTTTGCTCCAAAGCAAGACACACAATAGAACAATGGGATACACCATGTGGCAGTAGACAATACACAAACCCATACATACCATAATAGTTTGCTCCAAAGCAAGACACACAATAGAACAATGGGATACACCATGTGGCAGTAGACAATACACAAACCCATACATACCATAATAGTGTGCTCCCAAGCAAGACACACAATAGAACTATGGGATGCAGCCGCATGACAGTGAACAATGAACACCCCCCCCCCACCCCAATATTAGAACATTCCACCCTGTACCCCTAACAGGCACAGGGTGACTTACACATAATAGGGATTTGGGGAGCTGAGACAGGGGTCTCCCAACCTTTCCAAAGGGGGCTGTGTTCCATGAGCCCCTCACCCAAAGTCACTCCCATCACAGTGAATGATTGATAGGCCAATCAGTCGCCACATCTCCACCACTGAAAGCTTTGTTGCTGTTATACATTACGAGAAACCCTTGGATTTGACACAAATTTGCTGGATTGAGGCACTTCCCATCTTCTAATGTGAATTTCCAATTATTCAATGCCAATGAGGGCCTATGTGACATCACTGAAATTGCAGCCTATCCATTCTTTTCTCAGGATGATGTCATTAACAATTTGGCTCCTCAAAAAAAGGGAGGATAATAAACTATTGGTAAAGTCAGGGCTTAATTAGGGGTCAGCGTGATGGTTGTTGGGGCACCTGTGCAAAATA
The DNA here is from genome assembly GCF_062004578.1 of Staurois parvus. Lineage (NCBI taxonomy): Eukaryota > Metazoa > Chordata > Amphibia > Anura > Ranidae > Staurois > Staurois parvus. Next base: position 870,557 of record NW_028317891.1, read on the forward strand.
GAAACAGGATTTACGCTTCTTAGGTCTCAGATAAATGACCGGCTGATAGCCTTCTGACCGGACAATAAAGGAATCTTACTCCGCTTTGGAACTATATAACCAGAGTATGTGTTCTGAAGGGACAGCATGCCCGTGGCATCCATTCAGAGCTCTGCTATACACTGTGACTCCATTCACTAGAGAGTGGTGACATCACTGAGAATGCAGCCTATCCATTCACTAGACACCAGTGACATCACTGAGAATGCAGCCTATCCATTCACTAGAGAGTGGTGACATCACTGAGAATGTAGCCTATCCATTCACTAGAGACTGATGACATCACTGAGAATGCAGCCTATCCATTCACTATAAAGCGGTGACATCACTGAGAATGCAGCCTATCCATTCACTGGAGACTGATGACATCACTGAGAATGCAGTCTAGTGAATCCATTTACTAGACACCAGTGACATCACTGAGAATGCAGCCTATCCATTCACCAGAGACTGATGACATCACTGAGAATGCAGCCTATCTATTCACTATAAAGTGGTGACATCACTGAGAATGCAGCCTATCCCATTCACTAGCGACTGATGAAATCACTGAGAATGCAGCCTATCCATTCACTAGACACCAGTGACATCACTGAGAATGCAGCCTATCCATTCACTAGACACCAGTGACATCACTGAGAATGCAGCCTATCCATTCACTAGACACCAGTGACATCATCGTGGCTCAGCCATTCAAAGGACCAAAGCCAGCGAACCTGGAAGGAAGAGACAGCCTATCCATTCACCAGAGACCGGTGACATCACAGAGAATGAAGTCTACCGATTAATTCAATATCATCATTTTTGTTATTTTATTCTCATAAAGATAAAAGTGTATACTTTGTTTCTTTTCTCTTTGCACACGTATGTGCCATTGATATGTTCCCTGTGGATGACATGCGCTCGGCAACACAAAACATTCACAAGGCAATAAACATGTTTGTTCAGGAAACAGAGTTCTGTAAAAAAGAAAAAAAAAAAAAAGAAGATATTACATAATGTTTCCTCCTACTCTATGGAATGTCTCTGGGGTGATGTACGAAGGGCAGAACAGAAAAGACGTATGAAAAGTCAATCTGCACTCAGGATTCCAAAGCTGGGAGCAGGCACAACGAGGACCATAGAGGGAGGCTAGGAGGGACTCCCAGGTAGGCTCCGGCCCAGGACAATAAACGGTTAGATCCACGGCAAACATTGTTCAAGGCAAAGCAGACAGTTGGCCAAACAAATGCAAATTTTTTTTCCTGGCATATGTCAGACACAGCTCTTGAATTGCTTTTCCTGTGTTTGCGTACCAGGTCCTGGGCCCTTTAATGGTCCAATAAAACAATACGTATTAAAGAATATCAGAACCCAAGAATGAAAATATAACATTATTATCCGTCCTCAGATGTGGTGGCTTCATTAGTTTTCTTTTTTTCCCCTTAACTTTCCCTGGGTGATCTGGTCAGTAACACATTTCCTATCCTATGGTGACAACGCTCAGTCGCTGTGCTGTATCCAAGGAGGAGCGGTGTTGTTACTCTAGTACGGGGGTCAGCAACCAGTAGATCGTGATCTGGTCTTGCTGACCAGCCATCCCAGAGCATCAGACAGAGTGCAATGGAAAGGGACTATTTGTAATGTTCAAGCTGTAGTAGGGAGCGAGAGCCGCATAGGTTGATGTCTCCATGTAGTCAGGGGTGTATTTACCACAAGGCAAACAAGGCATTTGCCTAGGGTGGCATTTTTCAGGGGGGGGGGCAGCAGCATCTTTCAGGGGGCAGCGGCATTTTTCAGGGGGCAATGCCGCCCCCCAAAAGAAGGGATGGAAGAAGGGACACACACAACATGGGGACCAGGTGGGATCTGAGAGAGGCTGCGGGTTGCTTTATGGTGTGTGCACAGCCCGACTCTTGTTCCCAGGGATGTCCGAAGCTGTGAAAGTGAGTGTCTTCTCACTCGCAGGGTCAGGGGGGGTTGCCAGTGTATGGGGGAAGGTGGTAGTTGAAGGCTCTCTTGGGTGGGGGCTGGGGTGTTGTTGGTCAATGTCAAGCTCTCTTCCTGGGGGAGGGAGTGCTAGTTGGAGTCGGGGGGGGGGGGGGGGCAATTGTTGTGTTGCCTAGGGCAGCACGAAACCTAAATACACCACTGCATGTAGTGCCGGCTCTTACGCCCCGTCATGGCTGGTGGGTCTAGCAACTGCCAAGAATGACCCATTCAAGTGAATGAGGCCGCTGTGCAAGTGCCCTGCAACCTTGTACAATGCAGCAAACAAGGGGTTAAACAGGCAGCAGTATGTTGCTTTCTCACCACCAGCTGTGACCCCTTGGACCCCACAGAAGCTTGCAGTTACGGGGTGCTTGCAGAGTGGCCCCATTTACTTGAATGGGTCGTGAATGACAGGTAATACTACCTACCAAAAGCATCAGGGGGTGTAATTCCTGCTGCTGCGGCATGTGTATACCTTTGGCTGCTGCCAAACAGGGATTGGGGGCGACTCAACCACAGGGTTTTACCGCCCCCCCCCCATATACAAACACACACTTTGCATGTGAACAATCCCTAAGAGTGCCGCTGCAGGATGCAACTAAGGGCTCATTCACAAGTGCGGCAGACACTGCTGATCCTCTGCAAAGCGATCCAGTCACACTGCACAAGGATAGGAGGGGCCCAGCAGATTCCACCTACTATAGGCTCCCTGTGGAAAACTACAGGAGGGGGCGGAGACAAGACCAGTCACCCAGCATAAGGATAAAAAGCAGCAGAAGTGTGGGAAGGGCCTAGCAGACTCCACCCACTACAGGCTGCCTACAGAAAACTACAGGAGGAGGCGGAGACAAGACCAGTCACCAAGCACAAGGATAAAAAGCAACAGAGTTGTGGGAGTGGCCTAGCAGACTCCACCCACTACAGGCTGCCTACAGAAAACTACAGGAGGAGGCGGAGACAAGACCAGTCACCAAGCACAAGGATAAAAAGCAACAGAGTTGTGGGAGGGGCCTAGCAGACTTCACCCACTACAGGCTGCCTACAGAAAACTACAGGAGGAGGCGGAGACAAGACCAGTCACCCTGCACAAGGATAAGGTTGTGGGAGGGGCCCAGCAGACTCCACCTACTATAGCCCCCTGCAGAAAACTACAGGAGGGGGCAGAGACAAGACCAGTCACCCTGCACAAGGAGAGAGCAGCAGAGTTGTGGAAGGGGCCCAACAGACTCCACCCAGTACAGGCTGCCTACAAAAAACTACAGGAGGAGGCGCAGACAAGACCAGTCACCCTGCACAAGGATAAAGTTGTGGGAGGGGCCCAGCAGACTCCACCTGCTATAGACTCCCTGCAGAAAACTACAGGAGATGGCTAAGACAAGACCAGTCACCCTGCACAAGGAGAGAGAGCAGCAGAGTTGTGGGTGGGGCCCAGCAGACTCCACCCAGTACAGGCTTCCTGCAGAATACTACCTGGAGGGGGTGTAGACCAGACCTGTCACCCTGCACAAGGAGAGAGAGCAGCAATGAGTAGTCTTTATTACAGGAAGGAAAAGTCTCACACTGGATTTCTGCAGAGATCTGGAAGAAATACACAAAGCAATGCCAGAGGCTAATATCAAGTCTAATTTAGGTACTTGGCACTGTTTGCAAAAAAAAAAAAGCTGTATTAATTTTGTATTTGCCTAGAGTCCAGCTTTAAGGGTACTCAGCCTACAGATTCCAGGAGCATACATTACTGCGCCGTACCCCCATCCGATCGCTCGGCATATTAAACACAAGCTAACTACGAATTAGCGAGTAATCAGCGCAGCATGGCAGAAGGTAAAATTAGAAACAGGGCTATCTTATTGCTAATGCCCCCTCTCTGAACTGTCGCTTTACGCTGGATTACCTAAGGAAGTGAATTTCTGCTATTTAAATTGATGTCGTTACTTCTGGCTGCCTTCCTCTGACCCCGTCTGACACCCAAGCTGCAATTCCAGAACTTCCACTAACGCCAAATTAAGAGTCCCCCAGACTCCTGAACTTGTGTCCAGACAATTAATCAGAACAATTTCCAGCAGCTCCCCGGAGCAGCCAATTATTTCCCATAGAGCCTGGCCACAGGTGAAAAGTGTTCGCATTCATCTCGTAAAGAGAAGAGCATTATACCAGTAATAATTTAAGCCAATGCTATTAAGAAACAGAAGATATTTTTTTCTTTCTTCCCCTTCTTGGAGGGGTGCTGAATGCAACAATGTACCACATTGGACACGTCCGTGTAAAATGACCGGCATTACACGGGGGGATCCATGTTCTGTAGAGGCATAGCTGTCATGGCTGAGGATGCCTTCGCCTAAAAAAATGATATTTCAAGCTGATCATTGGTTCCTGTCTAAATTGGCCCTAGTATGTGCATGTATGAATGTGAGTTAGGGACCTTAGATTGTACATCCCTTGAGGGTTAGGGACCTTAGACTGTACGCCCCTTGAGGGTTAGGGACCTTAGATTGTACACCCCTTGAGGGTTAGGGACCTTAGATTGTTCGCCCCTTGAGGGTTAGGGACCTTAGATTGTACGCCCCTTGAGGGTTAGGGACCTTAGACTGTACACCCCTTGAGGGTTAGGGACCTTAGATTGTTCGCCCCTTGAGGGTTAGGAACCTTAGATTGTTCGCCCCTTGAGGGTTAGGGACCTTAGATTGTACACCACTTGAGGGTTAGGGACCTTAGATTGTACGCCCCTTGAGGGTTAGGAACCTTAGATTGTAAGCCCTTTGAGGCTTAGGGACCTTAGATTGTACACCCCTTGAGGGTTAGGAACCTTAGATTGTATGCCCCTTGAGGGTTAGGGACCTTAGATTGTACGCCCCTTGAGGGTTAGGGACCTTAGATTGCACACCCCTTGAGGGTTAGGGACCTTAGATTGTACGCCCCTTGAGGGTTAGGGACCTTAGATTGCACACCCCTTGAGGGTTAGGGACCTTAGATTGCACGCCCCTTGAGGGTTAGGGACCTTAGATTGCACGCCCCTTGAGGGTTAGGGACCTTAGATTGTACGCCCCTTGAGGGTTAGGGATCTCAGATTGCACACCCCTTGAGGGTTAGGGATCTCAGATTGTACACACCTTGAGGGTTAGGGACCTTAGATTGTACACCCCTTGAGGGTTAGGGACCTTAGATTGTAAGCCCCTTGAGGGTTAGGGACCTTAGATTGTACGCCCCTTGAGGGTTAGGAACCTTAGATTGTAAGCCCTTTGAGGCTTAGGGACCTTAGATTGTACACCCCTTGAGGGTTAGGAACCTTAGATTGTATGCCCCTTGAGGGTTAGGGACCTTAGATTGTACGCCCCTTGAGGGTTAGGGACCTTAGATTGCACACCCCTTGAGGGTTAGGGACCTTAGATTGTACGCCCCTTGAGGGTTAGGGACCTTAGATTGCACACCCCTTGAGGGTTAGGGACCTTAGATTGCACGCCCCTTGAGGGTTAGGGACCTTAGATTGCACGCCCCTTGAGGGTTAGGGACCTTAGATTGTACGCCCCTTGAGGGTTAGGGATCTCAGATTGCACACCCCTTGAGGGTTAGGGATCTCAGATTGTACACACCTTGAGGGTTAGGGACCTTAGATTGTACACCCCTTGAGGGTTAGGGACCTTAGATTGTACACCCCTTGAGGGTTAAGGACCTTAGATTGTACGCCCCTTAAAGGTTAAGGACCTTAGATTGTACGCCCCTTGAGGGTTAGGGACCTTAGATTGTACACCCCTTGAGGGTTAAGGACCTTAGATTGTACGCCCCTTAAAGGTTAAGGACCTTAGATTGTACTCCCCTTGAGGGTTAGGGACCTTAGATTGTACTCCCCTTGAGGGTTAGGGACCTTAGATTGTACGCCCCTTGAGGGTTAGGGACCTTAGATTGTACTCCCCTTGAGGGTTAGGGACCTTAGATTGTACTCCCCTTGAGGGTTAGGGATCTTAGATTGTACTCTTCTTGAGGGTTAGGGACCTTAGATTGTACACCCCTTGAGGGTTAGGGACTGATGTGAATGTACAATATATATGTAATGTGCTGCGTAAATTGACGGCACTATATAAGTACCTGAAATAAATAAATAAACTTGAATCTGCCTATATTTTGTTTTTTTCTGGATCCTCCCTGCCCCCCTAATCAACATGCTAATGAAATCTTTAAAAAAAAACTGTTTTCATTACGTACCTTAATTTAGACCCAGGGATGTCATCATTGGGTTTCTGTGCTTCTCTGTGCAATGCAGTCAGATCATGGCTGGTGGGAGGGGTCAGAAGGATGCAAGCAGTGGGCTGGTTCTTGGGAGGACATATGCAAATATCAAAATGCCTTCACTCTGGAGGAGTGGGTGTTCATAGGCAGGCCGTATTTCCATGGGGAGGGTGTAGATCAGTGGTCTCCAAACTGCGGCCCTTTGCTTGCTTTTATCTGGCTCTTTAGGGCATTATTCCACCCACTGTCAGCAACAGTGTGGAACAGTTCCTGCTAATGACATCGAAAATGGAGCACTATTCATCCCACTGACACCAGTGATGGAGTAGTATTCCTCCCACTGACACCAGTGATGGAGTAGTATTCCTCCCACTGACACCAGTGATGGGGTAGTATTCCTCCCACTGACACCAGTGATGGGGTAGGATTCCTTCCACTGACACCAATGATGGGGCACTATTCCTCCCTTTCAAATCAATGGTGGGGCATTATTCCTACCATTGATACCAATGATGGGGCACTAATCCTCCCAGTGACACCAATGATGGGGCACTATTCCTCCCACTGACACCAATGATGGGGCACTATTCCTCCCACTGGCACCAATGATGGGGTACTATTCCTCCTAATGATGGGGCACTTTTCCTCCCAGTGACACCAATGATGGGGCACTATTCCTCCCACAGACACCAGTGATGGAGTAGTATTCCTCCCACTGACACCAATGATGGGGCACTATTCCTCCCACTGACACAAATGATGCGGCACTATTCCTCCCATTGACACCAATGATGGAGTAGTATTCCTCCCATTGATACCAATGATGGGGCACTATTCCTCCTATTGATACCAATTATGGGACACTACTCCTCCCACTGACACCAATGATGGGGCACTATTCCTCCCACAGACACCAGTGATGGAGTAGTATTCCTCCCATTGATACCAATGATGGGGCACTAATCCTCCCAGTGACAACAATGATGGGGCACTATTCCTCCCACTGACACAAATGATGGGGCACTATTCCTCCCACTGGCACCAATGATGGGGTACTATTCCTCCTAATTATGGGGCACTATTCCTCCCATTGAAATTATTGATGGGGCACTATTCCTCCCAGTGACACCAATAATGGGGCACTATTCCTCCCACTAACACCAGTGATGGAGTAGTATTCCTCCCATTGATACAGATGATGGGGCACTATTCCTCCCATTGATACCAATTATGGGACACTACTCCTCCCACTGACACCAATGATGGGGCACTATTCCTCCCACTGACACAAATGATGCGGCACTATTCCTCCCATTGACACCAATGATGGAGTAGTATTCCTCCCATTGATACCAATGATGGGGCACTATTCCTCCCACTGACACCAATGATGGGGCACTACTCCTCCCACTGACACCAATGATGGGGCACTATTCCTCCCACTGACACAAATGATGGGGTACTATTCCTCCCATTAATACCAATTATATTACACTACTCCTCCCATTGATATCAATGAGAGGGCATTATTCTTCCCATTGATACCAATTATGGGACACTACTGCATAAAAAGAATGGGCAGTTAACTAATGATGTGTGATGTTTTAATAAGAGGCAGTTGTCAGCATTCTTGCTTTGCAACTCCAGGTTTCTGAGTTCCATTCCACTCCTGGATACTACCAGCTTGGTTGGAATGGTCGCTCTACTTTTGCCTCTCCTTCACCAAGATGCTCTCAGGCTCTCCTATAATCCAAAGATATTTTGTTAGCTTACAGTCTATCTATAGCCAAAACCTTTTTCTTAGTTTTGGATACACTAGGGAACGGTTAAAACCCTTGATCCCATAAAGCGAAAGAAGAGAATCTGCTCTATCAAACAAGGAGACATCTAGGCCTCCAAGACCACCAAGAAACTGAGATATGAGCCCTGTTATAGCATCACAATCCAACTTCTCTTACTTGGAATATCTTGGATGGACTTTCCCATCCTGGTGAGCCTGGGGCAAATCCCTCCCGTTAAAACTTCTTTCTTAAAACGGTCCTGTTCACTACTAGAATCAAGAAAAATACTCACTGGCTTCAAACCTCTCCAACCCCCAAATCATTTTTATATTTCAGAAGTTCCAAAAAGATTCCCGCTGCCTCTAAAGGAAACGATCTTATCTAATCCTATTGAAATATCCTATACAATGCAGAAAATATAAGCCATTGTTCAGTCTGCAGACCCGGCAAAAGTTCAGAGAACATTGTGCGTTGATGGAATGGTAGACAAAGCTCCTTATCTCCCATCTAAATATGTTCATTTTTATTTAGCTCTGACTGCCGGAACTGCCTCAATTATATATAGCTGGAGCATGCCAAGAGCTGGTAAACAGCATCAGAAAGAGTACATTGAGTAACGGAATTATATTACACATGGATCAGAGACAGGAATCAGAATGCAGTGCTGGCCTCAATGCGCCCCTCCCAGGAACCAACCCAGATACAGCCTGGGACGAGAAAAATGAAAGGCCGTGTGCTCGCTTTTATACATTTTATATTTCACTCCTTCTAGAATAAAACGAGAGCCACGGAAAGATTCTGGATGTCACGCGTTCGATGGAAGAATGCTCTGCAGATAACCATGCCACGTCACGAGAACCACAGTGATAAGTCACACCGTGTGACTGCCCCGACCTTATGTGCTCTTCATATAACGATTCGATTAAATCTCCATGACTGTTGGACTTGCAGAATCCCGAGGCTAACACTTACCTACCCCCCTTAAAGCACCACCACCCCTTCAAAAAACCTTTTTCCCCAAATAAACACGCAACTTACTTTTTGGTGTAAAACCGGCCATAGCAGCCATTTATTTAACATAACTCAACATAAATATCTTACAGTAACTCAATTGATACCTGACAGTAAATTACCACCCGGGTCCAAGGTCTCTGAAGGCACCATTACTCCCATCACCAACTCGGCTGTATCTACTACCCAACGAAAGGCCCCCAGCCGCTACTACACCGCCTCGGGGACAATACTACCGTTACTTAACCCAGATACAGCCAAATGAACTCCCACATTACCAACATGACCTTTATTGGGAAGGGACACCCATACCTACGATGGGCCCAACCCATAATTCCTCAACTTGTCACTCCACCACCGCCTTCAAAGACCCATCGACCCCTGCCAGCTGCCACGACAAACGAACAAACACTGCAGGACACAACAGCCATCCTGAACCTTGAACAAACACCATGAGCCCACATAAAACAAACACCACGAACAACCACCAAACAGCAAAACAACACCGGAACAAACACTATGACAAAACTATAACCAACACAACAAACAGAATACAAACCAACTTCAGGGCGGGAGGGCGGGAGGGCGGGAGAAACCACCTCCGTGATGGCACAAGCTCCGACTGACTCCGACAAGACACCACCCCCCCTTTCAAATCCTGCAAGACCACCCACCATGCTACTTACACCAATCAAGTAAGTAACCACCCCCCATCCCCTTTTCCTTGCCTATGCTCCACCCAAATTCCACTCTCCGCCTCGTCTGCACGCCCCAGTCATGCTGGCCCTCCCTTATACTTCGCTCAGTCCAGGCCTTGACTGTCTTGCAAAAATGCTCTAACATATGATTGATAAACAAGCCGTTTGATAAATACATTTTATTTATTACTAGCCAAGTGCGCTTTCATGAAAAAACTCAGTGTGGTCAATGTAATATATGGCACAGTGTACGAAGTGCAGTTGTTGGGTAGGGGCAGCGTGGTGCAGCGGCACTGAACATAGAGAGCCCCAATGCCCAAGGGAAATAACCAATGTAATGAAGAACTGGCAAACAGTACAACATACAGTTGCAAGAAAAAGTATGTGAACCCCTTGGGATTACGTGGAGTTTTGCATGAATTGGGCATAAAATGTGCTCTGAACGTCATCTAAGTCACAACAATAGAAGAACACAGTCTGCTGAACATAATACTACACAAACATTAGATGTTGCCATGGTTTAATTGCACATAACATGTAAACATACACAGTGCAGGGAGGAAAAAGTATGTGAACCTTTGGACTTAATAACTGGTTGACCCTCCTTTGGCAGCAATAACCTCAACCAAACGTTTCCTGTAGTTGCAGATCAGACCTTCACAACGATCTGGAGTCATTTTGGACCACTCCTCTGTAGTGTAGTATTATGTTCAGCAGACTGTTCTTCCATTGTTGTGACTTAGATGACGTTCAGAGCACATTTTATGCCCAATTCATGCAAAACTCCACGTAATCCCAAGGGGTTCACATACTTTTTCTTGCAACTGCAGAAAGAAAGTGCAGCGCTAAAAAAAATAAGATACGTACTAATAATGGTATAAAACATATTCAAATCATAGTCCAAAATAAAAATCAAGCTAAATCCATAAAATTAGAATATCATAATATATTAAAATGAAACTGGTGACAGTTTGTGGCAGGTGAAAGGTACAGGAGATGATAGTGACTTCACGTTCCAGTGGCGAGGTGATAAATAGTAGAAATACGCACTCACCAGATGCGTATCTTTCAATACGCATATAATCAATATAACCAGAGGTCCTCCTCATGGATATTATCATCTTATGGATTTGCGATTTAGCTTGATTTTTATTTTGGACTATGATTTGAATATGTTTTATACCATTATTAGTACGTATCTTATTTTTTTTAGCGCTGCACTTTCTTTCTGCAGTTGCAAGAAAAAGTATGTGAACCCCTTGGGATTACGTGGAGTTTTGCATGAATTGGGCATAAAATGTACTCTGAACATCATCTAAGTCACAACAATAGAAGAACACAGTCTGCTGAACATAATACTACACTACAGAGGAGTGGTCCAAAATGACTCCAGATCGTTGTGCAGGTCTGATTTGCAACTACAGGAAATGTTTGGTTGAGGTTATTGCTGCCAAAGGAGGGTCAACCAGTTATTAAGTCCAAAGGTTCACATACTTTTTCCTCCCTGCACTGTGAATGTTTACATGTTATGTGCAATTAAACCATGGCAACATCTAATGTTTGTGTAGTATTATGTTCAGCAGACTGTGTTCTTCTATTGTTGTGACTTAGATGACGTTCAGAGCACGTTTTATGCCCAATTCATGCAAAACTCCACGTAATCCCAAGGGGTTCACATACTTTTTCTTGCAACTGCAGAAAGAAAGTGCAGCGCTAAAAAAATAAGATACCTACTAATAATGGTATAAAACATATTCAAATCATAGTCCAAAATAAAAATCAAGCTAAATCCATAAAATTAGAATATCATAATATATTAAAATGAAACTGGTGACAGTTTGTGGCAGGTAAAGGTAAAGGAGATGATAGTGACTTCACGTTCCAGTGGCGAGGTGATAAATAGTAGAAATACGCACTCACCAGATGCGTATCTTTCAATACGCATATAATCAATATAACAAGAGGTCCTCCTCATGGATATTATCATCTTATGGATTTGCGATTTAGCTTGACTTTTATTTTGGGCTATGATTTGAATATGTTTTATACCATTATTAGTACGTATCTTAAATTTTTTAGCGCTGCACTTTCTTTCTATGTATTTTAAGAGGTTTTATTTTGGTTACCTTTTCGTGCCTTTAGCTGCTATACTATTAAGCGCTCACTGAGTATATCTTATTAAACAGTACAACAGCCTGGCGGGGGAGCTCACCTGACTGGGAACTTACAGTGACCTCCGGTTTACATCTATGCGGCCGTGCGGGCCGCGTTTTGCACGGGCAGGAGAGCCCATTCATTTGAATAGACTCACGTGCCCATGACACACAAGGAAGAAGCCCCTGCGCTGCTTCTGAAAACGAAGCCCGCAAGGGAACCTCGGTTCCCAGTACGGTTGCGTTTTCCAGTGCGGGCGGGGTGTCATTAGAACTAATGGCACCCGCCCGCGGGTCCGCATTTCTCCGTGCGGGTGGAGCGGCTGTACAGATTTTCGTGCGGATCCGCAGCGGCACCACCCGCACAGATGTGAACCTAGGGTCAATGTAGAGAAGTGTCAGTGGTTGCCAAAGAGGGTGCGGCCTGGCTGGTCCAACCCAAAAAAGAGCTTGCTGAGGTGCAGACGTAAGCCCTGAGCTTTCCCTACTTCTCTAAAACCTCTCCCTACTGCTAGTGCTGTCCTGACAGACGGATATGCTCTCCCTTTACTAGCCACTTCACAAATGCTTGCCGAAACCTAGGGGCAGGGACTTCTGCGTGACCCAAGATGGCCACCAGGGTCACCTGGATGCAGCATAGCCAACCAGAACCACAGAGAAACCAAGTTTCCATTGACTTCACGCAGGGACTTCTGCGTGACCCAAGATGGCCACCAGGGTAACCTGGATGCAGCATAGCCAACTGGAACCACAGAGAAACCAAGTTTCCATTGACTTCACCTCCAGCTGCAGTACCGCTCCAGACTAACTCCACCTACAGTTGAGAAAACAGACTGCACCTGCCTACGCAGTAGTTTGTGGTACGCGGCATGCCGTTAAATGGAGGGAAAGCAAGGAAGTGCTCTGGTCTTTGAAGTGTGCAGATGCATTGGTGATCAGTAAGGAAGTGCATAGGACAGGATATCCCAGATACACACCCCTCCCCCACAGCTTTCATAATTGGCTTACTTTTCACAAAAGGCTCCACAACACTCAAGTTCCAATTTCAGGCATGATCTTCAAACTTCTTAGGTTTATTGCACCGTGCGTTCAAAGGTCATGTGTGCATAGCTTCCTATATCATCTTGATCGTCGGATGACAGTAAAGGCAGATGTGCCCATATTTTTTGGAAGTGTAACAGGATGAGTAATCAATAGAATAATCAGACAGAGTAATCGTAACTTGCAGTTTACGAAACGGGAAAAAAGTTAGAATCTATAATGCAAAACAGGATTAAAGTGGAAAAGAGCATGCATACGCTGTAAAGCAGTAATTCTCAACCATGGTTCAATGGAGCTCTAGGGTTCCTCCATAGGTGGCTAGGAGTTCTTTGAGCTGTGGCTAACAGACCTCCCATATAATGGTGCCTACAGAGTTCCAGGGTCAATGCTACCTGGCAGAGCCAGATACATGACTGTAAGCGTGGAATTATGACCACCACTGTAAGGGGAGCCTTCTGTCTACTGACCACCACCAATGTGAGGGGCATTTTTACAATGACAACCAATGAACCAATCCTAGTGGGGGTTTCCTGAGGCCTGAAAATTATTGCAAGGGTTCCTTTTGGGTAAAAAGGTTGATAAAAGCTGCTGTAGAGTAATACAACCTAGATCTTGAAAGCTGCACAAACATGGACTGTTCACAGCAATGTCTCTGTGGCTCAACCAGGAAGACGTGTGACTGCATAGCATAGTCTCTATAAGACTGTATAAAAACAGAGGATTTAGCTGGTCATCACTACTTTGGTAAAACAGTTCAGGCCACAGCTACTTGCCCTTATGGTCACAAACACCGTCCCTTTCAGAGTAGCTCTGGTAACACAGACGAACAGCTGGAGGGATCCAAGGCAAAAGGATACATGGGGGCCACCCTACTGAACTGGAGTACTCTGGTAGCAATCCCACAGTAGCTGGGAATTCAATAGAAGCTGCAGCTATTAGGATCCTACCCAGTTGCCTGCATGCTGGTTCTTTCAGTGGAGGGCCTCTTACCTGGTCAAAGAGCATATGCCCAGCCACATCTGCCTCATTAGATGTGGCCTCTCTGAGCTACTGATTGAGGGACACAGAGAAACTTATCTTACCTTGTCATGTCCAGCAATTCAGAGAATTGTGGGAAAAGGAGTTAAAGTGTCCTGAGTGAGCAACTGAGCATGGCAGGCTCCTCTTCAGCTCTGATGTGTTATATGAAACAGTGGAAATCATGGGAGGACTTTCCTCACTTTGCTGGGTGCTGTTACATTAGAGGTCTGGTGAGCTATTACTTACTTCTGACCCCTGTACTGTGCATCACTACTAACCTCTGGACTCTGGCTTACTTACTCCTGACCCCTGCACTATGCATTACTACTGACCTCTGGACTCTGCATTACGTACTCCTGCGTTACCTTCTCCTGACTCCTGCACTGTGCATTACTACTGACCTCTGGATTCTGCATTACTTACTCCGGACCCCTGCACTGTGCATTACTATTGACCTCTGGACTCTGGGTTACTTACACTTGACCCCTGCACTGTGCATTACTACTGACCTCTGGATTCTGGGTTACTTACACCTGACCCCTGCACTGTGCATTACTATTGACCTCTGGACTCTGGGTTACTTACACCTGACCCCTGCACTGTGCATTACTACTGACCTCTAGACTCTGCACTACTTACTCCTGACTCCTGCGTTACCTTCTCCTGACTCCTGCACTGTGCATTACTACTGACCTCTGCACTCTGCATTACTTACTCCTGACCCCTGCACTGTGCATTACTATTGACCTCTGGACTCTGGGTTACTTACACCTGACCCCTGCACTGTGCATTACTACTGACTTCTAGACTCTGCACTACTTACTCCTGACTCCTGCGTTACCTTCTCCTGACTCCTGTACTGTGCATTACTATTGACCTGTGGACTCTGGGTTACTTACACTTGACCCCTACACTGTGCATTACTACTGACCTCTAGACTCTGCACTACTTACTCCTGACTCCTGCGTTACCTTCTCCTGACTCCTGCGTTACCTTCTCCTGACTCCTGTACTGTGCATTACTACTGACCTCTGCACTGTGCATTACTTACTCCTGACCCCTGCACTGTGCATTACTACTGACTTCTGGACTCTGCATTACTTACTCCTGACCCCTGCACTGTGCATTACTATTGACCTCTGGACTCTGGGTTACTTACACTTGATCCCTGCACTGTGCATTACTACTGACCTCTGGACTCTGGGTTACTTACACCTGACCCCTGCACTGTGCATTACTACTGACCTATAGACTCTGCACTACTTACTCCTGACTCCTGCGTTACCTTCTCCTGACTCCTGTACTGTGCATTACTATTGACCTGTGGACTCTGGGTTACTTACACTTGACCCCTACACTGTGCATTACTACTGACCTCTAGACTCTGCACTACTTACTCCTGACTCCTGCGTTACCTTCTCCTGACTCCTGCGTTACCTTCTCCTGACTCCTGTACTGTGCATTACTACTGACCTCTGCACTCTGAATTACTTACTCCTGACCCCTGCACTGTGCATTACTACTGACCTCTGGACTCTGCATTACTTACTCCTGACCCCTGCACTGTGCATTACTAATTACCTCTGGACTCTGCTTTACTTAGTACTGACCCCTATACTGTGCAGTAATACTTGCCTCTGGACCCTGTATTACTTACGCCTGACGCCTGCTACAGCAGGATCTATCTCATCATATATAGAACAGAAGCCCTTAAAGAACTGCAACAAAACTTGCTAAAATCCTTGGCATGCAACGTTCAATCTGATTTAAGCTTTTAGCGATCCTAAAAAAGTAATCTGATGTGTTGCTATGGGCTACCGCAATTTTCCAAAACTTATTAAACAAATTGCATTTTTTTTTCAAACGATCCCTACAGTGTAGATCATTTGGAAGACACCTGATATCAGCAAAGCAACAGAGAAGAAGAGCAAAAAACATGGCACATGAAGACGTTCGACCGACCTGTTTAACGCAGTCAAGCTGTAAGTCTGGCAGACGTCCATCTTGCTATCCTCGTATTGGGGTCAGTAAAGAGGAAGTAGACAGAGAGCATTGGGGTGGCCTGCCAGACACCGAGCCTCATTACAAAGGCAGAGTGCTCGTTCCCCGCTATGCAGGGACACTTTGTGCCCGCTGCCCTGGGCGTCCAGCCACCTTGGAAGTTTCTTCCACTGGCTCCGAACGCCCAGCTGTACACAAGCAAATTGGAAAAACTGACAGCATTGTCTGAAAGGCACAGCTTGAGATAATTACTCAGTGTAATTCTCTCTTTCTATTTTTTTCGCAGAAAATATAAACATGTTCATCTCTTTTATAAAGTCATGATACCTTTCCAAGTTCTCACATGGCAGCGGCCCCTCGGCTCCCATAATCTATTGGTTTCGGGCCACTTTAACAGTTGGGATTTTTTACCCAGTCTTGTCAGTGTAAAGGAAAAGCAATGTGTGAATTATATCAAAGGCTGTATCAAAGGTCCTGTATAATATTATCACAGCCTTCATGGGGGGAAGAAACAGAATAATGCAGCTTCTCTCTGAAGAAGACCTCAACCAGTTCAAGTCTATGTTAACCCTAACAATGAACTTCTCTTAAGCAGGAATATGGAGTGCGCTGCTTCCAAGTCCAAACCAGGTCACCTTCTAGATCAGCCTTCATGGGGGGAAGAAACAGAATAACGCAGCTTCTCTCGGAGGAAGACCTCAACCAATTCAAGTTTATGTAAACCCTAACAATGAACTTCTCTTAAACAGGTACATGGAGTGCGCTGCTTCCAAGACCAAATCAGGTCACCTTCTAGATCAGCCTTCATGGGGAGAAGAAACAGAATAATGCAGCTTCTCTCGGAGGAAGACCTCAACCAGTTCAAGTTTATGTAAACCCTAACAATGAACTTCTCATAAGTAGGAACATGGAGTGCGCTGCTTCCAAGACCAAATCAGGTCACCTTCTAGATCAGCCTTCATGGGGGGAAGAAACAGAATACCGCAGCTTCTCTCGGAAGAAGACCTCAACCAGTTCAAGTCTATGTTAACTCTAACAATGAACTTCTCTTAAGCAGGAATATGGAGTGTGCTGCTTCCGAGACCAAATCAGGTCACCTTCTAGATCAGCCTTCATGGGGGGAAGAAACAGAATAACGCAGCTTCTCTCAGAAGAAGACCTCAACCAGTTCAAGTCTATGTAAACCCTAACAATGAACTTTTCTTAAGCAGGAACATTAGTGCGCTGCTTTCAAGTCCAAATCAGGTCACCTTTTAGATCAGCCTTCATGGCGGAAAAAACAGAATAATGCAGCTTCTCTCGGAAGAAGACCTGAACCAGTTCAAGTCTATGTAAACCCTAACAATGAACTTCTCTTAAGCAGGAACATGAGTGCGCTTCTTTCAAGACCAAATCAGGTCACCTTCTAGATGGGGGGAAGAAACAGAATAACGCAGCTTCTCTCTGAAGAAGACCTCAACCAGTTCAAGTCTATGTTAACCCTGACGATTAACATCTCTTAAGCAGGAATATGGAGTGCGCTACTTCCAAGACCAAATCAGGTCACCTTCTAGATCAGCCTTCACGGGGGGAAGAAACAGAATAATGCCGCTTCTCTCGGAAGAAGACCTCAACCACTTCAAGTCTATGTAAACCCTAACAATAAACTTCTCTTAAGCAGGTACATGGAGTGCGCTGCTTCCAAGACCAAATCAGGTCACCTTCTAGATGGGGGGAAGAAACAGAATAACGCAGCTTCTCTCTGAAGAAGACCTCAACCAGTTCAAGTCTATGTTAACCCTGACGATTAACATCTCTTAAGCAGGAATATGGAGTGCGCTGCTTCCAAGTCCAAATCAGGTCACCTTCTAGATCAGCCTTCATGGGGGGAAGAAACAAAATGATGCAGCTTCTCTCGGAAGAAGATCTCAACCAGTTCAAGTCTATGTAAACCCTAACGATGAACTTCTCTTAAGCAGGAACATGGAGTGCGCTGCTTCCAAGTCCAAATCAGGTCACCTTCTAGATCAGCCTTCATGGGGAGAAGAAACAAAATGATGCAGCTTCTCTCGAAAGAATACTTCAGCCAGTTCAAGTCTGTGTAAACCCTAGCAATAAACTTCTCTTAAGCAGGAACATGGAGTGCGCTGCTTCCAAGTCCAAGTTAGGTCACCTTCTAGATCAGCCTTTCTCAACCTTTTTAGCATGGAGGAACCCTTGAAATAACTTTCCAGGCTTGAAGAGCTCCTGTTAATAATTAGTATTCACAGTATACTAGCGTGATGGTCATTGCGCAGAAGGAACCTTGCATTTGTGACCACTGGCAGTGATCCCCCAAAAAGCTAAAAAGATCATTATTGTCAGTGGTAACTTATCTAAGAGGCAGGAATTGTCCATTGCTCTAAAAAACCCTGGCAACCTCTGGAGGAACCCTAGGATTCCAACAAGGCCTGGTTGAGAAAGGCTGCTCTGGATAAATCAGGCACCAAACACCAGGCAAGGAATCATCCTATGCCCCACAAACTAACCAGGTGAAGAGAAGCCCAGTGGTACGCTATAACATTCATCTCTGTCAACTTTATTGATCTGGATAAATGGACAAGAAAGCCCTCTCTGGGATCTCCTTTCTGATGCTTTTTACCCAAAAGACTAGGCTTGTCCATAGATGAAAGTAGAATTGCAGACTAAACCTAACTAATCTTAAAAATACTCCCTCTCCTCTCCTAACACCGATGCCAACTTACCTGTGTAAGAAAGATGTACATACTTTTTTCAGCCCACTCCAGTCTGGTCACAGTATCCCCTGTGTTAGCCAGCGGTGGATGAAGGGGAGAGGGGAGAAAAGGCAAGAGGAGAGAAAAGGCAAGAGGAGAGAAAAGCCGAGAGGAGAGTAAAGCCGGCATCTCGGTACAATCCAAAGGCAAGTATCCTTTAATAATGGGGAACAGTGCATAAAATCCACATAAAAGGCCAACGTGTTTCGGCTGCTTGGCCTTAGCAGCCAAAATGTGTTGACATTTTCTGTGGCTTTTATGTACTGCTCACCATAAATAAAGGATACTTGCTTGTGGATTGTACCGAGAAGCTGGCTTTTCTATAGAATTGTCTATATTGCATTGTTGCCCTAATATAGGAACATTACATAAGACCCACATAAAAGTCCAACACCTTTTGGCCATTAGGCCTTTAGCCATGACTAAGGCCTAGAGGCCGAAACACGTTGGCCTTTTAATATCAATTTTATGTACTGTTCCCCACAATAAAGGATACTTGCTTATGGATTGTACAGAGATACCTGCTTTTCTATAGAATCATCTAAACTGCATTGTTGCCCTAATATAGGAACAGTATATAAGTCCCGCATAAAAGTCCAATGCCTTTTGGCCATTAGGCCTTTAGCCATGACTAAGGCTTAGAGGCAGAAACACGTTGGCCTTTTAATCAGAATTTTATGTACTGTTCCCCATAATAAAGGATACTTGCTTATGGATTGTACAGAGATGCCTGCTTTTCTATAGGATCGTCTATACTGCATTGTTGACCCAATATAGGAACATTACATAAGACCCACATAAAAGTCCAACGCCTTTTGGTTGTTAGGCCTTTAGCCATGACTAAGGCCTACAGGCCGAAACACGACCTTTTAATATGAATTTTTGTACTGTTTATATTAATAAAGAATACTTGTTTATGGATTGTACAGAGATGCATGCTTTTCTATAGGATCGTCTATACTGCATTGTTGACCCAATATAGGAACAGTACATAAGACCCACATAAAATGCCAAAGTGTTTCATCCATTAAGCTTTAGCCATGATTAAGACCTAGAAGCCAAAATGTGTTGGCCTCCCATGTGTACTGTTCCCCATTAATAAAGGATACTTGCTTGTGGATTGTACCTAGATACCAGCTTTTCTATAGGATTGTCTATGTGTTGGGCTTTAGCCATGATAAGTCCTAGAGGCCAAAATGCGTTGGCCTCCCATGTGTACTGTTCCCCATTAATAAAAAATACTTGCTTGTGGATTGTACCTAGATGCCAGATTTTCTATAGGATTCTCTATGTGTTGGGCTTTAGCCATGATAAGGCCTAGAGGCCAAAATGTGTTGGCCTCCCATGTGTACTGTTCCCCATTAATAAAGGATAGTTGCCTGTGGATTGTACCTAGATGCCAGCTTTTCTATAGGATTGTCTATGTGTTGGGCTTTAGCCATGATTAAGGCCTAGAGGTCAAAATGCGTTGGCCTCCCATGTGTACTATTCCCCATTAATAAAGGATAGTTGCTTGTGGATTGTACCTAGATGCCAGCTTTTCTATAGAATTCTTTATATGTTGGGCTTTAGCCATGATAAGGCCTAGAGGCCAAAATGTGTTGGCCTCCCATGTGTACTGTTCCCCATTAATCAAGGATACTTGCTTGTGGATTGTACCTAGGTGCCAGCTTTTCTATAGGATTCTCTATGTGTTGAGCTTTAGCCATGATAAGGCCTAGAGGCCAAAACGTGTTGGCCTCCCATGTGTACTGTTCCACATTAATCAAGGATACTTGCTTGTGGATTGTACCTAGATGCCAGCTTTTTTATAGGATTGTCTATGTGTTGGACTTACAGTGGCCATCAGCCTGAGCACCAATGCATGGGGTAGAAGCACTGCTTGTTTGATTTGGTCAACAACATAGTGTGCAACCCCTACTGAATTTCAAGATGACGCAGCCTCATCCCCAAGTGACTCGCTATCACCCTCCAAGCCCCCGAACCGCACATGTAGAAAATGCAAGTGCAAAGCTGCATGTAGTGCAGCATATATGTATAAAAAGTGCAGCGCTAAAAGGTGTATACTCCAATAAAATATGTTAAGATCAATATGTACTCACGTCCAAATAAAAGTAATATAATTAACATAAATACTAAAAAGATTAAAAATTAAACATAAATAAATTAATAAAATGGTGACAGTTCGTGATGAGAGATCAATACAGGAGTTGTTAGTGACTTCACGATCTAGTGGCCTGGTGACAAATAGTAAAAATACGCACTCACCAGATGCGTACCTTTAATACGCATGTGATAAATAAACCAGAGGTCCCCCTCATGGGATGGGTATGACTGGCAATGCTGCTCTCTCCTGCCTGTCTAGCCCCCACGCCATGGGGTAAATTTACTAAAATTGGAGCACTCAGAATCTGGTGCAGCTGTGCATAGTAACCAATCAGCTTCTGGCTTTGGCTTGTTCAATTAAGCTTTGGCAATAAAACCTGGAAGCTGATTGGTTTCAGAGCGGCGCCAGATTTAGTATAGGAAACCCCCAGACAGCCAAGGGAAAAGCCTGAAAGAACCTTTGATTTGGTGTTGAAAGTAGAGTGCCCAGCCTCTGAAAATGAAGTATTGATTTCCAGACGCCCATTACCCAGTTTCCAGAGAGGGAGCCTCCTATATACCCTGTGAGCTGCACCCATCCATCCCTAAGGGGAACTCTGGTTATCCCTGGATCATCATTTAAAGTCCTAGGACCCATCTACCCTAAGAGGGAGTCATCTCTACACCTGACCTGTCCCAGATGATCCTTTGATGACATCAGGATATATTTCTCAAATGCGCATTTTACTGCGCGTCCGGTGAGTGCGCATTTCTTCCATTTTTGAATGCACAAGCACCGATTAATCAAGAAAGCTGGAATCATAGGAGCACATAAAGTCACCTTTATGAACTATTGATTATTTATACCTTTTTAATCCATTTGTATCTTTATTGTATTTTATTAATTTTAGCGCCGCACCCCCGTTTTTATACTGTTTTTTTATAGGAAACCCTGTATGTCTGATTTCAACTTTCAGCTAATGCGTGATGACACAAGGAAAGAACACAGGTCAGCTGGAGGACTTTGCTCACGGCTTTTAAAGCAACTCATAACGGCGCCAAAGGAATAAATTTCGCATATATATGTGTGCGTCGTTCTCAGTTCAGGATGTCTGCAGCACAATCTGAATTCTCCTATTTTCCTTGGCGGTGACATGTTTTATTTCCATATATTAGATGGACTTGTCAGTTAAGAGTGAAGGGAAAAGCTGGAAGGATGGGATGAGCCAAAACGACAAGGATGGTGTTATTTTAAAGGGAACAGGTGGCTGTGTAGTTTTACCCCTCTCCAAGGAAAGCTGGCTCTGGCTGCGGCTGACAGCAGGGACAAATGCAAAGCACAGCGATAAACAAATTCTACATGAAGCACCATGGCAGAGACCCATACGTACCGACCGCATTTCACATTCCTGCCCTGTCAGGGGCGTCTTGTATATCCCAGACGAATGTTATGTCAGCGAGGTGCCTGGGCCTCCGAGACGCTAATGAGACAAAGATGGGCGACGCTGCGTGGAACAACAAACTATGGATGACCGGGGAGAGAAGACTAGTTGGCGGAACTCACTGAGAGATAAAAGTGCTCGCCCTACAGAGGATTTACCCCCCTTCCTGACCAGGCCATGCCAGGATTTAC
Organism: Staurois parvus; assembly: GCF_062004578.1. Taxonomy (NCBI): domain Eukaryota; kingdom Metazoa; phylum Chordata; class Amphibia; order Anura; family Ranidae; genus Staurois; species Staurois parvus. The sequence goes on from NW_028317891.1 coordinate 892,964, forward strand.
CCCCCTTCCTGACCAGGCCATGCCAGGATTTACCCCCCTTCCTGACCAGGCCATGCAAGGATTTACCCCCCTTCCTGACCAGGCCATGCCAGGATTTACCCCCCCTTCCTGACCAGGCCATGCCAGGATTTACCCCCCCCCCCTTCCTGACCAGGCCATGCTAGGATTTACCCCCCTTCCTGACCAGGCCATGCTAGGATTTACCCCCCTTCCTAACTAGGCCATGCTAGGATTTACCCCCCTTCCTGACTAGGCCATGCCAGGATTTACCCCCCTTCCTGACTGGGCCATGCCAGGATTTACCCCCCCCCTTCCTGACCAGGCCATGCCAGGATTTACCCCCCTTCCTGACCAGGCCATGCCAGGATTTACCCCCCTTCCTGACCAGGCCATGCCAGGATTTACCCCCCTTCCTGACCAGGCCATGCCAGGAATTACCCCCCTTCCTGACCAGGCCATGCCAGGATTTACCCCCCCTTCCTGACCAGGCCATGCTAGGATTTACCCCCCTTCCTGACCAGGCCATGCTAGGATTTACCCCCCTTCCTGACCAGGCCATGCTAGGATTTACCCCCCTTCCTGACTAGGCCCCCTTCCTGACCAGGCCATGCCAGGATTTACCCCCCTTCCTGACCAGGCCATGCCAGGATTTATCCCCTTCCTGACCAGGCCATGCCAGGATTTACCCCCCTTCCTGACCAGGCCATGCCAGGATTTACCCCCCTTCCTGACCAGGCCATGCCAGGATTTACCCCCCTTCCTGACCAGGCCATGCCAGGATTTACCCCCCTTCCTGACCAGGCCATGCTAGGATTTACCCCCCTTCCTGACCAGGGCATGCCAGGATTTACCCCCCTACCTGACCAGGCCATGCTAGGATTTACCCCCCTTCCTGACCAGGCCATGCCAGGATTTACCCCCCTTCCTGACCAGGCCATGCCAGGATTTACCCCCCCCCCCCCTTCCTGACCAGGCCATGCGATATGGCACTGCGTTACTTTAACTGACTTAAAAGCAGAAAAAGCGAGCGCTAAAACCGTAAGCCGCTGTTGCACCAGAAAAAGGTAACCAAAATCAACCTCCAAAGTAATCAGATAAATATAGGTGCAGCGCTAAAATAAAATATCAGAGTAAATCACTATAGTGCACCGTATGCAATAGACTTGTATAAATAATGTATAGAATCAAATGATAAATGGTAAACCCATATCAGGCGACAAAGTGCAAATAAAGTGCAAATAAATGTCCACAATAAAGTGCTACTGAGGTGACAATCGTGGGCACGTAATGGTGGTAATCAATCCACATTTCAATCTATAATATATAAGTGTCCACAAAACCTAAATACACCACTGTGCTGAGATGCTCGTCTTTGCCCCCCCCCCCCCGCCCTTCTCAGCAGTCAACAGCAGAGAAGACAAAGTTCCTCCTACAGATCCTGCAGCTCTCTGTACAGCTGCAGCACCCCCTCTTCTCAGCCTCAGCATTCAGCATACTCCAGCAGCTGACTCCAGCCCTCCTCTGGTCCTCCTCCAGACCCTGCGCTTTCTGCTTCCCAGCTTCGCCCCTGGCAGAGCACAAGGTGAGGGGGCATGCACTGTCATGTAAGGAAGGGTGGGGGACTCTTGACTTCTCATGGTGGGGGGGGGGGTCTTGACGTCTGATGTAAAGGGGGGGGGGTGCTCTGGGTATCTAGTCTCAAAGATACAACAAGCCCTTTGAGGACAACTATAGCACTGATGCAGGCCGCAATGAAACTGATTATGAGACCTCTGCATAGAGGACAACTAAAGAGAACCGAAAAACATCTTGGTAAAGGGAGTGTGCAAAAACATTTTATATTTCCGATTTCATTTATGAAAAATTGCTTTCAGTAATCAGTAATAACCAGGGGCGGACTGTCAACTCATGGGGCCCCCGGGCAATAGGAAATCATGGGGCCCCCTGTGTCCTCACTCAAACCACACCCAAAAAAGCCAATGAAAGGTATCAGGGGCATCTCATGTGGCCCCCTACTGACCCCGGGCCCTCAAGCAGTGCCCGAGTGGCTAAATGGTCAGTCCTCCCCTGGTAATAACAGGTGGCCAGCAAGTTTCCACCCACAATTGTGGCTTAGTATCAGTTCAAACACCCTGACACGAGTGCAACCACCTACATGCCGATACATGGGTCGAAATTCAACCGTTTTTTGGACCTAAGAATAATCGGCTGATTTTCGCTCTGTTAGTGGGTCAATGGCATCAGCCGATTTCCGTGGTTCCTCCCATTTTCGGTGATCAGGCATGTTGGAAAATGCGTGAAAAACTACCGATTTTCAACTCAATGATGGTCAAATCGCACGCACGTTTTTCCGAAAATAATGCGCGCATGAGCTGTGACCTGGAAGGAACAGAAGTTTCACCTGTTATATGGGGTGAACTTTATGACTTGGTCGGCTGATTTTCGAAATCATTGATGGCACCATCGGATTACCGAGTGAACAACGTTTTCGATGTTCGGACGAAAAATCATTCGGATATCGAACCATGTATGGCCTGCATAAGACAGGTGTCAGGGTCCTGTCCACGGCAGTAGTTCTGGAAGATCTGGCATTTCTGCCAGTACTCTGCATGGCCGCAGAAGTACACATCAGCCTCAGTCTGGTGCCAGATGGCCTTTATAAGGAGGCTCATCACTTCTTCTGGTTGCTGGATGATCTCTAGCTCCCCGTGCCCTGTTCCTGGTTCCTGTGATTCTGACCTGTGTTTTCCTGTTACCGACTCGGCTTGCTCCTGGACCTGTCTACTCTGCGTTACTCCTGATCTGACCTCGGCTTGGCTTACAGATACTCTCTCTCTCTCTCGCTCCTCTGTGTATGACCTCGGCTATCCCATCTGACTACGTCCGCTCTGATTCCCACCTGGTACCTGACCTCGGCTTGGCTTACGGATACTCTCTCTCTCTCGCTCCTCTGTGTATGACCTGGGCTATCCCATCTGACTACGTCCGCTCTGATTCCCACCTGGTACCTGACCTCGGCTTGGCTTACGGATACTCTCTCTCTCTCTCTCCTCTGTGTATGACCTCGGCTATCCCATCTGACTACGTTCGCTCTGATTCCCACCTGGTACCTGACCTTGGCTTGAACCGACTACCCAGTAAACATCTAAATCCCGGAAGGGCTTGCATACCACGCACAGGCGCCTACTGTCTGTAGACCTATCTCCGTGCACCAGCTGTGCTTCTGAGTGGACCACCAACCAGCACTCCTACAGGTGACCTGTGCAACTTTGGGCCTGACTCCCGCTGTCCCACTGTCAGGGGAGTCTGGAACTTAGCCGCAAAGGAAGCCCTCTCTCCATTGGCCTCCATCACCAGGTACGTGATAACAGGACAATGTCAATCTCAGATGTCATCTTCTCCTCTGATGCCTTCGCCTTCTCTTCTGCTCAGGGGCGGACTGACAACTCATGGGGCCCCCGGGCAATAGGGGATCATGGGGCCCCTGTGTCCTTGCCCAAACTCAAAAAAGCCTATGAAAAAGGTACCAGGGGCATCTCATGGGGCCCCCTACTGACCCCGGGCCCTCGGGGCAATGCCCGAGTTTCCAAATGGTCAGTCCGCCCCTGCTTCTGCTCCTTCTTATACTCCAAAGGATGCACGGACTACCATGTACAGCGCACCGGTGGGGGAGGGGAATCAAGTACACAATAGCAAAGTTGTGTGTATTTCAAGAACAAAGAATTTCAGTAAAGCCGTATCGGTTACATAAATTATATTCTGGAAAGGCTTCCATCAGAAACACTGTCTTTAATGCTTCATGTGAAAAAGACAAGTTTACATCTATTTACATATTCTCACAATAGCCAGCAGCAGGGAAAATAAACCGAGGCCCTCGCATAATGATCGTATTAGGAAAGTGTGTCAGATCGCTGAATGGCAGATATCGGGAACTTAAAAGAAATCCAGAAGTAAACAATATGTATTTATGCGTAGGTGTCCTGCATATATACTGATAGTATACCGTGTATATATAGCTAAACACAGTATGATTTTAGGGAGAGAATCAATTACCACTTCCAGTCTGGACACTTTCCCCCCCTTCCAGTCCGGACACTTTCCCCCTCTTCCAGTCCGGACACTTTCCCCCCCTTCCAGTCCGGACACTTTCACCCCCTTCCAGTCCGGACACTTTCCCCCCCTTCCAGTCCGGACACTTTCCCCCCCCTTTCCAGTCCGGACACTTTCACCCACTTCCAGTCCGGACACTTTCACCCCCTTCCAGTCCGGACACTTTCCCCCCCTTCCAGTCCGGACACTTTCACCCCCTTCCAGTCCGGACACTTTCCCCCCCTTCCAGTCTGGACACTTTCCCCCCCTTCCAGTCCGGACACTTTCCCCCTCTTCCAGTCCGGACACTTTCCCCCCCTTCCAGTCCGGACACTTTCACCCCCTTCCAGTCCGGACACTTTCCCCCCCTTCCAGTCCGGACACTTTCCCCCCCCTTTCCAGTCCGGACACTTTCACCCACTTCCAGTCCGGACACTTTCACCCCCTTCCAGTCCGGACACTTTCCCCCCCTTCCAGTCCGGACACTTTCACCCCCTTCCAGTCCGGACACTTTCCCCCTCTTCCAGTCCGGACACTTTCACCCACTTCCAGTCCGGACACTTTCCCCCCCTTCCAGTCCGGACACTTTCCCCCCCCTTCCAGTCCGGACACTTTCCCCCCCTTCCAGTCCGGACACTTTCCCCCCCTTCCAGTCCGGACACTTTCCCCCCCTTCCAGTCCGGACACTTTCCCCCCCCTTCCAGTCCGGACACTTTTCCCCCCTTCCAGTTCGGACACTTTCCCCCCTTCCAGTCCGGACACTTTCCCCCCCTTCCAGTCCAGACACTTTCACCCCCTTCCAGTCCGGACACTTTCACCCCCTTCCAGTCCGGACACTTTCCCCCCCTTCCAGTCCGGACACTTTCACCCCCTTCCAGTCCGGACACTTTCCCCCCCTTCCAGTCCGGACACTTTCCCCCCCTTCCAGTCCAGACACTTTCACCCCCTTTCCAGTCCAGGCCAATTTTCAGCTTTCAGCGCTATCACACTTTGAATGACAATTACGCAGTCATGCAACACTGTACCCATATGAATTTTTTAGCATTGTTTTGAGACAGATAAAGCTTTATTTTGGTGGTATTTATTCACCACTGGGATTTTTATTTTATTTTTTTTTGCTATGTAAATGAAAAAGTTCAAACATTTTGAAAAAAAGTGTTTTTCTTATACAGTTTTGCAAATAAATAATGTTTCATCATAAATCTTGGCCAAAATGTATTCCGTTCTCTTTTTATTAAAAAAAATAATAACCCAAATTAGTTTAGAACCAAAAATTATAATTTTTAAACATTTTTTTTTTACATTTTTATTTTTTTTTATATATTATTTGTTTTTTGTTTTTTTTACATACTGTCACCCTAACAGTACAGTGTCACCATGGTTACACTGTACTACTTGTGGGGGGTGATGAAGATTTTTTTTTTTTACACTGATTGCTTTTACACTCATAAAGGCTGTAAAAGCAATCATTTCTCCTCTCTGGCTGCATTCTTGCAGCCATTGAGAAATACTGTGTGGGCCGTGATTGGTCACAGCTTATCACATGGTACAGGACTGTTGTGAATAGCCCTGTACCATGTGACCTCTGTGATCATTCACAGACAGGGGCGGACTGACCATTTGGAAACTCGGGCACTGCCCGAGGGCTCGGGGTCAGTAGGGGGCCCCATGAGATGCCCCTGGTACCTTTTTCATAGGCTTTTTTGGGCAAGGACATAGGGGCCCCATGATCCCCTATTACCCAGGGGGCCCATGAGTTGTCAGTCTGCCCCTGTTCACCGATTTCACACGTAGTAAGCAATGATGTCAGAAGTGACATCTTGCTTACTACTCTGCATGTGATCACTGATTGGTCAGAACCTCGCACAGAGGTCCAGTACGACGATCGGTGTTCCACTGTGTCCCAGGGAGCGCGCACAAGCACGGGACGGGGAGGCTGTTTATAAACACCCACTCGCCCCTGCACTGCCACCGTCCGGCCGTTTATATACAATGGCTGTACGGGAGGTGGTTAAAAGAAAACTTTTTCAACCTAACTACAGTCATGGCCAAAAAAATTGCCCCCCCCCCTCGCATTTCTGTCAGATAATGTACCACGCCGCCCAGAAAATTGCTGCAATTACAAATGTTTGGCATTCTCATGTTTATTTCTTTTATTTGTATCGGTATGACACAAAAAAGTGGAGAAACAAAAAGCCAAATCTGACACATTCCACGCAAAACCCCCAAAAATGGACTGGACAAAATTCATGGCACTTTCTCAAAATTGTAAGAAATAATTGTACTCCAAGTTTATGATGCTCCTGTGATTTGTAATGAAACTCACCTGTATCAATTAACAGATCTTAATGTTCCTGTGTCCACTGTGCGCAACATTGTCAAGACGTTTACAGCCTATGGCACTGTAGTTAATCTCCCTGGACCTGGATAAAAGAGAAAACTTGAAAAGAGAAAAAAGATTGCAACAAAGGATTGTTTGAATTGTGCAGGGGCGTCCCTAGGGTTGGTGTCACCCGATGCGATAACACTTGGTGACACCCCCTCCGACGATGCCCGCAGAATGGATGGGATCTGCGGATTGAGCATAATGGATCGGACTCTGATCCATTATGCTCCCCAATCTGCAGATCTGATCCATCCTGCAGGGATTGTTGGCTTTCTTTACAATTTACGTATTCGTGGAGCGGGTCAGGTGTCATCCTGTATAGGTTGCATGCCGACGATCCCTGCAGCATGGTTCGGATCTGTGGATTGAGCATAATGGATCAGAGTCCGATCCATTATACTCCCCAATCTGCAGATCCCATCCATCCTGCAGGGATCGTCGGCATGCAACCTATACAGGATGACACCTGACCGGCTCCACGAAAAGGTAAGTTGTAAAGAAAGCCAATGATCCCTGCAGGATGGATCGGATCCATCCCGCGGGGATCGTCGGCTTGCTTTACAACTTACCTTTTCATGGAGCGGATCCATCCCACGGGGATCGTCGGCTTGCTTTACAACTTACCTTTTCATGGAGCGGGTCCGATGTCACCCCGTGCGGTAGGTGTCACCCAGTGCGGCGCGCACACCCGGCACCTGCCTCGGGATGCCACTGGAATGGTGGATAAAGAACCCTGATCAACTTCCCAACAAATTCAGGCTGACCTTCAGGCACCGAGTACAACTGTGTCCGTTTGCACTATATGTCATCATCTGAATGAAAAGGGACGCTATGGTAGGGAGACTCAGGAGGACCCCACTGCTGACACAGATATATGGTAGGAGACCCAGGAGGACCCCACTGCTGACACAGAAATATGGTAGGAGACCCAGGAGGACCCCACTGCTGACACAGAAATATGGTAGGAGACCCAGGAGGACCCCACTGCTGACACAGAAATATGATAGGAGACCCAGGAGGACCCCACTGCTGACACAGAAATATGGTAGGAGGACCCCACTGCTGACACAGAAATATGGTAGGAGGACCCCACTGCTGACACAGAAATATGGTAGGAGGACCCCACTGCTGACACAGAAATATGGTAGGAGGACCCCACTGCTGACACAGAAATATGGTAGGAGGACCCCACTGCTGACACAGAAATATGGTAGGAGGACCCCACTGCTGACACAGAAATATGGTAGGAGACCCAGGAGGACCCCACTGCTGACACAGAAATATGGTAGGAGACCCAGGAGGACCCCACTGCTGACACAGAAATATGGTAGGAGACCCAGGAGGACCCCACTGTTGACACAGAAATATGGTAGGAGACCCAGGAGGACCCCACTGCTGACAGAAATATGGGAGGAGACCCAGGAGGACCCCACTGCTGACACAGAAATATGGTAGGAGACCCAGGAGGACCCCACTGCTGACGCAGAAAAATTGGAAGGAGACCCAGGAGGACCCCACTGCTGACACAGAACCATAAAAAGCCAGATTGGAGTTTGCCAAAACTTACCTGAGGAAGCCAAAATCCTTTTGGCAGAATGTGCTGTGGACAGACCAAACAAAATGACAGCTTTTTGGTAAAGCCCATCATTCTGTTTTCAGAAAAAGCAATGAGGCCTTTAAAGAAAAGAATCCAGTCCCTCCAGTCACACATGGTGGGGGGGGTCACTGATGTTTTGGGGTTGCTTTGATGCTTCAGGCAATGGATGTCTTGACCGTTTGCATGGCATTATGAAATCTGAAGACCACCAAAGAATTGTGGGCGGCCATATAGGGCCCGGTGTCAGAAAGTTGGGTCTCAGAAGAGGTCATGGGTCTTTCAGCAGGACAATGACCCAAAGCACACGTCAAAAAGCCTCCAGAAATGGTTCCAGACAACGTGCTGGAGAGTACTGAACTGGCCAGCAATAAGTCCAGATCTCCATCCCATAGAGCTCCTGTGGAGAGATCTCAGAACAGCAGTTGGGAAAAGGAACCCTTCCAATCGGAGAGACCTGGAGCAGTTGGGTGAAGAAGATCGATCCAAAATTCCAGTAGAGAGGTGGAAGAAGCTCATTGATGGTCACAGGAAGCCATTGATTTCAGTTATCTTTTTCAGGGGTTTTTGTCCTGTCCATTGTTAGGGTTTTTGTGTGGAATGTGTCAGATTTGTCTTTTTATTTCCCCACTTTTTTGTGTCATACCAATGCAAACAAAAGAGATAAACATGAGAACGCTGAAACATTTGTAATTGCAACAATTTTCTGGGCGAAGTGGTGCATTATCTGACAGAAATGCAGGGGGGGCTATGTTTTCGGCCATGACTGTATTTATTGTATTCCAATTTGTTTTTAAGTCTGCGTTGATCATCTGTTCAGTTCAAAAGAGCCCATTTCTTAACTATATCTCAAAAACATTTAACTCTTCGAGTAGGGAAGGGTTAGACCCACTGTCAAGTTTTTACTGCAGTCTGTGTCCCTATCAGAGAGGCTGAGCCCTCTGTTTGTACTGGTAAGCACTGTTGCAGAAAAGGAAAGTGAAGGGAAATTCAAAATTTTAGAGTTGTCCTCCAAAAAAACAAGTGAGGAGAGATCTTCCGAGGCACCTGTAATGGGGACAATTGTCTAAGAGAGGAATCCTCCTCACTTTGGTAAATTTCTGTCTATTTCTGTTGCATATCTGAGACAGGAAATAAAAACAAAAAAATTCTCCAAGGTGTTAACTAGCGATGCACTGAAATGAAAATTAAGCACCAATGCACTTGGCCGAAAACCGAAATGGACAGTTTTTAAAAAAAATACATATATATATATATACAGGGCTTTCTTTCTGCCGGAACGCGGCGGTACTGCGTTCCGCCACCTTTTTCTTCTTGTCCCCGCTCACCGACTGCCTCTGCAGAGCTGACAAGCTATGCAGAGCAGCGAAAGTGACAGGTGCCGGACGCGGCTTGTTTATGTCATGCTTGCGCGTGCCCGGCACCTGTCACTGCCGCTGCTCACAGCCGGTGAGCGGGGACATGCACGCTTCACCCCCCCCCCTCTACCGCCAGCGTGTAAACATCGGGGGCGCGCGGCCACCCCCATAGGAAAGGTGTATCTTAGTACACCCGGCGGTGCGCGCTGACGTCATCACGCCCTCTGCTCGTCGATCCTACCATAGCGCGGATCGTCAGCATCAGGTAAGGAGCGGCGATACAATTTTTCTCGCTTTTCTTGCTAATGTGGGGGGGGGCAGTGTTACTCGCTATTCTTACTAATGTGGGGGGGGGGGCGGTGTTAATTCCATACATTTACTTTTATAGCCCCTCCCAAATTTTACTTGCATTCCTGTTCTCTAAAGGGGTGGTCCTAGGGTTTGATGGGGGCGTGGCCAGGTTTGGGTGGGGGAGTTCCACCACCTTTCCTCTGAGAAAAAAAGCCCTGTATATATATATATATATATGGTGAAGACGACTTGTTGAAGTTCAAACCGAGCATTACAATGGGGAAGAAAGGGAATTTAAGTGACTGAATGTGGCATGGTTGTTGGTGCCAAATGGGCTGGTCTCAGTATCTCAAGAGCTTCTGATCCACTGGGATTTTCACACACAACCATCTGTAGGGTTTATAGAGAGTGGCCCAAAAAAGAGAAAATATCCAGTGAGTAGCAGTTGTGTGGATGAAAATGCCTTGGTGATGTCAGAGGTCAGAGGAGAATGGGTAGACTGGTTGCTGCGACATTCAGATGGTAGGGTCAGAATTTGGCGGAAACAACATGAAAGCATGGATCCATCCAGCCTTGTATCAACGTTTCAGGCTGGTGGTGTCATGGTGTGGGGGAGATTTTCTTGGCACTAGCAAGGTGGACCTAATAAAGTGGCCGGTGAGTGTACAAAAGTCTCCTCACCAAAAAAAGAAGCCTCTTACATTATTCCTGGAAGGGCCCCACCATGAACTGAATCAGCTGTTTATGAAAGGCTGATCTGAATAATGACTGATGTTACAGGACAAGCCAAACTGGGTATGTTCTATTCAACTGGATGGTACCTAAAAATACAGCATCTCCCGGTTGTAATACTAGAGGACATAGGTATGTGCACAGGGCAGCCAATCAAACGTCACTAAAGGCACAGCCTGTGACATCACACAAGGGGGCGGGTTATCAAGCAGCAAGATCCTTGATGATGAAGTCAACTTTAACAGGTGACCATTTCAGTCAACAGGCCAAGCGAGATGAGCTCCCAAAAAGGGTTCCTCTACGTGTGAGGATGATCATTTGTGTGCAGGCTTCCCTTGCCTGTTTATTATAAGGAAATCCTTTTTTTTTGGGGGGGGGGGTTCCTTTAAATAGCTCATTTGTTTCTTCAAACTTCAACAAGAGACCTAAAAGAGGGGCAGTTTTGGAGGAAGAAGGAACAGAAGGATTGGGGTCCAAAAGACGGAAGTGAGAGCCATGAAAAATATTGAAAAATAATTGAAAGAATTAACCGGGCCGGCTGTCAGAAAGGCATGGTTGGAACACGGTGGGGGGAAAAACAGAGCAGAGGTGAAAGTGGGAAGGGTGGGGCGCTGTGTTTTTGCACAATGACTCACTCATGACTCAGGAGTTCTCATTTTTATGAATGAAGACTGTTGGGTGACCCGTCTCCCTGAACTGCCGGTTCTCTGAGCACAGCTGCTATGCACGTTGCAATCACTGAACTGCACAGACAGGAGGATTACTACATGTATTGTAATCTCAACAAAGACACTTCTGAAGAGCACTGTAGTGTGGCATACAGAGAAAGAAAGAGAGGGAGGACGGCGGGAAAGGAAGAAAGGAGAGGTTAAAGGGAAGGGGAGGGATAGAGAGAGATGAAAGGGAAGAGGACAAGAGAGGTGGAAGGGTAAAGGAAGAGGGAAGAAGAAAGGAGAGGTTAACGGGAAGGGGAGGGAGAGAGAGGGAAGTGAAAAGGAAGAGGTTAAAGAGAAAGGAGGTTGGGGGATGAAAGGAAAGGGGCATGAGGGCGGTGAAAAGGATAAAAGTTAGGGGGGGAGAACGATGAAAGGAAAGTGGAAGTGAGGGAGGTGGATTAGAAGAGAGGGAGGGGTGAAAGGGAAAAGGGAAAAAGGAAGAAAGAGGTGGAAGGGAAGAGGAAGAGAGAGGTGGAAGGGAAGAGGAAGAGAGAGGTGGAAGGGAAGAGGGGGAGAGAGGTGAGAAGGGAAGAGGAAAAGAGCGGTAGAAGGAAAGATGGACAGAGAGGGGTGAAGGGAAAAGGAAAAGAGAGGTGAAAGGGAAGAGGGAAAGAAAGGTGGAAGAGAAGAGGGAGAGAGAGATGGAAGAGAGAGAGAGAGATGGAAGGGAGGAGGAAGAGAATAGTGGGAGTGAAGAGGGTGAGAGAGGTGGAAGGGGAGCGAGAGGTGGAAGGGAAGAGGAAGAGAGAGGTGGAAAGGGAGAGGAAGAGAGAGGTTGAAGGGGAGAGGAAGAGAGAGATGGAAGGGGAGAGGAAGAGAGAGGTGGAAGTGAAGAGGAAGAGAGGTGGATTGGAGGAGGAAGAGAGAGGAGGAGACAAGAAGCCATGAGAAGTTAAATGGAAAGGGGCGAAATGAAAGGGAAACAAAAGAGGGAAAGAGAGAGGAAGAAATGAGAGGTTTAAGAGAAGAAGAGGGGTGAAAGGGAAAAAGAAGGGAGAGATTAAGCATATGGGGAAAGGGAGAGATAGATGAAAGGTAAGGGAAAGGAGAGAAAAAGAAGGGTAGAGAGAGAGGTGAAAGGAAAAAATGGAAAAGAGGAGGGAGAGGTTACTGGGAAGGGGTGAGTGAACGGTGTAAGAGAAGGGGAGCGGGAGAGAGAGAGAGTTGGAAGGGATGGGGAAGAAGAGAAGTTGAAGGAAAGGGGTAGGAGGAAAGGGGGAAACAGATCCGAAAGTGAAGAGGTGAAAAGAAAAAATAAGGGGAGAGGAAGATGGAATGGATAGGTGAAAGGGAAAGGAGTGGTGAAAGTCAAGGAGAAGAGAAAGGAGGAAGGGAAAGGGGGAGGGTTGGTGTGAAAAAGTATTGGGGACAAAGAGATGGAAGGAAAAGGGGAGATAGGGAGAAAGAGGAAAAGGGATTGGGAGAGGAAAGCAAACGGGGAGTGAAAAGTGATAGGAGGAAGTTAGGAGAGGATTGGAGAGAAGTGAGGGAGTTGCGTAAGAGAAGAGAGAAAAAGAAAAGGTTGGAGAGGGAAAAGAAGAGAGGGAAGGAAGGTGAAGGGAGGAGAGGATATGAAAGAATAGTGGGGGAGAGGAAAGGGGAGGAGAGTAGAAGAAAGAGGAATAAGGAAGTAAAAGAGTGGAGAGGAGAAGAGAGGAGAAGAAAGGAGAGGGAAATGGGAATCAAAGGAAAAGGTAAAAAAAAAGTCAAGGGTGAGAGAGAAGTGAAATGAGAGAGAGAGAGAGCGCGCACAGCGGTGAAAGAGATGAAAGAAAGGAACAAAAGAAAAGGATTCAAAAATATGAGATGTATAGTAGAAGCTACCCACAATATGTCAGAGGCTCAAAATCACTCAAAACAAATAATCTAGCTTTTTATGGAGTTAGAAGATCACCTGTTTTGTTTTTTATTTGATAATGTGAGAAATAAAACAAGAGGACTGGAATCATGCCAATATGGAACACAGCAGGAGTGCTCATGGGGAGAGATCACCACCGATGTTAGGTGGACCTCGCAGTAAAACGCAGGGTCTGCCTATCGGATCAGGGACCCTTGCCCCTGTAAACATTCATGTATATTACAAGGGTAATATTTATTCCTGTAAGGAAAAAAGTCAGAATATATAATGACTGTACATTTATTTTCCGCTTGCGGCATCTTGATGAGGGCAATGCCACTATCCTTCCAGTGAGATCCTGGAAATGATGAGGCATACACTATGCTGAAGTGTCTTCTTGTAAGATTTGGGATACTTTTCCAGGAATCTCACTAGAAGAATTGCAAAGTCACACCATGGGAGGCGGAAGATGGGGTGAGGTAAGTATTTCTTCTACCTCTTTTTAGGTTCAACAAGTAGTATTTTCCCTACCTAAAATAATCATGTGATTTGGGAATGCTGGATATGGTTGACTGACATGAAGTGTATATTTTTGTGACAGGTCCACTTTAACGTAAGTCTCAAATCCACAGGAGGGAGGGTGCAAGTCACAGACGGCTGAACGTCTTGATAAATCATCCGAATGCGCTTCCAATACAAAGTGTCACTCCGCAAACGAGCGTTGCTACAAGTTTGTTTGCATTTAGTCTCAGAATGTCACATTAAATGCATTAAGAAAAAGGATATGAAACAAATGTCTGAGCGGGACTCGATGACGCCGCCAGGAACGAGTCGCTTTGTACATCGGTTTGACAAGTGCATTAAATGGAGTGTATGTCAAGGAGGAGAAGAGAATGTGTGCTTCAGGAGCTTTCCCTCGAGGTGACACTTGTGCAGGCAGAGGTGCAATTTGCCTTTCATGCAGCGCTCAGCCTTGTCTGCCTCTTTTGTTGCTACCTGCCTTCGTCACAGGAGACAAAGTCAAGTTCCTCTTCAATGTGCTTACTCGCGGTGACATGTGCTGCCTTTTATTTGCTGTGTGAAAACCCGTCTAAAACGGTGCCGAAGACTCTCTTGACTGCTCCTCATCTCCTCCGGGAGTCTACAAAATCTCAGGTAGGCCGTGGAAAAGTCTCCTTATTAAATGTACAGCAGCTATAGATTGTGCTACCATTAAAAGTAAACCCTCCGCAAGCCTGGACATTTCAAATGGAGCACACGGTGCAAAAAAAAATAAAAAATAAAAAGGAAAGGTTACCTTCAGTGAATACTGCATGTCAAAGTGATCAGTGGATCAGTGGTGGGGCTTGGTCTTCTGGAACCCAAGGTGAGGATGCCAAAGATTTGTCTCTTTCATAAAGGCAATAAAATGATGCTTCTGGTACAAATAATTTTTTAATGCAAAACAACTGTAAAGTAAACTTAAAAGCATATTAAAAAATGGAAATCAGCAAAAAATATATGAGAAGAAAGGGAAGAAGGGTCTACTGTACTCTGTGTATCAGGAGTGCACAATGCACCTGATACAGAGGAGGGTCAGCTATTACACTGACAGAGATGGTTGGGGCTAGATAAACCCAGGAGAGGATACTTTTTTTTTTTTTTTAAACAGGGCTCATCAAATCCCTGTGAGCAAAAAAAAGGGGGTACAGAATAGGACCAACCTCTGAAGAGGAAGGGCCTGAATTCCTAAACCTTCCTGGGAGCAAAGTTCCTGACAGGGGCAAGGTCCTCTTGGTCTACCTAGGCCAGAGCCAGATGTACCCCACCCCACTCCTTAGGGATCTGCTGAAGCTGGCCCTCCAAGTGCTTGGTGACGGCTCTCCCATAGACAGACCCTAGTTGGGGAGAGGAAAAAGACCCAAAAGGCCACAGATTCTCTACCCGACATCAGGGCAGGCTTCAAAAAACATGCAGCCTCTGTGTCTGTGAGGAAAAAAATATGCGCAGTGTAAGTGCCCATGATAAATACATACATAAAAAAAATAGAAAAGTGTCATGCGCAATACACAAGGCTCCTGCCCCAGCTGCACCTCTCTCACCTCCCCACTACCATCACAGCACCCAGGACAGGGGCCTCTGCTGCCTCTGCATTGGCCTGCCCTGCAGTAGATTACATGATATGAAGCTTCGTTTAAGTCTAGCTCAACCCCATGCCCCTTTTGGTCAGTGGGGCACCCATCATATTAAAGGACCAATCAGGAGAAGGAATGGGTTTGGTCAAGGACCACTAGTGCAAGCACTAAATCCCAAAGTGGGTAACACTGAAGTAAAATGCTACTCCCATTCATGTGGATAATACTTGACACGTACCACCTACCTAAACATTGTTGGTGAAAAAGTACACCCCTTCATGGAAATGTCATTCCCTAATGGCAGTGGTATCTTTCAGCAGAATAATGCTCCCTGCCACATGACAAAAATGACTCAAGAATGGATTGAGGAACACAACAATGAGTTTCATGTGTTGACTTGGCCTGCAAATTCTCCGGATCTCAATCCAATTGAGCATCTGTGGGATGTGCTGGAAAAACAAGTCCATGGAGGCCCCACCTCGCAACTTATAGGACTTAAAGGATTTGCTACTGACGCCTTGGTGGCAGATACCAGAGCATACCTTCACAGGTCTAGTGGAGTCTATACCTCCATGGATCAGGATTGTTTTGTTGGCATAATTAGGACCTACTAAATATTAGGTGGGTGGATTATTGGTGTATATTTTTTCCAACAAAGCTTTGCTTTGTCCCCCCAAGAGCCTGCCCCCACTTGACCCCCCAGGAGCTTGCCAGCACACTTGACCCCCAGGAGCTTGCCAGCACACTTGACCCCCAGGAGCTTGCCAGCACACTTGAACCCCAGGGGCTTGTCCACACACTTGACCCCCAAGAGCGTGCACACAAAACTGACCCCCAGAGGCTTGCCAACACAATTGACCCCCAGGAGCTTGCCTCAACACCTGGGCCTCAGGAGCTTGCTTGCACACTTGACTCCCAGGAGCTTGCCTCCACACTTGACTCCCAGGAGCTTGATTCCACACTTGACCTCCAGGAGCTTGCCTTCACACCTGACCCCCAGCAGCTTGCCTTCACACTTGACCCCCAGGAGCTTGCCTTCACACTTGAACCCCAGGAGCTTGCCTTCACACTTGACTCCCAGAAGCTTGCCTTCACACTTGACCCCCAGGAGCTTGCCTTCACACTTGACTCCCAGGAGCTTGCCTTTACACTCCACCCCCAGGAGCTTGCCTTCACACTTGACTCCCAAGAGCTTGCCTTCACACTCAACCCCCAGGAGCTAGTCTTCACACTTGACTCTTAGGAGCTTGCCTCCACACTCAATCCCCAGGAGCTTGCCTTCACACTCGACCCCCAGGAGCTTGCCTCCACACTTGACTCCCAAAAGCTTGCCTCCACACTTGACTCCCAGAAGCTTGCCTTCACACTTGACCCCCAGGAGCTTGCCTACACACTTTACTCCCAGAAGCTTGCCTTCACACTTGACCCCCAGGAGCTTGCCTACACACTTGACTCCCAGAAGCTTGCCTTCACACTTGCCTCCCAGAAGCTTGCCCAACACTTGACTTCCTTGAGCTTGCCTTCCCACTTGACCCCAAGGAGCTTGCCCACACACTGTGCAGTGAAAGGTCTCTTGAGAGATGTAGTTCTGGCAGAGTGCATACATGAGAAGGTAGTCCTCCAGCGGTTCCCCCTGCAAAAATCTGACGAGTCTGATAACGGTGTCACAGAAAGCAATAAAAGATGCTTCTCATTACACAAACAAGGTAAAATAAATTGTGCTAGCACGAGATCTAGAGGGCCATGTTCACACTACAGTGATTTCTCCTGCACAGAAATAAAAAGGAAACTAAATAAAATAATTGAAACTACCCTAAATACCGCCAAAATGATACATCCTTCGACAATATAAAAAGAAATAGAATTTTTATTGATAGAAAAGTATATTTCGCCTGAGCAGTTCAATAAGTGAAATCGAGAATTTCCGTAAAATTCTGCCGAGGGCTAAAATCAATTTTGCCGAAATCCCTCCGCTCATCCCTTCTCGTCACGTCTTATTGTATAGAGATTTAGGAAGAATCAGAGTAGCAGAAGGGAAAACCTCCATCTTCCAGGTTTAACCAACCCTCTTGGCTTCCTACAGATGTTTCTGAACATAAAGTCCTTTTTGGAAGAGAAATCTCCAATAACTGCCCTCCGCAGGTACATCTGAGTGTTTCTGATTGCTTCTGTACAGCAACGTGATGTTTAATTGCCCTACTGCTGCAGGAAAAGTATATAAACATACACAATCATCTGCTTGAGGTTATGAAATATCAGAGCTGCAAAAAAAAAACATGATCGCGGTAATGAGCGAGGAAAGCGCTCTTAATTATTGATAGAAATAAACATTCTTGTCAATAATTAATTTCAGTAATAAGTACCGCTATTGTTTTCTTTTTCGCATTTCTACTTTTAGCACAGCGCACCGTTGTTTTCTTGGTGAGCTGAGATTCTCTGAAACGCAACGATGGTTCACAGCACCGGGATAGGCCAAGCCCAGGAACCTCGGCGTTCCTTTCAGGCTGCCGTGTGACAGCAGAGCTCTGACTGAGCAACGGGTGAGAGAAGTGCAATATGAAGACCGGTGAAGGGTTAGAAGTATGGGTGCAGGGAGTAACTTTTTTTTTATGTTTAACTACTTGAGCTCTGGAAAGTTTTACACCCTTCATTAACAGGCTGGGTTTTTTTTTACTATTCAGCACTGCGCTACTTTAAATAGTAATTGCATGGTCATGTACCACTAAACCCAAACACAATTTTTATTATTTGTTTCATGTAAATATAGTTTTCTTTTGGTGGCATTTGATCACTACTGGGTTTTTTATTTGTTATGACATAAAACAAAAATATTAAAAATGAAAAAAAAAGCACTTAATATTTTCTACTTTATTGGATATGTTTCTATATAACAAATCCAATAAAAAAAATTAAAAATTTTAATTTCTTCATAAATTTAGGCCAAAATGTATCCTGTTACATGTCTTTGGAAAAAAAAAATTTGAATTTCTTCATAAATTTAGGCCAAAATATTTTCTGCTATATGTCTTTGAAAAAAAATTAATAAAATAATAAAATAAAATCCCAAAAAGTGTATATTAACTTGCCCTCCGGAAGATTTTACCCCGTCCCGACCAGGCCATTTTTTGCTATCCCACACTGCGTTACTTTAATTGACAATTGCACGGTCATGGAACCCAAACAAAATTTATATAATTTGCAAAAAAGAGCTTTCCTTTGGTGGGTTTTTACTTTATAATAAAAAAAAGACATTTTGACATTTTGAAAAAAAAACATTTACTTTGTGCTATAAAACATATACAATAAAAAAATTAAAAAGTCAAATTTCTTCATAAATTTAGGCCAAAATGTCATCTGCTGTTCCTCAACTTCACATCTGCTTGATCCCAACCTGCAACTACTTGTTACCGACCTTTGGCTTGTTCCTCAAATTCACATCTGCTTGATCCCAACCTGCAACCATTTGTTACCGACCTTTGGCTTGTTCCTCAACTTCATATCTGCCTGATCCCAACTTGCAACTACTTGTTACCGACCTTTGGCTTGTTCCTCAACTTCACATCTGCTTGATCCCAACCTGCAAC
Source organism: Staurois parvus (assembly GCF_062004578.1). Lineage (NCBI taxonomy): Eukaryota > Metazoa > Chordata > Amphibia > Anura > Ranidae > Staurois > Staurois parvus. The sequence goes on from NW_028317891.1 coordinate 911,665, forward strand.
TACTTGTTACTGACCTTTGGCTTGTTCCTCAACTGCTTGATCCCAACCTGCAACTACTTGTTACCGACGTTTGGCTTGTTCCTCAACTACGCATCTGCTTGATCCCAACCTGAAACTACTTGTTACCGACCTTTGGCTTGTTCCTCAACTTCGCATCTGCTTGATCCCAACCTGCAACCACTTGTTACCGACCTTTGGCATGTTCCTCAACTTCACATCTGCCTGATCCCAACCTGCAACCACTTGTTACCGACCTTTGGCTTGTTCCTCAACTTCACATCTGCTTGATCCCAACCTGCAACTACTTGTTAACGACCTTTGGCTTGTTCCTCAACTGCTTGATCCCAACCTGCAACTACTTGTTACCGATGTTTGGCTTGTTCCTCAACTACACATCTGCTTGATCCCAACCTGCAACTACTTGTTACCGACCTTTGGCTTGTTCCTCAACTTAACATCTGCCTGATCCCAACCTGCAACCACTTGTTACCGACCTTTGACATGTTCCTCAACTTCACATCTGCCTGATCCCAACCTGCAACCACTTGTTACCGACCTTTGGCTCGTTCCTCAACTTCACATCTGCTTGATCCCAACCAGCAACTACTTGTTACCAACCTTTGGCTTGTTCCTCAACTTTGCATCTGCCTGATCCCAACCTGCAACTACTTGTTACCGACCTTTGGCTTGTTCCTCAACTTCAGATCTGCTTGTTCCCAACCTCCAACCAATTGTTACCGACCTTTGGCATGTTCCTCAACTTCACATCTGCTTGATCCCAACCTGCAACAACTTGTTACCGACCTTTGGCTTGTTCCTTGACTATGCATCTGCTTGATCCCAACCTGCAACTACTTGTTACTGATCTTTGGCTTGTTCCTTGACTATGCATCTGCTTGATCCCAACCTGCAACCACTTGTTACTGACCTTTGGCTTGTTTCTCAACTTCACATCTGCTTGCTCCCAACCAGCAACTACTTGTTACTGACCTTTGGCTTGTTCCTCAACTTCGCATCTGCCTGATCCCAACCTGCAACCACTTGTTACCGACCTTTGACATGTTCCTCAACTTCATATCTGCCTGATCCCAACCTGCAACCACTTGTTACTGACCTTTGGCTCGTTCCTCAACTTCACATCTGCTTGATCCCAACCAGCAACTACTTGTTACCGACCTTTGGCTTGTTCCTCAACTTTGCATCTGCCTGATCCCAACCTGCAACCACTTGTTACCGACCTTTGGCTTGTTCCTCAACTTCAGATCTGCTTGATCCCAACCTCCTACCAATTGTTACCGACTTTTGGCATGTTCCTCAACTTCACATCTGCTTGATCCCAACCTGCAACCACTTGTTACCGACCTTTGGCTTGTTCCTTGACTATGCATCTGCTTGATCCCAACCTGCAACTACTTGTTACCGATCTTTGGCTTGTTCCTTGACTACACATCTGCTTGATCCCAACCTGCAACCACTTGTTACCAACCTTTGGCTTGTTCCTTGACTACACATCTGCTTGATCCCAACCTGCAACTACTTGTTACTGACCTTTGGCTTGTTCCTCGACTACGCATCTGCTTGATCCCAACCTGCAACCACTTGTTACTGACCTTTGGCTTGTTCTTCGACTACAGATCTGCTTGACCCCAACCTGCAACCACTTGCTCCTGACCTTTGGCTTGTTCCTTGACTACGCATCAGCTTGATCAAAAAAACTGCAACCACTTGTTACTGACCTTTGGCTTGTTCCTCGACTACACATCTGCTTGATCCCAACCTGCAACCACTTATTACCGATCTTTGGCTTGTTCCTTGACTACACATCTGCTTGATCCCAACCTGCAACTACTTGTTACTGACTTTTGGCTTGTTCCTCAACTTCGCATCTGCCTGATCCCAACCTGCAACCACTTGTTACCGACCTTTGGCTTGTTCCTCAACTTTGCATCTGCCTGATCCCAACCTGCAACCACTTGTTACCGACCTTTGGCTTGTTCCTCAACTTCACATCTGCTTGATCCCAACCAGCAACTACTTGTTACTGACCTTTGGCTTGTTCCTCAACTTCGCATCTGCCTGATTCCAACCTGCAACCACTTGTTACCGACCTTTGGCTTGTTCCTTGACTATGCATCTGCTTGATCCCAAACTGCAACTACTTGTTACCGACCTTTGTCTTGTTCCTTGACTACACATCTGCTTGATCCCAACCTGCAACTACTTGTTAACAACCTTTGGCTTGTTCCTTAACTGCTTGATCCCAACCTGCAACTACTTGTTACCAACGTTTGGCTTGTTCCTCAACTACGCATCTGCTTGATCCCAACCTGCAACTACTTGTTACCGACCTTTGGCTTGTTCCTCAACTTCACATCTGCCTGTTCACAACCTGCAACCACTTGTTACTGACCTTTGGCTCGTTCCTCAACTTCACATCTGCTTGATCCCAACCAGCAACTACTTGTTACCGACCTTTGGCTTGTTCCTCAACTTTGCATCTGCCTGATCCCAACCTGCAACCACTTGTTACCGACCTTTGGCTTGTTCCTCAACTTCAGATCTGCTTGATCCCAACCTCCAACCAATTGTTACCGACCTTTGGCATGTTCCTCAACTTCACATCTGCTTGATCCCAACCTGCAACCACTTGTTACCGACCTTTGGCTTGTTCCTTGACTATGCATCTGCTTGATCCCAACCTGCAACTACTTGTTACCGATCTTTGGCTTGTTCCTTGACTATGCATCTGCTTGATCCCAACCTGCAACCACTTGTTACTGACCTTTGGCTTGTTTCTCAACTTCACATCTGCTTGATCCCAACCAGCAACTACTTGTTACCGACCTTTGGCTTGTTCCTCAACTTCGCATCTGCCTGATCCCAACCTGCAACCACTTGTTACCGACCTTTGGCTTGTTCCTTGACTATGCATCTGCTTGATTCCAAACTGCAACTACTTGTTACCGACCTTTGTCTTGTTCCTTGACTACACATCTGCTTGATCCCAACCTGTAACTACTTGCTCCTGACTTTTGGCTTGTTCCTCGACTACGCATCTGCTTGATCCCAATCTGCAACTACTTGTTACTGACCTTTGGCTTGTTCCTTGACTATGCATCTGCTTGATCACAACCTGCAGATACTTGTTACCGACCTTTGGCTTGTTCCTCAACTTCGCATCTGCTTGATCCCAACCTGCAACCACTTGTTACCGACCTTTGGCTTGTTCGTTGACTTTGCATCTGCTTGATCCCAACCTGCAACCACTTGTTACCAACCTTTGGCTTGTTCCTCGATTACACATCTGCTTGATCCCAACCTGCAACCACCCGCTCCTGACCTTTGGCTTGTTCCTTGACTACGCATCAGCTTGATCCAAACCTGCAACCACTTGTTACCGACCTTTGGCTTGTTCCTCGACTACACATCTGCTTGATCCCAACCTGCAACCACTTGTTACCAACCTTTGGCTTGTTCCTTGACTACACATCTGCTTGATCCCAACCTGCAACTGCTTGTTACTGACCTTTGGCTTGTTCCTCGACTACGCATCTGCTTGATCCCAACCTGCAACCACTTGTTACTGACCTTTGGCTTGTTCTTCGACTACAGATCTGCTTGACCCCAACCTGCAACCACTTGCTCCTGACCTTTGGCTTGTTCCTTGACTACGCATCAGCTTGATCCAAACCTGCAACCACTTGTTACTGACCTTTGGCTTGTTCCTCGACTACACATCTGCTTGATCCCAACCTGCAACCACTTGTTACCAACCTTTGGCTTGTTCCTTGACTAAACATCTGCTTGATCCCAACCAGCAACCACTTGTTACCGACCTTTGGCTTGTTCCTCAACTTCAGATCTGCTTGTTCCCAACCTCCAACCAATTGTTACTGACCTTTGGCATGTTCCTCAACTTCACATCTGCTTGATCCCAACCTGCAACAACTTGTTACCGACCTTTGGCTTGTTCCTTGACTATGCATCTGCTTGATCCCAACCTGCAACTACTTGTTACCGATCTTTGGCTTGTTCCTTGACTATGCATCTGCTTGATCCCAACCTGCAACCACTTGTTACTGACCTTTGGCTTGTTTCTCAACTTCACATCTGCTTGATCCCAACCAGCAACTCCTTGTTACTGACCTTTGTCTTGTTCCTCAACTTCGCATCTGCCTGATCCCAACCTGCAACCACTTGTTACCGACCTTTGGCTTGTTCCTTGACTATGCATCTGCTTGATCCCAAACTGCAACTACTTGTTACCGACCTTTGTCTTGTTCCTTGACTACACATCTGCTTGATCCCAACCTGCAACTACTTGTTAACGACCTTTGGCTTGTTCCTCAACTGCTTGATCCCAACCTGCAACTACTTGTTACCAACGTTTGGCTTGTTCCTCAACTACGCATCTGCTTGATCCCAACCTGCAACTACTTGTTACCGACCTTTGGCTTGTTCCTCAACTTCACATCTGCCTGTTCCCAACCTGCAACCACTTGTTACCGACCTTTGACATGTTCCTCAACTTCACATCTGCCTGATCCCAACCTGCAACCACTTGTTACTGACCTTTGGCTCGTTCCCCAACTTCACATCTGCTTGATCCCAACCAGCAACTACTTGTTACCGACCTTTGGTTTGTTCCTCAACTTTGCATCTGCCTGATCCCAACCTGCAACCACTTGTTACCGACCTTTGGCTTGTTCCTCAACTTCAGATCTGCTTGATCCCAACCTCCAACCAATTGTTACCGACCTTTGGCATGTTCCTCAACTTCACATCTGCTTGATCCCAACCTGCAACCACTTGTTACCGACCTTTGGCTTGTTCCTTGACTATGCATCTGCTTGATCCCAACCTGCAACTACTTGTTACCGATCTTTGGCTTGTTCCTTGACTATGCATCTGCTTGATCCCAACCTGCAACCACTTGTTACTGACCTTTGGCTTGTTTCTCAACTTCACATCTGCTTGATCCCAACCAGCAACTACTTGTTACCGACCTTTGGCTTGTTCCTCAACTTCGCATCTGCCTGATCCCAACCTGCAACCACTTGTTACCGACCTTTGGCTTGTTCCTTGACTATGCATCTGCTTGATTCCAAACTGCAACTACTTGTTACCGACCTTTGTCTTGTTCCTTGACTACACATCTGCTTGATCCCAACCTGCAACTACTTGCTCCTGACTTTTGGTTTGTTCCTTGACTACGCATCTGCTTGATCCCAATCTGCAACTACTTGTTACTGACCTTTGGCTTGTTCCTTGACTATGCATCTGCTTGATCACAACCTGCAGATACTTGTTACCGACCTTTGGCTTGTTCCTCAACTTCGCATCTGCTTGATCCCAACCTGCAACCACTTGTTACCGACCTTTGGCTTGTTCGTTGACTTTGCATCTGCTTGATCCCAACCTGCAACCACTTGTTACCAACCTTTGGCTTGTTCCTCGATTACACATCTGCTTGATCCCAACCTTCAACCACCCGCTCCTGACCTTTGGCTTGTTCCTTGACTACGCATCAGCTTGATCTAAACCTGCAACCACTTGTTACTGACCTTTGGCTTGTTCCTCGACTACACATCTGCTTGATCCCAACCTGCAACCACTTGTTACCAACGTTTGGCTTGTTCCTCAACTACGCATCTGCTTGATCCCAACCTGCAACTACTTGTTACCGACCTTTGGCTTGTTCCTCAACTTCACATCTGCCTGTTCCCAACCTGCAACCACTTGTTACCGACCTTTGACATGTTCCTCAACTTCACATCTGCCTGATCCCAACCTGCAACCACTTGTTACTGACCTTTGGCTCGTTCCTCAACTTCACATCTGCTTGATCCCAACCAGAAACTACTTGTTACCGACCTTTGGCTTGTTCCTCAACTTTGCATCTGCCTGATCCCAACCTGCAACCACTTGTTACCGACCTTTGGCTTGTTCCTCAACTTCAGATCTGCTTGATCCCAACCTCCAACCAATTGTTACCGACCTTTGGCATGTTCCTCAACTTCACATCTGCTTGATCCCAACCTGCAACCACTTGTTACCGACCTTTGGCTTGTTCCTTGACTATGCATCTGCTTGATCCCAACCTGCAACTACTTGTTACCGATCTTTGGCTTGTTCCTTGACTATGCATCTGCTTGATCCCAACCTGCAACCACTTGTTACTGACCTTTGGCTTGTTTCTCAACTTCACATCTGCTTGATCCCAACCAGCAACTACTTGTTACCGACCTTTGGCTTGTTCCTCAACTTCGCATCTGCCTGATCCCAACCTGCAACCACTTGTTACCGACCTTTGGCTTGTTCCTTGACTATGCATCTGCTTGATTCCAAACTACAACTACTTGTTACCGACCTTTGTCTTGTTCCTTGACTACACATCTGCTTGATCCAAACCTGCAACTACTTGCTCCTGACTTTTGGTTTGTTCCTTGACTACGCATCTGCTTGATCCCAATCTGCAACTACTTGTTACTGACCTTTGGCTTGTTCCTTGACTATGCATCTGCTTGATCACAACCTGCAGATACTTGTTACCGACCTTTGGCTTGTTCCTCAACTTCGCATCTGCTTGATCCCAACCTGCAACCACTTGTTACCGACCTTTGGCTTGTTCGTTGACTTTGCATCTGCTTGATCCCAACCTGCAACCACTTGTTACCAACCTTTGGCTTGTTCCTCGATTACACATCTGCTTGATCCCAACCTTCAACCACCCGCTCCTGACCTTTGGCTTGTTCCTTGACTATGCATCAGCTTGATCCAAACCTGCAACCACTTGTTACTGACCTTTGGCTTGTTCCTCGACTACACATCTGCTTGATCCCAACCTGCAACCACTTGTTACCAACCTTTGGCTTGTTCCTTGACTACACATCTGCTTGATCCCAACCTGCAACTACTTGTTACTGACCTTTGGCTTGTTCCTCGACTACGCATCTGCTTGATCCCAACCTGCAACCACTTGTTACTGACCTTTGGCTTGTTCTTCGACTACAGATCTGCTTGACCCCAACCTGCAACCACTTGCTCCTGACCTTTGGCTTGTTCCTTGACTACGCATCAGCTTGATCCAAACCTGCAACCACTTGTTACTGACCTTTGGCTTGTTCCTCGACTACACATCTGCTTGATCCCAACCTGCAACCACTTGTTACCAACCTTTGGCTTGTTCCTTGACTACACATCTGCTTGATCCCAACCTGCAACCACTTGTTACCGACCTTTGGCTTGTTCCTTGACTATGCATCTGCTTGATCCCAAACTGCAACTACTTGTTACCGACCTTTGTCTTGTTCCTTGACTACACATCTGCTTGATCCCAACCTGCAACTACTTGTTAACGACCTTTGGCTTGTTCCTCAACTGCTTGATCCCAACCTGCAACTACTTGTTACCAACGTTTGGCTTGTTCCTCAACTACGCATCTGCTTGATCCCAACCTGCAACTACTTGTTACCGACCTTTGGCTTGTTCCTCAACTTCACATCTGCCTGTTCCCAACCTGCAACCACTTGTTACTGACCTTTGACATGTTCCTCAACTTCACATCTGCCTGATCCCAACCTGCAACCACTTGTTACTGACCTTTGGCTTGTTCCTCAACTTCACATCTGCTTGATCCCAACCAGAAACTACTTGTTACCGACCTTTGGCTTGTTCCTCAACTTTGCATCTGCCTGATCCCAACCTGCAACCACTTGTTACCGACCTTTGGCTTGTTCCTCAACTTCAGATCTGCTTGATCCCAACCTCCAACCAATTGTTACCGACCTTTGGCATGTTCCTCAACTTCACATCTGCTTGATCCCAACCTGCAACCACTTGTTACCGACCTTTGGCTTGTTCCTTGACTATGCATCTGCTTGATCCCAACCTGCAACTACTTGTTACCGATCTTTGGCTTGTTCCTTGACTATGCATCTGCTTGATCCCAACCTGCAACCACTTGTTACCGACCTTTGGCTTGTTTCTCAAGTTTACATCTGCTTGATCCCAACCATCAACTACTTGTACCGACCTTTGGCTTGTTCCTCAACTTCGCATCTGCCTGATCCCAACCTGCAACCACTTGTTACCGACCTTTGGCTTGTTCCTTGACTATGCATCTGCTTGATTCCAAACTACAACTACTTGTTACCGACCTTTGTCTTGTTCCTTGACTACACATCTGCTTGATCCAAACCTGCAACTACTTGCTCCTGACTTTTGGTTTGTTCCTTGACTACGCATCTGCTTGATCCCAATCTGCAACTACTTGTTACTGACCTTTGGCTTGTTCCTTGACTATGCATCTGCTTGATCACAACCTGCAGATACTTGTTACCGACCTTTGGCTTGTTCCTCAACTTCGCATCTGCTTGATCCCAACCTGCAACCACTTGTTACCGACCTTTGGCTTGTTCGTTGACTTTGCATCTGCTTGATCCCAACCTGCAACCACTTGTTACCAACCTTTGGCTTGTTCCTCGATTACACATCTGCTTGATCCCAACCTTCAACCACCCGCTCCTGACCTTTGGCTTGTTCCTTGACTATGCATCAGCTTGATCCAAACCTGCAACCACTTGTTACTGACCTTTGGCTTGTTCCTCGACTACACATCTGCTTGATCCCAACCTGCAACCACTTGTTACCAACCTTTGGCTTGTTCCTTGACTACACATCTGCTTGATCCCAACCTGCAACTACTTGTTACTGACCTTTGGCTTGTTCCTCGACTACGCATCTGCTTGATCCCAACCTGCAACCACTTGTTACTGACCTTTGGCTTGTTCTTCGACTACAGATCTGCTTGACCCCAACCTGCAACCACTTGCTCCTGACCTTTGGCTTGTTCCTTGACTACGCATCAGCTTGATCCAAACCTGCAACCACTTGTTACTGACCTTTGGCTTGTTCCTCGACTACACATCTGCTTGATCCCAACCTGCAACCACTTGTTACCAACCTTTGGCTTGTTCCTTGACTACACATCTGCTTGATCCCAACCTGCAACCACTTGTTACCGACCTTTGGCTTGTTCCTTGACTATGCATCTGCTTGATCCCAAACTGCAACTACTTGTTACCGACCTTTGTCTTGTTCCTTGACTACACATCTGCTTGATCCCAACCTGCAACTACTTGTTAACGACCTTTGGCTTGTTCCTCAACTGCTTGATCCCAACCTGCAACTACTTGTTACCAACGTTTGGCTTGTTCCTCAACTACGCATCTGCTTGATCCCAACCTGCAACTACTTGTTACCGACCTTTGGCTTGTTCCTCAACTTCACATGTGCTTGATCCCAACCTGCAACCACTTGTTACCGACCTTTGGCTTGTTTCTCAACTTCACATCTGCTTGATCCCAACCAGCAACTACTTGTTACCGACCTTTGGCTTGTTCCTCAACTTCGCATCTGCCTGATCCCAACCTGCAACCACTTGTTACCGACCTTTGGCTTGTTCCTTGACTATGCATCTGCTTGATTTCAAACTGCAACTACTTGTTACCGACCTTTGTCTTGTTCCTTGACTACACATCTGCTTGATCCCAACCTGCAACTACTTGCTCCTGACTTTTGGCTTGTTCCTCGACTACGCATCTGCTTGATCCCAATCTGCAAATACTTGTTACTGACCTTTGGCTTGTTCCTTGACTATGCATCTGCTTGATCACAACCTGCAGCTACTTGTTACCGACCTTTGGCTTGTTCCTCAACTTCGCATCTGCTTGATCCCAACCTGCAACCACTTGTTACCGACCTTTGGCTTGTTCGTTGACTTTGCATCTGCTTGATCCCAACCTGCAACCACTTGTTACCAACCTTTGGCTTGTTCCTCGATTACACATCTGCTTGATCCCAACCTGCAACCACCCGCTCCTGACCTTTGGCTTGTTCCTTGACTACGCATCAGCTTGATCCAAACCTGCAACCACTTGTTACTGACCTTTGGCTTGTTCCTCGACTACACATCTGCTTGATCCCAACCTGCAACCACTTGTTACCGACCTTTGGCTTGTTCCTTGACTATGCATCTGCTTGATCCCAAACTGCAACTACTTGTTACCGACCTTTGTCTTGTTCCTTGACTACACATCTGCTTGATCCCAACCTGCAACTACTTGTTAACGACCTTTGGCTTGTTCCTCAACTGCTTGATCCCAACCTGCAACTACTTGTTACCAACGTTTGGCTTGTTCCTCAACTACGCATCTGCTTGATCCCAACCTGCAACTACTTGTTACCGACCTTTGGCTTGTTCCTCAACTTCACATCTGCCTGTTCCCAACCTGCAACCACTTGTTACTGACCTTTGACATGTTCCTCAACTTCACATCTGCCTGATCCCAACCTGCAACCACTTGTTACTGACCTTTGGCTTGTTCCTCAACTTCACATCTGCTTGATCCCAACCAGAAACTACTTGTTACCGACCTTTGGCTTGTTCCTCAACTTTGCATCTGCCTGATCCCAACCTGCAACCACTTGTTACCGACCTTTGGCTTGTTCCTCAACTTCAGATCTGCTTGATCCCAACCTCCAACCAATTGTTACCGACCTTTGGCATGTTCCTCAACTTCACATCTGCTTGATCCCAACCTGCAACCACTTGTTACCGACCTTTGGCTTGTTCCTTGACTATGCATCTGCTTGATCCCAACCTGCAACTACTTGTTACCGATCTTTGGCTTGTTCCTTGACTATGCATCTGCTTGATCCCAACCTGCAACCACTTGTTACCGACCTTTGGCTTGTTTCTCAAGTTTACATCTGCTTGATCCCAACCATCAACTACTTGTACCGACCTTTGGCTTGTTCCTCAACTTCGCATCTGCCTGATCCCAACCTGCAACCACTTGTTACCGACCTTTGGCTTGTTCCTTGACTATGCATCTGCTTGATTCCAAACTGCAACTACTTGTTACCGACCTTTGTCTTGTTCCTTGACTACACATCTGCTTGATCCCAACCTGCAACTACTTGCTCCTGACTTTTGGCTTGTTCCTCGACTACGCATCTGCTTGATCCCAATCTGCAACTACTTGTTACTGACCTTTGGCTTGTTCCTTGACTATGCATCTGCTTGATCACAACCTGCAGCTACTTGTTACCGACCTTTGGCTTGTTCCTCAACTTTGCATCTGCTTGATCCCAACCTGCAACCACTTGTTACCGACCTTTGGCTTGTTCGTTGACTTTGCATCTGCTTGATCCCAACCTGCAACCACTTGTTACCAACCTTTGGCTTGTTCCTCGATTACACATCTGCTTGATCCCAACCTGCAACCACCCGCTCCTGACCTTTGGCTTGTTCCTTGACTACGCATCAGCTTGATCCAAACCTGCAACCACTTGTTACTGACCTTTGGCTTGTTCCTCGACTACACATCTGCTTGATCCCAACCTGCAACCACTTGTTACCAACTTTTGGCTTGTTCCTTGACTACACATCTGCTTGATCCCAACCTGCAACTACTTGTTACTGACCTTTGGCTTGTTCCTCGACTACGCATCTGCTTGATCCCAACCTGCAACCACTTGTTACTGACCTTTGGCTTGTTCTTCGACTACAGATCTGCTTGACCCCAACCTGCAACCACTTGCTCCTGACCTTTGGCTTGTTCCTTGACTACGCATCTGCTTGATCCCAACCTGCAACAACTTGTTATTGACCTTTGGCTTGTTCCTCGACTTCGCATCTGCTTGATCCCATCCTACAACCACTTGTTACCGACCTTTGGCTTTTTTCTCTCGACTTTACATTGGAAGATGAGGGTAAGATACCTTACAGGTACACTTCAACTGGTGATTTGTATAGGGGGAGGCCAGGCAATTTGTGTGGACCATACACACTGTGGGGCAAGGGAGGACTGGCAACTCATGGGGCCCTCGGGCACTAAGGGATCATGGGGCCCCTGTGTCTTCACCCACACTTAAACCACACCCAAAACAGCCTATGAGAGGTACCAGGGGCATCTCATGGGGTCCCCTACTGACCCCAGGCCCTCGGGCATTGCCCTAGTGCCACAATGGTCAGTCCGCCCCTGCTGTGGGGGTTATTTACTAAAACTGGTGGGTGCAAAATCTGGTGCAGCTCTGCACAGAAACCAATCAGCTTCCTGTTTTTATCGTCAAAGCCTGAGCCCGGGTCCACACTGATGCGGTGCGGCACATCGCATGTGATTCCCATTCCTGTGCATATCACATGCAATTTCTGTGCAGTGCAATTTAAACCATACATTCAGTATGGCTCAGATCGCACCACATCCTCACCAAAATAGTGCAGGACCCTTTTTTTTGTCCGCACCACAATCAGATCGCATGGCTATTCACACCCATGTGATCCGATCCTTCACATCACACCGTGTTTTGCAAACCGATTTCGGGGCTCTGTTAACATGTTCACATGAACGGGGTGCGATTATGATGCGGTGCAGAAATCGCATAGAAACCGCACTGCACCAGTGTGAACCCAGGCTGAATGAACACGCTGAAGTTAGAATCCGATTGGTTTCTTTGCAGAGCTGCACCACATTTTGCACTCTCCAGTCTTGGTAAACCTCCCCCTTTGCCTCTCACATCTCAAAACTAAAAGACCGAATTGAAAATGAATCAAACAGCCATCCCTTCTTCTCCGATCGGCTGAACTGATCCAAAGGGTCTAAAATGGTCAACAGTGTCGCGTCGATCGGCAGCCATCACTCCGATCGGCTGAACTGATCCAAAGGGTCGCAAATAGTCAACGGTGTCGCATTGATCGGCAGCCATCACTCCGATCGACTGAACTGATCCAAAGGGTCGAAAAATGGTCAACGGTGTCACGTCGATCGACAGCCATCACTCCGATCGGCTGAACTGATCCAAAGGGTCGAAAATGGTCAACGGTGTCGCGTCGATCGGCAGCCATCACTCCGATCGACTGAACTGATCCAAAGGGTCCAAAATGGTCAACGCTGTCGCATCGATCGGCAGACATCACTCCGATCGACTAAACTGATCCAAAGGGTTGAAAATGGTCAACACTGTCGCATCGATCGGCAGCCATCACTCCGATCGGCTGAACTGATCCAAAGGGTCCAAAATGGTCAACGGTGTCGCGTCGATCGGCAGCCATCAGTCTGATCGGCTAAACTTATCCAAAGGGTCCAAAATGGTCAACGGTGTCACATCGATCGGCAGCCATCACTCTGATCGACTGAACTGATCCAAAGGGTCCAAAATGGTCATCGCTGTTGCATCGATCGGCAGACATCACTCCGATCGACTAAACTGATCCAAAGGGTTGAAAATGGTCAACGCTGTCGCGTCGATCGGCAGCCATCACTCCGATCGGCTGAACTGATTCAAAGGATCGAAAATAGTCAACGGTGTCACATCGATTGGCACCACCAATACGCTTTGGCCTTGAAATTGATTGCATTTCAATCAGATTGTTGCATCGTGACAACAAAGATGTGACCTGCGATCTTCCAAGTGGTCAACGGTGTCGTGTCGATCGGCAGCCATCACTCTGATCGGCTGAACTGATCCAAAGGGTCCAAAATGGTCAACACTGTCGCGTTGATCGGCAGCCATCACTCCGATCGGCTGAACTGATCCAAAGGGTCGAAAACGGTCAACGGTGTCGCGTCGATCGGCAGCCATCACTCCGATCGGCAGCCATCACTCCGATTGGCTGAACTGATCCAAAGGGTCGAAAATGGTCAACGGTGTTGCATCAATCATTACCACCGATACGCTTTGGCCTTGAAATTGATTGCATTTCAATCAGATTGTTGCATCGTGACAACAAAGATGTGACCGGAGATCTTCCAAGTATTGATCGGAATCAGTTCCCCCCCCCCCCCATGTGTGACAAATCGATTGACGGTGTTGTCGCTTGTTCCTATAAAACAAACCGATCGTTTATTGATCGTTTATTACTGTAACAGGAAATAGCCGACGAGGAGCGTGCGCCGTCATTCCTCCTCCCCTCGTTCATCCTGCACGTTTTACAGGTTGGCACATTCCAGCAAGAGACGACTACACTGGCACCGCATTGTCGTTTTTTTTTTTTTTTTTTTTTTAGTTACAGTAAAAGGCCTGCAAGGCATGCTGGGCACTCGGTCACGAAAAAAAAAAAAAAAGGGCGAGGCGGTGGCTGGCCGCCATCCCAGTGTGTCAGGCGTCTCCTGATATCAAGGAGCGATGAGGAGGCCGCCGTGTATTCTTCCACAACGTGTCTGGCGTGAAGCTGCCTTCCTGCCTCTCCCTTCTGTAACGTGCCGAGTGTTTGTGGAAAGATCTGTGAGAGCGCCGGATGCGCCGCGCTGCGATCGCCGAGACGTGCCGAAACACACGCCAATGTCCTCTGACAGGTCCTGGTCACCTCTCCTGTGTCCACATAATACACCCACACTCCCAGAAATTAAGCTACGCCTATGCAGGTTGCGTTTGATGCTTTTTGCGGTGCGTTTTGCGTCTTTGCATATGCGTTTTTGTTAATTTTTTTTTTTTTTAACTTGTTGCTGGGCAGAATAAAACTCAAAACGCATCAAAAACACAGCAAAAACGCACTACACGCTTTTCTGCAGCATTTCCGTTGAAGTCTATAGAACCAAAACTGGAACGTTTCGCGTTTAACCGCCTACTGTCCACTATAGTACAATGACGGGCGCAAGGCGGTTCTCTCGTTCTGGGAGGACGTCATACGACCTTCTCCCATTCTCATCGCTCATGTGCGGCTCCGGGAGTGCGCAGCGCGGCGATCGGCGGTGCGCTGTGTCCCTCGGACACAGCGGATCACCGATCCATGGAAAGAGCCGAAGATGTCAGCTCGGTCATGTGATCAGCTGTGTCCAATCACAGCTGATCGCATGTAAACAGGGAAATGCCAGTTATCGGCATTTCCCTCCTCACGAGCTGTCATGCTGACAGAGGAGAGGAGAGCCGGTAATCAGCATTCCTCGGAGGGGACATGTACACTGATCATCAGGGCACTGATGATCAGTGTGGCCCCAGCAGTGCCACCTGCCAGTGTCCATCAGTGCCAGCTGTCGGTGCTCAAACATGCCACCTGCCAGTGCCCATCAGTGCCACATAAATGCCACATATCAGTGCCTACCAGTGCACATCAATGCCACATATCAGTGCCCATCTGAGTTGCCTTTCAGTGCCACCTATCAATGCCAATCAGTGCCAGTCATTGCCGCTTATCAGTGCCGCCTTTCAGTGCCCATCAGTGATGCCTGTCAATGCCCATCAGTGCCACCTACCAGTGCCTCCTCATCAGTGCCCATCAGTGCCACCTATCAGTGCCCATCACTGCAGCCTCATTAGCGCACATCAGTGAAGGAGAAAATCACTTATTTACAAACTTTTATTACAAAAACTAAGAAAAAACATTTTTTTTCAAAATTTTCAGCTGCTTTTGGTTTGTTTAACAAAAAATAAAAACCCCAGAGGTGATTAAATACCACCAAAATAAAGCTCTATCTGTCACAAAAAAATGATAAAAATGTCATATGGGTACAGTGTTGCATCACCGAGCAATTGTCATTCAAAGTGCAACAGAAATTGGAAATTGGCCTGGGCAGGAAGGGGGTAGAAGTGCCCTGTAGGCAGGAAGGGGGTAGAAGTGCCCTGTAGGCAGGAAGGGGGTAGAAGTGCCCGGTAGGCAGGAAGGGGGTAGAAGTGCCCTGTAGGCAGGAAGGGGGTAGAAGTGCCCGGTAGGCAGGAAGGGGGTAGAAGTGTCCTGTAGGCAGGAAGGGGGTAGAAGTGCCCTGTAGGCAGGAAGGGGGTAGAAGTGTCCTGTAGGCAGGAAGGGGGTAGAAGTGCCCTGTAGGCAGGAAGGGGGTAGAAGTGCCCGGTAGGCAGGAAGGGGGTAGAAGTGCCCTGTAGGCAGGAAGGGGGTAGAAGTGCCCGGTAGGCAGGAAGGGGGTAGAAGTGTCCTGTAGGCAGGAAGGGGGTAGAAGTGCCCTGTAGGCAGGAAGGGGGTAGAAGTGCCCTGTAGCCAAGAAGGGGGTAGAAGTGTCCTGTAGGCAGGAAGGGGGTAGAAGTGCCCTGTAGGCAGGAAGGGGGTAGAAGTGCCCGGTAGGCAGGAAGGGGGTAGAAGTGTCCTGTAGGCAGGAAGGGGGTAGAAGTGCCCTGTAGGCAGGAAGGGGGTAGAAGTGCCCTGTAGCCAAGAAGGGGGTAGAAGTGTCCTGTAGGCAGGAAGGGGGTAGAAGTGCCCTGTAGGCAGGAAGGGGGTAGAAGTGCCCTGTAGGCAGGAAGGGGGTAGAAGTGCCCTGTAGGCAGGAAGGGGGTAGAAGTGCCCGGTAGGCAGGAAGGGGGTAGAAGTGTCCTGTAGGCAGGAAGGGGGTAGAAGTGTCCTGTAGGCAGGAAGGGGGTAGAAGTGTCCTGTAGGCAGGAAGGGGGTAGAAGTGTCCTGTAGGCAGGAAGGGGGTAGAAGTGCTCTGTAGGCAGGAAGGGGGTAGAAGTGCCCTGTAGGCAGGAAGGGGGTAGAAGTGCCCGGTAGGCAGGAAGGGGGTAGAAGTGTCCTGTAGGCAGGAAGGGGGTAGAAGTGTCCTGTAGGCAGGAAGGGGGTAGAAGTGCCCTGTAGGCAGGAAGGGGGTAGAAGTGCCCGGTAGGCAGGAAGGGGGTAGAAGTGTCCTGTAGGCAGGAAGGGGGTAGAAGTGTCCTGTAGGCAGGAAGGGGGTAGAAGTGTCCTGTAGGCAGGAAGGGGGTAGAAGTGCTCTGTAGGCAGGAAGGGGGTAGAAGTGCCCTGTAGGCAGGAAGGGGGTAGAAGTGACCTGTAGGCAGGAAGGGGGTAGAAGTGCTCTGTAGGCAGGAAGGGGGTAGAAGTGTCCTGTAGGCAGGAAGGGGGTAGAAGTGTCCTGTAGGCAGGAAGGGGGTAGAAGTGCTCTGTAGGCAGGAAGGGGGTAGAAGTGCCCTGTAGGCAGGAAGGGGGTAGAAGTGTCCTGTAGGCAGGAAGGGGGTAGAAGTGCTCTGTAGGCAGGAAGGGGGTAGAAGTGTCCTGTAGGCAGGAAGGGGGTAGAAGTGTCCTGTAGGCAGGAAGGGGGTAGAAGTGCCCTGTAGGCAGGAAGGGGGTAGAAGTGTCCTGTAGGCAGGAAGGGGGTAGAAGTGCTCTGTAGGCAGGAAGGGGGTAGAAGTGTCCTGTAGGCAGGAAGGGGGTAGAAGTGTCCTGTAGGCAGGAAGGGGGTAGAAGTGTCCTGTAGGCAGGAAGGGGGTAGAAGTGTCCTGTAGGCAGGAAGGGGGTAGAAGTGCCCGGTAGGCAGGAAGGGGGTAGAAGTGCCCTGTAGGCAGGAAGGGGGTAGAAGTGTCCTGTAGGCAGGAAGGGGGTAGAAGTGCCCTGTAGGCAGGAAGGGGGTAGAAGTGCCCTGTAGGCGAGGAGTTAAAAAAAGTCGCTGACCCTTTCCAAAAAGTGCACTGCGGGGAAAACGCAGAGATGGGAACGTGTCCCATAGGAAATCATGTTACATGGACTGCATTGCGTTTCTGCAAAATGCTGCGGAAAACTCATAGGTATGAACCTGGACTAATATAAGTACCTGAATCTGTCCTCCTATCGGCTTCCCACTGCACTGCAGCTTTCAGGCTGTGGGAGGGACGGGAAGCGCTCTGAGCCAATCAAGGCTCTAATACCTTGCACAGTGATGTCAGTCTAACACTGTGAACATGCTGACAGGAGGAGGAAGCAGAGAGATGATCTGTATAGTATAACATCACCATTCAGTATATTACCCCCCAGCACTGACCTGTATATTATAACACATCACCATTCAGTATATTACCCCCCAGCACCGACCTGTATATTATAACACATCACCATTCAGTATATTACCCCCAGCAACGACCTGTATATTATAACACATCATCATTCAGTATATTACCCCCCAGCACCGACCTGTATATTATAACACATCATCATTCAGTATATTACCCCCCAGCACTGACCTGTATATTATAACACATCATTCAGTATATTACCCCCCAGCACCGACCTGTATATTATAACACATTCAGTATATTACCCCCCAGCACCGACCTGTATATTATAACACATCACCAGTCAGTATATTACCCCCCAGCACTGACCTGTATATTATAACACATCACCATTCAGTATATTACCCCCCAGCACTGACCTGTATATTATAACACAACAACAGCCTATGTAATATATAGGAGGCTCCATGTACACTGATATCCAGGATTCATCCTGATTCCCTTTACCTCCAGCATTGCTATATACCAGGATGTGCACTCTTCATATACAGCAAAAATATGAACATTGCCATCAATGAAACATCTTATACAGAACTGCTCAGGGCGGTCTATAGAGAACAGAAAACCTTAAACTGATAACAATTTACAATAAATATGAACAAAAATACACTGCGAATAAGAAAAGAAAAAAGTTCACAGTCCTTCCAAATCTACTCGACCAACAAGCAGCGAACACCGAGATTCCAAAGAGCCAAGGACACTTGTGACATGCAGATCATTAAATCTGAGCTTCAGGAATTCAGCCACTTCATGTGCTGGATCACTAGGTGTCAAGTCCAAGGAGGTGCCTGACACCTTCTGGACATGTCTCTTTAATTTACTGTTTTAATGAAAGTGTTACTAAACCCCGGACCCTGCATTCACTATATCTGCTCTCCCCGGACCCCGCATTCACTATATCTGCTCTCCCCAGACCCTGCATTCACTATATCTGGTCTCCCCGAACCCTGCATTCACTATATTCGCTCTCCCCGGACCCTGCATTCACTATATCTGGTCTCCCCGGACCCTGCATTCACTATATCTGGTCTCCCCGGACCCTGCATTCACTATATCTGCTCTCCCCGGACCCTGCATTCACTATATCTGCTCTCCCCGGAAACCCTGCATTCACTATATCTGCTCTCCCCGGACCCCGCATTCACTATATCTGCTCTCCCTGGATCCAGCATTCACTATATCTGGTCACCCCAGACCCTGCATTCACTATATCCGCTCTCCCCAGACCCTGCATTCACTATATCTGGTCTCCCCAGACCCTGCATTCACTATATCTGCTCTCCCCGGACCCTGCATTCACTATATCCGCTCTCCCAGGACCCTGCATTCACTATATCTGGTCTCCCTGGACCCTGCATTCACTATATCCGGTCTCCCCGGACCCTGCATTCACTATATCCGCTCTCCCCACACCCTGCATCCACTATATCTGGTCTCCCCGGACCCTGCATTCACTGTATCCGCTCTCCCCGGACCCTGCATTCACTATATCTGGTCTCCCCGAACCCTGCATTCACTATATCTGGTCTCCCCGGACCAGGCATTCACTATATCTGCTCTCCCCGGACCCTGCATTCACTATATCCGCTCTCCCCGGACCCTGCATTCACTATATCTGGTCTCCCCGGACCCCGCATTCACTATATCTGGTCTCCCCGGACCCTGCATTCACTATATCCGCTCTCCCCGGACCCTGCATTCACTATATCCGGTCTCCCCGGACCCTGCATTCACTATATCTATGACTATATATTGAATGCAAGCTCCTGGCTTTAGTAACAGTTTAAAGCAGATCTTCACCCGCAGGAAAGTCTTCCCTCCTATCAATCACTCTGGTACCAGAATAGGGCTCTTTTTTTTTGTTTGTTTGTTTACATTTTTTGAAAAAAAAGTGCAGCCTCGCCACTCCTTGCGTGTCATTCACCTAGGTGAATGACATGCACCGTCCTCCCTTTGCCTCCTGGGATATGCACATCTGATATCCCAGGAGGCATAGTGCTTTATTCAGAAAGGAGGAGGGGGAGGGGTGTCAGCGCCATATCATCAGGAAGCACACCGGCTGAACCAGGAAGAGCCAGCGGGCCTCTTGATGATGTCCCAATCAACATGGCGCGGGACTGAGAGGTGGCAGAATACAAGAGGTCCTCACGAGACAATGATGGATCCTCTGGGTGGCTGAGTCTGGTAAATGTGCCAACCAGACCACCCGGAAAGTGGGGGGGTTGGGTGAAGATCCGTGAAGATCCGTTTTCACTTATAGTAATCCAGCAGATTATACTAAGCCGCTGAATTCCTGCAGTTCATCTTTAATGTCGACACACACATAAAATATCTTAATATCATATGAAAATATGTTCTTTTTCCACATAAACCAGATTTACAAATGACCAAAGATCACAATAAAAAGATCGATTTATAGCATCATTGTATACATCACAGAGAATCGTTCATATGCAGATTTTCACCCAACACGTTTCTTGGAACAAAGCCCACTTTTTTTTCCAAGAACACACATGCAGTTCACATTATAAAGATGATCATATCATGGATCAAACAAATTATTAGTGATACAAAAAATGCTAGTTGCCTGGCCCACTGCCAGTACAAATACGTCACCTTTCCTGGAAAAGTAAACAAATTATCTGCCAGGAAACTAGCATTTTCAGACAGAGAAAAAAATTACAGCTCCAATATCTCTCTCATGACATCTTTTGTAAATTTGCAACCATTTGAAACCCCCAAAACATATTTCAAATATGGTGAGGAATGTGAGGAGAACTGGAGAGTTACAGTGAGCTATCAATGTCTAGCTGCCACTGATAAGATCTTTCAATGCAGACTTCCTCTAACTCCCACCAATGAGGTCTCTCAATATAGACTTCCTCTAATTGCCACCAATGAGGTCTTTCAATGAAGAATTCCTCTAACTGCTACCAATGAGGTCTTTCAATGGAGAAGGCTTCTAACTCCCACCACTGAGGTTTTTCAATGCAGACTTCTTCAAACTGCCACCAATGAGGTCTTTCAATGCAGGCTTCCTCTAACTGCCACCAATGAGGTCTTTCAATGCAAACATCCTCTAACTGCCACCTATGAGGTCTTTCAATGCAGGCTTCTTCAAACTGCCACCAATAAGGTCTTTCAATTCAGACTTCCTCTAACTGCCACCAATGAGGTCTTTCAATGTAAACATCCTCTAACTGCCACCAATGAGGTCTTTCAATGCAGGCTTCCTCTAACTGCCACCAATGAGGTCTTTCAATGCAGGCTTCTTCTAACTGCCACCAATGAGGTCTTTCAATGCAGGCTTGCTCTAACTCCCAACAATGAGGTCTTTCAATGCAGACTTCCTCTAACTGCCACCAATGAGGTCTTCCAGTGTAAACATCCTCTAACTGCCACCAATGAGGTCTTTCAAAGCAGGCTTGCTCTAACTCCCAACAATGAGGTCTTTCAATTCAGACTTCCTCTAACTACCACCAATGTGGTCTTTCAATGTAAACGTCCTCTAACTGCCACCAATGAGGTCTTTCAATGCATACTTCCTCTAACTGCCACCAATGAGGTCTTTCAACGCAGATTTCCTCTAACTGCCACCAATGAGGTCTTTCAGTGTAGACTTCCTCTAACTGCCACCAATGAGGTCTTCCAATGTAAACATCCTTTAACTGCCACCAATGAGGTCTTTCAATGCAGGCTTCCTCTAACTCCCAACAATGAGGCCTTTCAATGCAGACTTCCTCTAACTGCCACCAATGAGGTCTTCCAACGCAGACTTCCTCTAACTGCCACCAATGAGGTCTTTCAATGTAAACGTCCTATAACTGCCACCAATGAGGTCTTTCAATGCATACTTCCTCTAACTGCCACCAATAAGATCTTTCAACACAGACTTCCTCTAACTGCCACCAATGAGGTCTTTCCATGCAGACTTCCTCTGCCATGGCATTACCCATATTGGAGACTCTCCCACCTAGTCTCTGAACTGAGCAGACAAGGCAATGTTCATTTTCACAATTTAGTTAAAGTTAATCCAAAGCCAGAAAAATAGATAGTATAGGGAAGGGTTAGAACCTACGTCAGGTTTTTATAGCTGTTTATAAAGTCCAATGGGAACACCCAATTAAAGGTTGCATTGTCCAAAAGCTTCTAATATTGAAATTTGCTCACAAAAAGACAGCACAGAATATTTTAAGGATTTGAAGGTTGGGCCCTATTTCGAGATTACAAAATTCATATAAAAACTATTTTTTATACTGATTCATCTGAAACTGGGGGTACGTTAACGTATGAATGAAATTTTTAAAAAAATGTAAAAATTAACACAAATTAAAAATTTAAATGCATTCAAATCATTAAAAACAGAAAGGGATTTTCAGCCAATGTCAATTTATATACAAAAAAAATAAAATAAATGTAAAATTCAATAAGACATAATAAGATAATATAAAAAATAATATTAATATTGAAAATAGATCCTGTTTAAAATTGAATAATAATGATTCAAAAATAATAATATAGATAATAAAATGCATTTGGAATGAATTATAATCACAAATAAATTGTAAATAAATTGTAAATAATTTGGAAAGCACAAAAAAAAAATACCCATTTGAAATCCACAGGACAACTATTAGCAGAGAAAGGATTTTATTGCTGTATGAATTAAATTTAAAAAAAAACTGTAAAAATTAACACAAATTAAAAATTTGAATGCATTCAAATCATTAAAAACTGAAAGGGATTTTCAGCCAATGTCAATTTATATACAAAAAAAATTAAAATAAATGTAAAATTCAATAGGACATAAAGGAATAATTAATAATAAAAATAATATTAAAAAACAATAATATTAATATTGAAAATTATTATTATTATACAGGATTTATATATTGTTATTATTATACAGGATTTATATATTATTATTATACAGGATTTATATTATTATTATTATTATTATACAGGATTTATATATTGTTATTATTATACAGGATTTATATATTATTATTATACTGGATTTATATATTATTTATTATTATACAGGATTTAAACTAGATTGTAAGCTCCAAGGATCAGGGCCCTCAAATCCCTCTTGTATTGAACTGTATTGTTGCTGTATTGTCTCCCGTTATATTGTAAAGCGCTGAGCAAACTGTTGGCGCCATATAAATCCTGTATACTAATAATAATAATATATAAATCCTGTATAATAATAATAATAATAATAATATAAATCCTGTATAATAATAATAATAATATATAAATCCTGTATAATAATAATAATAATAATAATATATAAATCCTGTATAATAATAATAATAATAATAATAATATATAAATCCTGTATAATAATAATAATAATATATAAATCCTGTATAATAATAATAATAATAATAATATATAAATCCTGTATTATAATAATAATAATATATAAATCCTGTATAATAATAATAATAATAATATATAAATCCTGTAGTATAATAATAATAATAATAATATATAAATCCTGTATAATAATAATAATATTAATATTGAAAATAGATGCTGTTTAAAATTGAATAATAATGATTCAAAAATAATAATATAGATAATAAAATGCATTTGGAATGAATTATAATCTCAAATAAATTGGAAATAAATTGGAAACCACAAAAAAAAAATACCCATTTGAAATCCACAGGACAACTATTAGCAGAGAAAGGATTTTATTGCTGTCTGTATTCTTGCTGGGGAGGTTCAACCCCTCTGTTTGTCCTGTGACCATTATTATCAGGGCTGAAATGAAAGGCAGATCAAAAAATTTTCAGCTGTCACTGAAATAGGAATAGAGGGAAAATCTTCCAATTAGGACACTTGCTTCAGTGTCAGCTATCTAAGTGATTATTTTCCTTATTTTGGAGAATTTTTTTCTCTCTTTCTGCTGCACCTTTAGAAAAGAAGTTAAAAAATCCCCCTAGTGAGTCACAGGCACAAAAAAATAAAAAATATAGAAAACAACAACCTTGACGGCGGTTTGTACCATTCCTTACTCTATTAAAAAATGGCTTTAGATAAACTTTAACCTTTTGAAGACATGGTATAGGCAAAACACAAACAACAAACACTAATCAGTTCACAATTTGTCCTCCAACAGTCCAAACTCTTGGATTTTAAAGTATTAAAAAAAACCCATTATCCATGTATGTTGGTCCAACATGCTCCCGTGGAGCTGTACTCACCCAATGATGGCTCTATATCCCCACTTGTAGTGTCTTCTGGTGTTCAGAGCCCAGACCAGCATCAAAACTACAATACAAACACAAGGGAGAGATTATTAAAAAGCCCTCAAAGAACTTTCAGTATCTTTTTGTTTCATTTTTATTTAAGGAAAGTTTTATTGTTATTGGCGAGGGATCGAATGATACAATTCAAGCTGTTCCATAGAATCTGCCTTACGCCCCCCCAGGCTTCATAGAATTTATCCCAGTGTCTCCCCTACATGTTGGCGTTGTGGGAGCGGCTTCACGTGCTTTGGGCGTGTCCTCATCTTTGCCATTATTGGACTGCTGTCAGGGGCGTATCCACCACAAGGCATTTGCCTAGGGCGGCATTTTTCAGGGGGGGCAGCAGGGGCGGACTGACCATTTGGAAACTTGGGAACTGCCTGAGGGCCTGGGGTCAGTAGGGGGCCAATGAGATGCCCCTGGTACCTTTTTCATGGGCTTTTTTGAGTTTGGGCAAGGACACAGGGGCCCCATGATCCCCTATTGCCCGGGCGCCCCATTAGTTGTCAGTCCGCCCCTGGGCAACAGCATCTTTCAGGGTTGAGTGGCATTTTTCAGGGGGGGGCAGCAGTATCTTTCAGGGTTGAGCGGCATTTTTCAGGGGGGCAATGCCGCCCCCTAAAAGAAGGAATGGAAGAAGGGACACGCAGCATGGGAACCAGGTGAGATCTCAGAGGGGCTGCTTGATGGTGTATGCAGAGCCTGACTCTTGTTCCCGAGGATGTCTGGAGCTGTGAAGGTGTTTTCTCTCTTGTAGGGTCGGGGGGGGGGGGGTTGACAGTGTATTTGGGAAGGTGGTAATGGAAGGCTCTCTCGGGTATATATGTAAAGTGCTCCGTAAACTGACGGCGCTATATAAAGTACATAAAATACATAAAACCAAGGTTCCCCAGAGCACTAGGGTTCCTCCAGAGGTTACATGAGCCAATGAGCAATTTCTGCTTCTTAAATAAGTTCCCACTAACACATTTGTTCTTTTTATCTATCTGTAAGGGGGGATTCTTTCAAATGACCAAACGTAAGGAGCACCCTTCCAAGTGACCAAACGTAAGGAGCACCCTTCCAAGTGACCAAACTACTATGGAAACCATGAGTTGTAGACAGAGGTGGACTGACCATTCAAGCACTCGGGTCCGGGGTCAGTAGGGAGACCCATGAGATGCCCCTGGTATCTTTCATAGGCTTTTTTGGGTGTGGTTTGAGTGTGGGCGTGGACACAGGGGCCCCATGATCCCCTATTGCCCGGGGGCCCCATGACTTGTCAGTCCACCTCTGGTTGTAGATATAATCATTTTTAGCAGGGGTTTCCTGAGACTGGAAAGTTATGTCAAGGGTTCCTCAATGCTAAAAAGGTTGAGAAAGACTAGTAAAATGTATTCTCTAGATGGCTGTATAAACTCAAGAGGAATTATAATCTTCACGTTATTAATAGAAAAACAAAGTTTTTGACTCAACATCAACTAGATTGTAAGCTCCAAGGATCAGGGCTCTCAAATCCCTCTTGTATTGAACTGTATTGTTACTGTATTGTCTCCCGTTATATTGTAAAGCGCTGAGCAAACTGTTGGCACCATAAATCCTGTATAATAATAATATATAAATCCTGTATAATAATAATAATATATAAATCCTGTATAATAATAATAATAATATATAAAGCCTGTATAATAATAATAATATATAAATCCTGTATAATAATAATAATATAAATCCTGTATAATAATAATAATAATTATATATAAATCCTGTATAATAATAATAATATATAAATCCTGTATAATAATAATAATAATATAAATCCCGTATAATAATAATATATAAATCCTGTATAACAATAATAATAATAATATAAATCCTGTATAATAATATTAATATATAAATCCTGTATAATTATTATTATTATTATTACATCGAGTTTATATAGCGCCAAAGGGTTTGCTCAGCGCTGTACAATAGGGGGGACAATACATGGCACAGTACAACAAAAACAGACAGCGTACGAGGGGTAAGAGGGCCCTACTCTTTCAAGCTTACAATCTAGGAGGGAGGGGGCAGTGAAACAATAGGAA
This sequence comes from Staurois parvus, assembly GCF_062004578.1. NCBI lineage: Eukaryota > Metazoa > Chordata > Amphibia > Anura > Ranidae > Staurois > Staurois parvus. The sequence goes on from NW_028317891.1 coordinate 937,766, forward strand.
GTGGCTGAGGGGAATGAAGTGGCTGAGGGGGATGAAGTGGCTGAGGGGGATGAAGTGGTGGGAGGAATGAGGGAGGATGGCCGTTAGGTGAGGGTGGGGTAGGCTTCCCTGAAGAGATTGGTTTTGAGAGAGAGCCTGAATGAGGGAAGGTGACAGTCGGATGGATTGGGGCAGTGAGTTCCAGAGGATAGGGGAGGACCTGGAGAAGTCCTGCAGTCGTGCATGGGAGGAGGAGACCAGGGAGCAGGATAGAAGGAGGTCCTGTGAGGAGCGAAGGGTACGGGTAGGGTGGTACTTGGGGATCAGGTTGGTGAGGTAGTCAGGGGCAGTGTTATGAACGGCTTTGTAGGTCAGGATTAGAAGTTTAAATTTGATGCGTTGGGCAATCGGGAGCCAGTGGAGGGAGAGGCAGAGGGGGGTGGCAAAGGTGGAGCGGGTGGTGAGGTGGATGAGTCTGGCCGCTGAGTTCAGGATGGTCTGGAGCGGGGAGAGCCTGCACTTGGGTAGGCCAATGAGAAGAGAGTTGCAGTAGTCAAGGCGTGAGATGATGAGGGAGTGTACTAGAAGTTTGGTGGTGTCTGGGTTGAGGAAGGCACGTATCTTGGCAATATTGCGGAGATGGAGCCTGCAGGTGTTTGCAAGTGATTTGACATGAGGGAGGAAGGAGAGGTTCGAGTCAAGAATGACGCCAAGGATTTTGGCTTGCGGGGCAGGAATGATAGTGGTGTTGGTGTAATAATAATAATAATATATAAATCCTGTATAATAATAATAACTAGAAAAGCTGCAATTTCTGGGGAAATTGTGTGAAGTGTTCTTGCCTCCACCAGTAGTCTACAACTGGAGTGGGCGGAGTAAGTTGGTGGAGTGGCTTGAGTAACTGTGAACAGGTTGGACTAAGCTCACACACCTGGGTTCCTATGGCAGCTCACTCTACAGCAAGGGCAGAGAAGAGCGGTTAAAAACAAACTGCTCCAACTTGCTCACTTCACTGGCGGTTGCCATCTTCAAACGGTTGTAGTTTAAAACGTATAAATTCTACAGTGAAGAGGTTTATATTGTGAGAATCACAAGACCCAGACCTACATTTTGATGCATAGTATGTCTCTGAAATATTAAAAATGAAGGCACAGTTGCAGTTTAGAATTTGCCCTTTAAATTTGAGGTGGCTAGAGTGGAGTTTCAATGAATGTCAATGGGCAGCGTGAGTTGCAAACAAATGGGCATATTGTGAAAACTATCAGGACTATGACTTAGCTCAGGACATTTTTAGTGGCAGCAGAGATAGCTGAACGTTTTGATATAAGATTTGTGTAGGTGGGCTTGAAAATGAGGGAGTGATGGCAGTTTAGAAATCACATCCTGATTTTTCAGCTCACACTCTAGCTTTTGTCAGCTCCCACCCTAGTTTTGAACATTCTGCCATTCATTCCTATGGGACCAATTTCACCACAAAAACGTCGATATTTCGTGAACCATTCGGCGAAACGTTCCACAAAGTAATAGCGCACCAATCGGGAACAATCCGCACGTTTCCGTATATTACTGTCTATGTAGTGTAAAAACTGTGGGAGGAGTTAGGGCGGTAAATTTGGCTATAATAATAAGAATATATATGTGAGATAACAGGAAGTGGTCGCCATGCAGGAACACTTAATTACAAACCATAAAATAAAAGGTAGGAAGGGGAACTTTCTGGAGATTCCAGAGTTTGGGTCGGGGGGATTGCAGAGCAGAAGGGTTAACGTTTCCCTTTAGTGATGGGCCATCTGTATGATATGCTGATTACTGTAACATCATTCGGCATTCCTATTACGCTTTCATGGTGTGGAATATTGGCAGGGCTGGAAAGATCGACGTTTGACCCCGGACCAGTTGTGGCTGATTTCTCTAGTGATGTCGTCCCACACCAGGGATTAAATCTTAATTAGGGTGGAGCTAAATGTGTCACAAAGAATGGGGTAGTGTTACTCGCTTCAAAGGGGTACATAGCAACAAAGCATGTGGGAAACGACAGGCATGCTTTATCAAGGCTCCTAAATAAAATCCAATTAATTGGAAGATCTTCTAAATGGGAACTGGAGAAGTGATGGTGAATAGACGATGTAACTTCATGTGCTGCTGACATTACTTTTTACCACAATGGAATGCGTAGGGATCTTCTCTGGTTTCATTTTTTTATCTCCTGTAATAAATCGTGTTGGGCTAAAACTAACTGAATGAGTAAGAAGATCAATAACTGCTCCCTCCAAACAGAAACAGCTTAAAGAGGAGCTCCACCCAAAAGGGGAAGTCCCGCTTTAAGGACTGCTCCCCCACTGCCCATTAACCTCCCTAGCGGTCTGATTATGTCAGTATTTCTGTGCTCAAAGCGGTACATTGTTTTGCATGAAATATGTATTTTTTTTTATTGTAGGCTGTAATTTTTAGGAATAACTCACTGAAATCTGTCCGAACAAGAGTCTAGTAAACATCCCGGGGATGATAAAATTTGAAACACGAAATCATAAATTATAATTTAATAAATAATCATAAAAAATAATAATATACTAACTAGAAAATCTACAATTTCTGGGGAAATTGTGTGAAGTGTTCTTGCCTCCAACACTAACCAAGTGATTGATGAAATGTAAACAGTGCACATGGCAAGCTTGAAGAAATACATTTGAACTTTTATTTTGCAGCTCACACTGTAGCTTTGGTCACTCTGCTTCCTGGTGACTCCCCTTCGGTTGCTATGGCAACTCACTCAGTCAGAGCAAGCTGAGAGGGGCTTTTATAAACAAACTACTCCAACTTGCTCACTTCACTGGCGGTTGCCATCTTCAAACGGTTGTAGTTTTAAAAGTATAAATCCTACAGCAAAAGCTTTATATTGTGAGACTCACAAGACCCAGACCTACATGTTGATGTATAGTATGTCTCTGAAATATTAAAAATGAAGGCACAGTCGCAGTTTAGAAATGGCCCTTCAAATTTCAGGTGGCTGCGAGTGAAGTTTCAATGAAAGTCAATGGGCGGCGTGAGTTGCAAACAAATGGTCATATTGTGAAAACTATCAGGAGTATGGCTTAGCCGTGAACATTTTTAGTGACAGCAGGGATAGCTGAACGTTTTGATATAAGATTTGTGTAGGTGGGCTTGAAAATGAGGGAGTGATGGCAGTTTAGAAATCATGTCCTGATTTTTCCTTCCACACTCTAGCTTTGTCAGCTCCCACTCTAGTTGCGCCATTCATTCCTATGGGACCAATTTCACCACAAAAACGGCGATATTTCGTGAACCATTTGGCGAAACGTTCCACAAAGTAACAGCGCACCAATCGGGAACAATCCGCATGTTTCGGTATATTACTGTCTATGTAGTGTAAGAACTGTGGGAGGAGTTAGGGTGGCTATAATAATAAGAATCTATATGTGAGATAACAGGGGGGGGTCTGCAATGCAGGAACACCTAAAAAAGAGAGGCGGGGAACAACGCTCAACTTCCAAGTGTTCTGGAATGGGGCTCAGAGAAGTCTGTATTGCCCTCAGTGTCACTGAACTTCTCTGTGACATCCTCTTTGTCAGTATCATTGAACTTCCCCAGAGAGATCCTCATTGTCTGTATCACTGAACTCCCCCTGAGTGATCCTTATGTATCACTCCTGTCAGTAATCACTGAACTTCTATCAGAGAGATCCTCACATCAGTATCAATGAACTTCCCCTCAGAGGAATCTTCACATCAGTGTCACTGATTCGGCCCCAGAGAGATCCTACACTTGGTGTCCATTGAGCTTTCCCAACCTCTCCATCTGCTCAGTAAGCTTCGAGTCTTTTTAAACCGTCCGAACTACCAAAATATCAACCTATGGAGAGTCAAATTTAAATTTAACATTAAAATCTTTCTTTTGGCTTGTATGTTCACTTCCAAATATTTCTGGCTCTATAAACCATCTAAAAACACAAATAATTCAGATTTCATCAATCCTGAGGTGGCAAAACCCATTTCCCAGAATCCTTTGCAAAGATATGCAAATGAGCCCGTTCAGCCAGTAACATTCAAATCATACCTGTGCTGATAACTGTCACCAGTGTGCCTATGGGAGCTCTCAACTGACATTTCATGCCATAGCTGGACACAGGAGCCGGACCACGGCAACCGCCTGTAAAATGACAGCTTTCTTACCTATAAAGGTTAGGGGGGGGGGGGGACTCTGCTGTAACAAAGCCTTCATTTTTCCTTCATGTAATCCTCCCAGCACTTTATGTGGCAATTTAAGTGTCTGCTGCAGCCTCTCCATGTATACAAGTATAGAATCGAAATTCAAGAAACCTCAAGGTGGTAATGTTGTGTTATTAACCCCTCACCTCCTGGGCACTTCTACCCCCTTCCTGCCCCCCGGGCACTTCTACCCCCTTCTTGCCCCCCGGGCACTTCTACCCCCTTCCTGCCCAGGCCAATTTCCAGCTTTCAGCGCTGTTGCACTTTGAATGACAATTGCGCAGTCATACAACACCGTACCCATATGAAATTTTTATCATTTTTTTGTGACAAATAGAGCTTTATTTTGGTGGTATTTAATCACCTCTGGGTTTTTTTTTTTTTCTTAAACAAACCAAAAACCACTGAAAATGTTGAAAAAAAAATGTTTTTTCTTAGTTTTTGTTATAAAATTTTGTAAATAAGTGATTTTTCTCCTTCACTAATGTGCACTAATGAGGCTGCACTGATGGGCACTGATAGGCTGCACTGATGGACACTGATAGGTTGCACTGATGGGCACTGATGAGGAGGCACTGGTAGGTGGCACTGATGGGCATTGACAGGCATCACTGATGGGCGCTGAAAGGCAGCACTGATAGGCAGCACTGACTGGCACTAATAGGCGGCACTGACTGGCGCTGTTAGGCGGCACTGACTGGCGCTGTTAGACGGCACTGACAGGCACTGATAGGCGGCACTGATGCACACTGATAGGCAGCACTGACTGGCACTGATAGGTGGCACTGATGCACACTGATGGGTGGCACTGACTGGCACTGATTGGCATTGATAGGTGGCACTGATGGGTGACACTGAAAGGCAGTTCAGATGGGCACTGATATGTGGCATTGATGTGCACTGGTAGACACTATGTGGCACTGATGGGCACTGACGGACACTGACAGGTGGCACTGCTGGGGCTACATTGATCATCAGGGTACACTGATCATCAGGGCACTGATGATCAGTGTACATGTCCCCTCCGTGGAAAGCCGATTTCTGGCTCTCCTCTCCTCTGTCAGCGTGATGGCTCGTGGGGAGAGAAATGCCGATAACCGGCATTTCCCTGTTTACATGTGATCAGCTGTGATTGGACACAGCTGATCACATGACCGAGCCGACATCTTCGGCTCTTTCCGTGATCGGTGATCCGCTGTGTCCGAAGAACACAGCGCACCGCCGATCGCCACGCTGCGCGCTCCCTGAGCCGCGCATGCGCAGTGAGAATGGAAGGACGTCATCCCAGAACGAGAGAACCAGCTTGCGCCCATCATATTACCATATGGCGGGCAGGAGGTGGTTAATATGGGTTTGGATTTTTCCAAATTCTAACCGTTATGCTGGTCATTCACAGTTTGAATTTTGGGAAATTCCTGCTTAATGGGTTGAACTTTGGGATAAGCAGACATTTAGATTTACTAAAACTGGCGCACTTACAATCTGGTGCAGCTGTGCATGGCGGCCAATCAGCCAATCAGCTTGTTCAGTTAAGCTTTGACAATAAGGCTCCATGTAGACGGGGAATTTGGAAAACTCTTCTGAACGATGGAAACTGACTAAACGTAGGTTAAAAAACGTCTGTTAGCTGCGTTTGCATACCGCGTTTATGTGCGTTTTTTTAAGATAACTTCAGGAGACCTTCCAAAATGCCCAGAATGCACTGAAAAATAGTAAAAAATTAACTATTTCAAACATTTTAGGAGAAATAGAGAGAGCAGAAGCAGAGAGAGCAGTATGTGTTGAGATGACCTGTCTTTTCTGGTTGTCTTCACTATGGATCCCATCATGAGCATAATGCGGCACATTCTACCATTTTTCTTCACGCAAAACCTGGAACTGACTGCACTGGTGTACCGAGTCCATTTGAATACCTGGAACTGACTGCGCTGGCGTACCGAGTCCATTTGAATACCTGGAACTGACTGCGCTGGTGTACCGAGTCCATTTGAATACCTGGAACTGACTGCGCTGGTGTACCGAGTCCATTTGAATACCTGGAACTGACTGCGCTGGTGTACCGAGTCCATTTGAATACCTGGAACTGACTGCGCTGGTGTACCGGGTCCATTTGAATACCTGGAACTGACTGCGCTGGTGTACCGGGTCCATTTGAATACCTGGAACTGACTGCGCTGGTGTACCGGGTCCATTTGAATACCTGGAACTGACTGCGCTGGTGTACCGGGTCCATTTGAATACATGGAAAACACTTTGCATGCATTTCTGATGATGAAAAAAGGCTCTGGGCAGCATCTGGTCATGGAACAGTTAAAAAAAGCTTCTAAACGCAAACGTGGTTAAATGCGTTTACATACGTTTACAAGCATTTGGCATTTGAAACGCTGATAAAATCTACTCCTGAACGCAAGTTTGGTGCATTCAAAAAAACAACTGTAAACTCAACTGCCTGTAAACAACATAGTGAACACGGACACAGGAAAACATTAGGGAGGGTTCAGGGGCTGCTGAAAAAAATGCAGAAAAGTTCCTAAACGTGAGTTTATCAGCTGCAGTGTATATGGATCCTAAAACCTGGAAGCTGATTGGTTACTATGCAGAGCTGCAGCAGATTTTGCACTCTCCAGTTTTAGTAAAGAGCCCCATTGTCCACAGGAGCCATGCAATTTGTATTTGAATCTTGGTGTGCGAAGGCATTGGGTGCGCTGAGAGTAGATTTACATCTTGTATGGCCAGGAATATATTTAAATGAGTTTTTGGTACTTGGAGTTCAGCTTTAGTCCTCCTGCACACGGGATGTTTTTACAGCGGATGTTTTTGGCATTTGACATTTTTTTCTACAGCCAGTAAACCCCCCCAGCATGTTATCCTATGTGTCCATCCCCGGCATGTTATCCTATGTGTCCATCCCCAGCATGTTATCCTATGTGTCCATCCCCGGCATGTTATCCTATGTGTCCATCCCCGGCATGTTATCCTATGTGTCCATCCCCAGCGTGTTATCCTATGTGTCCATCCCCAGCGTGTTATCCTATGTGTCCATCCCCAGCGTGTTATCCTATGTGTCCATCCCCGGCGTGTTATCCTATGTGTCCATCCCCGGCGTGTTATCCTATGTGTCCATCCCCGGCGTGTTCTCCTATGTGTCCATCCCCGGCATGTTATCCTGTGTGTCCATCCCCGGCATGTTCTCCTACGTGTCCATCCCCGGCATGTTCTCCTACGTGTCCATCCCCGGCGTGTTCTCCTATGTGTCCATCCCCGGCATGTTATCCTATGTGTCCATCCCCGGCATGTTATCCTAAGTAAACCCCCCCAGCATGTTATCCTATGTGTCCATCCCCGGCATGTTATCCTATGTGTCCATCCCCGGCATGTTATCCTATGTGTCCATCCCCGGCATGTTATCCTATGTGTCCATCCCCGGCATGTTATCCTATGTGTCCATCCCCGGCGTGTTCTCCTATGTGTCCATCCCCGGCGTGTTATCCTGTGTGTCCATCCCCGGCATGTTCTCCTATGTGTCCATCCCCGGCATGTTATCCTATGTGTCCATCCCCAGCGTGTTATCCTATGTGTCCATCCCCGGCGTGTTATCCTATGTGTCCATCCCCGGCGTGTTATCCTATGTGTCCATCCCCGGCGTGTTCTCCTATGTGTCCATCCCCGGCATGTTTGCCTATGTGTCCATCCCCGGCATGTTATCCTATGTGTCCATCCCCGGCATGTTATCCTATGTGTCCATCCCCGGCATGTTATCCTATGTGTCCATACACACATGGACTGGAATCAACGATTTGTTTTGGCTGGAAAAAAAACCCAGGACTAGTGGGTTTCTAGAGAAGATTTTTAGCTGTAAAAATGCTCTAAATGCTGAAAAATGTGGCAAAACGCTGTAAAACGCGGTAAACTGCCGCAATCTGGTGTTTTTTGGACTTTTTTGACCAAAAAAAATTTTTTTTATTTTTTTAAAAAATGCAAATGTGACAAAACTCCGCTAAATGTTAATGCAAAAATGCTTAAAAAAGCTGAAAAACACACATTTTTAACGTGACTTTACACCATTAACATTACCAGCCTTCTGAAAACGTCCCGTGTGCGCGAGGACTTACATTTGTATTTACTGGGCAAAATTCTGACAGATGTGGAATGAAGCCACAGAAACCATATTAAATTTGGAGGACAATACTAAACTAGAAAAGCTACAATTTCTGGGGAAATTGTGTGAAGTGTTCTTGCCTCCACCAGTAGTCTACAACTGGAGTGGGCGGAGTAACTGGGTGGAGTGGGCGGAGTAACTGTTGTGTGGTTGGAGTGGCTGGAGTAACTATTGTGTGGTTGGAGTGGCTGGAGTAACTGTGAAAAGGTTGGACTGGGCAGAGTAACTTTATGAAGTGGGCGGAGTAACTGTGTGGAGTGGGCGGAGTAACTGTGTGAAGTGTTTGGAGTGAGTAAAGATAGTGAACATTACACTAACCAATTGATCAAATTTAAAAAGTGCCCATGGCAAGCTTGTTAGAGTGAGAAATGCATTTCAACTTTTATTTTTCAGCTCACACTCTCGCTTTTGTCACTCTGCTGCCTGATCACACACCTGGGTTCCTATGGCAACTCACTCTACAGCAAGGGCAGAGAAGAGCGGTTAAAAACAAACTGCTCCAACTTGCTCACTTCACTGGCGGTTGCCATCTTCAAACGGTTGTAGTTTTAAAATTATAAATCCTACACCGAAGAGCTTAATATTGTGAGAATCACAAGACCCAGACCTACATTTTGATGTATAGTATGTCTCTGAAATATTACAAATGAAGGCACAGTCGCAGTTTAGAATTTGCCCTTCAAATTTGAGGTGGCTAGAGTGGAGCTTCAATGAATATCAATGGGCGGCGTGAGCTGCAAACAAATGGTCATATTGTGAAAACTATCAGGACTATGGCTTAGCCGTTTAGTGGCAGCAGGGATAGCTGAACGTTTTGATATAAGATATGTGTAGGTGGGCTTGGAAATGAGGGAGTGATGGCAGTTTACAAATCATGTCCTGATTTTTCAGCTCACACTCTAGTTTTGAACATTCTGCCATTCATTCCTATGGGAAAAGTTCACCACAAAAATGGCGATATTTTGTGAACCGTTCGGCGAAACGTTCCACAAAGTAACAGCGCACCAATCGGGAACAATCCGCACGTTTCGGTATATTACTGTCTATGTAGTGTAAGAACTGTGGGAGGAGTTAGGGTGGCTATAATAATAAGAATCTATATGTGAGATAACAGGGGGGGGTCTGCAATGCAGGAACACCTAAAAAAGAGAGGCAGGGAACAATGCTCAACTTCCAAGTGTTCTGGAATGGGGCTCAGAGAAGTCTGTATTGCCCTCAGTGTCACTGAGGGCAATACTGTGGGAGGAGTTAGGGTGGTAAATTTGGCTATAATAATAAGAATATTTATGTGAGACTAGAAAATCTACAATTTCTGGGGAAATTGTGTGAAGTGTTCTTGCCTCCAAAACTAACTAAGTGATTGATGAAATGTAAACAGTGCAGATGGGAAGCTTGAAGAAATACATTTGAACTTTTATTTTGCAGCTCACACTGTAGCTTTGGTCACTCTGCTTCCTGGTGACTCACCTTCGGTTGCTATGGCAACTCACTCAGTCAGAGCAAGCTGAGAGGGGCTTTTATAAACAAACTGCTCCAACTTGCTCACTTCACTGGCGGTTGCCATCTTCAAACGGTTGTAGTTTTAAAAGTATAAATCCTACAACAAAGAGCTTTATATTGTGAGAATCACAAGACCCAGACCTACATTTTGAGTATGACCTACGTTTTCAGTATGTCTCTGAAATATTAAAAATGAAGGCACAGTCGTAGTTTAGAAATGGCCCTTCAAATTTCAGGTGGCTGCGAGTGAAGTTTCAATGAAAGTCAATGGGCGGCGTGAGTTGCAAACAAATGGTCATATTGTGAAAACTATCAGGACTATGGCTTAGCCATGAGCATTTTTAGTGGCAGCAGGGATAGCTGAACGTTTTGATATAAGATATGTGTAGGTGGGCTTGAAAATGAGGGAGTGATGGCAGTTTACAAATCATGTCCTGATTTTTCCTTCCACACTCTAGCTTTGTCAGCTCCCACTCTAGTTGTGCCATTCATTCCTATGGGACAAATTTCACCACAAAAACGGCGATATTTCATGAACCATTCGGCGAAACGTTCCACAAAGTAACAGCGCACCAATCGGGAACAATCCGCACGTTTCGGTATATTACCTGTCTATGTAATGTAAGAACTGTGGGAGGAGTTAGGATGGTAAATTTAGCTATAATAATAAGAATATATATGTGAGATAACAATAAGTGTTCCTGCAAGAACACTTAATAATAAATTTAATTCAATAATATAATCCTCCTAGATTGTAAGCCCCTCCTAGATTGTAAGCCCCTCCTAGATTGTAAACTCGAAAGAGCAGGGCCCTCGATCCCCTCATGTTTTGCATTGTATTGGTATTGTTCTGTCACATGTTCTGTCCCCCTCTGTAATGTACAGCGCTGAGCGAACTATTGGCGCTTTATAAATACTGTATAATAATAATAATCAAACCAAAAACACTGAAATGTGAAATAGAGCGCCAAGTTCGCACATCGCTGAGCAAAGTTGCAGAATCGTTTTCAGTGTCTGATGAGGAATTTCCCCCACGAATCATTATCACTCAATTCTGCAAGTGGTTCTGATTTACTATCGCTGTTCTCTAGCCGCTCTAAAACCGCTTTTCACCTAAAGGGACGCTTTTTGGACGCCATGGACGTTTCTCAGTTTCCAGGCAGAAACAACAGTAAAAATGCAGGCAGGGCGCCGGACAAAGCACTCGGGACAAAATGTATGTGAAATGGTTTGATACAGGAATGGAATACTATGTGATTTTAGTGAATGTCACTTTTTCACATTTTTAAATTTCCCGCCAGTTCCTTCCCCCGTACATCCCGATGTCGCAGGGAGCGGAACCCGGAAGACAGATGCCGGCATCAGCCGGAGGACATTGCCGGGGACACTGCAGGAGGGACATCGCGGGAGCGAAGGACAAGGTAAGTGTGGAGGGATCCCGGAGCAACGCTGCAGTGTATTCCCGAGTGTAGCTCGAGGTTACCGCTTGTGGTGCTGAAACTTTACCCCGAGCTACACTCAGGAATACCGCCAGGGGGGTTAAGGATTGGCACCTTTGGGGAGCGGGGGGGGGGAGCGGGTACCTGCTCCCACTTCTGGTCCAATCGCCCAGGTGATCGAAAGCGGAAGGTGTCCTCCCTGTAGTCTTTTGGGATAAGTGACAGGTCCCAGAAGACTACAGGACCATCCACGAAGCGCAGAGCAGTGGGTACCCAGCTGTGAAGCCACAAGCTACATTGAAGATGCCGGCCTCCTGGAAAACAGGACAGCTGGTGAGACAAGCTGCGGGGGACACACCGCGGGACAGGTAAGTGGCTGTTTTTTAAAAGTCAGCAACTACAGTTTTTGTAGCTGCTGACTTTTATTTTTTGATAGGTCGAGTGGAACTCTTGATTACTCAGTTACACACAGGCTGCCAAAAAGCATTCAAAAAGTGCTGGGCTTTCTCATTAGTAAGCCCAGCAATCTTTTGCAAACTGAATGTCATGCGTGCACCCTGTTATAATTGTGTTTGTTCAATAGGTTGCTAAGTGGTAACACTTCCACCTGGCAGAACTAGGGTCATCAGTTTGAATCCCAACCACGGCACTACCTGCATGGAGTTTGCATGTTCTCCCTGTGCCTGCGTGGGTTTCCTCCGGGTACTCCGGTTTCCTCCCACATCCCAAAGACATGCTGGGAGGTTAATTAGTTCCTGCCTAAATTGTCCCTAGTATGTGTATGTATGAATGTGAGATAGGGACCTTAGATTGTACGCCCCTTGAGGGTTAGGGACCTTAGATTGTACGCCCCTTGAGGGTTAGGGACCTTAGATTGTACGCCCCTTGAGGGTTAGGGACCTTAGATTGTACGCCCCTTGAGGGTTAGGGACCTTAGATTGTACGCCCCTTGAGAGTTAGGGACCTTAGATTGTACGCCCCTTGAGGGTTAGGGACCTTAGATTGTACGCCCCTTGAGGGTTAGGGACCTTAGATAGTACGCCCCTTGAGAGTTAGGGACCTTAGATTGTACGCCCCTTGAGGGTTAGGGACCTTAGATTGTACGCCCCTTGAGGGTTAGGGACCTTAGATTGTACACCCCTTGAGGGTTAGGGACCTTAGATTGTACACCCCTTGAGGGTTAGGGACCATAGATTGTACGGGTTTCCTCTGGATACTCTGGTTTCCTCCTACACTCCAAAGACATGCTGGTAGAATGTGTATGAATGTAAGTTAGGGACCTTAGATTGTACGCCCCTTGAGGGTTATTAGGGACCTTAGATTGTACGCCCCTTGAGGGTTATTAGGGACCTTAGATTGTACGCTCCTCAAGGGCAAAGACTGATATGAATGTACAATATATATGTAAAGCTGTGTAAATTAATGCCAGTATATAGGTACCTGTAATAAATAAATGACAAAAAACCTTTATACAAATAATTCAAAAAGCCTAGAAAATGTACAAAACGGTTTTCTCTTTAAGGTGACATTTTAATTCATATGAGAAAAATGCGTAACATTTAATACTGCATTATGCATGTAAAAATATGCATATTTATGCATTTTAAAAAATGTATAACGTTTAACATTTAATATGATAATATGAAAAAAAAATGCATACCGTTTAATACGTGCGTTACAGGAGACGCTTCGATGTTCTCTTTTGTTTTTAATTGCACGGACTGGTCAATTTATATACCATAGGCCAAGGGGGAGGAGGGGGGTTGGTTGGGGGTGACCTTGCTGCTTTGCTCAACTGCAACGGCGAAAACTCAGGTCACTGGGCTGACTCTCTTGCATGCAGGGGCGGACTGACAACTCACGGGGCCCCCCGGGCAATAGAGGATCATGGGGCCCCTGTGTCCTTGCCAAAAACTCAAAAAAGCCTATGAAAAAGGTACCAGGGGCATCTCATGGGGCCCCCTACTGACCCCGGGCCCTCGGGCAGTGCCTGAGTTTCCAAATGGTCAGTCCGCCCCTGGTTGCATGGTAGGGCTGTTTATGTCTCAGAACAGGATGAAAATGAATAAAAATCGGTTCAGCTTCCCTAATCCTCCCCACCAATCAATATGCTGATTAAATGTGAATTCTAGGAATTCAGAAACTTTGCAAAAAGTGGAGGCACACTATTAGTTAACCCGACGAGGTGCATGTCACTTCCAGGACCCATCTCTATTACTTATATGTGACAGGTTTATTGCACTCCCCCCAGGGACCCCTTCCCTCTGATCCCCATTCACAGGAGCCTACATATTCTGTGAATTAGTTCCCATAATACAAAGGCTTCTGTGAATGGGCAGATGGAGGGGGATCAAGCTTTTAATGTTTAAAATGTTTAAAACTATAGGCAAAAATTTTTTTTTTTTTCATTTTGGATAGAGCAAGGGAGGGCTATAACCCCTGTCACTTTTTTTTCCCCCATCTGAGAGATTTCCCTTCACTTTCTGTCCCATAGCCAAACAGGAAGTGAGAGGCAATCCCTGCAAATTAAGGGAATTCCTTGGGGTTCCCAGGTCACTGTCCTCATTGGAAGATTTCTTCTCTATTACTTTTCTGTGGACAACTCAAAATGTGGAATAGTGCCCCAAAGGCCAGATAAAGGCTAGCAAAGAGCCACATCCAGCTCTCGGGCCACAGTTTGGAGACTTCTGGGCTAGATGATACTGGGTTTGCTTCAGCCCAGAAATGAGGAGGAGCTCTATAAGACTTGCAGCAGCTTCTAATACACATTGTGAGAAGCTCACAGTGTGCAGTGAAATATCAGAGAAAGTCATTCCAGTCCAAGAAAGGAACCGGTACAACCGTGCAAAACTGAAGGGGGGGGGGGGCTTTATGTGATTTACTACTAAATATTGTCACAAGAAGCATCGACAGATATCTCAAAGTATAAGTTCACCTTTGGAACATGTCACGTGTTCCACCCGCTTTAGCGTGGAACATGTGACATGTTCCCATAGCCATAGCAGTGCCCGCCTCCCCCATCCCTCTGACAGATATTACAGAGAGAAGTTTCCCCGTATTGTTGGTCAGATTTGAAAACAGCATGGCCGCGAGGGGCTCCGCCCACACGGCCATGTCATTCATTCACAGAGTTCTGTGAATGAGTGCCTACAAGTCCCCGCAGCCTTAGCGGCTGTCGGCTTGTAGTTTTCAATGAACTACCCCAGCGCTGTGGAGCACTGTGGTAGTTCATTTGAGCTTCCTGTCAGTATATCTGCTTGGCCGTACATCCCATACATCTCGTACATCCCGTACATCTCACATCCCGTACATCTCACATCCCATACATCCCATACATCCCATAGATCTCGAACATCCCGTACATCCCATACATCCCGTACATCCCGTACATCCCATAGATCCCGTACATCCCGTACATCTCACATCCCGTACATCTCACATCCCATACATCCCATACATCCCATGCATCCCGTACATCCCGTACATCCCATAGATCTCGAACATCCCGTACATCCCATACATCCCGTACATCCCCTGGATCCCGTGCATCTCATACATCCCGTATATCCCATACATCTCGTACATCCCGTACAGCCCATACATCTCGTACTTCCCATACATCTAATACATCCTGTACATCCCATACATCTCGTACATCACGTACATCCCATACATCCCATACATCCCGTACATCCCGTACATCTCATACATCCCTTACATCTCACATCCCGTACATCTCATACATCCCGTACATCCCATACATCTCATACATCCCATACATCTCGTACATCCCATACACCTCGTACATCTCGCATATCCCGTACAGCCCGTACATTTCGTACATCTCGTACATCCCGTACATCTCAGATATCCCGTACATCTCGTATATCCCGTACATCCCATACATTTCGTACATCTCGTACATCACGTACATCCCTTACATCTCACATCCCGTACATCTCATACATCCCATACATCTCATACATCCCGTACATCTCATACATCCCATACATCTCATACATCCCGTACATCCCATACATCCCATACATCTCATACATCTCATACATCCCGTACATCCCATACACCTCGTACATCTCGCATATCCCGTACAGCCCGTACATCTCGTACATCCCGTACATCTCGTATATCCCGTACATCCCATACAGCCCGTACATTTCGTACATCTCGTATATCCCGTACATCTCGTACATCCCGTACATCTCGTATATCCCGTACATCCCATACAGCCCGTACATTTCGTACATCTCGTATATCCCGTACATCTCTTACATCTCGTACATCTCGTACATCCCATACATCCCGTACATCCCGTACATCTCGTACATCCGGTACACCCCATACAGTCATGGCCGAAATTGTTGGCACCCTTGATATTTTTCCTGAAAATCAAGTATTTCACACAAAAAAGGTATTGCATTAACACATGTTTTGCTATACACATGTTTATTCCCTTTGTATGTATTGGAACAAATATAAAACAGAGGCAGAAAAGCAAATATGACATAATGTCACACAAAACCCCAAAAATGGGCTGGACAAAAGTATTGGCACCCTTAACTTAATATTTGGTTGCACACCCTTTGGAAAACATAACTGAAATCAGTCGCTTCCTATAACCATCAATAAGCTTCTGACACCTCTCACCCGGAATTTTGGACCACTCTTCCTTTGCAAACAGCTCCAGGTCTCTCTTATTGGAAGGACACCTTTTCCCAACAGCAATTTTAAGATCTCTCCACAGGTGTTCAATGGGATTTAGATCTGGGCTCATTGCTGGCCACTTCAGAACTCTCCAGCGCTTCTTTGCCATCCATTTCTGAGTGCTTTTTGACGTATGTTTGGGGTCATTGTCCTGCTGGAAGACCCAGGATCTTGGACGCAAACCCAGCTTTCTGACACTGGGCCCTACAGTGCGACCCAAAATCCTTTGGTAATCCTCAGATTTCATGATGCCTTGCACACAGTCAAGGCACCCAGTGCCAGAGGCAGCAAAACAACCCCAAAACATCATTGAACCTCCACCATATTTTACCGTAGGTACTGTGTTTTGTTCTTTGTAGGCCTCATTCCGTTTTCGGTAAACAGTAGAATGATGTGCTTTACCGAAAAGCTCTATCTTGGTCTCATCTGTCCACAAGACGTTTTCCCAGAAGGCTTTTGGCTTACTCAAGTACATTTTGGCAAACTGTAGTCTTGCTTTTTTATGTCTCTGTGTCAGCAGTGGGGTCCTCCTGGGTCTCCTGCCATAGCGTTTCATTTCATTTAAATGTCGACGGATAGTTCGCGCTGACACTGATGCTCCCTGAGCCTGCAGGACAGCTTGAATGTCTTTGGAACATGTTTGGGGCTGCTTATCCACCATCCGGACTATTCTGCGTTGCAATCTTTCATCAATTTTCCTCATCCGTCCACGACCAGGGAGATTAGCTACAGTGCCATGGGTTGCAAACTTCTTGATAATGTTGCGCACTGTGGACAAAGGCAAATCTAGTTCTCTGGAGATGGACTTGTAACCTTGAGATTGTTGATATTTTGCCACAATTTTGGTTCTCAGGTCCTCAGACAGTTCTCGTCTCCTCTTTCTGTTGTCCATGCTTAGTGTGGCACAGACAGACACACAATGCAAAGGTTAAGTGAACGTCTCTCCTTTTTATCTGCTTTCAGGTGTGATTTCTATATTGCCCACACCTGTTACTTGCCCCAGGTGAGTTTACAGGAGCATCACATGCTTGTAACATTCTTATTTATCCGCAGTTGTGAAAGGGTGCCAATACTTTTGTCCAGCCCATTTTTGGAGGTTTGTGTGACATTATGTCGAATTTGCTTTCTTTCCTCCCTTTTTTTGTTTTGTCCCAATACACACAAAGGGAATAAACATGTGTATAGCAAAACATGTGTTAATGCAATACGTTTCGTGAGAAATACATGATTTCCTGGAGAAATATCAAGGGTGCCAACAATTTCGGCCATGACTGTACATCTCGTACATCACATACATCCCGTACATCTTGTACATCTCGTATATCTTGTACACCCCATACATCCCATACATCTCATACATCCCATACAGGCAAGCAGATATTCTGACAGGTCTGCAGAAGACCTGCATGGCATCAGCGTTCTACTGATCGCTGCTACAATGCTTTTCAGACTCCTTTGGACAAAAATAATAAATGCACATTTTTACCTGCAAAAAAATGTGCATTTATTACTTTTGTCCCAAAGGTGAACTTATCCTTTAAGTGCACATATTATGAATAAACGACTTCAAATTCGTTGGCTCTTAGTTGATTGCACGCAATTTTTTTTTGTTCGATGAAAAAAAAAAATCTTTATAAACTTAAATATTCTTATAGAACTAAAGTGCCTATCGTCCCTTCCCAGGAGAAATAGAGCACATATCGAGAATGATTTCTCTCCATCCCATGCGGAGGCCTGCTGTATATCTCACGCCTTCACAATGTATGCGCCTAATGCCTTGTTTAAAGGCATTTCCATGGCACTCCTCCAGGTCAAGTGATGTGAAGTGCGTCTTTTATGGGTGGCGTAGGGATGCGCACACTAAGATGAAGACTTGGAGTGTAATGGTTTTGTATTAAGCATAATCCTTGCTGCTTTTCTGACTGCACAAGAGAAACATCTGGTCGTTTTTAGATTCCCCTCGGATTCCTGACTTCAAAGAGAGTTATAAAGAATAACAAATACATGTACTGGCATTGAGGAGGAAAGAAAAGAAAAAAACAGCAGGAAAGACTGGTAAAAACTGTCCTTATTTGACTGCTGGTGACAACGCCGCCGGCGGAACAGTGAGGGGAGCAGGAGAGTTCAAGGGGGGTAGAAGGCCTTCTCAGATTATCGGTGTTCATGTTGTCACCGGAGAAAGTAATATAAGTGGGCAAATAACCTTACATAGAGGGGTGGATTCACTAAAGGCAAATAGACTGTGCACTCTGCAAAGTGCAGTTGCTCCAGAGCTTAGTAAATGAGGTGAAGCTCTACTGACTTCCACCATCCAATCATGTGCAAGCAAAACTGCAGGTTTTTTTTTTTTATTTTCCTTCTATGTGAAGGCATCACCCCTTCTGAGGACATATATTTATACGAAACGCGTCAAGGAGGAGCCCTGCTACCTAGTGACGTCACGCCGCCGGATCACGGTGGTCTGGCGGCCATTATAACATGCTGACTGGTTAGTAACATTGGAAGCAAAGACTATTTATACCTGATTGTCTGCAGAGCTATATAACTTCTTATACCTGATTTTGATGAATTACATGTGTGTACATCATTTTATATATATTTTTAATTTACTTAATAAATCACAAGAGTACTACAGTATGGGATCCCCTATTTTTTGCTCTACCATGAGCACTTAACCTCCCTGGCGGTATGATTATTTCTGATTTTTTTGTGCTGAAAGCGGTACATTATTTTGCATGGAAATATGTAGTTTTTTATTGTAGGCCTGTAATTTTTAGGAATAACTCACTGAAATCTGTCCGAACAAGAGTCTAGTAAACATCCCGGGTATGATAAAAATTTGAAACACGAAATCATAAATTATAATTTAATAAATAATCATAAAAAATAATAATATAATAATAATAAATTTAATTCAATAATATAATCAAAACAAAAACACTGAAATGTGAAATAGAGCGCCAAGTTCACATATCGCTGAGCAAAGTCGCAGAATCGTTTTCAGTGTCTGATGAGGAATTTCCCCCACGAATCATTATCACTCAATTCTGCAAGTGGTTCTGATTTACTATCGCTGTTCTCTAGCCGCTCTAAAACCGCTTTTGACCTAAAGGGACGCTTTTTGGACGCCATGGACATTTCTCAGTTTCCAGGCAGAAAGAACAGTAAAAATGCAGGCAGGGCGCCGGACAAAGCACTCGGGACAAAATGTATGTGAAATGGTTTGATACAGGAATGTTTTACTATGTAATAATCATTTTAAAAAAAATGACATTTTTAAAAAATTTCAAATTTGCCGCCGGTTCTGCCCCCCCGTATATCCCAACGTCACAGGGACCGGAACACGGAAGCTGGATGCCGGCATCTGCCGGAGGAGATGGCCGGAGTCGGTGCAGGGGACACATCGCGGGAGCGCAGGACAAGGTAAGTGCTGCAGGGACTCCCTGAGCAGTGCCGCATGGTATTCTCGAGTGTAGCTCGGGGTTACCGCTCTTGGTACTCAAATTTTCCCCCGAGCTACACTCGGGAATACCGCTAAGGAGGTTAAACCCTCAGGACCCAGGTCCCATCCGACTCGGAGGATGGAATAATGCAGGCCATAGATGGGTCGAAAATCGTCCGGTCTTTCGACCGCAAAAAAAATCGTCCGATTTTCGCACCGTTAATGGGTTAATTGGTTGCCCATTTTTCTGGATTTTGTCAAATTTTTTTGATCGGTAAAGTTGGAAAAAAATCGACCGATTTTGCCGACCGGCCGATTTTCGCGGCAATGATGGGCAAATCGGCCGATCTTTTTACCGATAAAAAATCTGCGCATGAGCCGTGACCTGCAAGAAAAAGAAGGAGAAGAAAAGAGAAAGAAGAAGAAGAGAAAGAAGAAGAAGAGGAAGAAGAAGTAGAAGAGAAAGAAGAGAAAGAAGAAGAAGAAGAGAAAGAAGAAGAGAAAGAAGAGGAAGAAGAAGAGAAAGAAGAATTCCAGTCCGCTATTATATTTGACATGATAAAGTATTGCGGTTGCAACAATGTATCTATTTGTATCCAAAAAAAAAAAAATCTGTATCTGAAATGGATACAAATAGATACAATGTTGCAACCGCAATACTTTATCATGTCAAATATAATAGCGGGGCTCTCTGCAGGGACAGTAATTAAATGCCGGCCGTAGACAGGAAGAAAATCGAAAGATTTTTTTTTACTGTTGGTTGTAACGTCAGCCTATTGAACGACCGATTTTTCGTTTTTTTGTTAAAAAAACGGCCGGTTTTCTCTATGACCAGACCATTTCTTACCATCCTTGAGAGGGACCTCTGATTGACCTCACCGTAAACGCCCATACCATCAGAGGGAAAGATTTTCAGACCAGACCAGGTTCCATTGAAGGGAGATCTCCAGGCTGGCAAATATTAGCTAATGCGCATTAGGATTGCGCTTCTGGTGAGTCTGCAATCCCACTAATCTATTGCACACCATCGGATGATAAGCACTTCCCACTTTATGGTTGATCCCTGATTTCCAGAATTTATGCGCACAGCCTGCTGGATTTTGATTAGCGCCTTCACGTCACAGAGTTAACAAATTGGGACTCACATACAGTCATGGCCGAAATTGTTGGCACCCTTGATATTTCTCCAGGAAATCATGTATTTCTCACGAAACGTATTGCATTAACACATGTTTTGCTATACACATGTTTATTCCCTTTGTGTGTATTGGGACAAAACAAAAAAAGGGAGGAAAGAAAGCAAATTCGACATAATGTCACACAAACCTCCAAAAATGGGCTGGACAAAAGTATTGGCACCCTTTCACAACTGCGGATAAATAAGAATGTTACAAGCATGTGATGCTCCTGTAAACTCACCTGGGGCAAGTAACAGGTGTGGGCAATATAGAAATCACACCTGAAAGCAGATAAAAAGGAGAGACGTTCACTTAACCTTTGCATTGTGTGTCTGTCTGTGCCACACTAAGCATGGACAACAGAAAGAGGAGACGAGAACTGTCTGAGGACCTGAGAACCAAAATTGTGGCAAAATATCAACAATCTCAAGGTTACAAGTCCATCTCCAGAGAACTAGATTTGCCTTTGTCCACAGTGCGCAACATTATCAAGAAGTTTGCAACCCATGGCACTGTAGCTAATCTCCCTGGTCGTGGACGGATGAGGAAAATTGATGAAAGATTGCAACGCAGAATAGTCCGGATGGTGGATAAGCAGCCCCAAACATGTTCCAAAGACATTCAAGCTGTCCTGCAGGCTCAGGGAGCATCAGTGTCAGCGCGAACTATCCGTCGACATTTAAATGAAATGAAACGCTATGGCAGGAGACCCAGGAGGACCCCACTGCTGACACAGAGACATAAAAAAGCAAGACTACAGTTTGCCAAAATGTACTTGAGTAAGCCAAAAGCCTTCTGGGAAAACGTCTTGTGGACAGATGAGACCAAGATAGAGCTTTTCGGTAAAGCACATCATTCTACTGTTTACCGAAAACGGAATGAGGCCTACAAAGAACAATACACAGTACCTACGGTAAAATATGGTGGAGGTTCAATGATGTTTTGGGGTTGTTTTGCTGCCTCTGGCACTGGGTGCCTTGACTGTGTGCAAGGCATCATGAAATCTGAGGATTACCAAAGGATTTTGGGTCGCACTGTAGGGCCCAGTGTCAGAAAGCTGGGTTTGCGTCCAAGATCCTGGGTCTTCCAGCAGGACAATGACCCCAAACATACGTCAAAAAGCACTCAGAAATGGATGGCAAAGAAGCGCTGGAGAGTTCTGAAGTGGCCAGCAATGAGCCCAGATCTAAATCCCATTGAACACCTGTGGAGAGATCTTAAAATTGCTGTTGGGAAAAGGTGTCCTTCCAATAAGAGAGACCTGGAGCTGTTTGCAAAGGAAGAGTGGTCCAAAATTCCGGGTGAGAGGTGTCAGAAGCTTATTGATGGTTATAGGAAGCGACTGATTTCAGTTATGTTTTCCAAAGGGTGTGCAACCAAATATTAAGTTAAGGGTGCCAATACTTTTGTCCAGCCCATTTTTGGGGTTTTGTGTGACATTATGTCATATTTGCTTTTCTGCCTCTGTTTTATATTTGTTCCAATACATACAAAGGGAATAAACATGTGTATAGCAAAACATGTGTTAATGCAATACCTTTTTTGTGTGAAATACTTGATTTTCAGGAAAAATATCAAGGGTGCCAACAATTTCGGCCATGACTGTATATGTTTACTTGTGCTCTTTACTACTTTTTTGATAGATGATTATGACTTTATTCTGATTGAGGATCATGATTTTTAGATGAATTTCACATATTTATTGGTTTATTTTATGCGCTGAACCTTTCCTTGGTACATTTGATTTCCTTCCATGTGAGTTGGTATTCTTAGCAATGTGAAGCTTCATTTCACGTACTAAGCTATGGGGCAACTGCACTTGCAAAGTGCACAGTCTATTTGCCTTTAGTAAATTAACCCCAGAATGTGTCAATAGCCAAAGCAGAGTCGGGAGCTCTAAAAAAGTTAAAGCGGAAGTGAAACTGTAAAAAAATAAAAGTCAACAGCTATAAAAACTGTAGCTGCTGACTTTTAAAAAACAGCCGCTCGCCTATTCTGGGATCCCACGGAGCCCGTTTCACCATCCGTCCTGTGTTCCCGGCACCGGCATCTTCAGTGTGGGCACCCGGCTGTGACAGCTTGTAGATTCACAGCCGGGTGCCCACTGCGCATGCGTGAGCAGGGGCGGACTGACAACTCATAGGGCCCCCGGGCAATATGGGATCATGGGGCCCCTGTGTCCTTGCCCAAACTCAAAAAAGCCTATGAAAAAGGTACCAGGGGCATCTCATGGGGCCCCCTACTGACGCCGGGCCCTCGGGCAGTGCCCAAGTTTCCAAATGGTAAGTCCGCCCCTGTGCATGAGTAGCGTGAGTTTCTGAATGGTACCGTAGTCTTCTGGGACCTGTCACATGTCCCAGAAGACTATGGGGAGGGAGGGGGGTCAACTTCCGCTTCCGATCGCCTAGGCGATCGCAACGGAAGTGGGAGCGGGTACCTGTCAAATTTAGGTAACCGCTCCCCCTCCCCCAAAGGTGCCAATCTTTAATGGGGAGCGGGGGGACCTGTCTTTAAAGCGGAACTCTAAATACCAACAAACTGAAGCCAAACTCCAGCTAATACTTTATCAGCAGTTACAGCAAAGTGTTTTTTTTTTTTCTTTTTGGGATAAAGGTTTCACCTAAATAAATAAAAGCTGACCATTGTAAGCACCCCTGTCAGTGGTAAATGTTTTTTCTCTCCCCTGTAACCAATACATTCTGCTGGAGAGTTTGTTCTTTTGAAAATCAACAGACACACTGGCTGGATCACCAGATGAAAATAGAAAAAAGAAAGCCTAAAAAAAGAAAAACGAATGCAGCCATCACATCTAAGAACTGGTAAGCTGCAGTATAATAAATGTTTGCTTTGGGGTTTAATACGGCTTTAATACGTGTACTTTATATTGTAGTAATGCTGCTATAACTTTTTTTTTTTTTGTGAAAGCTAAATGCCAGGAATAAAAAAAAAAGGGGGTACACCTGCAATTGGGGTCCTTCCATGCTGCAAGGGTTCAATGCCATTTTTCCCATACACAGGAATGCAGAGAGGCTACAAGAGACCAGCAGCACTGAGATGTAAGAAAGGACAGAAAAAGGCTGAAAACTATTATTTTGGTAGCATATGTTTAACCCCTTCACGCCGGCGCCTCCTGGCCCTTTAAGAGTTTCAGAAGCCAAGAGGTGGGGCGGGGTTTAGGTTCATGTGACCGCCGTGACGCGTCGTCACGGCGGTCACATGATCGGGAAAGGTCCCGATCGAAAGAGGCGATCGGGACCTTTCCGTGAATACTGGACATGTGTGCTGGGAGCGTGCAGGACGTGCGCTCCCGGCACATATGTCCTTTTTTAATAGAACGCAAATGTGCGGCCGCTCGGCGTCTTGGCCCAGACCCTGGGAGGACGCACATTTTTATGCGGCCGGCATGAAGAGGTTAAAGTGTTCCTAAAGACAGAAGGTTTTTTTTTTACCTTATGCATGCTCTGTATTAAGGTAAAAAAAAAAACCTTCTGTGCACAGGCCCCACCCCCTTATATTTACCTGAGCCTGATCTCGATCCAACGCTGTGCACACAAGAGCAAAGGCTCCCTCCCTTCTCATTGGCTTAGAGACAGCATCGGGAGTTATGTGTCAATGGACATTGGCTCCCACTGCTGTCAATCACAGCCAGTGAGGAGGGAACAGGGGGCGGGGCAGGGGCGCTCTCTGTGTGTCAATGGACACACAGAGTGGGGCTCGGGAGCGAGCATACATGAGTGCCCCCATAGCAAGCAGCTTGCTATGGGGGCACTCAGTGTGTGGGGGGGGGGTAGGTAGAAGAGGAGGATCGGGGCTGTTCTGTGCAGAACCTTTACATAGAGTAGGCCTTACCCCCGGTTCACACCTATGCGGCCGTGCAGGCCGCATTTTGCTCGGGCACGGGAGCCCATTCATTTGAATGGACTCACGTGCCCGTGACACGCAGGGAAGAAGTCCCTGCACTTCTGTGGAAAATGCAGCCCACAAAGGAACTTCCATTCCCAGTACGGTTGCATTTCCCAGTGCGGGCGGCGTGCCTTTAGAACTAATGGCACCCACCCATGGGTCCGCAATTCTCTGTGCGGGTGGTGCAGCTGCATGGATTTTCGTGCGGATCCGCAGCGGCACCACCCACACAGACGTGAACCTAGGGTAAGTATGACATGTTTATTATTTTAATAATAAAAAAAACAACTGATTATTACAATCACTTTAATGTGGTTGTAAAGCATTCCATATACCCAGTGAAGTGACTGGCCTCTGATACACTGAGATGAAACAAATCCTCCAACATAAGCTGTACCTGTTTATCTACATCGTCTGTCGCCTGTATCCATTCAAAATGCAGAATGTACACAGGATCTCTCAGCTCTGAAAAGCAGGAGGCGGAGAGCTGAAGTTACACCAGTAAGGAGAGCTCTGAGAGCTGATTGGAGCGAAGGGGCCCACCCCCCTTCACATAGGAACAGAGTTGAGGCTGTCAATCACAGACTGCGCCCTCCCCTGTCACCATTATTCTCCTGGTGTCAGGAATACTCATCAGAAGTGACTCATGTTGATAGCAGACAGAAATGACACTTAATGCTCTGGACTGAAACAAGTGCACACTATAGAGGGATGTGCTTTGTTCATATATTATGTCTGATGTTTACAACCACTTTAAGTAGGAAGCTTTCCCTTCACTTCCTTCCCATAGTCTCAACATGAGAGGAAATCCTCGAACTAGTACACTTTTACAAGGTAATACCAGGGTTTGTGAAATCATCCGATGCACACAAAGCGCATTTATATTCTTTTTTGGAAATATTCAATAGAGAAGATGGGACTTTCAGGGTGCATGAACATGAATACCAAACATTAAAAAGTTATATCATTTTTATTTCATATTTTTTTATAAAAAAAAGAAGAAAAGTCTTTTATAGGTCATTTTCTCCTAGCTCCGAGAGCTTTCACATCCAGGGTGAGCCATTGAGTCCCATATATATGTATATATATTTGATTAAAATACTTTGTATTAGATATATTAAAGCTGTTTGCTAATTGAACAATTTTCCTTTGATATACCTTTAGACTGACTCGGCGGTAGAAATTTCCTCAACAAATCTTCCATGAAGAAGCCTGTGAGGGCGAAACATGTAGGGAGTAACTACATTTACCTAACCAAGTTTGAATCTCAGTTGGTATTCTTAGAACTGAAATAATTTTTTATGTTTCTGTATATTTTCCTTTCTTGTGTTTTTTTACAAAAATACGAAATAAAAATTTTATCACTTTTTAATGTTTGGTATTCATGTTCATGCACCCTGAAAGTCCCATCTTCTCTATCGAATATTTGCAATTTTAAGGGATGTGGTACAATAATCATATCTGGTCGCTCGCTCGCTACTTCACTGTTTCTATTCTGTTTTTGGAGTTCGGCTCGACCATCGGAGGGTAAAAGTATAACAAGTCCCCATAAAAGCTCAGCTTTACCTCCCACACCGGTGCATATGTGCACAGAGATGGAGGGAGCCTTGAAACACAACCTGCAGAGCCTGGACTGGCCTCGTTCCAGGAGAAGCAATGCTTTTAAGGCCATTTGTAGAAGTCACAGCTGCCTTAATAGGGACTCCATGCCAAAAATGTGTTCTGACAAATGGGACATTGTCATATGAAAGCCACATATTCATAAGTCGTAACAGGAGGGGGGATTGAAGGATAAAAAAAAAAATAAAAAGGTATGTAATCAACATGTGCTAAACTGATGTGGGCAAGCGCCTTCAGCCCGCACAGAGTGCCCGGCCATATTGTGTGCCTGCCAGGCCAGCCTGCCCATGTTGGGAGAAGAAGTCTGGGTCACGCTGCAATGGCAACCTGGCCAAAATAGCAATCCCATTCTGAAATGAGAAACCTCAACAAAGTTCATTTTTCAAATATGGGTGGATGTGATTTGGCTCTTTTCCCTCTAATTGCCTCTTCAGTGAATTTTTAAAGCAAATAGATTAATTATTATTATTATTTTACAGGATTTATATTATTATTACTATTATTATTATTATTATACAGGATTTATATTATTATTATTATACAGGATTTATATTATTATTATTATTATACAGGATTTATATTATTATTATTATTATTATTATACAGGGTTTATACTATTATTATTATACAGGATTTATATTATTATTATTTTTATTGTTATACAGGGTTTATATTATTATTATTATACAGGATTTATATTATTATTATTATTATAATACAGGATTTATATTATTATTATTATTGTTGTTATACAGGATTTATATTATTATTATTATTATTGCTATACAGGATTTATATTATTATTATTATTATTATACAGGGCTTATATTATTATTATTATTATACATTATTTATATTATTATTATTATTATTATTATTATACAGGTTTTATATTATTATTATTATACATTATTTATATTATTATTATTATTATACAGGATTTATATTATTATTATTATTATTATTGTTATACAGGGTTTATATTATTATTATTATACATTATTTATATTATTAATATTATTATACAGGATTTATATTATTATTATTGTTATACAGGATTTATATTATTATTATTATTATACAGGATTTATATTATTATTATTGTTATACAGGGTTTATATTATTAATATTATACAGGATTTATATTATTATTATTATACAGGGTTTATACTATTATTATTATTATTATTATTATTATACAGGATTTATATTATTATTATTATTATTGTTGTTATACAGGATTTATATATTATTATTGTTATACAGGATTTATATTATTATTATTATACAGGATTTATATTATTATTATTATACATTATTTATATTATTATTATACAGGATTTATATTATTATTATTATTATTATTATACAGGGTTTATACTATTATTATTATACAGGATTTATATTATTATTATTTTTATTGTTATACAGGGTTTATATTATTATTATTATACAGGATTTATATTATTATTATTATTATAATACAGGATTTATATTATTATTATTATTGTTGTTATACAGGATTTATATTATTATTATTATTATTGCTATACAGGATTTATATTATTATTATTATTATTATACAGGGCTTATATTATTATTATTATTATACATTATTTATATTATTATTATTATTATTATACAGGTTTTATATTATTATTATTATACATTATTTATATTATTATTATTATTATTATACAGGATTTATATTATTATTATTATTATTATTATTATTATTATTATTATTATTGTTATACAGGGTTTATATTATTAATATTATTATACAGGATTTATATTATTATTATTGTTATACAGGATTTATATTATTATTATTATTATACAGGATTTATATTATTATTATTATTGTTATACAGGGTTTATATTATTAATATTATACAGGATTTATATTATTAATATTATACAGGGTTTATACTATTATTATTATTATTATTATACAGGATTTATATTATTATTATTATTATTGTTGTTATACAGGATTTATATATTATTATTGTTATACAGGATTTATATTATTATTATTATTGTTATACAGGATTTATATTATTATTATTATTATTATTATTATACAGGATTTATATTATTATTATTATACAGGATTTATATTATTATTATTATACATTATTTATATTATTATTATTATTATTATACAGGATTTATATTATTATTATTATTATTATTATTATTATTATACAGGATTTATATTATTATTATTATACAGGGTTTATATTATTATTATTATTATTATTATACAGGATTTATGGCGCCAACAGTTTGCTCAGCGCTTTACAATATAACGGGAGACAATACAGCAACCATACAGTTCAATACAAGAGGGATAGGAGGGCCCTGATCCTGGGAGCTTACAATCTAGGAGGGAGGGGCTAGTGGTACAAAAGGTAGTATCTGTGGGGGATGGAGTGGTAGGAGGAATAGAAGATTCCAGTATTAGCTGAGGGCAAGATAGGCAGTACTGCTTGGACCTGAAGAAGGGGACATACCCCGAAAGCTTGTCCTCAAAATTGTATGTTAGTGCAAATAAAAAAAATATCACGGACAGTACTCAATTGTTTCTGTCTAAAAAAAAGAATTACAAATACAAATAAAGATAAAGATAAAAAAAAATACAAAAAAAAATTACAAATACAAATAAAGATAAAAAAATGCAAAAAAATTACAAATACAAATAAAGATAAAAAAAATGCCAAAAAAAATTACGAACACAAATAAAGAAAAAAATAAATAAATAAAAGTGTCTGAGCCATCAGAAAGGTGATGGTGCAGAATCGTCATAAGAAAAGTCATCCGGGGCCAGCCAGTTACTTAGTAGCAGCGTTCAGCAACCAGAAGCACTTCCCGCTGGTCGGGGCCTAGGAAGAGGCGGATAGTAAAGCGCAGTGTGCAGTGTGCAGTGTGTAATTCTTTAGGCCTGCAGATTAACACTACAATGAGCTTCTCCCACCTCCTCCCCAACCACACATTACACTGACTTGTCCTTGTGTAAGGAGCTTTAAATAGAACAAGAGTTTTCTAAGGTCAGCGCACTCAGGCGGCCCGGCTTGGAATGCGACTCTGGATATTTTCAGCCGGGTATGCAAATAGTCTATACGTTGAGCTACTATGTATAGCTGGGAAATAGAAAACATGTGCTACTGCCAGTATGAATGAATGAGTGGAGGCTGACGGGGATTACCGCCGGGCCTGTGAACAGCACACGGCCCGCCGCGAAAAGGAAAACTTTTTTTTTCTTTTGATCGCTTCGACGTAATCCCGCCATCCACACTTGCTGCGCAATTCCACAGCCAGTCTACGGCAGCGTGGGGCCTTCTCTTCTATGGAGGCCTTCCCTTTACTACATACTGTAGATGTAAACATGATTGTGATGTGTTTTCATAAAAAATAAAGAAAAAAATAAATAACTAAATATATATATATATAAATGTAGGTATTTATTTTTTTCTTTAATTTTATTTTCTTTATACATATATATATAAAAAATGTAGGTATTTATTTTTTTCTTTATTTTTATTTTCTTTATATAAATATATATATATATATATATAAAAATGTAGTTATTTTTTTCTTTATTTTTATTTTCTTTATATATATATCTCCCCTCTGATGATGTGCATTGCACGAAAGGCCTTAGAACAGTGGTTCTCAACCTTCCTAATGCTGTGACCCTTTAATACAGTTCCTCATGTTGTGGTGACCCCCAACCATAAAATTATTTACCCAGAAATTATAATTCATGAGTGTCGTTTTACCTCCAATACTGCTGCTTTCAACACAGTAGCTGCTTTTAACAGAGTAGCTGCTTTCAACACAGCAGCTGCTTTCTACACAGTAGCTGCTCTTTACACATCGGAAATATGTGTTTTCTGATGGTCTTAGGGGACCCCTGTGAAAGGGTCGTTCGACC
The DNA here is from genome assembly GCF_062004578.1 of Staurois parvus. Classification (NCBI taxonomy): domain Eukaryota; kingdom Metazoa; phylum Chordata; class Amphibia; order Anura; family Ranidae; genus Staurois; species Staurois parvus. The sequence continues at coordinate 967,874 of NW_028317891.1, forward strand.
CCCAAAGGGGTCGTGACCCACAGGTTGAGAACCACTGCCTTAGGAGGAGCCAACAGAGCGTAATATCACTGCTGCCTGGAGCCACATGGAGGCCCGGCGGCCATTTTTAATAAGGGGTTAGTACTACTCTACATCATTTCTGACACACATGGAGTGTTTACTACCCTGGTTTACCACTGCATTTTCTGAATAAAGTCCTTTTAACAATACTACACTATGGGCATCTTTTTGGCTCCCATTGGAGCTAATTATTTTCCAGGATATCCCATTACAATCCACTACCACCAGAGGGAGGGAGCCCTGTATCCAGTCTGTGCACCCATCCAACCTTAAGGGGACCTCTGGACCTGGCAGTTATAATCACTTACCACCAAGACAAGATTTCCCACCTTTAGATGGATGCTCACCTATTCCGCCTTCCTAAGTGATCTGGTTGGATATTGATTACATGCGCATTACCTATGTGCGTCCGGTGAGTGCACAATTTTATCATTTGCTCCTGTAACTACTTGCCTTGGTATACTGCGATATCAAGTGGATTACCTATATATTTTATGAACTATTAATTTATAATATGTTTTTGGGACATTTTATTATTCATTTATCTACTAACATTTAGCGCTGCACTTTTATTTATTATCTTATGAGGTTTGCTGTGATTACCTTGAGTGCATTGGCCGCTGACTTTAGAGCGCTCACTTTTCATTCATATATTTTATCTATATAGAGGAATCAGGACCTCCTTCCTCCTGCTGGTGTCCCCTCTAGTGATATAAAGATCTGTATAGAGCAGGGGTCTGCAACTTTTAAGACATAAAGAGCCACTTGGACCCGTTTCCGAAGGGAAAAAAAAGACTGGGAGCCGCAAAACCATTGCAACATTTAAAACAAATCCGACACTGCATATATTGTTTCTTACCTTAATGCTATATACAGGATCGTGCAGTTAGCTTCATCCCCCATAGTAATTCATCCCCCATATAGTAATTCATCCCCATAGTAATTCATCCCCCCTATAGTAATTCATCCCCCCTATAGTAATTCATCCTCCATAGTAATTCATCCCCCATAGTAATTCATCCCCCATATAGTAATTCATCCCCCATAGTAATTCATCCCCCCTATAGTAATTCATCCCCCCTATAGTAATTCATCCTCCATAGTAATTCATCCCCCATATAGTAATTCATCCCCATAGTAATTCATCCCCCCTATAGTAATTCATCCCCCCTATAGTAATTCATCCTCCATAGTAATTCATCCCCCATAGTAATTCATCCCCCATATAGTAATTCATCCCCCATAGTAATTCATCCCCCCTATAGTAATTCATCCCCCCTATAGTAATTCATCCTCCATAGTAATTCATCCCCCATAGTAATTCATCCCCCATATAGTAATTCATCCTCCATATAGTAATTCATCCTCCATAGTAATTCATCCCCCATATAGTAATTCATCCTCCATAGTAATTCATCCCCCATAGTAATTCATCCCCCATATAGTAATTCATCCTCCATAGTAATTCATCCCCCATAGTAATTAATCCTCCATATAGTAATTAATCCCCCATATAATAATTCATCCCCCATAGTAATTCATCCCCCCTATAGTAATTAATTCCCCATATTGTCTCAATTCACTTACCTTTACTCCGCGCGTTCCTCTCGCTGTGTTCCCGCGCTGTGTTCCGGTCTTCAGGGCGGACTGTGAGAGGAGTTCGTCACGCTGCCCCGCCTACATCCTGGCTGCCCCGCCTACATCCTGACAGCTAATGTTCCACGCTCCGCGGGCTGGATTAAAAGAGTCCTGACTTTTGAGGCGGCCGCCCGAGAGGAGGGAGGGGAGCGGGCGCCCGGCACACAGAAGAGCCACATGTGGCTTGCGATCCGCAGCTTGCCGACCACTGAAACCCTATTGCCTGTCACCTGGTGGGCAGTGTGCTCCGGAGCCGCAGCAAAGATGAAAAAGAGCCGCACGCGGCTCTGGAGCCGCGGGTTGCCGACACCCGATATAGAGGAATCAGGACCTCCGTCCTCCTGCCGGTGACCCCTCTAGTGATATAAAGATCTATATAGAGGAATCAGGACCTCCTTCCTCCTGCCGGTGACCCCTCTAGTGATATAAAGATCTATATAGAGGAATCAGGACCTCCTTCCTTCTGCCGGTGACCCCTCTAGTGATATATAGATCTATATAGAGGAATCAGGACCTCCTTCCTCCTGCCGGTGACCCCTCTAGTGATATAAAGATCTATATAGAGGAATCAGGACCTCCTTCCTCCTGCAGGTGACCCCTCTAGTGATATAAAGATCTATATAGAGGAATCAGGACCTTCTTCCTCCTGCTGGTGACCCCTCTAGTGATATAAAGATCTATATAGAGGAATCAGGACCTCCTTCCTCCTGCTGGTGACCCCTTTAGTGATATATAGATCTATATAGAGGAATCAGGACCTCCTTCCTCCTGCTGGTGACCCCTCCAGTGATATAAAGATCTATATAGAGGAATCAGGACCTCCTTCCTCCTGCTGGTGACCCCTCTAGTGATATAAAGATCTATATAGAGGAATCAGGACCTCCTTCCTCCTGCCGGTGACCCCTCTAGTGATATAAAGATCTATATAGAGGAATCAGGACCTCCTTCCTCCTGCCGGTGACCCCTCTAGTGATATAAAGATCTATATAGAGGAATCAGGACCTCCTTCCTCCTGCTGGTGACCCCTCCACTTTAATCGCACGCCACCGGATTTCCAGATTTATACACACGGAGAGATATATACAGTTGCAAGAAAAAGTATGTGAACCCCTTGGGATTAGGTGGAGTTTTGCATGAATTGGGCATAAAATGTGCTCTGAACGTCATCTAAGTCACAACAATAGAAGAACACAGTCTGCTGAACATAATACTACACAAACATTAGATGTTGCCATGGTTTAATTGCACATAACATGTAAACATTCACAGTGCAGGGAGGAAAAAGTATGTGAGGCCCTAGCTTAATGACTTCTCCCAGAGCTAATTGGAGCCAGGAGTGAGCCAACCTTGGCTCCAATCAGTGTGATGATATTGGATGTGTTGCTGACAGCTGTCCTGCCCTCAAAAAACACACACCTGTTTTGGGTTTACTGGTTTCAAGAAGCACTGTCTGATGTGAACCATGCCTCGCAGAAAAGAGCCCTCAGAAGACCTACGATCAAGAATTGTTGACTTGCATGAAGCTGGAAAGGGTTACAAAAGTATCTCCAAAGCCTTGATGTTCATGTGTCCACGGTAAGACAGACTGTCTACAAATGGAGAAAGTTTAGCACTGTTGCTACTCTCCCTAGGCGTGGTCGTCCTGTAAAAATGACTGCAAGAGCACAGTGCAGAATGCTGCATGAGGTAAAGAAGAATCCCAGAGTGTCAGCTAAAGACCTACAGAAATCTCTGGCACATGCTAACATTTTTGTTGACACATCTACAATAAGGAAAACATTAAACAAGAATGGAGTACATGGGAGGACACCACGGAGGAAGCCATTGCTGTCCAAAAAGAATATTGCAGCACGTTTGAAGTTTGCAAAAGAGCACCTGGATGTTCCACAGCACTACTGGCAAAATATACTGTGGACAGATGAAACCAAGATTGAGTTGTTTGGGAAGAACACACAACACTATGTGTGGAGAAAAAAAGGCACAGCACACCAACATCAAAACCTCATCCCCACTGTAAAACATGGCGGAGGGAGCATCATAGTTTGGGGCTGCTTTGCTGCCTCAGGGCCTGGACGGATTGTTGTCATTGATGGGAAAATGAATTCCAGAGTTTATCAAGACATTTTGCAGGAAAACGTACGACCATCTGTCCTCCAACTGAAGCTCCGCAGAGGATGGGTGATGCAACAGGACAATGACCCAAAGCATACAAGTAATTCAACAAAACAATGGCTGCAACAGCACAGAATACGCCTTCTGGAGTGGCCCAGTCAGAGTCCTGACCTCATCCCGATTGAAATGCTGTGGCATGACCTTAAGAGAGCGATTCACACCAGACATCCCAAGAATATTGCTACATTGAAACAGTTTTGTGAAGAGGAGTGGTCCAAAATGACTCCAGATCGTTGTGCAGGTCTGATCTGCAACTACAGGAAACGTTTGGTTGTGGTTATTGCTGCCAAAGGAGGGTCAGCCAGTTATTAAGTCCAAAGGTTCACATACTTTTTCCTCCCTGCACTGTAAATGTTTACATGTTATGTGCAATTAAACCATGGCAACATCTAATGTTTGTGTAGTATTATGTTCAGCAGACTGTGTTCTTCTATTGTTGTGACTTAGATGACGTTCAGAGCACATTTTATGCCCAATTCATGCAAAACTCCACCTAATCCCAAGGGGTTCACATACTTTTTCTTGCAACTGTATATATAATTGGTCTATCATTCACCAGTGGGAATAACTACTACCATCTGATTGGCTAATTCTGGACACTATATTTTATACTGAATTTTTTATTGATTTTGAATCTCATTTATGATTGGTTAATCATTTCTATTGGTATATTGGTAATTAATTGTTTTTGGGGGGACAGAATCCCCCAAGGCTCTGTCCTTGGACCCCTTCTCTTCTCCATCTACACCTCCTCCCTGGGCAAACTCATACAATCTCACGGCTTCAACTATCACCTCTATGCTGACGACACCCAAATCTACCTCTCCACCCCTCACCTCACCCCCACTATCTCCGCCCGCATCACTCACCTCCTAAATGACATCTCAGACTGGATGTCGCTACATTTCCTCAAGCTCAACCTCTCCAAAACCGAGCTCCTCATCTTTCCCCCTGCCAACACCCCCCCCCCCATCCTATCCATCATCACCAACAACTCCACTATCACTCCCGCCCCGCAAGCCAAAGTCCTTGGCGTCATTCTTGACGCGAACCTCTCCCTCCAACCACATGTCAAATCACTCACAAACACATGCAGGCTCCATCTTCGCAACATTGCCAAGATACGTACCTTCCTCACCCCAGACACCACCAAACTTCTAGTACACTCCCTCATCATCTCACGCCTTGACTACTGCAACTCCCTCCTCACTGGCCTACCCAAGTGCAGGCTCTCCCCGCTCCAGACCATCCTGAACTCAGCTGCCAGACTCATCCACCTCACCACCCGCTCCACCTCTGCCACCCCCCTCTGCCTCTCCCTCCACTGGCTCCCGATTGCCCAACGCATCAAATTTAAACTCCTAACCCTGACCTACAAAGCCGTTCACAACACTGCCCCTGACTACCTCACCAACCTGATCACCAAGTACCACCCTACCCGTACCCTTCGCTCCTCACAGGACCTCCTTCTATCCTGCTCCCTGGTCTCCTCCTCCCATGCATGACTGCAGGACTTCTCCAGGTCCTCCCCCATCCTCTGGAACTCACTGCCCCAATCCATCAGACTGTCGCCTTCCCTATTCACATTCAGGCGCTCCCTCAAAACCAATCTCTTCAGGGAAGCCTACCCCACCCTCACCTAACGGCCATCCTCCCTCATTCCTCCCACCACTTCATCCCCCTCAGCCACTTCCTACTGTACCTTTACCCCCTCCCTCCTAGATTGTAAGCTCGTAAGAGTAGGGCCCTCTTACCCCTCGTACGTTGTTTGTTGCTGTTGTACTGTGCCATGTATTGTCCCCCCTATTGTACAGCGCTGAGCAAACCCTTTGGCGCTATATAAACTCGTAGTAATAATAATAATTGTTTAGCGCTGCACTACGTTTTATGATTTGTTCATTTGAGAAAGTTTGTAGTTACTTTTTTTGGTGCATTAGCTGCTACAGTAAGCGCTCGCTTCATACCCTTGGTTCTAATTCAATAATATAATCAAACCAAAAACACTGAAATTTGAAATAGAGCACCAAGTTCGCACATCACTGAGCAAAGTCGCAGAATCGTAATGTTATACTATGTGATTTTAGTGTATTTAGTGAATGTCACTTTTACAACTTTCAAATTTCCCGCCAGTTCCGTCCCCCGTATGTCCCGACGTCGCAGGGAATGGAACCTGGAAGACGGATGCCGGTATCGGCCGGAGGACATTACAGGGGACACTGCAGGGGGGACATTGCGGGAGCGCAGGACAAGATAAGAAGGGATCCTGGAGCAACGCTGCTGTGTATTCCTGAGTGTAGCTCGGGGGGGTTACCGCTTGTGGTGCTGAAACTTTACCCCGAGCTACACTCGGGAATACCACCAGGGGGGTTAAAGATTTCAGTCCTGATTCCCCTTTCCATTCTTTCCTCCAGACTGTACATGTTAAGTTTCTGAAGTCACTCTTGATATGTTTTATCCCCCCCAGACCTTCCACCATTTTTGTTACCCGTCTCTGGACTAGTTCTATCGTATCAATATGTTTTTGTAAATGAGTTCTCCAGTATTCTAAAAAAAAATCCCCCAAAAATATAAATATTTCTCATGAGCAATAACGGGTTAAATCAATCACCTATAACTAATGAAAGCAGGTCACCCCAGACACATACTCATAACATGCATGAAAATTAAATATAAATATATTTAATATATATCCTCTGTATCAACTGTGGGCGTAGGATTACAACTTTTTTTTTTTTTTAATGGTTGAACTGGATGGACTTTTGTCTTTTTTCAGCCAGACTAACTATATAACTATGTAACTATGTAAGAACATCGCTTCCCTATACAAATCAAACAACTTTAAATGTAAAATATATAGAAAACATATAACAATCAAAGTGAACATGAATCAATAAACTGAACATACATCAATACAAAGTCTCTCAAAATTAATCTCTTCAACTTGAATAAAGAACAAAACTTCTGTCTTCATACAGATTAAATCCTCCACCAAACAACCGCCAGATGTGCCCTCACCTGAAGCTTTTGACCTTATATCATGTAAGGTCAAAAAACGCATGTGTCCCAAGAAGCAGACACACAGTACTCTAAATGAGGTCTAACTAAAGATCTATATAGGGAGATCAGGACCTGCTTCCTCCTTCCGGTGACCCCTCTAGTGATATAAAGATCTTTATAGGGGAATCAGGACCTCCTTGTGACCCCTCTAGTGATATAAAGATATAGTGAATGCAGGGTCCGGGGAGAGTGGATATGGTGAATGCAGGGTCCGGGGAGACCAGATATAGTGAATGCGGGGTCCGGGGAGACCGGATATAGTGAATGCAGGGTCCAGGGAGACCAGATATAGTGAATTGAGGGTCCAGGGAGACCGGATATTTTGAATACAGGGTCTGGGGAGACCAGATATAGTGAATGCAGGGTCCGGGGAGACCAGATATAGTGAATGCAGGGTCCAGGGAGATCAGATATAGTGAATGCAGAGTCTGGGGAGACCAGATATAGTGAATGCAGGGTCCAGGGAGACCAGATATAGTGAATGCAGGGTCCGGGGAGACCAGATATAGTGAATGCAGAGTCTGGGGAGACCAGATATAGTGAATGCGGGGTCCGGGGAGACCGGATATAGTGAATGCAGGGTCCAGGGAGACCAGATATAGTGAATTGAGGGTCCAGGGAGACCGGATATTTTGAATACAGGGTCTGGGGAGACCAGATATAGTGAATGCAGAGTCCGGGGAGACCAGATATAGTGAATGCAGGGTCCAGGGAGATCAGATATAGTGAATGCAGAGTCTGGGGAGACCAGATATAGTGAATGCAGGGTCCAGGGAGACCAGATATAGTGAATGCAGGGTCCGGGGAGACCAGATATAGTGAATGCAGAGTCTGGGGAGACCAGATATAGTGAATGCAGGGTCCAGGGAGACCAGATATAGTGAATGCAGGGTCTGGGGAGATCAGATATAGTGAATGCAGGGTCCGGGGAGACCAGATATAGTGAATGCAGGGTCCGGGGAGACCGGATATAGTGAATGCAGGGTCCAGGGAGACCGGATATTTTGAATACAGAGTCCAGGGAGACCAGATATAGTGAATGCAGGGTCCAGGGAGATCAGATATAGTGAATGCAGAGTCTGGGGAGACCAGATATAGTGAATGCAGGGTCCAGGGAGACCAGATATAGTGAATGCAGGGTCCGGGGAGACCAGATATAGTGAATGCAGAGTCTGGGGAGACCAGATATAGTGAATGCAGGGTCCAGGGAGACCAGATATAGTGAATGCAGGGTCCGGGGAGACCAGATATAGTGAATGCAGGGTCCGGGGAGACCAGATATAGTGAATGCAGGGTCCGGGGAGACCAGATATAGTGAATGCAGGGTCCGGGGAGACCAGATATAGTGAATGCAGGGTCCGGGGAGACCAGATATAGTGAATGCAGGGTCCGGAGTTTAGTAACACTTTAAAAAATGCATTATAATTTAACTAAACCCGTTAGATTTTAGCTGACTAGAATGTACTGGAGATTCTAATTTACTAAATTACAACTAAAACTAAATTGAAATTTGGCGTCCAAATTAACCCTGATGATCAGTCACATTCATTCTTTGTGGGAACTTTTAGATGAACAAATATTCAATGTAAAATCGCTCTTCTCTTCAGTCCTCTATTCTTATGTCAACAGCTTTTGGCTCCTGAGTGGAAATGTGAAAACGTTCAGATAGATGCTAGAAGCAGAACGAGGATCGGAAAATTCAGTCACAGAAATACTTAACAGCTGGTATGTAAAAATGCAGAAGTCGCATTAAAAGCTCACGCTCGTGTACACCTGACAATCAGAACATGCACTCAATGAAAATACATAATGGTTTCCTTTCCATAAAGAGTTCACTTCTACATCTACTTCAGTCTCATCATTATTATTATCAGAAAAGAAATCATTTTTTTTATTCTCTGCAAGGAGAACTTGTTGCTTTTACACACTTTTTTGTATGCAGGTTCACTCCAGTCAAACTCTGGCCTTCCCTTCAGGCTTGCTCAGTTGTATCGGCTCCTCTCCTGGACTGAAATGGCTTCCTCTGATTTCACTGCACACTGTGAGCGTCTCACGATGTGCATTAGAAGCTGCAGCCAGTCAGATAGAACTCGCCTCATTTCCTCGCTGGAGGACGTCCAGCATCATTTAGTCCTAACCTATTCAGCCTGACTGCCTCTGGCCCCTTTCATGGAGGCTCAGCATCGGATGAAGGTGTTACCTAGGGTAGTCTGCATGCAAAAACTGGGGTTGTGTCCATTCCCTATACAAGCCTTTCTCAACCAGATTTCTCCAGAGGGTGATGGGGTTCCTTGAGCAATGGGCAATAGTAGCCTTTCAGATAAGTTCCCGCTGACACCATGGATCATTATAGGTGAATGTAAGGGGATGGGAGGAATTCTTCCCACTGACCACCAATGTAAGGGGCATTCTTCCCACTGATCACCAATGTAAGGGGCATTCTTCCCACTGATCACCAATGTAAGGGGTATTCTTCCCACTGACCACCAATGTAAGGGACATTCTTCCCACTCACCACCAATGTAAGGGGCATTCTTCCCAATGACACCAAAGTAAGGAGCATTCTTCCCACTGACCACCAATGTAAGGAGCATTTTCCCCACTGACCACCAATGTAAGGAGCATTCTTCCCACTGACCACCAATGTAAGGGACATTCTTCCCACTGACCACCAATGTAAGGGGCATTCTTCCCACTGACACCAAAGTAAGGAGCATTTTCCCCACAGACACCAATGTAAGGGGCATTCTTCCCACTGACCACCAATGTAAGTAGCATTCTTCCCACTGATCACCAATGTAAGGGACATTCTTCCCACTGATCACCAATGTAAGGGGACATTCTTCCCACTGATCACCAATGTAAGGGACATTCTTCCCACTGATCACCAATGTAAGGAACATTCTTCTCACTGATCACCAATGTAAGGAACATTCTTCCCACTGATCACCAATGTAAGGAGCATTCTTCCCACTGATCACCAATGTAAGGGACATTCTTCCCACTGACCCCCAATGTAAGGAGCATTCTTCCCACTGACCTCCAATGTAAGGGACATTCTTCCCACTGATCACCAATGTAAGGGACATTCTTCCCACTGACCACCAATGTAAGGGACATTCTTCCCACTGACTGCCAATGTAAGGGACATTCTTCCCACTGACCACCAATGTAAGGGACATTCTTCCCACTGATCACCAATGTAAGGGACATTCTTCCCACTGATCACCAATGTAAGGGACATTCTTCCCACTGATCACCAATGTAAGGAGCATTCTTCCCACTGACCACCAATGTAAGGAACATTCTTCCCACTGACCACCAATGTAAGGGGCATTCTTCCCACTGATCACCAATGTAAGGGACATTCTTCCCACTGATCACCAATGTAAGGGACATTCTTCCCACTGATCACCAATGTAAGGAGCATTCTTCCCACTGACCACCAATGTAAGGAGCATTCTTCCCACTGACCACCAATGTAAGGGACATTCTTCTCACTGATCACCAATGTAAGGGACATTCTTCCCACTGATCACCAATGTAAGGGACATTCTTCCCACTGACTGCCAATGTAAGGGGCATTCTTCCCACTGATCACCAATGTAAGGGACATTCTTCCCACTGATCACCAATGTAAGGGACATTCTTCCCACTGACCACCAATGTAAGGAGCATTCTTCCCACTGACCTCCAATGTAAGGGACATTCTTCCCACTGATCACCAATGTAAGGGACATTCTTCACACTGACCACCAATGTAAGGGACATTCTTCCCACTGACCCCCAATGTAAGGAGCATTCTTCCCACTGACCTCCAATGTAAGGAGCATTCTTCCCACTGACCACCAATGTAAGGGGCATTCTTCCCACTGATCACCAATGTATGGGACATTCTTCCCACTGACTGCCAATGTAAGGGACATTCTTCCCACTGACCCCCAATGTAAGGGGCATTCTTCCCACTGATCACCAATGTAAGGAGCATTCTTCCCACTGACCACCAATGTAAGGGGCATTCTTCCCACTGATCACCAATGTAAGGAGCATTCTTCCCACTGACCACCAATGTAAGGGGCATTCTTCCCACTGACCCCCAATGTAAGGGGCATTCTTCCCACTGACCCCCAATGTAAGGGGCATTCTTCCCACTGATCACCAATGTAAGGGACATTCTTCCCACTGACCCCCAATGTAAGGGGCATTCTTCCCACTGATCACCAATGTAAGGGACATTCTTCCCACTGATCACCAATGTAAGGGACATTCTTCCCACTGATCACCAATGTAAGGAGCATTCTTCCCACTGACCACCAATGTAAGGAGCATTCTTCCCACTGACCACCAATGTAAGGAGCATTCTTCCCACTGATCACCAATGTAAGGGACATTCTTCCCACTGACCACCAATGTAAGGGGCATTCTTCCCACTGATCACCAATGTAAGGGACATTCTTCCCACTGATCACCAATGTAAGGGACATTCTTCCCACTGACCCCCAATGTAAGGAGCATTCTTCCCACTGATCACCAATGTAAGGGACATTCTTCCCACTGATCACCAATGTAAGGAGCATTCTTCCCACTGACCACCAATGTAAGGGACATTCTTCCCACTGACCACCAATGTAAGGGGCATTCTTCCCACTGACACCAATGTTACTAAAAACATCCAATAATCCTACACAGGGGTTCCTAATCAGGAGATAAGAGGGAGACACTGGAAGAAGGGGAGGATCAGAGAAGACAGGATCAAACAACCTTTTTACATAATGCAGAGGATTAACCCCTTAGGTTCCACAGTGAGTATAACAAGAATGCTGTACTGCATCTACAGACTGATTCTACTGTTGAGGGTTTAGTAACACTTTCAGTGGCCCTCGCTCTTCAAAAGGGGATATCCAGTAAAATCCTGCTGATCCAATGCAAGAAATAAAAGTCGGATCCTAGGTAAACTTTTATCATTTGCGCACAGCTGTAGTGTCTCACTCATAGCATTGGCAGTTGGCTGGTTTGTAATTGTTGCCTGGGGCCGACTGCCCTTTATGCATGGCCTGAGAGTTGTGCGGAAACACTGAGCCTTTGTTCTGTGCCACCGAAGTCCGCTGCGGCTAAAAATACTCTGATATTTTACAGTAGGTGAGAGGACAAACATCAGCCGGCCATGCTTTTATTCCGGCCACACACAGTGATTCTGCAAAGTAATCTGACAGACAATACAAGCACAGAGTCGCGTCAGGAAACGCCTCCGGACCACCAGCAACTCGCAGAACACCAACAGCTGATGGTTGTGACCTCCGCGGCCTGAGGGAGGCGCACTCACCCAGACCTTCTACATCACCGAAGGACCATAGTTGAGTTACCACGGGACCTGGACATCCTGCTAACTGAGCTCTTATTATTTATTACAGGTACTTACAGTTGTGTTCAAAATAATAGCAGTCAGACATCACTAACCGGATCAATCACTGTTTTTGGTGGAAATGATACATCTACATGGCAAATAATTTCCTAGCAGGTGTAGTAGAGTCATAGAAATCCAACAGACCCAACAGTCATGACATGCATGCTGCTGATTCTGTGTCATTGAATCACTCATTGAAAGGAGCGTGTTCAAAATAATTGCCGTGTGGAGTTCTATTAGTGACGTCATTCATTCTTTGAAAAACAGGTGGCAATTATTGCCCTTATTTAAGGAAGGAAGGCAGCAAATGTTGGACATGCTGGTTACAGTGCATTTCTCTCTGAAATTCTGAGGAAAATGGGTCGTTCCAGACATTGTTCAGAAGAACAGCGTACCTTGTATAAAAAGTTGATTGGAGAGGGGAAAACATATAAAGAAGTGCAGAAAATGATCGGCTGCTCAGCTAAAATGATCGCAAATGCTTTAAAATGGCAACCAAAACCTGAAAGACGTGGAAGAAAGCGAAAAACTACCATTCGAATGGATAGAAGAATAGCCAAAATGGCGCGGACTCAGCCAACAATCAGCTCCAGGAAGATGAAAGAAGGTGTGACGTTCCCTGTGAGGACTGTTACAATTAGAAGACTCCTATGTGAAGCCAAGCTATCTGCAAGAAGCCCCCGCAAAGTCCCACTGTTGGGGAAAAGACGTGTGCTGAAGAGCTTACAATCTGCCAAAGAGCACATTGACTGGCCTAAAGAGAAATGGCGCAACATTTTGTGGACTGATGAAAGTAAGATTGTTCTTTTTGGGTCTAGTGGGCGGAGACAGTTTGTCAGACGACCCCCAAACACTGAATTCCAGCCACAGTACACTGTGAAGACCGTGAAGCATGGTGGTGCAAGCATCATGATATGGGGATGTTTCTCATACTACGGTGTTGGGCCTATTTATCGCATACCAGGGATCATGGATCAGTTTGAATACATCAGAATACTTGAAGAGGTCATGCTGCCTTATGCTGAAGAGGAAATGCCCTTGAAATGGGTGTTCCAACAAGACAACGACCCCAAACACACCAGTAAACGTGCAACATCTTGGTTCCAGACCAACAAGATTGACGTTATGGAGTGGCCAGCCCAATCCCCGGATCTTAATCCAATAGAAAACTTGTGGGGTGACATCAAAAATGCCGTTTCTGAGGAAAAAAACAAGAAATAGAGAAGAACTGTGGAATGTGGTCCAATCATCCTGGGCTGGAATACCTGATCACAGGGGCCAGAAGTTGGGTGACTCCATGCAACACAGATGTACAGCAGTTCTCAGAAACAGTGCGACTACAACCAAATATTCATGAAGTCATTCAAAGGAAAGCAAAATCTTCAAACATTTCTCAGTTTATATAGTGAATGTTTGAGTTTGTAAAGAAGAATACAAACACTGCGATTTTTTTGAACCGTCTAATATTCACTTTTCTTCCATTTATTTAGAGGAACAACACAAATTTGATGTATTTTTCTTCATGTTGTGATTTGGAATAGAATGTGTCGTGTTCCCAATGCATTTGTGTGGATGGAAATAAAAGTATTAGAAGGATTTTCAGCTTTATTCATATATATTGTACATTCACATCAGTCCCTAACCCTCAAGGGGCGTACAATCTAAGGTCCCTAACTCACATCATACATACACATACTAGGGACAATTTAGACAGGAGCCAAGTAACCTACCAGCATGTCTTTGGAGTGTGGAAGGAAACCAGAGTACCCGGAGGAAACCCACACAGGCACAGGGAGAACATGCAAACTCCAGTCAGGTGGTGCCGTGGTTGGGATTATGACACTGTAGCTTTTATTTTGTTTCCAATTATAGCTGTTTTCATTTAGGTATTGATCTGTGATTATATTTATGAATGTTTTGGTGTTTGTTCATTTCCTCCAGCCCGTTCTCCCTCCTTGTTTCATGAAAAACAACAAAAATCTGTGTCAATTAAAGGATCAATACACCCAGTGCTGATATTTTATTGTTTTGTTGAACGTTAGAGAGCTAAATCTCAGCTTTGGGAATTATACAAAAACTTCCCTTGCAGTGCCCCCCACACCCTCCACATTGCAAATGTCAAAGTAGAACGGCAGGGGTAAGGAAGGGTTCTAACCCCTGTCAGTTTGGGTTTTTTTTGTCATCTGTTTTCGATTGGGGAAATTTCTCTTCACTTCCTGTCCCCTAGCCAAAACAGGAAGTGAGAGAAATTCCCTGCAAATATATATATATAATATATAATATGTGTATAACAGATATATAATATGTGTATAATAGATATATAATATGTGTATAATAGATATATAATATGTGTATAATAGATATATAATATGTGTATAATAGATATATAATATGTGTATAATAGATATATAATATGTGTATAATAGATATATAATATGTGTATAATAGATATATAATATGTGTATAATAGATATATAATATGTGTATAAAATATATAATATGTGTTTAATAGATATATAATATATATATAAAATATATGATATGTGCTTCATATTTTCCTATACTTCCTAGAATGCCACCTTCCTGCTCACCTGTTCTCCATTCCCAATGGGATAGGAGGGTGGTATTCTGTGTAATTCCCAGGATGCACTTTAAAGCTCAACTGCCCCCATTTTCCTTCCTTCCACCCCGGGTGCCCCCCAGTATTTTTCTACTTACCTTATTTCCAAAAGTCACTTGGAAGTGCACAGGGTCCTCTACCTCTGTTTTCTGCATCACAATACTGGGGAGTGCAGGGCATAGTGGAGACCCCTCAGGCACGATGTCCATGATGTCCTGCTCTCCAGGAAGCAAGTAGAGTAAGCCCATGCTTCACGTGTAAGCTCTGGTTCACATATGTGCAGGTGGTGCCGCTGTGGATCCACACGAAAATCCCGCACCACCCAGCACAGAGGAATGCGGACCCGCGGGCGGGTGCCATTAGTCTAATGGCAGGCCGCCCGCACTGGAAAACCCAACCGTACTGGGAACCGAGGTTCCAGTGCGGGCTGCGTTTTTGGAAGAAGTGCAGGGACTACTTCCCTGCGTGTCAGGAGGCATGAGAGTCCATTCAAATTAATGTGCTCTCTTGCCCGCCCAAACGCGGCCTGCGCGGCCACATATATGTGAACCGGGGCTAAGTGATGATAATGCAGTGTTGGGTGGGCACAGGCACTCTGTAGCACCACCAGTAGCCTTCACTGGAGACACCTGAACCAGGGGCGGACTGACAACTCACGGGGCCCCCGGGCAATACGGGATCATGTGGCCCCTGTGTCCTTGCCCAAACTCAAAAAAGCCTATGAAAAAGGTACCAGGGGCAACTCATGTGGCCCCTTACTGACCCCAGGCCCTCGGGCAGTGCCCGAGTTTCCAAATGGTCGGTCCGCCCCTGACCTGAACACAATCATACATAGTAGGTGTGATGGTCACACTGTTGGCCATATAGTGGAATATCTGTTTAGGCATGTCCTTTTGTTACAGGTTTGCTGTAATCCCCTCGTAAAGGTGGTCTTGTGAGAAGGACACCCCAGCCGGACAGCTAGTTTTCTGACCTTCATTTTCTCCACTGCAGGTAAGCAATACAGCCTGGTCACCAACCTGCCCATAGCCTAATGACTGGAAAATCATGAGGCATCAACACAATGAGGTCATTGATTTGCGTTCTGCCCCTTTAAGAGAGATCGGTGATGGACTGCCTGACGCCCCGACTGGGTATCTCCTCCAAACTACAGCTTCTTCCACTCTGGAACCAGAATATAGCGAAATGTACCCCAAACATTAGACAGAACCAATGTTGGAGCAAAAAAAGGACCGATTTTATTAACAAACAACACAACATTGATACACAAAAACCTTCCTCCTAGACAGGTAGGGTCCACATTTCAAATCCCAGGAGAAAATGATACTACATAAACAAATGGGCAATCAAACACAAGAAAACAATGGATTCCTTCCCGGCACCTAGCAGTCTGGACTCTGGAGGTGATTAACCACTTCAAGTGTGGACACTTTTACCCCCTTCCTGTCCAGGTCAATTTTCAGCTTTCAGCGCTGTCACACTTTGAATGACAATTGTGCGGTCATGCAACACTGTACCCATATGAATTTATTAGCATTTTTTTGAGACAGGTAAAGCTTTATTTTGGTGGTATTTATTCACCGCGGGGATTTTTATTTTTTTGCTATATAAATGAAAAATTCCAAAAATTTTGAAAAAAAGTTTTTTTTTTTTAATTTTGTAAATAAATAATATTTCAGCATAAATCTTGGCCAACATTTATTCCGTTATCTTTTTAGTAAAAACAAAATAACCCAAATTAGTTTATAAGCAAAAATTATAATTTTAAATTTTTTTTTCACATTTTTATTTTATTTTTTTATATTATTATTTATGTTTTTTTCTTTTGTTTTGTTTTTTTACATACGGTCACCCTAGCAGTGCAGTGTCACCATAGTGACACTTTTCTACTTGTGGGGGGTGATGAAGATTTTTTTTTTTTTTTTACACTGATTGCTTTTATGCCCATAAAGGCTGTAAAAGCAATCATTTCTCCTTCTATCCGGCTGCATTCTTGCAGCCATTGAGAACTACTGTGTGAGCTGTGATTGGTCACAGCTTGTCGCATGGTACAAGGCTGCTGTGAATAGCCTTGTACCATGTGACCTCTGTGATCATTCACAGATTTCACACGTAGTAAGCAATGATGTCAGAAGTGACATCTTTCTTACTACTTTGCATGCGATCACTGATTGGTCAATCAGTGATCACATGATCGGGACCTCGCACAGAGGTCCCGTATGACGACTGGTGTTCCACTGTGTCCAGAGGACACAGCGGGCACCGGATCATGGTGCTACGTGCTCCCAGGGAGCGCGCACAATCAGGGGGCGGGGAGTCCGTTTATAAACGGCCACCTGCACTGCCACCATCTGGCCATTTATATACAATGGCCGGACAGGAGGTGGTTAACCATTAGCCGCCCGGCCAACGGCCGTTTGGCGGCTTCAAAAGTGTCTCTGCACTCCGGGTGCACGCCATTTGGCGTGCTCCCGCACATGCGCAGTTTGCGCTAATGCAGAGCCGCGCAGCAGAGCGATCTGTCACCGGCCGTATACCTCGGACACGGCCGATGACAGATCCGAGTACTGGCTCCCGTTGCTGGTACCATGTGACCTGCTGTGACCAATCACAGCAAGTCACATGACAGTTGTATACAATGGATGGCTTCATTCATGCCATCCATTGTATACTAGTGCCTAGCTGTGAATGGTCACAGCTAATCACATGCACATGTCATGTGATTAGCTGTGACCAAATCACAGCTAAGCACAAAAAAAAAAAAACCTGAATGAATCGATTTCATTCAGGTAAATGCTTGCTTATAGCAAAGTAATTCTTTGCTATAAGCAAATTGTGTAAAAAAAAAACAAAAAAAACAATACTGATCACTTCCCCAAAGTAGTACAATGTTACTATGGTAACATTGTACTACTTTGGTCATAGTAAAATCTTAAAATAAAATCTTAAAAAAAACTAAAAAAATGTAATAAAATATTAAAAATAATAAAAAAAAAAAAATATATATATATATTTTTTTTTTTTCATACTGTCACCAGTCAGTGCCCCTGTTCACCGCCATGCCAGTTATATGATGACGCTGTACTGCACTGGTGACAGTATGTAAAAAAAAAAAATTGTGAAAATAATTTTTTTAATTTTTTCATTTTCCGAAAAATTATGACAAAAAAAATACAACTTCAAAAAACTCGCCATTCCTCTTATGAAGTACATCGGACTGTCTACTCTGCAAAAAGGGGTCATTTGAGGGATATCTGTACTGTTCTGACATTTGGGGGATATCTGTACTGTCCTGACATTTGGGGGATATCTGTACTGTTCTGACATTTGGGGGATATCTGTACTGTTCTGACATTTGGGGGATATCTGTACTGTCCTGACATTTGAGGGGATATCTGTACTGTTCTGACATTTGGGGGATATCTGTACTGTTCTGACATTCTTAGACCTCAAGAAATTAGATTGGCTGTCAGTACTTCAGGATTGATCAATAATCAGATCTATACCATAGTTTGTGAACTCTATAACTTTCCTACAAACTAAATAATACATCCTAATTTGGGTTATTTTCACCAAAGACATGTAGCAGAATACATCTCGGCCTAAATTTATGAAGAAAAATTATTTTTTTGTAAACTTTTATAACAGAAACAAAGAAAAACGTGTTTATTTTTCAACATTTTTGGACTTTTTTTGTTAATTTAGCAAAAAATAAAAACCCCAGCGGTGATTAAATACCACCAAAAGAAAGCTCTAGTTGTGTGAAGAAAATGATAAAATTTTAGTTTGGGTACAATGTTGTATGACCGCGCAATTGTCATTCAAAGTGTGAGAGCGCTGAAACATGAAAAATGGCCTGGGCAGGAAGGGGGAAAATTGCACGGTATTGAAATGGTTAAACAAAGTGAAAGCTTATCGCCAAAACCTAATTACAGCAAACAAGAATTGATGCCAGGAAACCTGTAACAGAAAATAAAGTTTCTTAACCCCACATATGCTGGAATTAATCCCCTGCATATAACCCATCACTCCAGGATAATAGTTCCACAGTATGCCAAGGGGTCCCAGAAACAGTCCCTCCAGCTCTAATTGCATGAAAATAGTAGCTGGTATAATTCATAGACAGCCAGGTACCCAGGGAAGTTGTATAACCCCCTTGGAAATAAAGGTTCCTTGTAACCCCAAGAGGGGGGTCTACTTAGTCCTGGGTCCATAGTTGGTGGGAAGGAGGCTGGCCCCCATGCCCCTCCAGGAACCTAAGTCACGGAACACGATCAATTAAAAGAGAAATGAAGGCAATGAAATGAAAGATAGTCTTTCGGCCTCTGTAACTCGTCAGCTCTAGGCTGAGGTCTGGTTGGACCTTCTACAACTCTAGGCTGAGGTCTGGTTGGACCTTCTACAACTCTAGGCTGAGGTCTGGTTGGACCTTCTACAACTCTAGGCTGAGGTCTGGTTGGACCTTCTACAACTCCAGGCTTTGCCTTGACACTTCCTGGGTGAGGTCACAGAAGATCCGGGCTCTGTTAGCGTGATGTATCGTGTTTATTGTTTCCTGGGCCTGCTCTGCTTTCTCTACAGCGCTGCAGCTGATGCTTCAAAAACATTATACTGTTATGAAGCAGGCTCTGCGGAAGCATAGATCTGGAGAACCCCAAGAGGGGGGTCTACTTAGTCCTGGGTCCATACTCGGTGGGAAGGAGGCTGGCCCCCATGCCCCTCCAGGAACCCAAGTCACGGAACACGATCAATTGAAAGAAATGAAGGCAATGAAATGAAAGATAGTCTTTCGGCCTCTGTAACTCGTCAGCTCTAGGCTGAGGTCTGGTTGGACCTTCTACAACTCCAGGCTGAGGTCTGGTTGGACCTTCTACAACTCCAGGCTTTGCCTTGACACTTCCTGGGTGAGGTCACAGAAGATCCGGGCTCTGTTAGCGTGATGTATCATGTTTATTGTTTCCTGGGCCTGCTCTGCTTTCTCTACAGCGCTGCAGCTGATGCTTCAAAACATTATACTGTTATGAAGCAGGCTCTGCGGAAGCATAGATCTGGAGAACCCCAAGAGGGGGGTCTACTTAGTCCTGGGTCCATAGTCGGTGGGAAGGAGGCTGGCCCCCATGCCCCTCCAGGAACCCAAGTCACGGAACACGATCAATTGAAAGAAATGAAGGCAATGAAATGAAAGATAGTCTTTCGGCCTCTGTAACTCGTCAGCTCTAGGCTGAGGTCTGGTTGGACCTTCTACAACTCCAGGCTGAGGTCTGGTTGGACCTTCTACAACTCCAGGCTTTGCCTTGACACTTCCTGGGTGAGGTCACAGAAGATCCAGGCTCTGTTAGCGTGATGTATCGTGTTTATTGTTTCCTGGGCCTGCTCTGCTTTCTCTACAGCGCTGCAGCTGATGCTTCAAAAACATTATACTGTTATGAAGCAGGCTCTGCGGAAGCATAGATCTGGAGAACCCCAAGAGGGGGGTCTACTTAGTCCTGGGTCCATAGTCGGTGGGAAGGAGGCTGGCCCCCATGCCCCTCCAGGAACCCAAGTCACGGAACACGATCAATTAAAAGAGAAATGAATACAATTAAATTTAAAAATAGCCTTTTGGCCTCTGTACCTCAACTCCAGGCTGAGGTCTGGTTGGACCTTCTACATCTCCAGGCTTTGCCTTGACACTTCCTGGGTGAGGTCACAGAAGGTCCGGGCTCTGTTAGCGTGATGTATCGTGTTTATTGTTTCCTGGGCCTGCTCTGCTTTCTCTACAGCGCTGCAGCTGATGCTTCAAAAACATTATACTGTTATGAAGCAGGCTCTGCGGAAGCATAGATCTGGAGAACCTCCCAGATGGAACATAGAGGAGCACTCCTCCACATGGAAGAGATCATTTACATCTTGATGATGCAGCTTAAGATAATTATAATGGCAGTTTGCATGCATCAGGGTGTCTTTTGAAGTGAAATGATGATAGGAGTTCATATTTACAAAGCACCTTCACGGCCCGCCGCTGAGCACAATGGCCCTGCGAGGAGTTGGGATGGCTGCCGCTGGGGCGGAATATGGCGGAGGGGTAACCTCTCTCTGAAGTCACACAAGGTAGCCGCGAGACAAATACCGGAGCTGTAATGTTCAATTATTCTGAGATAAATAGAGGCACGCGAGGACAAATGAGACGAACAACTTATTCCCACTGCAAAGTGAACTTCCTTCTTTGCACAGGAGAGGACATTACGCGTCACATGGTATTATAGATAATGATCTGATTTTATCTCACCCACATCAAGGTCTAATGAGAACGCAGAAACACAGCGCAGAAACTCTGTTACAATGCCTTGGGAATCTTCTAAGTGATTTGCCAAGAAAAATTAGGCAGTGCATCCGCTAATGTTATGGTGAGTTGGGCAAACAAGAACCAAAGTGCTCTCAGTTTAACCCCTTCCCACCCACCGTACGCTTACATGTGGTAGCACGGAGCTGACCCTTATTCCATGCTGCAACATACATATTTATGGTTGGCATCAGACCCCCGTTCACACTTGAGTGTTTTTCAGCTCTCAGAAATCCCATTATTTCCAATGGCCCCTGTTCATACTTGAGCGTTCTGTTGCTGGTTGCAAAACGCCTGTCGATCAAAAAAGTGCTTTTCAGGCAGATCTGAATGTTTTCTCCCATAGACTTGAACGGAAAATGCCATGAACAGTGGGGATGAGCGTTTTTTCAGGCATTTTGAGCTCAACCAGCAGCTATTTCTATTAGTAAATAAATAACAAATTGCAGCGCTAATCCAAAACAATGTATGAGCAACTTGTAATTAAACAGGGTGATTTTATTACTTAACCTCCCTAGCGGAGGAAGCGTGTACGGCCATCATAGGTGTGCTGTGTTAACGTCCCCTCCTTCTCTGCTGTCCCTTCTGGCATACAGCTCTCTGACATCTCTGATGGGAGTGCAGCCATACTATTGGGTACATCTTCCCACCGCTCATCCTTCTCAAAACCCCCTCCGCCCCACACTACCACCTTATTGTAACCACGTAGCTTCCCTAGCGGTCTGATTATGTCCGTATTTCTGTGCTCAAAGCGGTACTTTTTTTGCATGGAAATATGTCGTTTTTTTATTGTAGGCCTGTAATTTTTAGGAATAACTCACTGAAATCTGTCCGAACAAGAGTCTAGTAAACATCCCGGGGATGATAAAATTTGAAACACGAAATCATAAATTATAATATAATAAATAATCATAAAAAATAATAATATAATAATAATACATTTAATTCAATAATATAATCAAACCAAAAACACTGAAATGTGAAATATAGCGCCAAGTTCGCACATCGCTGAGCAAAGTCGCAGAATCGTTTTCCGTGTCTGATGAGGAATTTCCCCCACGAATCATTATCACTCAATTCTGCAAGTGGTTCTGATTTACTATCGCTGTTCTCTAGCCGGTCTAAAACCGTTTTTGACGTAAAGGGACGCTTTTTGGACGCCATGGACGTTTCTCAGTTTCCAGGCAGAAAGAACAGTAAAAATGCAGGCAGGGCGCCGGACAAAGCACTCGGGACAAAATGTATGTGAAATGGATTGATACAGGAATGTTATACTATGTGATTTTAGTGGATTTTGGTGAATGTCACTTTTTCACATTTTTAAATTTCCCGCCGGTTATGTCTCCCGTACGTCCCGACGTCGCAGGGAACGGAACCCAGAAGACAGATGCCGGCATTGGCAGGAGGACATTGCCGGGGACACTGCAGGAGGGACATCGCGGGAGTGCAGGACAAAGTAAGTGCAGTAGAGATCCCGGAGCAGCGCCTATCAGTGCCTACTCATCAGTGCAGCATATCATTGCTGCCTATCAGTGCCCATTAGTACCACCTATCAGTGCCTCCTCATCAGTGCAGTCCATCAGTACCCATCGTTTCCACCCATCAGTGCCACCTATCAATGCCCATCAGTGCCACCTATCAGTGCTGCCTCTCAATGCCCATCAGTGATGCCTGTCAGTGCCTACTCATCAGTGCCGCATATCATTGCTGCCTATCAGTGCCCATCAGTGCCGCCTATCAGCACAGCCTCATCAGTGAAGCCTCATCAGCGCACATCGGTGAAGGAGAAAAATGACTTATTTACAAAATTTTATAACAGAAACTAAAAAGCCTTTTTTTTTTTAATTTTCAGGGTTATGTTTGTTTATCAAAAAATAAAAACCCCGGCAGTGATTAAATACCACCAAAATAAAGCTCTGTATGTCTCAAAAAATGATAACATTTCATATGGGTACAGTGTTGCATGACCGTGTAATATTCATTCAAAGCGCTGAAACTGAAAAGTGGCCTGGGCAGGAAGGGGGTGAAAGTGCCCGGCAGGCAAGTACAACACAGCAAAACACTTTTCTCCTGCACTGGGAATGGACTTGGTGGAACCAGTAAGGATGTTCTGAAACATGCACTGCTGGTTGCCCTCAACAGACCGGGATGGTCCAACTTCACTGAATGCAAATAGAAAAACAAAAGAGGGCGCACCGACCTAGTGCATTATTGTTTAAAATATTTATTGAAAGAACAAGATAAGTATTATACTCACAATGGACATAAAAACACAGGCAAGTCACACCGAACAAGATCATTGATCCAAGCAGCATCTGAGTCCATACAATGGAACCCAGGATGACCAACTGGCTAACGCATTTCGAGGACACAACCTCTTCCTCAGGCAAGTGCTTCATCTCTGCTCAGGAGAGAATAAACTCAGTTCCTCTAATCTTTCCTCATAGCTGATCTCTTCCATGCCTCTTATCAGTTTGGTTGCCCTTCTCTGTACTTTCTCCAGTTCCCCCGATATCCTTTTTGTGAATTGATGCCCAAAAGTGAACTGCCTATACTGCCATTATATGGATTCCATTTACGTAATTAGCTCTTTGCCTGGAGCTTAGTACTTCCAGGAACCAAAAACTGTGCCTGGCCAGCCAAAACCAGGAACCCATTGGGTGACGGTGGAGGCCATGCTGGTTCTTGCAGTTCTGCAGAACCAATAAATGATCTGATCTGACGCAGTTCACAGGAAATCAGAGGGAACACTTGTTACACTTTATATATTGTACTTTTTGTCCCCCCCCCCAGCTTCTTTCTACACAGAAATTTGATTGTGAAGACTAGTTTTCATCTTTCGCCATTATATGGATTCCATTGATGTAATTAGCTATTTTCCTGGAGCTTAGTACTTCCAAGAACCAAAAACTGTGCCTGGCCGGCCAAAACCAGGAACTCATTGGGTGACAGTGGAGGCCATTCTGGTTCTTGCAGTTCTGCAGAACCAATAAATGATCTGATCTGACACAGTTCACAGGAAATCGGAGGGAAAACTTGTTACACTTTATATATTGTACTTTTTGTTTCCCCCCCAGCTTCTTTCTACACAGAAATTTGATTGTGAAGACTCGTCTTCATCTTTCGCCATTATATGGATTCCATTGATGTAATTAGCTCTTTGCCTGGAGCTTAGTACTTCCAGGAACCAAAAACTGTGCCTGGCCGGCCAAAACCAAGAACCCATTGGGTGATGGTGGAGGCCATGCTGGTTCTTGCAGTTCTGCAGAACCAATAAATGATCTGATCTGACGCAGTTCACAGGAAATCAGAGGGAACCAGGGGTGGACTGACCATTAGAGCACTCGGGCACTGACCGAGGGCCCGGGGTCAGTAGGGGGCCCCATGAAATGCCCCTGGTACCTTTTATAGGCTTTTTTGGATGTGCTTTGAGTGTGGGCAAGGACACAGGGGCCCCATGATCCCCTAATGCCCGGGGGCCCCATGAGTTGTCAGTCCACCCCTGGAGGGAACACTTGTTACACTTTATATATTGTACTTTCCCCCCCCAGCTTCTTTCTACACAGAAATTTGATTGTGAAGACTCGTCTTCATCTTTCGCCATTATATGGATTCCATTGATGTAATTAGCTATTTTCCTGGAGCTTAGTACTTCCAAGAACCAAAAACTGTGCCTGGCCGGCCAAAACCAGGAACCCATTGGGTGACGGTGGAGGCCATGCTGGTTCTTGCATTTCTGCAGAACCAATAAATGATCTGATATGACGCAGTTCACAGGAAATCAGAGGTAACCAGGGGTGGACTGACCATTAGGGCACTCGGGCACTGACCGAGGGCCCGGGGTCAGTAGGGGGCCCCATGAAATGCCCCTGGTACCTTTTATAGGCTTTTTTGGGTGTGGTTTGAGTGTGGGCAAGGACACAGGGGCCCCATGATCCCCCAATGCTCGGGGGCCCCATGATTTGTCAGTTCGCCCCTGGAGGGAACACTTGCTACACTTTATATATTGTACTTTTTGTTTCCCCCCCAGCTTCTTTCTACACAGAAATTTGATTGTGAAGACTCGTCTTCATCTTTTGCCATTATATGGATTCCATTGATGTAATTAGCTATTTTCCTGGAGCTTAGTACTTCCAAGAACCAAAAACTGTGCCTGGCCGGCCAAAACCAGGAACCCATTGGGTGACAGTGGAGGCCATGCTGGTTCTTGCATTTCTGCAGAACCAATAAATGATCTGATCTGACGCAGTTCACAGGAAATCAGAGGGAACACTTATTACACTTTATATATTGTACTCCCCCCCCCCCAGCTTCTTTCTATACAGAAATCTGATTGTGAAGACTCGTCTTCATCTTTCGCCATTATATGGATTCCATTGATGTAATTAGCTATTTTCCTGGAGCTTAGTACTTCCAGGAACCAAAAACTGTGCCTGGCCGGCCAAAACCAGGAACCCATTGGGTGATGGTGGAGGCCATGCTGGTTCTTGCATTTCTGCAGAACCAATAAATGATCTGATCTGACGCAGTTCACAGGAAATCAGAGGGAACACTTATTACACTTTATATATTGTACTTTTTCCCCCCTCAGCTTCTTTCTACACAGAAATTTGATTGTGAAGACTCGTCTTCATCTTTCGCCATTATATGGATTCCATTGATGTAATTAGCTATTTTCCTGGAGCTTAGTACTTCCAGGAACCAAAAACTGTGCCTGGCCAGCCAAAACCAGGAACCCATTGGGTGATGGTGGAGGCCATGCTGGTTCTTGAAGTTCTGCAGAACCAATAAATGATCTGATCTGATCTGACGCAGTTCACAGGAAATCAGAGGGAACACTTATTACACTTTATATATTGTACTTCCCCCCCCCCCCCCAGCTTCTTTCTACACAGAAATTTGATTGTGAAGACTCGTCTTCATCTTTCGCCATTATATGGATTCCATTGATGTAATTAGCTCTTTGCCTGGAGCTTAGTACTTCCAGGAACCAAAAACTGTGCCTGGCCGGCCAAAACCAGGAACCCATTGGGTGACGGTGGAGGCCATGCTGGTTCTTGAAGTTCTGCAGAACCAATAAATGATCTGATCTGATGCAGTTCACAGGAAATCGGAGGGAACACTTATTACACTTTATATATTGTACTCCCCCCCCCCCCCAGCTTCTTTCTACACAGAAATGTGATTGTGAAGACTCGTCTTCATCTTTCGGTAAAGAGCCCGGCTGCATTGTTGGGATTTAGCAAGAGACTGGATAAATCTAGGTCTAAATTAGATTATCCCATATCGTTATGGCTGCTGTGTATTACTGGAATTATTAATTGATGGATTTTGTGAGATCATAAACCGCAGGATTGAACTGTGGAGGTCTGGGTGTTGTAACAAAGCCGGAGAGAGTACAATTTCCCTGCAATGCTTGTGCGGAACAGAGCTCTAATGTAAACCGATGGACCCGGGCACTAGCTCTCTGCAGCCAGGATGGAAAGATAATCACCGTGTGTGCATTGTGATGTCATTAATTACCTCTCTTCCCCACTAACTGCATGTCATTTGCATCTCAATAAATCTTCAACACTTTTCACAGACAGAAATGGCTTTTTTGGTTAAATGCTGGAAAAAAAAAAAAAAAACTTCAATCACTGTCACAATAAAAACATAAAAATACAGGATTTGAGCGTCAGCCCACTCAAAAATGACACTTCCATGTTTAGTAGACTGTGGCAAATTCAATCGTTTCTCTTTGTAATTTTTTTTTTTTTGGGGGGGGGGTGCTGGCTTACAAAGATTTTTCCAACACGGTTCCTGACTCTGATTCCCTGTGCATGACACTCCTGGATAGCAGTAGCTTGGATCTCTTAGAGTGTGAATACAATGTAATAGGGAATGGCCATGGCAGGTGGGTGGAGTTGGGAACTCAGATGCAGAGAGCTCAGAAGCAGAATTCCCAGGAAGTAGAGGAAATCAGTGGATGATTCAGGTCTTCGGATGTCACCTAAAATGGAATTGTAAGTTTTGTCCAGACTATAAATATTGTGACTTATTCCTTTAGGGTGAATCTGTGGTCAGGCTATGGATATTCCCAGGGGCGTATTTACCGCAAGGCAAACAAGGCATTTGCCTAGGGCGGCATTTTTTCAGGGGGGCAGCAGCATTTTTCAGGGGGGCAGCGGCATTTTTCAGCACCGCCCCCGAAACAAGGGATGGAACACGCAGCATGGGGACCTGGTGGGATCTGAGAGAGGCTGAAGGTTGCTTGATGGTGTATGCAGAGCCTGACTCTTGTTCACGGGGATGTCTGGAGCTGTGAAGGTGGGTGTCTTCTCTCTCGCCAGGGTGGGGGGTTGCCAGTGTGTATGGGGCGGTGGTAGTGGAAGGCTCTCTCGGATGGGGGGGTTTGCTTTTGGTCAATGTCAGGTTCTTATTGTGGGGGTGAGGGGTGTTTGCCAGTGTCAGGGTCTCTCCATGGGGGGGGGGGGGAGGGTGGCGATTTATGTGTTGCCTAGGGCAGCACAAAACCTAAACACACCACTGGATATTCATGTATGTATATGATTCTTAAAATGTTTCTAAAGGTAAACATATTCTGAGTGCAGCTCCCCTCCCCCACCCCCTCCTTATATTTACCTGGGCCCAGGGGTGGACTCACCATTTGGAAACTCGGGCATTGCCCGAGGGCCCAGGGTCAGTATGGGGCCCCATGAGATGCCCCTGGTACCTTTTTCATAGGATTTTTTGAGTTTGGGCAAGGACACAGGGGCCCCATGATCCCCTATTGCCCGGTGGCCCCATGAGTTGTCAGTCTGCCCCTTGCCTGGACCTGATCTCCATCCAGTGATGTGCATGAGAGCAGCGGCTTTCTTGTCTTTCTCCCTCCTTATAGGATCAGAGACATTGGTCCCGCTGCTGTCAATCACAGTAAGGAGGGAATGGGGATAGGGCCAAGCCATGCTCTGTGTGTCTATGGACACACACAGCCGGCTTGGGAGTGAGCCCGAACCAGTGCCCTCATAGCAAGCAGCATGGGCACTTGGCAGGGGAGACGGCGGGGGGGGACCCAAGAAGAGGAGGGTTGGGCTCTAACACTGGTTCTAACAGGTACCAGACAGCTCCCAATGCATACTTTCAATTGGAAACTTTCCAATCATGTGACAGCTGTAACTGCCAATCACAATGGTCATGTGATCGGAATGTCTGCCTCTGCCTCCCAACATTTAGAACCTCTTAAAGGGCTGGGAAGTGGTTAAAAATTGTTAGCTGGAGTTCAGCTGTAATATATACTTCTGCAGCGGGTTCAGGAATAAAAGATGAGCCACCATATAGCTTAACCACTTCACGTCGGAGCCTCCCAGCCCTTTAAGGGTTTCAGAAGCCAGGAGGCAGGGTTTTGCCATCACGGCGGTCACATGATCGGGAAAGGTCCCGATCGAAAGAGGAGATCGGGACCTTTCCGTGAGTACCGGACATGTGTGCTGGGAGCTTGCAGGGCGCACATGTGTCCTTTTTTAATAGAGCGCAAGTGTGCGGCCGCTCGGCGTCTAGGCTCAGACACTGGGAGGCCTCACATTTGCATGCAGCCGGCGTGAAGAGGTTTAAGTGGACCTTTCTATACAACAGTTACCAGAGAGCCCTAACACCGGTTCTAACAGGTACCAGAGGGCTCCCAATGCATACTTTCAATTAGGAACGTTCCAATCATGTGACAGCTGTACCTGCCAATTACAGCGGTCACATGATCGGAATGCCTACTTCTGTCTTCAGGCATTTAGAACCTTTTAAATGGATGGGAAGTGGTTAAAATTTGTTGGCTGGAGTTCATCTTTAATTTGTTAGTCCATCTAATATTGCTAGTGTATCTAATACTTTACTCTATCCAGACTGACAATACTGTTGCCCAAAGGTGGCTCCATTGCTCCTCCATTCAAAATGGAGCCACCCTAACACAAGTATGACACTAGTCAGATCACCTGGGGAAAAAATCCTAACAAAAACCAAGTGCATCCACCATATTAACCTCTTCTTTAGAAATGTCCACCCGCATCGGAGCTGCTCCATTCTGGCCTTTTATGTGCATAAGCAGTGCCGATGCGGGTGGACGTTTCTACCCAGGGGCGGAGTGACAACTCCTGGGGCCCCCGGGCAATAGAGGATCATGAGGCCTCTGTGTCCTAGCCCATACTCAAAAAAGCCTATGAAAAAAGGTACCAGGGGCATCTCATGACATTGTTCTGCTAGGGTGACTGTATGTAAAAAACAAAAACATAAATAAATAAATAATGTAAAAAATAAAATAAAATACAAATGTAAAAAAAAAATATATATATATATATATATTTTTTTTTTTCTATAGACTGATATGGGTTATTTTTTTTTTACCAAAAAATGTAGCAGAATACATTTTTGCCTAGAGCAGGGCCCCCTGTTTCCTCTTGTACCAAATTGTATTACAACTGTGATGTTTACCTTCATTTTGTAAAGCGATGCGCAACTGTTGGCGCTATATAAATCCTGTATAATAATAATAATAATAATAGATTTAGGAAGAAAAATGATTGTTTGCAAAATGCTGTTTTTTACATTTTTGGTATTTTTTCCATTTATATAGCAAAAAATAAAAAGCATTGTGGTGATTAAGTGCCACCAAAAGAAAGCCCTATCTGTAAAAAAAAAAATATCTCATTTGGGTACAGTGTTGGCTGAGTATTCGGCATTCAAAATGTGACAACGCTGAAAGCGCCCGGACTAGAAGGTAAAAGGGTCCGGACCATATGTTTTTAAAGGATCGGCAAGCTGCAAAACATTAAATTTTATTTTTTGGGTCTAACTATATTTAAATACCTGAATGTCCATGACCCGGCAGGCTCGATCAACAAATTCTTTTGGCTGTCTAGTTAGGAGATCTGTTGATTTTGCATATAGTGTCACTATGGTGTCATTGTACTACTAGGGTGATGGTATGTAAAAAACAAAAACATAAATAAATAAATACATAATGTTAAAAATAAAATAAAGATGTAAAAAAAAAAATATATATATATATATATATATATATATATATATTTTTTTTTTTTTTTCTATAGACTGATTTGAGTTATTTTATTTTTTACCAAAAAATGTAGCAGAATACATTTTTGCCTAGAGCCGGGCCCCCTGTTTCCTCTTGTACCAAATTGTATTGTAACTGCAATGTCTACCTTCATTTTGTACAGCGCTACTGTTGGCGCCATATAAATCTTGTATAACATTAATAATAGATTTTGGAAGAAAGATTATTGTTTGCAAAATGCTGTTTTTTAAATTTTTGGTGTTTTTTCCATTTATATAGCAAAAAATAAAAAGCCCAACGGAGATTAAATGCCACCAAAAGAAAGCTCTATCTGTACAAGCCGGGCCCTCTGTTCCCTCTTGTACCAAATTGTATTGTAACTGCAATGTCTACCTTCATTTTGTAAAGCGCTGCGCAAATTGCCCACAGTAGTCATTCCTGTGAACATTCAGTGTGTGGAGCGCCTGATCCCGGATAATCGACACATAACCTATATATTGTAATATAATAATAATAACAATAATAATAATAAAAATATTAATAATAATGTAATATATATATAATATATATATATATTGTAATATAGCGCTGCACAAACTGTTGGTGCTATATAAATCCTGTATAATAATAATAATAATAATAATTAAAAAAAAAGATAAAATAAGAAAAATTATTGTTTGCAAAATGCTGTTTTTTACATTTTTGGTGTTTTTTCCATTTATATAGCAAAAAATAAAAAGCCCAACGGTGATTAAATGCCACCAAAAGAAAGCTCTATGTCTACCTTCATTTTGTAAAGTGCTGCGCAAACTGCCCACAGTAGATTATATATATATATATATATATATATATATATATATATATATATATATATAATATTATTATTATATATATTACAATATATATATTGTAATATATATAATAATAATAATGTAATAAATATATATATATATATATATATTTTATATATATATATATATATATATATATAAAATATATATATTGTAATATATTGTAAAGCTCTGCGCAAACTGTTGGCGCTATATAAATTCTGTATAATAATAATAATTTAAAAAAAGATAAAAATCTCATTTGGGTACAGTGTTGGCTGAGTATTCGGCATTCAAAGTGTGACAGCGCTGAAAGCGCCCGGACTAGAAGAAGGTATAAGTGTCCGAACCATATGATTTTAAAGGATCGGCGAGCTGCAAAACATTAAATTTAATTTTTTGGATCTAACTATATTTAAATACCTGAATGTCCATGACCCGGCAGGCTCGATCAACAAATTCTTTTGGCTGTCTGGTTAGGAGATCTGTTGATTTTGCATATAGGTGTCCGTTTATGACACAGAGAATAGTTGCGATTCAGAGGATTGCAGCTATTCTCTGGTCATTCACAGTTTATGACACTCAGGAGATCAGCGGAGAACTGTTCAGCTCTTCACTGGAGATCTGTGTTCTCCCTCCAGATTCTCCAGCCCATATATATATATATCTATATATATATATCTATATATATTGTAATATATAATAATAATGTTATATATATATATATATATATCTATATATATATAGATAGATATATATATTGTAAAGCGCTGCACAAACTGTTGGCGCTATATAAATCCTGTATAATAATAATAATGTAATATATATATATATATATATATATATTTTTATATACATATATATATATATATATATATATATAAAATATATATATATTGTAATATATTGTAAAGCACTGCGCAAACTGTTGGCACTATATAAATCCTGTATAATAATAATAATGATAATAATAATAATTAAAAAAAAGATAAAAATATCATTTGGGTACAGTGTTGGCTGAGTATTCAGCATCCAAAGTGTGACAGCGCTGAAAGCGCCCGGACTAGAAGAAGGTAAAAGTGTCCGGACCATATGTTTTTAAAGGATCGGCAAGCTGCAAAACATTACGTTTTATTTTTTGGGTCTAACTATATTTAAACACCTGAATGTCCATGACCCGGCAGGCTCGATCAACAAATTCTTTTGTCTGTCTGGTTAGGAGATCTGTTGATTTTGCATATAGTGTCACTATGGTGACATTGTACTACTAGGGTGATGGTATGTAAAAAACAAAAACATAAATAAATAATGTTAAAAATAAAATAAAATAAAAATGTAAAAAAAAAAAAAAAAATTTAAATTATATATTTTTTTTTCTATAGACTGATACGGGTTATTTTTTTTTACCAAAAAACGTAGCAGAATACATTTTTGCCTAGATTGTAAGCTCTAAGGAGCAGGGCGCTCTGTTTCCTCTTGTACCAAATTGTATCGTAACTGCAATGTCTACCTTCATTTTGTAAAGCGCTGCGCAACTGTTGGCACTATATAAATCCTGTATAATAATAATAATAATAGATTTAGGAAGAAAAATTATTGTTTGCAAAATGCTGTTTTTTAAATGTTTGGTGTTTTTTCCATTTATATAGCAAAAAATAAAAAGCCCAATGGTGATTAAATGCCACCAAAAGAAAGCTCTATGTCTACCTTCATTTTGTAAAGTGCTGCGCAAACTGCCCACAGTAGTCTTTCCTGTGAACATTCAGTGTGTGGAGCGCCTGATCCTGGATAATCAACACATAACCTATATATTGTAATATATTGTATATTTTGTAATATATATATTTAAGAAGAAGAAGAAAAATAATAATAATAATGTAATATATATATTATATATATATATATATTGTAAAGTGCTGTGCATACTGTTGGAGCTATATAAATCCTGTATAATAATAATAAAAAAAAGATAAAAATCTAATTTCAGGGGCGGACTGACCATTTGAGCTCTCGGGCACTGCCCGAGGGCCCAGGGTCAGTAGGGGGCCCCATGAGATGCCCCTGGTACCTTTCATTGGCTTTTTCATAGGCCTTTTTGGGTGTGAGCGAGGACACAGGGGCCCCATGATCCCTTATTGCCCAGGGGCCCCATGAGTTGTCAGTCCGCCCCTGGGTACAGTGTTGGCTGAGTATTCGGCATTCAAAGTGTGACAGCGCTGAAAACGCATGGACTAAAAAAAATATATATATATTATAATAATAATAATAATAATGTTATAGATATATATATATAATATATATATTGTAATATATTGTAAAGCACTGCGCAAACTGTTGGCGCTATATAAATTCTGTATAATAATAATAATAATAATTTAAAAAAAGATAAAAATCTCATTTGGGTACAGTGTTGGCTGAGTAATCGGCATTCAAAGTGTGAGAGCGCTGAAAGCGCCCGGACTAGAAGAAGGTAAAAGTGTCCGGACCATATGTTTCTAAAGGATCGGCGAGCTGCAAAACATTACGTTTTATTTTTTGGGTCTAACTATATTTAAACACCTGAATGTCCATGACTCGGCAGGCTCGATCAACAAATTCTTTTGGCTGTCTGGTTAGAAGATCTGTTGATTTTTCATATAGGTGTCCGTTTATGACACAGAGAATAGTTGCGATTCAGAGGATTGCAGTTATTCTCTGGTCATTCACAGTTTATGACACTCAAGAGATCAGCGGAGAACTGTTCAGCTCTTCACTGGAGATCTGTGTTCTCCCTCCAGATTCTCCAGCCCAAATATATATATATACATATATATATATATATATAATATTATATATATTACAATATATATATATTGTAATATATAATAATGTAATATATATATATACTGTATATATATATATATATAAATATATTGTAATATATAATAATGTAATATATATATATTATATATATATATATATATATATATATATATATATATAAAATATATATTGTAATATATTGTAAAGCGCTGCGCAAACTGTTGGCGCTATATAAATCTTGTATAATAATAATAATAATAGAAAAAAAGATAAAAAACATATGTTTTTAAAGGATCGGCAAGCGGCAAAACATTAAATTTTATTTTTTGGGTCTAACTATATTTAAATACCTGAATGTCCATGACCCGGCAGGCTCGATCAACAAATTCTTTTGGCTGTCTGGTTAGGAGATCTGTTGATTTTGCATATAGGTGTCCGTTTATGTTTCAGAGGATTGCAGCTATTCTCTGGTCATTTTATGACACTCAGGAGATCAGCGGAGAACTGTTCAGCTCTTCACTGGAGATCTGTGTTCACCCTCCAGATTCTCCAGCCCATATATATATATATATATATATATATATATATATATATATATATATATATATATACACATATATATATATATATATATATATATACACATATATATATATATATATACATATATAATATTATATATATTACAATATATATATTGTAATATATAATAATGTAATATATATATATATATATATATATATATATATATATATAATATAAATATATTGTAATATTGTAATGTAATATATATTATATACAGTCATGGCCGAAATTGTTGGCACCCTTGATATTTTTCCTGAAAATCAAGTATTTCACACAAAAAAGGTATTGCATTAACACATGTTTTGCTATACACATGTTTATTCCCTTTGTATGTATTGGAACAAATATAAAACAGAGGCAGAAAAGCAAATATGACATAATGTCACACAAAACCCCAAAAATGGGCTGGACAAAAGTATTGGCACCCTTAACTTAATATTTGGTTGCACACCCTTTGGAAAACATAACTGAAATCAGTCGCTTCCTATAACCATCAATAAGCTTCTGACACCTCTCACCCGGAATTTTGGACCACTCTTCCTTTGCAAACAGCTCCAGGTCTCTCTTATTGGAAGGACACCTTTTCCCAACAGCAATTTTAAGATCTCTCCACAGGTGTTCAATGGGATTTAGATCTGGGCTCATTGCTGGCCACTTCAGAACTCTCCAGCGCTTCTTTGCCATCCATTTCTGAGTGCTTTTTGACGTATGTTTGGGGTCATTGTCCTGCTGGAAGACCCAGGATCTTGGACGCAAACCCAGCTTTCTGACACTGGGCCCTACAGTGCGACCCAAAATCCTTTGGTAATCCTCAGATTTCATGATGCCTTGCACACAGTCAAGGCACCCAGTGCCAGAGGCAGCAAAACAACCCCAAAACATCATTGAACCTCCACCATATTTTACCGTAGGTACTGTGTTTTGTTCTTTGTAGGCCTCATTCCGTTTTCGGTAAACAGTAGAATGATGTGCTTTACCGAAAAGCTCTATCTTGGTCTCATCTGTCCACAAGACGTTTTCCCAGAAGGCTTTTGGCTTACTCAAGTACATTTTGGCAAACTGTAGTCTTGCTTTTTTATGTCTCTGTGTCAGCAGTGGGGTCCTCCTGGGTCTCCTGCCATAGCGTTTCATTTCATTTAAATGTCGACGGATAGTTCGCGCTGACACTGATGCTCCCTGAGCCTGCAGGACAGCTTGAATGTCTTTGGAACATGTTTGGGGCTGCTTATCCACCATCCGGACTATTCTGCGTTGCAATCTTTCATCAATTTTCCTCATCCGTCCACGACCAGGGAGATTAGCTACAGTGCCATGGGTTGCAAACTTCTTGATAATGTTGCGCACTGTGGACAAAGGCAAATCTAGTTCTCTGGAGATGGACTTGTAACCTTGAGATTGTTGATATTTTGCCACAATTTTGGTTCTCAGGTCCTCAGACAGTTCTCGTCTCCTCTTTCTGTTGTCCATGCTTAGTGTGGCACAGACAGACACACAATGCAAAGGTTAAGTGAACGTCTCTCCTTTTTATCTGCTTTCAGGTGTGATTTCTATATTGCCCACACCTGTTACTTGCCCCAGGTGAGTTTACAGGAGCATCACATGCTTGTAACATTCTTATTTATCCGCAGTTGTGAAAGGGTGCCAATACTTTTGTCCAGCCCATTTTTGGAGGTTTGTGTGACATTATGTCGAATTTGCTTTCTTTCCTCCCTTTTTTTGTTTTGTCCCAATACACACAAAGGGAATAAACATGTGTATAGCAAAACATGTGTTAATGCAATACGTTTCGTGAGAAATACATGATTTCCTGGAGAAATATCAAGGGTGCCAACAATTTCGGCCATGACTGTATATATTATATATATATATATATATATATATATATATAAAAATATATGTATATATATAAAATATATATTGTAATATATTGTAAAGGGCTGCGCAAACTGTTGGCGCTATATAAATCTTGTATAATAATTAAAAAAAAGATAAAATCCATATGTTTTTACAGGATCGGCGAGCTGCAAAACATAAAATTTTATTTTTTGGGTCTAACTATATTTAAATACCTGAATGTCCATGACCCGGCAGGCTCGATCAACAAATTCTTTTGGCTGTCTGGTTAGGAGATCTGTTGATTTTGCATATCCGCTGCCTCTTCACACTTCAAAACTGAGAATTCTGAATAGGTTCTAAACAGTTCTGCCAGCAAAAACTATAGAAAAAAAAAAAACCTAGTTTTTGTTTAAGCCCGGAGTTCTTCTCTAGGCCCTATTATAGGAAAATAAACTTTGTGCTTTAACTGGTTACAAAAGACCTGAATTCTGAATCCGTTGCAGAGGGTGAAATGATACATTTATTCCCAATAATATCAGCATATGTCACCGCAAGATGTAATTTTTAAACACATCGTTTAGTGATGCCGCTCTAATTGGCGCCGGAGCTGTCTGGAAAGGTTATATTCCCACCTTGCGTGCGCCTTGCGCGGTCCGCCCGTGTCATTCAACTGGTAATTTCAATGTCACTCGCTATTTTTCAATTATTTTGTGACACATACGGTTCCGGTAACAATGCGGCGACGTTCAGTCCGCTCTCTCCCTCGCCGTTTGTGGTGTCTACGGGTTCTGCGCTCAGCATGGATTACACCTATCTGTCTGCTTCTGTTTCCCCAACACCCTCTTATAGATATACATTTATATGCACACAGGCATACAGTGTTTATATAGCAATACTGACGCCCACACACCGCATCCACGATGATGTGCTTTCATCAAATTGGACTGACAATGGGAATATACATACACTATATCTCTGCTGCGGGTGCAGGAATAAAAGACGATCAGCCGCCGTACAGCCGAACGTGGACCTTTCTATGGAATGTGAACTTCCCCGACTATAAAAATATGGAACATTCAGCACGGGTGTGGAATGCAAAATAAATGTATTTTAAAAATGAAATATCCAAAAGTTTGTTTCTCTTTTTTTCGTTTCTTTTCAAAAATGTTTCTTTTCTTTTTTTCTTTCAAAATGTTTTTCAAATGTTTTTTTTTTTACAGAAATGGTTTTTTTTTTTATGCGTTTTGTGTTTTGTGTTTGTTTCTCTTTTTTTGTTTCTTTTCAAACATGTTTTTTTTTTTTTTTCCCTCAATATTTTTTTCAAAAACATTTTTTTTTTCAAAATGCTTTTCAAAAATTTTTTTTTTTCAAAAATGTTTCCCTTTTTTTTGTTCCTTTTCAAAAATGTTTCTGTTTTTTTTTTCAATTTTGTTTTCAAAATGTTTTTCAAATGTTTTTTTTTACAGAAATGTTTTTTTTTTCCTTTCTTTTCAAAAATGTATTTTTTTTTTATTCCCTCAGTGCTCACGTGACCTGAACCAAAGCATAGGTACCATTAGCATGCTTTGTGCGCCAGACATTGGCAGGTTCTCTAAGCGTCAGAGAGATACCGCATCTTGGTAACCTAGAACCTAGCTAGACTAAGGCTAGGTTCACACCTAAGCAGGGGCGGACTGACCATTCGAACACTCAGGTACTGCCCGAGGGCCCGGGGTCAGTAGGGGGCCCCATGAGGTGCCCCTGGTACCTTTTTTATAAGCTTTTTTGAGTGTGGGCAAGGACACAGGGGCCCCATGATCCCCTATTGACCGGGGGCCCCATGAGTTGTCAGTCCGCCCCTGCACCTAAGCGTTTTCTGCAGCGTTTTGCAGAAACGCAGTACAGTCCATTCACCCGTTGCATTTTTTGGAAAGTGTCAGGTACTTTTTTAACTAAAAAACTTTTTTTTCTATATGGAAACGCAGCAGAAAAGCATGTCATGTGTTTTTGATGCATTTATGACATGTTGTTCCTGTGTTTTTGATGTGTTTTGTGTTTGTTTCTCTTTTTTTGTTTCTTTTCAAACATGCTTTTCTTTTCTTTTTTTCCTTAATATTTTTTTCAAAAACATTTTTTTTTTCAAAATGCTTTTCAAATTTTTTTTTCAAAAATGTTTCTCTTTTTTTTTTGTTTCTTTTCAAAAATGTTTGTTTTTTTTTCAATTTTTTTTCTCAAAATGTTTTTAAAATTATTTTTTTACAGAAATGTTTTTTTTTTGTTTCTTTCTTTTCAAATATGTATTTTATTTTATTTTCTCAGTGCTCATGTGACCTGAACCAAAGCATAGGTACCATTAGCATGCTTGTGTGGCAGGTTCTCTCAGCGTCTTGGTAACTTTCCGGAACCTAGCAAGACTAAGGCTAGGTTCACACCTAAGCAGGGGCAGACTGACCAAGGGCCCGGGGTCAGTAGGGGGCCCCATGAAATGCCCGTTACCTTTTTTTATAGGCTTTTTTGAGTGTGGGCAAGGACACAGGGGCCCCATGATCCCCTATTGCCCGGGGGCCCCATGAGTTGTCAGTCCGCCACTGAACCTAAGCGTTTTCTGCAGCGTTTTGCAGAAACGCAGTACAGTCCATTCACCCGGTGCATTTTTTGGAAAGTGTCAGGTACTTTTTTTAATTAAAAAACTTGCGTTTTTTTCTATATGAAAACGCAGCAGAAAAGTGTGTAATGCGTTTTTGATGCATTTTTGACATATTGTTCCTGTGTTTTTGATGCGTTTTGTGTTCTGTGTTTGTTTCTCTTTTTTTGTTTCTTTTCAAACATGTTTTTCTTTTTTTTTCCCTCAATATTTTTTTCAAAAACATTTATTTTTTCAAAATGCTTTTCAAATTTTTTTTTTCAAAAATGTTTCTCTTTTTTTTGTTTCTTTTCAAAAATGTTTGTTTTTTTTTAAAAAATTTTTTCAAGTTGTTTTTCAAATTTTTTTTTACAGAAATTTTTTTTTTTTTGTTTCTTTCTTTTCAAAAATGTATTTTTTTTTATTTCCTCAGTGCTCGTGTGACCTGATCCAAAGCATAGGTACCATTAGCATGCTTTGTGCGGCAGGTTCTTGATGCATTTTTGCCATGTTTTTCCTGTGCTTTTGATGCATTTTGCGTTTTAAATATGCGTAGCAACAAAAAAAGATATAAAACGCAACAAAAAGTGTCAAAAATGCAACACAAAACGCAATGCAGAAATGGCTCAAATGCAACCTGCTTAGGTGTGAACCTAGACGTAACCCCTTGGCACCGGCTCCTCCCAGCCCTTTAAGGGTTTCAGAAGCTGGGAGGTGGGGCGGGGTTTAGGGTCATGTGACTGCCGTGACACGCCGTCACGGTGGTCACATGATCGGGAAAGGTCCCGATCG
Organism: Staurois parvus; assembly: GCF_062004578.1. NCBI lineage: Eukaryota > Metazoa > Chordata > Amphibia > Anura > Ranidae > Staurois > Staurois parvus. The sequence goes on from NW_028317891.1 coordinate 1,007,637, forward strand.
AAAGAGGAGATCGGGACCTGTCTGTGAGTACCCGACATGTGTGCTGGGAGCATGCAGGGCACGCGCTCTCAGCACATATGTTTTTTTTTAATAGAACGCAAATGTGCGGCCGCTCGGCGTCTAGGCCCAGACCCTGGGAGGACGCACATTTGCGTTCAGCTGGTGCCAAGAGGTTAAAGTATAACTAAAGACAAAACTTTTTTTTTAAGCTTTGGATGGAGTAGAGAAGGATTAGAACCCCTGTCAGGTTGTTATTGCTGCCTGTGCCCCCATTAAGGAGATTTCTCACTATTTGTCCTGTTTACCATTATCATTGAAAGTAAAAGTGAAAGCAAATCTCAAATTTTGGGTTGTCCCCAGAAAAGTAATAGAGGTGAATCCTCCAATGGGGTCACTAATTCTGGTGACCTGAGGGTCCCAAGGAATTCCCTTCAATTTGCAGGGATTTCCTCTCATTTCCTGTTTGGCTATGGGACAGAAAGTGAAGGGAAATCTCCCCAAAAGGGACACCAGATGGCGAAAAAAATATGACAGAGGCTATACCTCCCTTACTCCCTTATCCAAAATGAAAAAAAAAAAAGTTTTGTCTATAGTTCTACTTTAACATAGAGGGACCCTAGAAAGAAAAGTTCATGTCTCAGGGAACACCTGCTAAATGATTCCATCTCTAGCCGTCGGTACGTTTGCGTGGTCAGTAAGTTGTAAATATAATAATACATTAAAGAATAAAAAATATAGCATGCCTAACATATCTGACACCCAGGACTCCCCTATTCTAGAACAAAAAAAAAGTTTCAGTAATAATCATGAAATGGAACAAATAATAATAATGGACAGAAAAGAAACCAACAGTGATAATTGTAGTGCCCCTCACACTGAGGCTCAGTGAAAAAGTGCCTCCTTATGTTGGTTGTTGGTGCAGTGGCCCCATATATTAGTGGCCCATAGGAATATCACAATTATCACAATATCAGTGGGAGTTAGAAAATGTTCATTGCTCAAGGAACCTCTAGGAACATTTGGTGTAGCCCTAGGGTTCATAGATTCATGGCATCTTATATGATGAACATGTGATGCATTTATAATATATATATATATATATATATATATATTATAAATATATATGGGCAGCACAGTGGCTAAATGGTTAGCACTTCCACCTGGCAGTACTCGGGTTGTTGGTTTGAATCCACCTGCCTGGAGTTTGAATATTCTCCCTGTGCCTGCGTGGGATTTCTCCAGGTACTCCAGTTTCCTCCCACACTCCAAAGACATGCTGGTAGGTGAATTGGCTCCTGTCTAAATTGTCCATAGTATGTGTATGTATGAATGTGAGTTAGGGATCTTAGATTGTACACTGATGTGAATGTACAATATACATGCAAAGCGCTGCATAAAATTGACGGCGCTATATAAGTACCTGAAATAAATAATATTGATTATGCCGGATGGGTAGCCTCCCTAGCGGTCTGATTATGTCCATATTTCTGTGCTCAAAGCTGTAAATTTTTTTGCATGGAAATATGTATTTTTTTTATTGTAGGCCTGTAATTCTTAGGAATAACTCACTGAAATCTGTCCGAACAAGAGTCTAGTAAACATCCCGGGGAGGATAAAATTTGAAACACAAAATCATAAATTATAATATAATAAATAATCATAAAAAATAATAATAATAAAAAAAAAATATATATATATATATATATTTACAAATATATATATATATATATATATATGCAAATATATATATATATATATCTTTACATATATATATATATACATACATATATACATATATATTTCTAAATATTTTATATATATATATATATATATATATATATATATATATATATATATATATATATATAATTATTAAAACTAGAAAAGTCATATAATATGGACATTAATCTAATGGAAAAAAATCTATTGATAGATCAAACAGACTAATTTACATAGAATTTCATAAAACATATTTAGCATCTGTATTGATTTTCATTATCAGCTTATTAGGAACTTTTTTTAAAATGATAAATTTTTTTTATTTGTTTATTATTCTGCTTTTAGCATTTTATATCTATATATACATTACTATATCATTACGAGTAAAATATTCTTTATATTGTTGTGGATACTGATTTGATGATATATGCTTATAGCCCTATGGAAGAGGGGATCTTGCAACCCGTTAAAGTGATATTAAAAGATTTTCTTTTAATAGCAAACATGCTTTACAGTCATGGCCAAATATATTGCCCCCCCCCCCCCCCATCATTTCTGTCAGATAACGCACCACTTCACCCAGAAAAGTGGTGCAATTACAAATGTTTTGGCATTCTCATTTATTTTGTTTGTATTGAAATGACACAAAAAAGTGGGGAAACAAAAAGCCAAATTTGACACATTCCATGAAAACCCCCAAAAACGGACTGGACAAAATTATTGGCACCCTCAATGCAATATTTGGTAGCACACCCCTTGGAAAAAATAACTGAAATCGATGGCTTCCTGTAACCATCAATGAGTTTCTACTGGATTTTGGATCGCTCTTCTTTCGCCAACTGCTCCAGGTCTCTCAGACTGGAAGGGTTCCTTTTTCCAATGGCTGTTTTGAGATACTGTAAGGGTACCCATGTGGACTTGCTCCCGAGCCGCACCATATGTTTATTAACACAAATGGTGCAGCTCAGCCCTGCCCTGTGCTCCTTTGTCACTGGATTTGATTGACAGCAGCAAGAGCCAATGGCTCCCACTACTTTCACTGAGTCCAACGAGGAGGGAGAGCAGCATTGATGCTTTCAGGCACAGCCCTGGACCGTTACCAGACCCGGGGGGAGGGCTGCACCTAAAAGTTTTTTCACCTTAATGTAGAGAATGCATTAAGGTAAAAAAACCTTTAGCCTTTCCAACCACTTTAAATACATTGGATTTTCTGGTGAACTGAAACAAAACCTTAATGTGTATCTCTAGGCAAAACCCTTTTTTTTAAGCTTTAGATAGAGTGGGGAAGGGTTAGACTCCCTTTAAAGTTTTTATTACAGTTTGTGTTCCCATTGGGGGATTCACTTCACTATAAGTACCGGGAACTGTTGTCACCCAGAAAGTAAATGAGGGGGAAATGCAAAATTGTCTCCAGAACAAGAGGTAAGGGAAAATCTTCTAAGAGGGGCACTTGTTTCTGGGGACAACTGTCTCAGAGGGAAATTCTTCACACTTTGGGAGATTTCCTTTAACTTCCAGTTTTGTGTTGTCGCTGGGGTAAGTAGTGAAGGGAAATTTCCCCAACGGTACACAGACAGAAAAAAATAGCCTAGCAGGGGTTCTAACTCCTCCCTACAATCTGACAACTATCCCTACTGCAATTAACTCCTCCCCACTCTATCCAACTAGCCTTACTACAATTAACTCCTCCCCACTCTATGACAACTATCCCTACTACAATTAACTCCTCCCTACTCTATGACAACTATCCCTACTACAATTAACTCCTCCCCACTCTATGACAACTATCCCTACTACAATTAACTCCTCTCCACTCTATCCAACAATCCCTACTACAATTAACTCCTCCCCACTCTATCCAACTATCCCTACTACAATTAACTCCTCCCCACTCTATCCAACTATCCCTTCTACAATTAACTCCTCTCCACTCTATCCAACAATCCCTACTACAATTAACTCCTCCCCACTCTATCCAACTATCCCTACTACAATTAACTCCTCCCCACTCTGTGACAACTATCTCAACTATATTAACTCCTCCCTACTCTATCCAACTATCCCTACTACAATTAACTCCTCTCCACTCTATCCAACAATCCCTACTACAATTAACTCCTCTCCACTCTATCCAACAATCCCTACTACAATTAACTCCTCCCCACTCTATCCAACTATCCCTTCTACAATTAACTCCTCCCTAGTCTATGACAACTATCTCTACTAAAATTAACTCCTCCCTCCTCTATTCAACAATCCCTACTACAATTAACTCCTCCCTACTCTATCCAACAATCCCTACTACAATTAACTCCTCCCTACTCTGTGACAACTATCTCTACTATATTAACTCCTCCCTACTCTATCCAACAATCCCTACTACAATTAACTCCTCCCTCCTCTATCCAACTATCCCTACTACAATTAACTCCTCCCTACTCTATCCAACAATCCCTACTACAATTAACTCCTCCCTACTCTGTGCCAACTATCTCTACTATATTAACTCCTCCCTACTCTATCCAACTATCCCTACTACAATTAACTCCTCCCCATTCTATGACAAATATTCCTACTACAATTAACTCCTCCGTACTCTGTTCAAAAACAGTTTTAGCTATACATGTACTTTAATCTGAACTTTAAGTGGAGTGGTTCTTCTATTCTGTATCTTGTTGGTAATAAAAACCTGACAAATTCTAATTTTCTAATCTAATGTTAAAAAAAAAATACACTTTATGTAGTTGGTTGCCTCTGAACTCTCTGTAACTACTATTTCCTACTCTTTTTAAACAAATCCACAAAAAAATTAAATTTGTAATCACTTATCAGATGCAGGCAACACACATTCATTTACAGACTTCCAAACATTTCAAAGTCAGCAACCGAGGCATGCAATCAGCTCACATTTCTCCATTGAAGCTACCTTGGGACAAGCCATGCTTGGTTTTGACAACCCCCCTTCCAATTTGTAGGACCAGAAAGTTGTAACATTTTCTTGCAATCTGGAACTGATCTAAGCTACTTCAACGTTCTACGCAGCACTGATCACCTATATTCATCTCCCATTTCAGCACAGCAGCAGGTTATTCGGTATCCATAGGATAGTCTCACTTACCCACATCGTATAACTCATCGGCACATTAAATGGGCAAGCTTGTCCTCACTCTTGTTTATGTGAAATCAATTACATAGCTGCCTTTATTAAATGCTTTCTTCATGTCTAGCCATTAGCCGGTGCGAGTCTGACAAAGGATGTATACAATTCAGCGCTCCCGGAGGAGCCAGCAACCTTTATGTGTAATACACTGAACTACGTATGAGGAGACACAGCCAGACACCCAATCAATCCACTGCAGATGGAGGTCTGCATTTTCTTCTCCTGATGTCTGTAGATCTTTAGGATTCTGCCTACCTTTTACCTTTAATATAACAAGCCTTGTCATGGAAATCCGCCTAAATGGAATTTCACCCAAAAACATTTTTCTATTTAAGTTCTAGATTAGAGTGGGAAAGGCTTAGGGTCCTTCTAAGGTCACCACTTCCTCCCATGTCCCTATTCGGAAGAACATATCTTCTTTTCCTGTACAGAAAACACTTCCCATGCTTCAGTTGGATCTCCAATTTCAGGTATTCTATACTGGTGTCAGGACCCAGAACCTGCACCCTCTGCTGTGTAGGGCAATGTCTCTTCTTGCTGAGCCACCGAGAATGCTGGACAGCTCCCTGGATAACTCCGTGAATGATCCTGCCTTGAACCTTGTTTCTCTTGAACTTTGAATTCTTTGCTCCTCCCATGAACTTTCTATTTTGGCCATGCCTCTGCAATTCCTGTTTGCCAGATTATTGTGCTCTCTCCAGCCAATATCACGCTCCTTTCGCTCCTTCTGCCATCCATATCTCTGTTGCCACTCATTACCAATCTTTGGCTTGTTGCTCGACTACATTTCTGCTTGATCCCAAGCTGCAACCACTTGTTACCAACCTTTGGCATGTTCCTTGACTTTGCATCTGCTTGATCCCAACCTGCAAGAACTTGTTACCGACCTTTGGTTTGTTTACTGACAATGCTTCTGCTTGATCCCAACCTGCAACCACTTGTTACCGACCTTTGGTTTGTTTACTGACAATGCTTCTGCTTGATCCCAACCTGCAACCACTTGTTACCGATCTTTGACTTGTTTACGGACTATGCTTCTGCTTGATCCCAACCTGCAACCACTTGTTACCAACCTTTGGCATGTTCCTTGACTTTGCATCTGCTTGATCCCAACCTGCAATGACTTGTTACCAACCTTTGGTTTGTTTACTGACAATACTTCTGCTTGATCCCAACCTGCAACCACTTGTTACCAACCTTTGGCTTGTTTACTGACAATGCTTCTGCTTGATCCCAACCTGCAACCACTTGTTACCAACCTTTGGCTTGTTTACTGACAATGCTTCTCCTTGATCCCAACCTGCAACCACCTGTTACCAACCTTTGGCTTGTTTACTGACAATGCTTCTGCTTGATCCCAACCTGCAACCACTTGTTACCGATCTTTGACTAGTTTACTGACTATGCTTCTTCTTGATCCCAACCTGCAACCAATTGTTACCGACCTTTGGCATGTTCCTTGACTTTGCATCTGCTTGATTCCAACCTGCAACCACTTGCTACAGACTTTTGGCTTGTTTACGGACTATGCTTCTGCTTTATCCCAACCTGCTATATCTACTACTGGACCCAGTTTGCACACCTACTGGTGGGGAGATCCTGAAGACCGCAACCTCATACTAACACCAGGGGTTCTAACTCCTCCCTACCTATGACAACTATCCCTACTACAATTAACTCCTCCCTACTCTATCCAACAATCCCTACTACAATTAACTCCTCCCTACTCTATCCAACAATCCCTACTACAATTAACTCCTCCCTACTCTATGACAACTATCTCTACTACATTTAACTCCTCCCTACTCTATGACAACTATCTCTACTACAATTAACTCCTCCCTACTCTATGACAACTATCCCTACTACAATTAACTCCTCCCTACTCTATGACAACTATCTCTACTACAATTAACTCCTCCCTACTCTATGACAACTATCTCTACTACAATTAACTCCTCCCTACTCTATGACAACTATCCCTACTACAATTAACTCCTCCCTACTCTATCCGACAATCCCTACTACAATTAACTCCTCCCTACTCTATCCGACAATCCCTACTACAATTAACTCCTCCCTACTCTATCTAACTCTCCCTTCTACAATTAACTCCTCCCTACTCTATGACAACTATCCCTACTACAATTAACTCCTCCCTACTCTATCCAACAATCCCTACTACAATTAACTCCTCCCTACTCTATCCAACAATCACTACAATTAACTCCTCCCTACTCTATGACAACTATCTCTACTACAATTAACTCCTCCCTACTCTATGACAACTATCTCTACTACAATTAACTCCTCCCTACTCTATGACAACTATCTCTACTACAATTAACTCCTCCCTACTCTATGACAACTATCTCTACTACAATTAACTCCTCCCTACTCTATGACAACTATCCCTACTACAATTAACTCCTCCCTACTCTATCCGACAATCCCTACTACAATTAACTCCTCCCTACTCTATCCAACTCTCCCTTCTACAATTAACTCCTCCCTACTCTATGACAACTATCCCTACTACAATTAACTCCTCCCTACTCTATCCAACAATCCCTACTACAATTAACTCCTCCCTACTCTATCCAACTATCCATTCTACAATTTACTCCTCCCTACTCTATCCAACTATCCCTACTACATTAACTCCTCCCTACTCTATCCAACTATCCCTACTACATTAACTCCTCCCTACTCTATCCAACTATCCCTACTACAATTAACTCCTCCCTACTCTATCCAACTATCCCTACTACATTAACTCCTCCCTACTCTATCCAACTATCCCTACTACATTAACTCCTCCCTACTCTATCCAACTATCCCTACTACATTAACTCCTCCCTACTCTATCCAACTATCCCTACTACATTAACTCCTCCCTACTCTATCCAACTATCCCTACTACAATTAACTCCTCCCTACTCTATCCAACAATCCCTACTACAATTAACTCCTCCCTACTCTATCCAACTATCCATTCTACAATTAACTCCTCCCTACTCTATCCAACTATCCCTACTACATTAACTCCTCCCTACTCTATCCAACTATCCCTACTACAATTAACTCCTCCCTACTCTATCCAACAATCCCTACTACAATTAACTCCTCCCTACTTTATCCAACAATCCCTACTACAATTAACTCCTCCCTACTCTATCCAACAATCCCTACTACAATTAACTCCTCCTTACTCTATCCAACTATCCCTACTACAATTAACTCCTCCCTACTCTTTCCAACAATCCCTACTACAATTAACTCCTCCCTACTCTATAACAACTATCCCTACTACATTAACTCCTCCCTACTCTATGACAACTATCCCTACTACAATTAACTCCTCCCTACTCTGTGACAACTATCACTACTACAATTAACTCCTCCCTATTCTATGATAACTATTCCTACTACAATTAACTCCTCCCCACTCTATGACAACTATCCCTACTACAATTAACTCCTCCCTACTCTATCCAACTATCCCTACTACAATTAACTCCTCCCTACTCTATGATAACTATCCCTACTACAATAACTCCTCCCTATTCTATGACAACTATCCCTACTACAATTAACTCCTTAACTACTAACACCCAGCAAAACCCATCTCCACCATCAGAATACCGGTGAATACCGGTTAGTGCTCAGAATCCGTACCTCGAGCGAGCCTGTGCCATCCACCACGGTGACCTGCTTGTATACCTATCCTGCTTCCTATGGGGGCACTGGAAAGAGAGGAGGAGCCAGGAGTGCCAGCACGGGACACAAGAAGAGGAGGATTGGGGCTGCTCTGTGCTATTCCATTGCACAGAGCAGGTAAGTATAACATGTTTGTTATTCTTTAAAAAAAAACAAAAAACTTACAATCACTTTAATACCATATATTAGATACTACATACGTATCTATTATATTATATATTTTACGGAAAGCATTCACATGCTTCTAATATCATAAACTATATTTTTTTCCTTTTCAGTTGACCAAGATTCTCAAATCCCTTGAAAGGCTGTTAAGATGTCCCAACTGTGGTAAACTAGGTACTACATACAGAATAATAAAAGGATGGCGTGTTTATTCCCCTGCAGGACAAACATTCAGCAATTCGCAGAGACAGAATTATCGCCACACGGAGAATCATGTATAAAGTGAATGTCATTCCTAAACGTGGGATTATGTACAGGATGTGGATACAGATGTTCCAGAATCACAATGACGGTCCCATGCAGGCAGCTAAGTGCTGGCATTAGATTTCAGTATCAGACGGCTTATAGCACTTTGTATCACTGCTGAGAGACCAATGACTCTCAAACTGGAGCAATCCACTAAAACCTTCTGTCCATCTCCCAAACCAAACAAGCAGACCCATCTTTTATTAACGCCCCCCTCCCCCTCCCACATCCCCATCAGTCTGAAGGGTAGAGCTATTCATATTTAAAGTTGACCAAACATCGGATGTATTAATTTCAGCATGTGTGAGCAATACCCTTCTCAGCCCCCCACCCCCCCCCCCCCCCCCGTGACAATGCCTTCATCTGTTTTTTCTCCAGAAGGATGGCACCATCGTTATTCGGGCATCACCCAGAGTCACCACCGATTTCCTGGACTGAGATCCAGCTCAGAGATGACATTATTATTATTATTATTATTATTATTATACAGTATTTATAAAGCGCCAATAGTTCGCTCAGCGCTGTACATTACAAAGGGGGACAGAACATGTGACAGAACGATACCAATACAATGCAAAACATGAGGGGATTGAGGGCCCTGCTCTTTGGAGCTTACAATCTAGGAGGGAGGGGATGGTGGCACAGGAGGAGATAGCTGTGGGGGATGGAGTGGTAGGAAGAGTGGAGGAGGTCGGTCAAGTTAGCAGGGGGTGGGGTAGGCTTCCCTGAATAGATGGGTTTTCAGGGTGCGCCTAAAGGAGAGGAGAGTAGGTGATAATCTGATGGGTTGGGGCAGGGAGTTCCAGAGGATGGGTGACACCCTGGAGAAATCCTGGAGGCGGGCATGGGAGGAGGAGACCAGGGAACTAGAGAGAAGGAGGTCTTGTGAGGAGCGGAGTGTGCGTGTTGGGCGGTACTTGGATATTAGGTCAGTGATGTAGTTCGGGGCAGTATGGTGGACGGCTTTGTACGTCAGTGTTAGGATTTTGAATTTGATTCGTTGCGCAATCGGAAGCCAGTGGAGGGATTGGCAGAGGGGGGTGGCGGAGACAGATCGGTTGGAAAGGTGAATGAGTCTGGCAGCCGTATTCAGGATGGACTGAAGCGGGGATAGCCAGCGGCGAGGCAGGCCAGTGAGGAGGGAGTTGCAGTAGTCGAGTCGTGATATGATGAGGGAGTGGATGAGCTGTTTAGTGGTTTCTGGGGTCAGGAACGTGCGGATTTTGGCGATGTTGCGGAGGTGGAGTCTGCATGTTGCGGAGGTGGAGTCTGCACGAGTTTGTTAAAGATTGGACTTGGGGCTGGAAGGATAGGTTGGAGTCCAGAATGACACCAAGTACTCTGGCCTGCGGGGCGGGTTTGATGGTGGCGTTGTTGGATGTGATAGAGAAGTCAATGGGGGGTGGTGTCCGGGCTGGGGAGAAGACAAGAAACTCGGTTTTGGAGAGGTTCAGTTTAAGGAAGTGGAGCGACATCCAGTCTGATATGTCGCTCAGTAGGTGTGTGATTCGGGCGGAGACCGAGGGGGTGAGGTGGGGGTTGAGAGATAGATTTGTGTGTCGTCGGCATAGAGGTGGTAGTTGAAGCCGTGAGAGTGTATGAGTTGGCTAAGGGAGGAGGTGAAGAAGGAGAAGAGAAGGGGCCTGAGAACAGAGCCTTGAGGGACCCCAACAGATGATCATGTAAATCTGGGTGCCTGTGCAGTTCCTGGTTGTGTTCACAAACGAGCGTCTCCTGCAACAGCCTCTTACCATGCGACTTGCTATAAAGTTAGAATGTTGCAGTCTGATCACAGGAGGAGAAGAGACGGAGGAAATGCTTCCTCCTGCCTGCAGCAGACTGATACCATCTCACTGCAACTGGAAATTAGGGATGGCATTTTATTGATTAGGCCTCATGCACATTGGGTGTTTTTACAGCGGCTGTTTTTGGCGTCAGGCGTTTTTTTCTACAGCCAGTAAACTCACCAACATGTTATCCTATGTGTCCATATACACATAGGCTGTAAGAGGACCAGCACTGGATTGCAAAGTGGTTGAGCCCATGGCAGACAGTGCAGTAGATAGGGTGGGCAGGGGCAGACTGACCATTTGGGCACTCGGACACTGCCCGAGGGCTGGGGTCAGTAGGGGGCCCCATGAAATGCCCCTAGTACCTTTTTATAGGTTTTTTTGGGTGTGCTTTGAGTGTGGGCAAGGACACAGGGGCCCCATGATCCCCTATTGCCCGGGGGCCCCATGAGTTGTCAGTCCGCCCCTGATCGCCTACATGCCCAGTGACCATGGGGTCTAAGTGTCTAGAATCTCAGCTGTCATTTGTCATGTCAGAAAAGAATCTGGTTAGTTAACCCCCCTGGAGGTATTCCCGAGTGTAGCTCGGGGTAAAGTTTCAGCACCACAAGCGGTAACCCCCCCTGAGCTACACTCGGGAATACACTGCAGCGTTGCTCCGGGATCCCTTCTGCACTTACCTTGTCCTGCGCTCCCGCGATGTCCCCCCTGCAGTGTCCCCGGTCATGTCCTCCGGCCGATGCCGGCATCTGTCTTCCGGGTTCTGTTCCCTGCGACGTCAGGACATACGGGGGACGGAACTGGCGGGAAATTTGAAAATGTAAAAAAGTGACATTCATTAAATTCACTAAAATCACATAGTATAACATTCCTGTATCAAACCATTTCACATACATTTTGTCCCGAGTGCTTTGTCCGGCGCCCTGCCTGCATTTTTACCGTTCTTTCTGCCTGGAAACTGAGAAACGTCCATGGCGTCCAAAAAGCGTCCCTTTAGGTCAGACGCGGTTTTAGACCGGCTAGAGAACAGCGATAGTAAATCAGAACCACTTGCAGAATTGAGTGATAATGATTCGTGGGGGAAATTCCTCATCAGACACTGAAAACGATTCTGCGACTTTGCTCAGTGATGTGCGAACTTGGCGCTCTATTTCACATTTCAGTGTTTTTGGTTCGATTATATTATTGAATTAAATTTATTTATTATATTATTATTTTTTATGATTATTTATTAAATTATAATTTATGATTTCCTGTTTCAAACGTTATCATCTCGGGATGTTTACTAGACTCTTGTTCGGACAGATTTCAGTGAGTTATTCCTAAAAATTACAGGCCTACAATAAAAAAATACATATTTCAATAGTCCAATCTTTAACAAGCTCATGCAGACTCCACCTCCGCAACATCGCCAAAATCCGCACGTTCCTAACCCCAGAAACCACTAAACAGCTCATCCACTCCCTCATCATATCACGACTCGACTACTGCAACTCCCTCCTCACTGGCCTGCCTCGCCGCTGGCTATCCCCGCTTCAGTCCATCCTGAATACGGCTGCCAGACTTATTCACCTTTCCAACCGCTCCATCTCTGCCACCCCCCTCTGCCAATCCCTCCACTGGCTTCCGATTGCCCAACGGATCAAAATCAAAATCCTAACACTGACGTACAAAGCCGTCCACCATACTGCCCCGAACTACATCACCGACCTAATATCCAAGTACCACCCAACATGCACACTCCGCTCCTCACAAGACCTCCTTCTCTCTAGTTCCCTGGTCTCCTCCTCCCATGCCCGCCTCCAGGACTTCTCCAGGGTGTCACCCATCCTCTAGAACTCCCTGCCCCAACCCATCAGATTATCACCTACTCTCCTCTCTTTTAGGCGCACCCTGAAAACCCATCTCTTCAGGGAAGCCTACCCCACCCCCTGCTAACTTTACCGACCTCCTCCACTCTTCCTACCACTCCATCCCCCACAGCTATCTCCTCCTGTGCCACCATCCCCTCCCTCCTAGATTGTAAGCTCCAAGGAGCAGGGCCCTCGATCCCCTCATGTTTTGCATTGTATTGGCATTGTTCTGTCACATGTTCTGTCCCCCTTTGTAATGTACAGCGCTGAGCGAACTATTGGCGCTTTATAAATACTGTATAATAATAATAATATTTCCATGCAAAAAAATGTACCGCTTTGAGCACAGAAATACTGACATAATCAGACCGCTAGGGAGGCTACAGAGGAGTATTTTAGCTGTAAAAATGCCCTAACTCTAGTAAATGTGGTAAAACGCAGCTATCTGGCGTTTATGAGCGTTTTTCAGCCTCAGGCTTTTGTGTGGAGTATAGTTTTGGTAAACAATGTTAAAAAACGTGAAAGCTGAAAAACTCTAAAAAAACACTAATGCAAAAACAGACTTGTGTCCGTTTACACCCGCCTACCTCCAATTGATCTGCCAAAAACAAAGGAAAGGGGATCTGTTCCTCTCCGTCTGCGTGGATCGGAGGGCAGTTGGGTAAATATGGATGCCCGGTCTGTTTATACGCGGCGGCCCGTAGAGCAGAGTGGGCTCTGTTCAGCATGGGATTGGTGGACGGATCCCTCGCTGAGAAAGTGGAGTTTTCCCCGCGTAGGAGGGGCCTTATGCCAAACTTCCTCTGCCATGAAACTCAACCCAACTAGAAGCAAGTTAAGGTTTGAAAACGTCTAGTCCTCTATATACTGATGTTCTGACCAGGGGCGGACTAACAACTCATGGGGCCCCCAGGCAATAGGGGATCATGGGGCCCCTGTGTCCTTGCCCAAACTCAAAAAAGCCTATGAAAAAGATACCAGGGGCATCTCATGGGGCCCCCTACTGACCCCTGGCCCTCGGGCAGTGCCCGAGTTTCCAAATGGTCAGTCCGCCCCTGGTTCTGAGATGTTGGATTACATGTGGGTCAGTCACACCATGGCCTTGGTAGGGTTCAGACCTTGCCTGGGACTAATGACACTGTACAGGGATCCATGGGACTGGAGTAGACCTGAAAATGAACTTAAAGTGTTACTAAACCCCCAACAGTACAATCAGTCTGTAGATGCAGTAAAGCATGCTTGTTATACTCACTGTGGAACCTAAGGGGTTAATCCTCTGCATTGTGTAAAAAGGCTGTTTGATCCTGTCTTCTCTGTCCCTCCTCTTGTTGAAATGACCACCTGATACAGACTGAATCCCTAGTCACATGCACATGCTCTGTTTGGTGTGTATTGCTAGAGAGGTTTTTTTTTTTTCTCGGGAGAGTGCATGTGATCAGTACAGGGCCAATTAGCACTGCCCAGACAGAGGGTCAAGGGTTTCACATCTTCCTAGAGCAGAAAGAAAACTCCTCCTACAAGCTTTAACCAGTGCTCTGCTGAAGTCACAAGACACAAAAATAATTGTATTTCCATGTTGTATGTACTGTGGGAGACCCGATAAAGTGAAAGCAGGGTCCTGGGAGACCAGATATAGTGAATGCAGGGTCCTGGGAGACCAGATATAGTGAATGCAGGGTCCGGGGAGACCTGATATAGTGAATGCAGGGTCCGGGGAGACCGGATATAGTGAATGCAGGGTCCAGGGAGACCAGATATAGTGAATGCAGGGTCCGGGGAGACCAGATATAGTGAATGCAGGGTCCGGGGAGACCGGATATAGTGAATTCAGGGTCCGGGGAGACCAGATATAGTGAATACAGGGTCTAGGGAGACCAGATATAGTGAATGCAGGGTCCGGGGAGACCTGATATAGTGAATGCAGGGTCCGGGGAGACCGGATATAGTGAATGCAGGGTCCAGGGAGACCAGATATAGTGAATGCAGGGTCCGGGGAGACCAGATATAGTGAATACAGGGTCTAGGGAGACCAGATATAGTGAATGCAGGGTCCGGGGAGAGTGTATATAGTGAATGCAGGGTCTAGGGAGACCAGATATAGTGAATGCAGGGTCCGGGGAGACCGGATATAGTGAATGCAGGGTCCGGGGAGACCGGATATGGTGAATGCGGGGTCCGGGGAGACCAGATATAGTGAATGCGGGGTCCGGGGAGAGCGGATATAGTGAATGCAGACTCCGGGGAGAGCAGATATATTGAATACAGGGTTCGGGGAGACCAGATAAAGCCCTGTCACACAGCACAGTCCTGTTTGTTTTGTTATTGTTCATTAACACTTACAGGTCTTGTATCTCCCATAGCCAGTGACTGGATAGTGAAAGGAGAAGCAGTAGACCGATGAACTTCTCTCTCTCTGTCACTCTGCTCTCTCCTCCTAAGCATGCTGCTTACGCTGCAGCACAACTGGTTGCCTTATGCTCCATGTACACGGGACGTTTTGATAATGCCGGTAACGTTAGCTGTGTAAAGTCACGTTAAAAAAGTTTTTTAGCGTTTTTGCATTAGCGTTTAGTGGCATTTTCACGTGTTTTTCCGCGTTTGCGGTTTTTAGCATTTTTTTTACCCCAAAAAAAGTCCCAAAATGCTGGTTTGTGCTATTTTACCGCGTTCCCTTGCAAATTCCAACTTTGCTTGCAAAGCAAACAGCCTAATTATCTTTAGTATATGTTTCTCTGTATGTCAGGATGAGGGTATACTTTGCAAAGTGAAACTTCACCACATTCACTAACCTCGGGGGCAACTTCCCTTGCAAAGGGAACAGCCAATTTACCGTTAGTAAATGTCTCTCTGTATGTCAGGATGAGGGTATATTTTACAAATTGAAACTTCACCACAATCACTAACCTCTGTGGCAAGTTCACCACATTTACTAAGCTCGGGGGCAATTCCCTTTGCTTTCAAAGCGAACAGCCTATTTACCATTAGTAAATGTTTCTTTGTATGTCAGGATAAGGGTATACGTTGGAAAGTGAAATTTCACCACATTTACTAAGTTCAGGGGCAACTTCCCTTGTAAAGCGAACAGCCTATTTACCTTTCTTTGTATGTCAGGATAAGGGTATACGTTGCAAAGTAAAACATCACCATATTCACTAAACTTGGGGGCAAATTCCCTTGCAAAGTGCAATTTCCTTTGCAAAGCAAATAGCCAATTTACCTTTAGTAAATGTTTCTCTGTATGTCAGAATAAGCGTATACCTAAAAAACTGAAACTTCACCACATTCACTAACCTCTGGGGCAAGTTCCATTGCAAAGTGCAATTTCCCTTGCAAAGTAAACAACCTATTTGCCTTTAGTAAATGCTTCTCTGTATGTCAGGATAAGGGTATACTTTGCAAAGTGAAACTTCACCACATTTACTAAGTTCGGAGGCAATTCACTTTGCTTTCAAAGCGAACAGCCTATTTACCGCTAGTAAATGTTTCAATGTATGTCAGGATAAGCGTATACCTAAAAAACTGAAACTTCACCACATTCACTAACCTCTGGGGCAAGTTCCATTGCAAAGTGCAATTTCCCTTGCAAAGCGAGCAGCCAATTCACCTTTAGTAAATTTTTCTCTGTATGTCAGGATGAGGGTATACTTAACAAATTGAAACTTCACATTCACTAAGCTCTGGGGGGGGGGGGGGCAAATCCCTTGTAAAGTGCAACTTCCCATGAAAAGTAAACAACCTATCTGCCTTTAGTAAATGTCTCTCTGTATGTTAGGATGAGGGTATACTTTGCAAAGTAAAACATCACCATATTCACTAAACTTGGGGGCAACTTCCCTTGTAAAGCGAACAGCCTATTTACCTTTGGTAAATGTTTCTCTGTATGTCAGGATAACTGTATACTTAACAAATTGAAACTTCACATTCACTAAAGTCAGGGGGGGGGGGGGGCGAAATCCCTTGCAAAGTGCAACTTCCCTTGCAAAGTAAACAACCTATCTGCCTTTAGTAAATGTCTCTCTGTATTCAGGATAAGGGTATACTTTGCAAAGTAAAACATCACCACATTTACTAAACTTGGTGGCAAATTCCCTTGCAAAGTGCAATTTCCTTTGCAAAGCGAACAGCCAATTTACCTTTAGTAAATGTTTCTCTGTATGTCAGGATGAGGGTATACTTAACAAATTGAAACTTCACATTCACTAAGCTCGGCGGGGGGGCGAAATCCCTTGTAAAGTGCAACTTCCCTTGCAAAGTAAACAACCTATTTGCCTTTAGTAAATCACCCCCACGGCATTTTTGTCCCCAATTACCACCCTTATAACATTTAAAACGACAAAAGTACAGAGGCATGTTTTTTCTATACTGCCAGCCTCGGAAATGTTCAAGGTTAGGCGGAGCCCCGGCTGGTTCCTAATCTGAACCCCGGAGTAAGAAGCAATAATAATAATTACTAGGAAGGCAATTTGCGTCTTCTCTGCCTCGGAGTAGCCGGGCCGATGTCTGCGGCTTTTCATAAACCTTGTATAGAGATACAAAGCTCTTTCTTCTGTATCCTCGGTACCACCAGCCATCAGCTCCCCCCTCCTGCCTGCACAATGCCGGCACCTATTAACTACCGCTGTTCTCCAAATGATATTATACAAGGTACAGCGTGTATTAGCGAGCCCTAAAAATATCAACAACTGCATTAGGATTCTGATAATTAATGGCAGGCATTATGCAAATGACAGCGTTCCGCCCTGTAAAATAATGACATTCCTTCGTTTTCAGCGTTGTTATGCAAAACAATGGCTGCAGGAAGATACATTGCTACGGAGATTTAAAGAAAAAACCTTCATGGGCGCAACAAAAGCGGTTCAGAGGAGGTGGCCGGGGAGGCAGAGATTACCCACGTCCAGGGGTGGACTGACCATTTGGAAACTCGGGCACTGCCCGAGGGCCCGGGGTCAGTAGGGGGCCCCATGAGATGCCCCTGGTACCTTTTTTCATAGGCTTGTTTGAGTTTATGCAAGGACACAGGGGCCCCATGATCCCCTATTGCCCGGGGGCCCCATGAGTTGTCAATCCACCCCTGCCCACTTCTTTCCTCAGTCATTTGTTTGATTTGTCTGTTCATTATTTTCACATATAGAATGTGTGCATTTACCAGTCAGACCGGGTCTGAGAAAACGGCTGTCTGTGTTATCCATAGGAACCAATCAGCTTCCTCTTCTAGCAGCCCAACATACGGGCAGCACAGTGGCTAAATGGTTAGCACTTCCGCCTGGCAGTACTTGGGTCGTTGGTTCAAATCCCAACCATGGCACCACCTGCCTGGCGTTTGCATGTTCTCCCTGTGCCTGTGTGGGTTTCCTCCCACACTCCAAAGACATGCTGGTAGGTTAATTGGATCCTGTCTAAATTGTCCCGCTGACAGCTCATCCTGGGATAGGACCAGGGTGGCTTCATAAAAAGTATGTATAGCAATCTCTTCTTTACAGGTTATATAGAATGGGGGTGGGGGTAGGTTTAGCATTAGCATGAAAAAAAAAAATAGCATAAGGGTCATTACTTTCTATAAATGCAATGTGTCCCTTGTGCTGATGGATGCGGCTTTAGTTGAAATCTTCCTCTTCTATGACTGTAGCACATCCTGCATGTCTTCTATGAATGAAAACTGACCTATGAATGGAGGATGGGCAGATGAATGAAAGGTCCTCCTCCTTCATTGACAGATCTTTTTTAATTCATAGAAGCTATTATTATTATTGTTATAATGGGCAGCACAGTGGCTAAATGGTTAGCACTTCCGCACGGCAGCACTAGGGCCGTTGGTTCGATTCCCAACCACAACACCACCTGGAGTTTGCATGTTCTCCCTGTGCCTGTGTGGGTTTCCTCCAGGTACTCCAGTTTCTTTCCACACTCCAAAGAAATGCTGGTAGGTTAATTGGCTCCTGTCTAAATTGTCCCTAGTATGTGTATGTATGAATGTGAGTTAGGGACCTTAGATTGTACACCCCTTGAGGGTTAGGGACCTTAGATTGTACGCTCCTTGAGGGTTAGAGACCTTAGATTGTACACCCCTTGAGGGTTAGGGACCTTAGATTGTACGCCCCTTGAGGGTTAGAGACCTTAGACTGTACGCCCCTTGAGGGTTAGGGACCTTAGATTGTACACCCCTTGAGGGTTAGGGACCTTAGATTGTACGCCCCTTGAGGGTTAGGGACCTTAGATTGTACGCCCCTTGAGGGTTAGGGACCTTAGATTGTACGCCCCTTGAGGGTTAGGGACTGATGTGAATGTACATATATATATATATATGTAAAGCACTGCGTACATTGATGGAGCTATATAAGTACCTGAAATAATTATACAGGATTTATATCGTGCCAACAGTTTGCTCTGCGCTTTACAATATAAAGGGAGGCAATACGACGACAATACAGTTCAATACAAGAGGGATAGGAGGGCCCTGATCTTGGGAGCTAACAATCTAAGAGCTATAGTACAACTTCTATGAATGGAGGAGGTGGGGGGGAGGAGTCAGCACTCTTGGTAAGTGTAAATGACAAGTCCCATGCACTATTAACCATCACTGCAGTGGAAGATTGTGGTGGCAGAGGAGGAAGATTTAAACAAAAGCAGAAGCCAGAAGCACAATGTCCCTTGTGCTTTTTTTGAGACTAAACTTAGGCTATAAACCTTTTTTTGTGTGTAAATTTTTTTTGTTGAAGTGAATTTTAATTATTCAAAATTAATCATAGTATAGTGTCAAACAGGACATATTAGCACATTATAACACATATCTCTTGGTAGGCCCATTACAAAATAAATAAAGAAATACATTAAAAAAAAGGTCTATGTTCGCTTTAATGACTGCACAATAAAAAATAAACTTGCATCTTTGAATATATATATATATATATATGTATATATATCACTTCTGCCTTGCAGTAATTGGGTCATGGGTACAATTCCCAACCTTGGCGCCTCCTGCATGGAGTTTGCATGTTCTCCCTGTGTTTGCGTGGGTTTCCTCCAGGTACTCCAGTTTCCTCCCACACTTCAAAGATATGCTGGTAAGTTAATTGGCTCCTGTATAAATTGTCCTAGTTTCATCCCTGGCCATGCGGGATCTCCTGCATGGTGGGGGTTGGGGAAAGACCTGGCAGAGAGAGAGAATTCATGGAAAAAAGACGGTTCATGCAATCGCCAAGGGTCAGATACGACTGAACAGATATATATATATATATATATATATATATATATATATATATATATATATAGTGACATTTTTTGGGGAGTTGCTTTGTTTAAATGAAGCCCTCACCAGTGAGTCCAGTCCACACCAGATGTGCTTTTTAAGGCTTGGTGGCCCACTTTTATTGAAACAGAAAGGAAAAAGCTTACAGCAGTCAATATCCCTTGCCGGGGTTTCCATCATCAACAAAATATGCAGTAATGTTCAGCCTCCTGGCTCTCTTTGGCAGCACCGTTGCTCAGGCCTCGTGCCTTGGTCCTCCTGACCACCTAACACAAGGTGCCCATCAACAAACACTGTACCTCCATCACCTTCCCGCTGCCCTGGCCCTCAGGCTTGGGTCTCTCTCTCTGTCCTGTCCCAGATTGCACCACTCTTGTTGCTCCCTTGCAACCACATGGACTCCTCGGGAGGGTGGATCCAAGAACCCCATTACTGACTCTCCTAAAAACCCAGTGAGCCAGTTCTCTGCAAAACCTGGTCCAGACTGCCTCCTGAGACTTGAGGCCATGATATCCCTTTGTTTAGCTGTGGACCTACACTAACATCAAGAAGACAATCAAAATAGTTCCTGGTCACATGATTATTATGACAGCCACTCATATATCTAGTACAGGGGTTAGAGAAAGACAGCACCCCCCCCCCCCCATTCATGCAACTGAATGCCGCAACCTCATTCCCCCAGCTTCTGAACGCAGGAATGTGGATGGAAAATGAAATGAGGGATACGCGCCATAGTCTGTTAGTTTAGAATTCTGTTCAGCATATAGCAGAGCAGCAATCAGCACTCGGGAAGACTATGTCCTCTAATAAAATGAATAATAGATGCTCAATATAATGAAGATTGCTTCTTGTCTGTGGCATTTCAGTCTCCTGCAGCAGAAACAGGTGAGAATGCAGGACCGCATATCCATATTTACTTCATTGTCACACACAATTCCTAAGAATCAGCCGCAGCTTCAGAGATAAAAGGGAAGTGGTGATAAATCTTATTCTGTCAATCCTATGATTGGGAAAATGTGACATTGAAGGGCCAGTCCACCCGAAATTAGTTACAGTTTTGGCGGATGATGGAGAGTTAATCTACATAAAGACCAACTCCAACTTAGAAATAGTCCTCTAGTACCATCTCTGGCTGCAATACCCACCCTCAGGGGCTGAATGACAAATCATGGGGCCCCTGGGCAATAGGGGATCATGAGCCCCCTGTGTCCTCACCCACACTCAAACCACAGCCAGAAAAGCCTATGAAAGGTACCGGGGGCATCTCACGGTGTCCCCTACTGACCCTGGGCCCACGGGCAGTGCCCAAGAGCCCAAATGGTCAATCCGCCCCTGCCCACCTTACCTACTGCACTGTCTGCCATGGGCTCAACCACTTTGCAATCCAGTGCTGGTCCTCTTTCGGGTTAAATGGCACCCAGCATCCTTCCTCTGAGTGCAGGGCACCACTGACATATCTCTGTGACAGAATGCCTATCCCCCGGATTGGGTGATTCCGTCAGAGAACAGCTTCCTCGCTGCTGGAACACAGGACCAAGGTATTATAGCTGGGCATTGCACCCAATACTAGGAGACACTAGCGTAGGTGCCAAACAGGAACTACTTTAATGAACAAGAACACAGATTTTATATACTTTAGAAATAGGGGCAGTCCCCACATACACAATAAAACCAAATATTACATATTAACATAACACATAAACATCACACATCCCACAATGGATTGGTAACAAAGTAAAGTGGACACAACACTAATCAC
This sequence comes from Staurois parvus, assembly GCF_062004578.1. Taxonomy (NCBI): domain Eukaryota; kingdom Metazoa; phylum Chordata; class Amphibia; order Anura; family Ranidae; genus Staurois; species Staurois parvus. Next base: position 1,029,355 of record NW_028317891.1, read on the forward strand.
ATCTCCAAGAAGATTAGCAGACAGACAGAAACAATTGGTGACTCAATTAATAATGGGAATGGACACCTTGGAGGCACACAGTGGGGGAAAGACAGTAAACACATCACACCTTAATAAACAGATTACACATAACAAGAAAGAGTCCTCAGCATCAGGTTGTATTGAGCTGATTATATTAATATCTGCTCCCAGCAGGGGCGTACTGACAACTCATGGGGCCCCCGGGCAATAGTGGATCATAGGGCCCCTGTGTCCTCGCCCACACTCAAACCACACCCAAAAAAGCCTATAAAAGGTACCAAAGGGCATCTCATGGGGCCCCCTACTGACCCCGGGCTCTCGGGCAGTGCCCGAGTTCCCAAATGGTCAGTCCGCCACTGGCTCCAAGTCTCTGAGAATAGGAAGAGGTTGTTGAAGCAGTCAATGCTGGTTAGGGAACAGATACCCCAAATCTGTATCCTGGTCCTCCAGTTTTCAGAGTCTGTAAGTTTTGGGGAGACATGGACTTGAATCCAAAGCAAACTACTTAAAAGGTCCCCCAGGCACATATCTCCCAAAGAATAGAGCCCCCTCAGATGGCAGAGCCATGGCCAGTAGGCAAGAGGCTAGCCTGCAGTCCCCTCCAAAAGACCCTGTCCTAGTTGGGTCTGTCACAATCTTCTATGGGCATCACTATGGTGCTGTGCAGTGATGCAGCCAATGGGGCTAAAGCCATGAAGTCTGCAATGGTCTCTGGATCATTAATAACCCCTAGAGCCAAACAAGACCATGTACTTCATGTGAATAGATTGTAGACATCCGAATAAGGTAAGTATAAGAAATAAATGTTGGGCATGGGGGGCATCCAGGTAGGGACATAGGAGGCATGTTATGGCAAGGGTGGAGCTGGGCTTTTAATGGCTTCTTCTATCTCTTGTGGACCAGTGAGATAATCTGCAACTGAGAATTTCCAGAATTTAAAGTCAGCATGGCAGCTTCAATGTCTGGGAAAGTTTCCTTTACCTGAGACTTGAGGTCATGGTGTTCCCTTGTATAGCCGTGGCCCTACATTAACACCAAGAAGCCAATCAAAATTCATCCTGTTCACATGATTACTATTACTATTACTATTACTATGACAGCCATGCTATGGCTTTGTGTATATTAGTGTTTCTCAAACTATTCTATGTGACCCCCCAGGATTTGGGCCCCTGTCCAGATTCAATTACCACTGAAAAAGATTACCACTTACACACTTGACCTGTTAAATAGAATGTATGTCTTTTATTTATAATAATTAGTAATGTAATACACAATGGCATACACAATTTAACCCTTAACGTAAAGTATTTGTTGATTAATACAACCCTTGGGTATGAGCAAGTTTTTAATGTCGGGTTCTATTGCAGTGAGTAATAGGATCGCCTATGTTTAATAGGATCAGGGGGCTGTGCATTTGGGTGACAAAAAAAACGAACCCAACTGAAATCTTATTCCATAAAGCATGATGTGAAAAATGCCATGCAAAACAGTTTATCTATGGAAACTGATTTGGAAATTGTACTGTTTACCCAAAAAAGTTGGTCTTGTTCAGGGGCGGACTGACCATTTGGAAACTCAGGCACTGCCCGAGGGCCCGGGGTCAGTAGGGGGCCCCATGAGATGCCCCTGGTACCTTTTTCATAGGCTTTTTTGAGTTTGGGCAAGGACACAGGGGCCCCATGATCCCCTATTGCCCGAGGGCCCCATGAGTTGTCAGTCCGCCCCTGGTCTTGTTTGACTTCTGTAGATTGATGTACAGTTCTTGCAGTGTAACGTCAAAGTCAGCAGCATTTGCCAAAAATTGATCAAGAAGATGTTATTTGCAATAGGAAAAATTCTGCTATTCTCTCCCCCTCCCCCTCCTTCCCTGGGTACATGTTTTTTTGTTTTTTTTCACTGTGGACGCCAGCTGAAAACGCTGGAACAGAATGCAACAGGAGGCTTGGGAACAGCCATGTTGTCACAGAAAGTGTAATAAAAATATATTAAAAAAATATTAAAAATTATCCAAATTATGGATACTATATGAACATATACTATATTGACAAAAGTGTTGAGATGCCTGTCTTTCCACGCACATGACCTTTAATGGCCTCCCCGTCTTAGTCCGTAGGGTTCAATATTGAGTTGGCCCTGCCCTTTCCACACACATGAACTGTAATGGCCCCCCAGTCTTAGTCCGTAGGGTTCAATATTGAGTTGGCCCCGCCCTTTCCACACACATGAACTGTAATGGCCCCCCAGTCTTAGTCCGTAGGGTTCAATATTGAGTTGGCCCCGCCCTTTGCAGCTATAACAGCTTCAACTCTTCTGGGAAGGCCGTCCACAAGGTTTAGGAGGGTGTCTATGGGAAGGTTGGACCATTCTTCCAGAAGCACATTTGTCAGGTCAGGCACTGATGTCGGGGGAGGAGGCCTGGCTCGCGGTCTCCGCTCTAATTCATCCCAAAGGTGTTCTATGGGGTTGAGGTCAGGACTCTGTGCAGGACAGTCAAGTTCCTCCACCCCAAACTGGCTCCTCCATGTCTTTATGGACCTTGCTTTGTGCACTGGTGCGCAGTCATGTTGGAACAGGAAGGGGCCATCCCCAAACTCTTCCCACAAAGTTGGGAGCATGAAATTGTTCAAAATGTCATGGTATGGTGATACCCTAAGAGTTCCCTTCACTGGAACTAGGGGGCCAAGCCCAACCCCCGAAAAACAACCCCGCACCATAATCCCCCCTCGAACAAAATTTACACTTAGAGCAATGCAGTCAGGCAAGTACCGTTCTCCTGGCAACCTCCAAACCCAGACACGTCCATTGGATTGCCAGACAGAGAAGTGTGATTTGTTACTCCAGAGAACACTTCTCCACTGCTCTAGAGTCCAGTGGTGGCATGCTTTACACCACTGCATCCGCCGCTTTGCATTGCACTTGGGGATTCCGATTTGGGTGGAAGCGGAAAGGCATTGTAAGGAAACAAAAGAAACAGAATGAAGGGGAGGTAAACAAATAGGGAGAATAGAAGGGAGAGAGGTGAAAGATAACAAAAGATAGGGGTAGACGGAATAAAGGAGGAAGAAGAGGTAGAAGAAATGAAGGAGGAGGAAGAGGTAGAAGGAATGAACAAGAAAGAGATAGAAGTATTGGAGAAAAAAGTAGAAGAAATAATGGCGGAGGACAATCGAAGGAGGAAGAAGAGGTAGAAGTAATGAAAGACGTGGAAGAAAAAATATAAATGAAGAAATAAAGGAGGAGGAAGAGGTAGAAGAAACAAAGGAGGAGGAAGAGGTAGAAGAAACAAAGGAGGAGGAGGAAGAAATAGAGAAAAAATGGAGGAGGAAGAGGTAGAACGAATGAAGAAGAAAGAGACAGAAGGATTGAAGAAGAAAGTAGAAGGAATAATGGAGGAGGACAAATGAAGGAAGAAGAAGAGGTAGAAGAAATGATGTATGTGGGAGAAAAAATATAAATGAAGGAATAAAGGAGGAGGAGGAGGTAGAAGACATAAAGGAGGAGTAAGTGGTTCAAGAAATGAAGGAGGAGGAGGAGGTAGAAGGAATGAAGAAGAAGAAAGTGATAAAAGGATTGAAGAAAGTAGAAGGAATAATAGAGGAGGACAATGATGGAAGAAGAAGAGGTAGATGGAATGAAGGGTGTGGGAGAAAAAATATAAATGAAGGAATAAAGGAAGTGGAAGAGGTAGAAGACATAAAGGAGGAATAAGTGGTACAAGAAATGAAGGAGGAGGATGAGGAAGAAGGAATGAAGAAGAAGAAAGTGATAGACGGATTGAAAAAAGTAGAAGGAATAATGGAGGAGGACAAATGATGGAAGACAAAGAGGTAGAAGGAATGAAGGGTGTGAGAGAAAAAATATATATGAAGGAATAAAGGAAGTGGAAGAGGTAGAAGACATAAAAGAGGAGTAAGTGGTACAAGAAATGAAGGAGGAGGATGAGGTAGAAGGAATGAAGAAGAAGAAAGTGATAGACGGATTGAAGAAAGTAGAAGGAATAATGGAGGAGGACAAATGATGGAAGAAGAAGAGGTAGAAGGAATGAAGGCTGTGGGAGAAAAAATATAAATGAAGTAATAAAGGAGGAGGAAGAGGTAGAAGACATAAAGGAGGAGTAAGTGGTACAAGAAACAAAGGAGGAGGATGAGGTAGAAGGAATGAAGAAGAAGAAAGTGATAGACGGATTGAAGAAAGTAGAAGGAATAATGGAGGACAAATGATGGAAGAGGAAGAGGTAGAAGGAATGAAGGGTGTGAGAGAAAAAATATAAATGAAGGAATAAAGGAAGTGGAAGAGGTAGAAGACATAAAGGAGGAGTACAAGATGGAGGAAGAGGTAGAAGGAATGAAAGAGAAGGAAGAGATAGACTGATTGAAGAAGGAGCTAGAGGGAATAATGGAAGAGGACAAATGAAGGAGGAGGAAGAGGTAGAAGAAATCGAGCAGTAAGAAGTAAAAGGAATGAAGAAGAAGAAAGAAGGAACGCGAGAGGCAAAAGAATTAGAAGACAGGAAGGAAAGAGGAGGAAGAGGTAGAAAAAATGAAAGAGGAAGAATAATAAATAGAAATAAAGAGCTGGAAGGAATGAAGGAGAAGGAAGAGATAGAAGAAAAAGAGAAGACGGAAAAGGTGGACCGAATGAAGGAGGAAGAATAGGTAAAAGGAATGAATGAAGAAGAAATAAGAATGTGAAGAAGAGGATGAGAAAAGGGGAGAGCAGAAAATGGAAAGTGAAAGAATGAAGACTTGAAAACAGGAGACAACAGGTTGGTAAGAATATTCTTACAAAAATGATAACAAATATATTTTAATGAAGATTTTGGATATACGAACACATTAACACATACATTGTCCTTTGTGGCTCAGAATTCCAGTGCGAAATGTCCTTTTTACCGCTATGAGCTCCAATCTAGAGCACGACCCCAAATACCCCCATTCTAATAATTCACAAGTTCCCCAACAGCTGGGGAGTCAAAGGTGGCTGAGCAACGCTATTGTAGAAGCCACCTAATTCTCTGCAGCCATTACAATGGGTAACACAGAACAGTGTGTCACACACACAGGGGACAATGGTCCTTTCAGTTTACACACCTCTGTGCGAGAATTACTTTGGGGGGGATTTCATAGATTGAGCGGTCACGGTCGTGACAGAACATAATATTAGAGAAAATAACAGCTATCAGCTTTGCCTTCTGCTGCACGCTGGTCGCATAGTTATGCAAATATCACAATTTACAGTGGAGAAATTAGAACCTTTAAAAAAGGAGTCAGTCCTCATTTGATTTTATTGCTTTTATTCCCATTCGTGTCCCACGGTAGTTTTTTTTATTTTTTTTTAGCTTTTTTTTTCTAGAGGACTGGAGCAATAATGAAGAAGGATTGTGTCTGGTGCAGCAGTCACCATGGGTCTGACCTCCTTAACATTTCATGTACAAATGGGGCTAAGAAAGGCTGCTGCCAAATTAGCCATTACCTCCCACCGAGCCAGCGCTCCTGCGCCATTATTCACGGAGACCCTACTGGGAGCAGCTGAGGCCGGGGACTGTGAGAGAGAGACAACCACTACAACATGTCCTTGTTAACTGCTTCAGCCCCATCACGACGCACCTACGATACGGATGGGAAGAAGAAAAATCCCAGACTCCCAGGGTCTGTGGGAATGTAAATTGCACCCCTTCATCATTAAACATGGCCATTTTAAAGCACACCTGTAATTTGGTAGAAAACATATTGCTGAGAAGGATAGGGCAGGTGGCCCTGGTACTTGGTTATTCCAAATTACGAAGCTTTCCGTGTATTTTGGAAGAAAATCCTTTGGAAGGCCTGAGTGTCTCCAAACTGTTAGCCTGTTCCCATGGCAGCAATGGCAGGTTAGTCTGAGGGAGACCAAGGTGTGACGGGCTCAACTGTCAATCTGCATTACAGAACATTGTTGTAACTGATTGCAAACTCTTTTTAAAATTTTTTTACAGAGAACCTTAATAAAACCATACAGATCACTCATCAGAGGCAAGAAGTACATTTTTTTTTCTGGGAGGCTGGCTTAAAGCATTTGCAAAGTCCATTTTTGTATTTTAACCTCTTCACGTCGGCCACACACAAATGTGCGGCCTCCCGGCGTCTGGGCCTAGACACTGAGCGGCCGCACATTTGCATGCAATTAAAAAAGGACATATGTGCTGAGAGTGCTCCCAGCACACATGTCCGGTACTCCTGGAAAGGTCCTAATCTCCTCTTTGGATCGGGACCTTTTCCGATCATGTGACCGTCGTGACGGTTCATCACGGCGGTCACATGACACTAAACTCCACCCGTGATGGTTCATCACGGCGGTCACATGACACTAAACTCCACCCGTGACGGTTCATCACGGCGGTCACATGACACTAAACTCCACCCCACCACCCGGCTTCTGGAACCCTTAAAGGGCCAGGAGGCGCCGGCGTGAAGGGGTTAACCTCCCTGGCGGTCTGATTATGTCAGTATTCCTGTGCTCAAAGCGGTACATGGTTTTCAATTAGAAATATGTCGTTTTTTTTATTGTAGGCCTGTAATTCTTAGGAATAACTCACTGAAATCTGTCCGGACAAGAGTCTAGTAAACATCCCGGGATGATAAAATTTTAAACACGAAATCATAAATTATAATTTTATAAATAATCATAAAAAAAAAAAATAATATAATAGTAATAAATTTAATTCAATAATGTAATCAAACCAAAAACACTGAAATTTGAAATAGAGAGCCAAGTTCGCACATCGCTGAGCTGCGTTTTACCACGTTTACCAGAGTTAGAGCATTTTTACAGCTAAAATACTCCTCTGTAGCCTCCCTAGCGGTCTGATTATGTCAGTATTTCTGTGCTCAAAGCGGTACATTTTTTTGCATGGAAATATGTATTTTTTTTACTGTAGGCCTGTATTTTTTAGGAATAACTCACCTAAATCTATCCAAACAAGAGTCTAGGATAAAATTTAAAACACAAAATCATAAATTATAATTTAATAAATAATCATAAAAAATAATAATAATATAATAATAATAAATTAAATTCAATAATATAATCAAACCAAAAACACTGAAATGTGAAATAGAGCGCCAAGTTTGCTCATCACTGAGCTCAGTCGAAGAATCGTTTTCAGTGTCTGATGAGGAATTTTCCCCACGAATCATTATCACTCAATTCTGCAAGTGGTTCTGATTTACTATCGCTGTTCTCTAGCCGGTCTAAAACCGCGTCTGACCTAAAGGGACGCTTTTTGGACGCCATGGGCGTTTCTCAGTTTCCAGGCAGAAAAAACAGTAAAAATGCAGGCAGGGCGCCGGACAAAGCACTCGGGACAAAATGTATGTGAAATGGTTTGATACAGGAACGTTATACTATGTGATTTTAGTGAATGTCACTTTTTGACATTTTTAAATTTCCCGCCAGGTCCGTCCCCCCGTACGTCCCGACGTCGCAGAGAACGGAACCCGGAAGACAGATGCCAGCATCAGCCGGAGGACATTGCCGGGGACACTGCAGGGGGGACATCGCGGGAGTGAAGGACAAGGTAAGTGCAGAAGAGATCCCAGAGCAACGCTGCAGTGTATTCCCGAGTGTAGCTCAGGGTTACCTCTTGTGGTGCTGAAACTTTACCCTGAGCTACACTCAGGAATACCTCCAGGGGGGTTAAGGCACAAAATGTTTTGGCTTTAAAACCATCTGTCAAAAACCTGGACAATATTCCATAAACTGAGCTAATAGTAAAGGTGGCCTTACATCAGCAAAATTTTGTGTGAAAAAATTCTGGAACATTCATTTGATTTTCTAATAGTTAACAGGGTGGAATTGACGATAATTTTCAAACACAGTGATGAGGAAAATCAAGGGAGAAGGACAGAATTTTTTTCCTGGAAGGAACAAATTTCTGAATGTGAGTTTTTTTGAGAAACATGACACTTATTGGAACAAAGGTCAACTTATGAGCTAAAGGGGGCCTCAAATGTGGCATATATACTATAGGTAGTTATTAAGAGGTTGTTAATTAAGTTATCGTGTCACCCAATGTTTGGTTTCCATTCAGTAGCCAAAAAAGGCATTCAAAAAAAGGGGGTTTGTGAAAAGAGATTCACAGAAAAGCGGCTACATTATGAACAGACCGTGACACTCAGAAAATTTTCCAAAAATTATGCTTTATTACACAGATATAAATATGACATATGGGCATTCGCCCTGGTTTACCATCACCTCAGTATGAGACAATAACACACAGACCTAAAACCATATAAAATGACATCAAGACCGGTCTAAATGTATGTGCAACAGAGAAAGTGACTACAAGAGTCTAATATCTCTGTAGTACAAACACATAGGTAAATACTTCCCAAAAGAGGTGTATCCAAAAATTATACCATAGGTATACCATAATATTAAATAATGAATTTACACCAATATCATAATGGTGAATCCCGAACAGGGAATTCAAAAATTATACTATGGATATACGTATATCACATGTATGAAATGCAGTAAGCACAATAAGCGTGAAGAGGGGAACAGTAAGCCTCAGGCCTGTTTGGAAAAAGACATAAATGTCAAATATATGATGCAATACATTCCTGTGCCGGCACACGTGGTTGGGGCCCGTTCATCTGTAATGTGAACAGCTGTGTCATAAAGCTCTTGAATGGAAATAAGCCCCATTTATTCCCAGGATGGGAGAAAAGGTGCATAGAACGGAACCCGGAAGACAGATGCCAGCATCAGCCGGAGGACATTGCCGGGGACACTGCAGGGGGGACATCGCGGGAGTGAAGGACAAGGTAAGTGCAGAAGAGATCCCAGAGCAACGCTGCAGTGTATTCCCGAGTGTAGCTCAGGGTTACCTCTTGTGGTGCTGAAACTTTACCCTGAGCTACACTCAGGAATACCTCCAGGGGGGTTAAGGCACAAAATGTTTTGGCTTTAAAACCATCTGTCAAAAACCTGGACAATATTCCATAAACTGAGCTAATAGTAAAGGTGGCCTTACATCAGCAAAATTTTGTGTGAAAAAATTCTGGAACATTCATTTGATTTTCTAATAGTTAACAGGGTGGAATTGACGATAATTTTCAAACACAGTGATGAGGAAAATCAAGGGAGAAGGACAGAATTTTTTTCCTGGAAGGAACAAATTTCTGAATGTGAGTTTTTTTGAGAAACATGACACTTATTGGAACAAAGGTCAACTTATGAGCTAAAGGGGGCCTCAAATGTGGCCCCTGACATCACCAAAGAGCCACACATAATGTTCAGTATATGTAATGCTTGAGAGGACTGTCAGAAACTGCAGACCTAGTAAAAGAAATGAGCGTCAGAGAGTGTGGACGTGCTACATTTTTGGCTGCAGAAGACAATCCAAAACTAGGAACGTTACTTGAGGCTGGTGGAGATCAATGCTATTACCCTAATCAATGTTCCCACTACAGACTGCTGAGGTCCAAGGACTGCACATTATATGCCAAAGGGCTGTAGGTTAAGCCGGGACTTTTCGTAAAGCGCATGTGCATTCCAAAATCAAATGTAGAATTCAAACCATTGGCATAGCAATTGAACAAAAATTATTTCAAGGCGTTGTTATGAAAGTTGACAAGGCCATAAAGGGACCATTGAATGCTCTGACAAATTAGTTTTCTAAAATTTATTATGAACATTTGAACAAAATTCTATGGGTGTATGGTCAGATTCAGTCATATTCAATTGGACTTGTTCTGTAACTCTGAAGACGTTTCACCACCCAACCAAGTAGCTTCCTCAGATACTTCCACGGCTATCTCAATTTTTACCAAACAGTTCTGCAGCAATATGATGAAACACTTTTAGGGGGTTTCAGTTTGTGGCTAATTTATTACCGTCTAAGGTCCAAGGGCGGACTGACAACTCATGGGGCCCCCGGGCAATAGGGGATCATGGGGCCCCTGTGTCCTTGCCCACACTCAAAAAAGCTTATAAAAAAGGTACCAGGGGCATCTCATGGGGCCCCCTACTGACCCCGGGCCCTGGGGCAGTGCCCGAGTTTCTAAATGGTCAGTCCGCCCCTGCTAAGGTCTAAGGTATAAGTAGTAAAGCACAAAAGTATGAAACCTGAGGAAGCTAATTGGATTTTAGGAAAAAAAGTCCTAATCCCTACAGAACATGTCCAGTTAAAGACAATGGGAAATACAGCACAGCTATAGATGACCAAAGACATTAGATCTTCAACATGTAACCAGGGGTGGACTGACAGCTTATGGGGCCCCCGGGCAATAGGGGATCATGGGGCCCTTATGTCCTTGCCGACACTCAAACCACACCCAAAAAAGCCTATGAAAGGTACAAGGGGCATCGCATGGAGCCCCCTACTGACCCCGGGCCCAAATGGTCAGTGCGCCCCTGCATGTAACCCAGGGCGTCTCAGGCAGGGTTCCATGGATATCTAGGATTCCTAGGAGTTCCTTGACTAATGAGCAATTTCTGCCTCTCAGACAAGTTCCTACTGACACCTTTGATCCTTTTAGCAATCTGTAGGGGGGTAATTCTTCCCAATGGACACCAGTGTAAGGAGCATTCTTCCCACTGACCATCACACCAATGTATCATGAGGTGTTGATATATAATCATTTTTAGCAAGGGTTCCCTGAGACCGGAATGTTATTTCAAGGATGAAAAAAATTGTTATTTCCCTGTTGAAAAGGTTGAGAAAGGCTGATCTGACTGGTGCAACTGAAGAACAGTTTTGGGAATTTCTCTGCAAAAATTACATTGGAGATTTCACCAAGCCATAAAAGTGGACAATTAATTTAATAAAAGGGATGGAACAGGAGGACTTATAATAAAAGGTTAGAAAAACTGTGCTTGTTTGGCTTGGACAGGGATGACTCAGAGGTGATCTAATTAATATGTACAAATATATCCAAGGTCAAAATAAACATTTGGAAGATAAACTGCTTTATTCCAAGGACTATACCAAAGGACAACTGTACATGATGGAATTCTTTCCATTTTACTTTTTGAAATCCCATGATTGATTCTGCTTTTACCACCTTCTATGGCAAGGCATTACACAACCTATTTTGCAGTTTTCAAGTTAAGATTTACTATTTTCTATGAAGCATGTAGAAATGTTAATTGTGCTTATCACAATTTTTCCCATATATAGAGGTGCACTTTATGTTCCTAGGCAGGAGCGGACTGACAACTCATGGGGTCCCCGGGCAATAGAGGATCATGGGGCCCCTGTGTCCTTGCCCAAACTCAAAAAAGCCTATGAAAAAGGTACCAGGGGCATCTCATGGGGCCCCCTACTGACCCCGGGCCCTCGGGCAGTGCCCAAGTTTCCAAATGGTCAGTCCGCCCCTGATCACGGTACAGTTACCAGCAGTGATACCTTGTGTTACCCTGTGTCCTTGCCCAATCTCAAAAAAGCCTATGAAAAAGGTACCAATGGCATATCATGGGGCCCCCTACTGACCCCGGGCCCTCGGGCAGTGCCCGAGTTTCCAAATAGTCAGTCCGCCCCTGATCACGGCACAGTTACCAGCAGTGATACCCTGTGTTACCCTGTGTCTTTGCCCAATCTCAAAAACGCCTATGAAAAAGGTACCAGGGGCATATAATGGGGCCCACTACTGACCCCGGGCCCTCGGGCAATGCCCGAGTTTGCAAATGGTCAGTCCGCCCCTGTTCCTAGGCACTCCTGTACCTGCAGCATCATATCTGTATAGTTCTGCAGTCAGCAAAGCTCATGTTCCCTACTGAATTGTCAGGAGCGTGCTGGACCTCTGCAGAGAGATCACTGCTTTTTCACAGACAGAAAGGGTCCTTCTTTACAATATGATGGCAGGGAAAGGCTTTTGCTGTGGCTGCTTTTTAAAGAAAACCAACTGTAACCTGTCCATAGATGCCTTATGCCCTGCTGAACCGGCTAAATTTCAATCCATCTATGGCCAGCTTTGAACACCTTTTGTTTGTATGCCTCTGGAATGCATTTAGCTCATTTGAACTTATAGCGGTACTGAAGTCCAATAATTTAAAAAAAAAAAGGCGGTTCAAGCCATAGTGAGCTAGGCACCACATACTAGCCCATTATGACAGACTTACCTTACAACAAAGCTCTCCATTGGCGCGCTGTCACCACTGTCAGCACTTCCATCTTCATCCAGTCTTTCTTCCGAGTTTGGGCTCTCCAGCTGTTTGAATGGCCAGGCTACGTTGACATCACAGAGGAATCTTGGTCGCCGCAAAGAGCTCTCAATGGATGGCATACTCAAGGGTGCCATCCATTCAGAGTGCAGCGTGAATGCACCAGTGGCGTCACCGGCTCCTACAAAATGTGAATATCTCCTAAAAGGTACACAAGCAGAAGATGTTCACTGAACCTACAGGTAAGTCCTATTATAGACTTACCTGTAGGTACAAGTCATACCCAGGGGCGGACTGACAACTCATGGGGCCCCCGGGCAATAGGGGATCATGGGGCCCCTGTGTCTTTGCCCAAACTCAAAAAAGCCTATGAACAGGGGCGGACTGACCATTTGGAAACTCGGCACTGCCTGAGTTTCCAAATGGTCAGTCAGCCCCTGGTCATACCGTTTTAAAATTAATTTAAGCTTTAACCTCCCTAGCGGTCTGATTATGTCCATATTTCTGTGCTCAAAGCGGTACATTTTTTTGCATGGAAATATGTATTTTTTTTATTGTAGATCTGTAATATTTAGGAATAACTCACTGAAATCTGTCCGGACAAGAGTCTAGTAAACATCCCGGGTATGTTACAATTTGAAACACAAAATCATAAATTATAATTTAATAAATAATCATAAAAAATAATAATATAATAATAATACATTTAATTCAATAATATAATCAAACCAAAAACACTGAAATGTGAAGTATAGCGCCAAGTTCGCACATCGCTGAGCAAAGTCGCAGAATCGTTTTCAGTGTGTGATGAGGAATTTCCCCCACGAATCATTATCACTCAATTCTGCAAGTGGTTCTGATTTACTATCGCTGTTCTCTAGCCGGTCTAAAACCGCTTTTGACCTAAAGAGACGCTTTTTGGACACCATGGACATTTCTCAGTTTCCAGGCAGAAAGAACAGTAAAAATGCAGGCAGGGCGCCGGACAAAGCACTCGGGACAAAATGTATGTGAAAAGAAATGCCCGTAGCGGATAATAAAGAATGAAAATAGCGCAGGGCATGCATGACTAGGCCCCAGAGTGGTGAAGGGGAACGGAAAGGGTTAAAGTTAGCTCCAGGGGGTTGGGATTTGATTGTGGGGTTATCTGGTTGGCAGAGGTGGAGTGTAGGTGGGGTCTGCGGCACCTTAGGGTGGGGGGTTCTGTGGAGGGGGCGTCAGTGGAGCTGGACGTGAGGAAGGATCATAGCTTCCCTCCCGCCCTCCCTGTTTTGTTGGGTATCGGGTCCCTTCCGGGGGAAGGAAAGGGAAAAAAAAAAAGGGGGTTATGTTGGTTCACGGGCGGTGGTTGGTCTTTGGAGGCGGTTCTCATCTTGGAAGGTAAAACAATGGTGTGGGACCCATCGGTGGTATGGGGTGCCCGGTGGACATTCCCAGTTAACCAAGGTTTAACTGGAAAGTGGTGGTGCTGCACTGCGGACGGTATGGTTGTCTCCGAGCTGGTTGGTTGCGGCTGGAGGCCTAGTGTATAGGGTTGTCCGCAGGTGCATTTCGGATCGTTTGGGGGTGCCTTCGAAGACCAACAACAATTCTTTGGTTTCCATTATAAGGAACGGCTGATGTATTTAAAATGTGAGTTGTTAATAAAAGGCCATGTTGGCCATTTTACTCCAAAATGGTGTCATGTTTTTTGTAAAGTATAATTGGTTAAGGGGTGGGGAGTGGTATGGATCGGTAATGGTGGAAGTAGGAGTGGACAAGCCTATCTATGGTGCAATAGTCATGGTTTGATACAGGAATTTTATACCATGTGATTTTAGTGTATTTAGTGAATGTCACTTTTTGTCATTTTTAAATTTCCCGCCAGTTCCATCCCCCGTACGTCCTGACGTCACAGGGAACGGAACCCGGAAGACAGATGCCAGCATCAGCCGGAGGACATTACAGGGGACACTGCAGGAGGGACATCGCGGGAGTGCAGGACAAGGTAAGTGCAGAACAGATCCCGGAGCAACGCTGCAGTGTATTCCCGAGTGTAGCTCGGAATTACCGCTTTTGGTGCTGAAACTTTACCCCGAGCTACACTCGGGAATACCGCCAGGGAGGCTACAGAAACTTTAAGGGGAAATTGCTATCTGACTATATGAGAAGACATCTCCTGGGGTTCATCTTACATGTCCGTTCAATATATTCCCAAAAATAGGACACGGATTAGAGTTATGCTGATTTGTGGCTGTAATTTCCTACCAGCTGATTTGAATTGCAGCCCTAAGTAATTGTGGCCTACAAGAAAAACACACAGGGAAACCAAGAATATCCCCACCACATTTTCTCATCTGCCACCAAGCCAGCTGCGATATGGCAACAGGATATAAATGCCGCATACGTCAGTTGCCGCAAGAGAAGCTTTAAGAAAACAAAATATGTGCTGCAGGAATCTGCGTAGCCTGAACTTCTACCATTGTGCAATTGGCAGCACATAAGATGTGACTTTAATCTCCAGAACTTGGGTTTGTGCGAATATCAAATGTCAATGTACATTTTTACACTTTGAACACACTATTGGTCACCGAAGCCGCACTGCAGATAGTTATTACAGTAAGTGCAAACCACAAAAGCAGAAAAGTACAGACATCACATTGCAATCGCTCCCATTTTCATACTTTGCTCTCTGTGTAGGGTTTAGGCACCAAAAAATAAATAAAACAGAAAAAGTGCTGAAGCCCTAACCTACGGCTAACAACAAAGCACCACCTAACACTTAACCCAAAGTTTACTGGATTCTTTACATAGTTACATAGTTAGTCTGGCTGAAAAAAGACAAAAGTCCATCCAGTTCAACTATAGAAAAAAAAAAGTTATAATCCTACACCCACAGTTGATCCAGAGGAAGGCAAAAAAAACCCAGCAAAGCACGATCCAATATACTCCTGCTGGGAAAATAAAATCCTTCCTGATCCCCCAAGAGGCAATCAGATATTCCCTGGATCAACTTTACCTATAAATGTGATATCCAGTTATATTCTGTGTATCTAAGAAAGAATCCAGGACTTTCCTACAGCAATCCACTGAGCTGGCCACAACCAACTCTTGAGGGAGTCTATTACACATTTTCACAGCTCTTACTGTGAAGAAACCTTTCCGTGTTTGGAGATTACATTTCTTTTCCTCCAGATGTAAAGAGCGCCCCCTTGTCCTCTGTGATGACCTCAGGGGGAATAGTTCTACACCGAGTTCACTATATGAACCACTGATGTATTTATACATGTTTAACCTACTTAAAGGTATCCACAAATACTGCCCAAATCGCCCACTCCGCTCCTCCCATCATATCCTCCTCTCTAGTGTTTTGGACTCGGTCACTTACAGACCATTTACCGTGATCTACCAGTGAGTCAAATTAATATAGAATTACGTGCACGTGGAAGAAAGACACTGACACTGTTGCAGTTTGCCAACTTCCTAAAATTCTGTTTTATTGAGGAACTAACAGTATCATCACCTCCTCCCACGCTCGCCTCCAGGACTTCTCCAGAGCCTCTCCCATCCTCTGGAACTCCCTACCACAGCATGTCCGTTCAGCCCCCACCCTGTCTGCCTTTAAGCGATCTTTGAAAACTCACTTCTTCAGGGAAGCCTACCCCACCTCCACCTAAGAACTGTACTTGAGTCACCTCCACCAGATCATCCCCCGCAGCTATCACCTTTTGTATCATCTCCCCCTTCCTTTAGATTGTAAGCTCCATGAGCCGGGCCCTCCTATTCCTTCTGTACTGAAATGTATTGTTGCTGTATTGTCTCCCGTTATATTGGAAAGCGCTGAGCAAACTGTTGGTGCCATAAATCCTGTATAATAATAATAATAATAATTCCACCTTTTCCAAAAATATAATAAAGACAGAATAATTAACAAGAAAAAAATATGTATTTATTACATTTTTGCATTGAAGCATGCAGAGTATTGCAACCATGATCAGTGCAATGAGTGAGGTGCAATCCATGGGCTCCTGCAAACTCCTCCCCTAGGTCCAGGTCTGTACAAGTACAGTCTTTCTTATACAGTTGCAAGAAAAAGTATGTGAACCCCTTGGGATTACGTGGAGTTTTGCATGAATTGGGCATAAAATGTGATCTGAACGTCATCTAAGTCACAACAATAGAAGAACACAGTCTGCTGAACATAATACGACACAAACATTAGATGTTGCCATGGTTTAATTGCACATAACATGTAAACATTCACAGTGCAGGGAGGAAAAAGTATGTGAGGCCCTAGCTTAAGGACTTCTCCCAGAGCTAATTGGAGCCAGGAGTGAGCCAACCTTGACTCCAATCAGTGTGATGATATTGGATGTGTTGCTGACAGCTGTCCTGCCCTAAAAAACCACACACCTGTTTTGGGTTTACTGGTTTCAAGAAGCACGGTCTGATGTGAACCATGCCTTGCAGAAAAGAGCTCTCAGAAGACCTACGATCAAGAATTGTTGACTTGCATGAAGCTGGAAAGGGTTACAAAAGTATCTCCAAAAGCCTTGATGTTCATGTGTCCACGGTAAGACAGACTGTCTACAAATGGAGAAAGTTTAGCACTGTTGCTACTCTCCCTAGGCGTGGTCGTTCAGAGACGTTCAGGTGACGTTCAGAGCACATTTTATGCTCAATTCATGCAAAACTCTACGTAATCCCAAGGGGTTCCCGTACTTTTTCTTGCAACTGTAGGTGGCAGAAGGAAGTAATCGATGGACTGCAAGTGCATTGACATCACTGCACCCTGTGCTCCATTGCGATCCGTGAGTGTGGTGGTAGATGGGTAGTCTTTACATTCACAGATACAAATGAAAACAGAGAACTGCAGGGAAAAGAACCCCATGATTCAGGTAAGTGGCCCTGTGGGTGGTGGTGGGGGGAGGAGGATGTTGAGGGTGGCCGGTTATGGAACATGACCATGCTTCATGGTATACCATATATAAGGGTGTAGCATGAAACACAGCCAGAAAGGTGGAGCATGCTTTTAAATCTCATCCTCCTTGCCTATGAATAATACTAAGAAGCAGATTAAAGTAATAGTAAAGGCTGAGGGCAGGGGCGGACTGACAACTCATGGGGCCCCCGGGCAATAGGGGATCATGGGGCCCCTGTGTCCTTGCCCACACTCAAAACACACCCAAAAAAGCCTATAAAAAAGGTACCAGGGGCATTTCATGGGGCCCCCTACTGACCCCGAGCCCTCGGGCAGTGCCCGAGTGCTCGAATGGTCAGTCCGCCCCTGGTTGAGGGTTTTTTAGGGTTTAAAATAATAAACATTTTATATTTACCTGCCCTGAGTAATGTTTTTGCGCAGAGCAGCCCCGATCCTCATCTTCTTGGATCCGCCACTGACGCTCTGGGCATCCCTCCGCGCTTTCTACGAGGGCACCCGTGCGTACTCGTTCCCAAACCCTGCTATGGCGCCCATAAGACACACAGAACGGGGCTTGGCCCCACCCTCACCTCCTCATCACTGGCTCTGATTGACACCAGCGGGAGGCAACAGTTCCTGCTGCTGTATCTGAGCCAATCAGCAGGGAGAATGCAGACAGAGCATTTGCTTTCATGCACACTGGATTGAGATCGGGTTTAGGTATTTAGGGAGAGCTGTGGGGGAAGCTGCATGCAGAAGGTTTTTTACCTCGCAGAGAATGGAGTAAGGCAAAATCCTTCAGTCTTTACAACCATTTTAGGTCTTTAACCAGCGTGTGGGCCTTAATGCAGAGAGGCCACATATATGCGTACCAGAA
The DNA here is from genome assembly GCF_062004578.1 of Staurois parvus. NCBI lineage: Eukaryota > Metazoa > Chordata > Amphibia > Anura > Ranidae > Staurois > Staurois parvus. Next base: position 1,047,297 of record NW_028317891.1, read on the forward strand.
TATAGGCAGAATTGTGCCGAGAGTGTGCACCCTGAACCATCACGGCCATGGGCGGATGACAACTCATGGGGCCCCCCGGGCAATAGGGGATCATGGGGCCCCTGTGTCCTTGCCCAAACTCAAAAAAGCCTATGAAAAAAGTACCAGGGGCATCTCATGGGGCCCCCTACTGACCCCGGGTCCTTGGGCAGTGCGCGACTTTCCAAATGGTCAGTCCGCCCCTGGTCACGGCACAGTTACCAGCAGCTATCGGAAAGCTCCCGATCTATACTTGTGATCAGGAGCTTTATGATCATGTGACTGATGTGACAGCCAAGCCCTGCCTCCCAGCATCAGAAACCTCTTAGAGGGCCAGGAGGCGCCAGCGTTAAGGGGTTAAGGTGATTTGCTTTGTATCTTTACAGGGTGTAATGAACTTTAAATGGCTACTGAGGGTCACCAAAGCTCCTTTCATTACCCTTGTTACACATTTTTCTTTCTACAGAAAAGTGAAAAAGAAAAAAAAAATCAAAGTATACAATGATTAAATACACAAAAAGGGGAAAAATAGAAAAACAAAGAGCACTAAACTTAAACTAAACAACCCTAAAAATACCCCAAAAAATCAAATCCTCTAAATATAGAAATTAAAAAAAAGAAATTTAGGCAAATATAGTTTAGGCAGATTAATGTGGAAAATTTATAAGTTCCGTTTACCAATTGCTTGAGGTGATTGTAGCCGTATTGGTGCATTTGCAACAGAAACAATTGAGTACTGTCTGTGAATAAATAAAAAAAGTATCAATTGTTTCTGTTTCCAATTGGTAATTTCACAGCTAAATCAATTTTGCCAAAATCGCTTTACTCATCCTAATTCTCAAAATTATTATTATTATTATACAGTATTTATATAGCGCCAAAGGGTTTGCTCAGCGCTGTACAGCAGCAAGGGGGACGGAACATGAGACAAGACAGTACAATACAATACACGAGGGGTTTGAGGGCCCTGCTCTTTGGAGCTTACAATCTAGGAGGGAGGGGAAGGTGGCACAGGAGGAGATGGCTGTGGGGGATGGAGTGGTGGGAGGAGTGGAGGAGGTTAGTTGTTAGATGAGGTCGGGTGTTAGGTGAGGTTGGGGTAGGCTTTCCTGAAGAGGAGGGTTTTCAGGGTGCGCCTGAAGGTGAGGAGGGTAGGCGACAGTCTGATGGATTGGGGTAGGGAGCTCCAGAGGATGGGGGAAGTCCTGGAGAAGTCTTGCAATCGAAGGTGGGAGGAGGAAACCAGGGAGCTAGAGAGTAGGAGGTCCTGTGAGGAGCGGAGGGCACGGGTAGGGTAATATTTGGGTATCAGGTCAGTTATGTAGTTTGGGGCGGCATTGTGAATGGCTTTGTAGGTCAGAGTTAGCAGTTTGAATTTGATGCGTTGGGCAATCGGGAGCCAATGAAGGGATTGGCAGAGGGGGGAGGCAGATGTGGAGCGGTTGGTGAGGTGGATGAGTCTAGCCGCTGAGTTCAGCATAGACTGGAGTGGGGATAGCGCTCCTTTGGGTAGGCCGGTGAGAAGGGAGTTGTAGTAGTCCAGAGATGATGAGGGAGTGTACGAGTTGTTTGGTGGTGTCTGGGGTGAGGAATGTGCGTATCTTGGAGATGTTGCGGAGGTGGAGCCTGCAAGCTCTAGATAGCAGTTGGATGTGGGGTAGGAAGGAGAGGTGGGAGTCCAGGGTGACACCCAGGACTTTGGCGTGTGGGGTGGGAGAGATGGTGGCGTTGTTAGTAGTGATGGAGAAGATGGGGGGGGCACGGGGCGGGGGGAAGACCAGGTGCCGTAAACAAGGAGTAATAAGTAAAAATTAAAGCCAATCAGCTTCCAGGTTTTATTGTCAAAACTTCGTTGAACAAGCTGAAGTTAGAAGCCGATTGGCTACCATGCAGAGCTGCACCATAGTCTGAGTGCTCCAGTTTTAATAAATCCCCCCTAAAGTTCACAGAACCTCACTTTTTTAAATATCTTACAAATGATTTGAGTTTAGCTTAAGTTAACGTTCAAGAAAACAATCAACACCACAAGATGCCGCTAGCAGCAATTACTCTGAAATTTTACTGGGAGGTAGAAAACTAAAACAAGGAGTGATGGGCAAAGTTGAATTCCTAGTTGGCATAACAACAAGTAAACTACCACCATATTAGGCAAAAGCATCCAATCATCAGAGAGACAACACAAATTCAATTTATAACAATACAAAGTAAGGTGCCAGGTAATCAATACTAGTTTTCAAGCTGTGCCAAAAAAAGCACGATGTTATAAATATCAATAAAAATATGAGCAAAAAAAAGGAAAAGTGATAGGCTTCACGGTCACCGTTTAACTCTATGGGCTCCAGAGACATCAGGGTGATTGAACGTAACTGCAGAGTGAGCACTGAGCTCAACAACTCCAGGTCCTTTGAACAGTACTCGTGTTTTCGTTGCAAGTGCAGTAACATGGCTACAATCATCTTAACCCCTTTAACCTCCTGGCCCTTTAAGGGTTTTAGAAGCTAGGAGGCGGGGCGGGGTTTAGGATCATGTGACCGCCGTGACAAGCCGTCATGATTGGGAAAGGTCCCGATCGAAAGAGGAGATCAGGACCTTTCCGTAGGTACCGTAGGTTCCGTAGGTCTAGGCCCAGACACTGGGAGGCCACACATTTGCGTTCGGCCGGCATGAAGAGGTTAAGCATATTGTTGTTTTAGAAGACAGTGAAGAGCTGATTGAAGAATCCTGTGTAAAATATTGAACAGGATAAGAGTGATTTCTCCATAAGGGTGATGAGGTCCATCATCTTAGGATACTAGCTAAAGACTGAGGACTCATTGAGTGGGGTAGGGTCATAGGGGATCGGCAAGAGGGTTTGTCTCAAAAGCTTTCTTCAGTCACCTGAAGATAGCAGCATATAACCCAGGAAAATTAGCAACTCTATACTATTCAGTACAGCAGTCAACAGTGATAAAGAAATATGAGGAAAGGATGAAGACAATGCCCACCCGATGCCCATTTGGAGTAAAAGGTCAGGGCCCCCTAACGTGGTGTTTCAAGCGTTTAGAAGATACTGAGGAGTGGCAATCCCCATTCTTCATGACCTTTACTTTCTTTTGATCCTAGGACTGTCCCTCAAACTTAATCCTTTCCTCCTAAGCTCAAAAATACTAGCTAAACCCCAAATACATTTCCCCCATAACACATAAACATTACCATACCCCTCAAAAGTATCCCCTAATCATGCCAGGGGCAGACTGACCATTTGAAAACTCTGGCACTGCCCGAAGGCCCAGGGTCAGTAGGGGGCCCAATGAGATGCCCCTGGTAACTTTTTCATAGGCTTTTTTGAGTTTGGGCAAGGACACAGGAGCCCCATGATCCCCTATTGCCCGGGGGCCCCATGAGTTGTCAGTCCGCCCCTGCCTCATGCTAAGCTGAGCAGAGAAATTAATGATAAACTCCAGGCAAACAGCTAAATACACAGAAGAAATACATAGAAGGGAGTAGTTTTATCTGCCAAAGAATTTGCATTTCAGTCCTAACATTTACAAAGCCCCAATACACAGCACTCTGTTGTCTGGAAGGGCAGGAGACCTGACTTTTCAGTTAAGCAACACTTACAGTTGCTGGTCCTTCCTCAGCCTTTCATTAGACCATCCTTTCTCAACCTTTTCAACACAGAGGAACACTCAGGGAACCCCTGCTAAAAATGACTATATCTACATCTCATGATACATTAGTGTGATGGTCAGTGGGAAGACTGATCCTTACACTTGTGGTCATTGGGAAGAATGTTCCTTACACTTGAGGTCATTGGGAAGAATGTTCCTTACACTTGTGGTCAGTGGGAAGAATGTTCCTTACATTTGTGGTCATTGGGAAGAATGTTCCTTACACTTGTGGTCATTGGGAAGAATGTTCCTTACACTTGTGGTCATTGGGAAGAATGTTCCTTACACTTGTGGTCATTGGGAAGAATGTTCCTTACACTTGTGGTCATTGGGAAGAATGTTCCTTACACTTGTGGTCATTGGGAAGAATGCTCCTCACGCTTATGGTCATTGGGAAGAATGTTCCTTACAATTGTGGTCATTGGGAAGAATGTTCCTTACACTTGAGGTCATTGGGAAGAATGTTCCTTACACTTGTGGTCATTGGGAAGAATGTTCCTTACACTTGAGGTCATTGGGAAGAATGTTCCTTACACTTGTGGTCATTGGGAAGAATGTTCCTTACACTTGTGGTCATTGGGAAGAATGTTCCTTACACTTGAGGTCATTGGGAAGAATGTTCCTTACACTTGTGGTCATTGGGAAGAATGTTCCTTACACTTGTGGTCATTGGGAAGAATGTTCCTTACACTTGTCATTGGGAAGAATTCCCTCCTTACAGATAGCTAAAAAGACCAATGGTGTTAGTGGAACTTATCTAAGAGGTAAAAACTGCTCATTGCCCAAGGAACCCCGAGCAACCTTTGGAGGATTCCTAGGGTTCCATGGATCCCTGGTTGAGAAACTCCAATCTAGACATTGAAAAATAAGCAACAGATTGACGAGCTCTTTCACTCCAGGCTTCTTGTGCTCATTTTCCTTCTACCAGTCTAAGCTCTGATGTACAGAGGTTGTTGCAAGAGGTTGATACTGATTCAAACTTAGGTACTTAAATGCATTGAATGATGTATTATAGAGATGCATGTCTTTGATATCTGCTTGGAGTTTTAAACATTTACTCTAAATTTAACATCCAACCCTAACTTTAACTTCCTCTAACCTATACTAACATTATCCAAAGCAAATCAGGCCATTCTACGCCAAGATCAGTACCAATATAACAGCATTTGTGGCCAGCGCACGTAGTCCAAGAGTTTTTTTTAACCAATCACATCACAGCAAATGTGGGTCCAACGTTTTGATCTAACAAAGTGGTCCTGTATGGCCTCGAAACATTTCACCTGCACTTGCTATGTGTTATCGTTTTTAATAAACTCTTGGATTACTGACCAGAGATCCATGTGCTAGCGACATATCTAATTATTTTGGGTGATAGCTTTAAACTGCTGACAGCTGTTACAGCACCCACTTTCTTCAGGCCTTGCCCAGGAACATGGGAATATAGTTAAGGATCAGTACCAAATCCATCAGGTTAGTGTTCCATAATACTACAAAGCAATGCCAATACACAAATCAATAACACTCAAAGTAACACCATATGCCAAGGAGGGGGGGGGGGGGTGATCAGCGCAACACTGTTCAAAGTCCTGGGCTATCCTGGTATGGGGCGATGGTGGTGTTGTGGATAAACTTGGGTGGGCCCGTATGGCACTAAGGGCAATGCTTCCAAAAAGTGCTACAGACACCTGAACTGCTACAGAGCCTAACACCATATGCCGCACCAGTATTGTCTACCAGCAGCAACACAAATGACCAATTTTTCCAAAATGGTGGAGACAAGGGAGGGGGGTCCCACTCCACCTGCTGAATATTTCAATACATTTTAGTTTATACAGAATGCCACAAGTGGGGTTGTCAAGAATATAAAATGTGGTAAGCTGGGCAGGAGCAGAACAGAAGCTATGGCAGAGAGACCTCAAAGCTGGAGTCCATTATGGATATAAAAAGTCTACAAATGTCTCAACCCACTGGACCACACCACCACCACAAGTATCACATTTATCTTCCCAACAAAGCGATCTCCTTTATTTCAATGAGTACCATATGCCCTTTTTGTAAATTAATAATTTTTTTTACAAAGTAGGGAATGGTTATGAATGGTTTTTTTTTAAGCTGTGTCCTCTGAAGGAGAATTCCTTTCACTTCCTGTCTCAGAAACCCAACAGCAAAGTAAGAAGTGATCTCTCCAACACAAGGTTCTATCCTATTCCCCTCTAATTGAAGTATCACATTTATGTTTCCAACAAAGCCAGCGATCTCCTTTGTTTCAATTATTTCTTTTAGATGCTCATATAGCGCTGTCAATTTATGCAGCGCTTTACACATATGTATTGAACATTCACATCAGTCCCTAACCCTCAAGGGGTGTACAATCTAAGGTCCCTAACCAGGGGCGGACTGACAACTCATGGGGCCCCTGGGCAATAGGGGATCATGGGGCCCCTGTGTCCTTGCCCAAACTCAAAAAAGCCTATGAAAAAGGTACCAGGGGAATCTCATGGGGCCCCTTACTGACCCCGGGCAGTGCCTGAGTTTCCAAATGGTCAGTCTGCCCCTGTCCCTAACTCACATTCATACATACACATACTGGGGCCAATTTAGACAGGATCCAATTAACCTACCAGCATGTCTTTGGAGTGTGGGAGGAAACCCATGCAAGCACAGGGAGAACATGCAAACTCCATGCAGGAGGTGCCATGGTTGGGAATCAAACCCATGACCCATTTACTGCAAGGCAGACATGCTAACCACTAAGCCACTGTGCCTCCCCAATTAGTAACATATGCCCTTTTTGTAAATTAATCATTTTTTTACAAAGTAGGGAATGGTTATGAATGTTTTTTTTTAAGCTGTGTCCTCTGAAGGAGAATTCCTTTCACTTCCTGTCTCAGAAACCCAACAGCAAAGTAAGAAGTGCTCTCTCCAACACAAGGTGCTATCCTATTCCCCTCCAATTGAAGTATCACATTTATGTTTCCAACAAATCCAGCGATCTCCTTTGTTTCAATTATTTATTTCAGGTACTTATATAGCGCTGTCAATTTACGCAGCACTTTACACATATATATTGGACATTCACATCAGTCCCTAACCCTCAAGGAGCGTACAATCTAAGGTCCCTAACTTACATTCATACATACACATACTAGGACCAATTTAGACAGGATCCAATTAACCTCCCAGCATGTCTTTGGAGTGTGGGAGGAAACCCACGCAAGTACAGGGAGAACATGCAAACTCCATGCAGGAGGCACCATGGTCAGGAATCGAACCCATAACCCATTTACTGCAAGGCAGACATGCTAACCACTAAGCCACTGTGCTGCCCCAATTAGTAACATATGCCCTTTTTGTAAATTAATCATTTTTTGACAAAGTAGGGAATGGTTATGAATGTCTTTTTTAAGCTGTGTCCTCTGAAGGAGAATTCCTTTCACTTCCTGTCTCAGAAAACCAACAACAAAGTAAGAAGTGATTTCTCCAACACAAGGTTCTATCCTATTCCCCCTTACTCAGCTGTCAACAGAACTGGTGTCCCAATAGGAACATTTCCTCCCATCTCCTGTTCGTATAGCAACTCAAAAATTGGATTCCAATCACTCTATTGTTTCTGGTGACCATTACCTGCCATAATGGCAAAATACGCCCATTCCTAACCCCAGAAACTGCTAAACAGCTCATCCACTCCCTATGATGATATCACGACTCGATTACTGCAACTCCCTCCTCACTGGCCTGCCTCACCACAGGCTATCCCCGCTTCAGTCAATCCTGAATACGGCGGCCAGACTCATCCACCTCACCAACCGCAATGTTTCCGCCACCCCCCTCTGCCAATCTCTCCACTGGCTTCTGACTGCCCAACGGATCAAATTCAAAATGCTAACACTGACATACAAAGCTGTCCATAACTCTGCCCCAAACTACATCACCGACCTGATATCAAAATACCACACAAAACGCACACTCCGCTCCTCACAAGACTTCCTTCTCTCTAGTTCCCTGGTCTCCTCCTCCCATGCCCGCCTCCAGGACTTCTCCAGGGCATCACCCATCCTCTGGAACTCCTTACCCCAATCCATCAGACTATCACCTACTCTCCTCTCCTTTAGGCGCACGCTGAAAACCCACCTCTTCAGGGAAGCCTACCCCACCCTCTGCTAATTGGTGATCTCCTCCACTCTTCCTACCACTCCATCCCCCACAGCTTTTCCTCCCGTACTACTCTCCCCTCCCTCCTAGATTGTAAGCTCCAAGGAGCAGGGCCCTTGAACCCCTCGTGTATTGTATTGTATTGTTATTGTACTGTCTCATGTATTGTCTCCCATTGTAATGTACAGCGCTGAGAGAACTGTTGGCGCTATATAAATACTGTATAATAATAATAATAATAATATACCTGACAAAGGTATTTGCTTTTCCACATTTTATGAAAAACTAAAACAAAAGTTTTGGTTATTCATATGCTTTATCTACCAAAACTAGTTTGCATAAACCAGACAGCAACTATGCAGCACGCAACAGGTGCAAAAAGGTGATAAAACCATCTTGCATCATGAACTTAACAGGAGAGCATTTTAACGCCTTGTGCAAGTGTGCCTTGATCCTAGGCAGGGGCAGACTGACAACTCATGGGGCCCCCCGGGCAATAGGGGATCATGGGGCCCCTGTGTCCTTGCCCAAACTCAAAAAAAGCCTATGAAAAAGGTACCAGGGGCATCTCATGGGGCCCCCTACTGACCCCGGGCCCTCGGGCAGTGCCCAAGTTTCCAAATGGTCAGTCCACCCCTGATCCTAGGCTAGACAAACTATATGGGCTAACCTCGAGAATGCCAGCAATCCAGTACCTAGATACCCTAATACAGTGGTTCTCAACCTGTGGGTCGTGACCCCTTTGGGGGTCGAACGACCCTTTCACAGGGGTCCCCTAAGACCATCAGAAAACACATATTTCCGATGTGTAAAGAGCAGCTACTGTGTAGAAAGAAGCTGCTGTGTTGAAAGCAGCTACTCTGTTAAAAGCAGCTACTGTGGTGAAAGCAGCTACTCTGTTAAAAGCAGCTACTGTGTTGAAAGCAGCTACTCTGTTAAAAGCAGCTACTGTGTTGAAAGCAGCTACTCTGTTAAAAGCAGCTACTGTGTTGAAAGCAGCTACTCTGTTAAAAGCAGCTACTGTGTTGAAAGCAGCTACTCTGTTAAAAGCAGCTACTGTGTTGAAAGCAGCTACTGTGTTGAAAGCAGCTACTGTGTTGAAAGCAGCAGTATTGGAGGTAAAACGACACTCATGAATTATAATTACTGGGTAAATAATTTTATGGTTGGGGGTCACCACAACATGAGGAACTGTATTAAACGGTCGCGGCATTAGGAAGGTTGAGAACCACTGCTCTAATAGAATACAGTTGTGACTGTAGCGGCGTCACGACAAATGAGTCGGAAAACAGTATCGCGGTAGAGCGCCATCACGTCGAGTGCTCTTAATAACCTGCTGGAAAGCAGAATACAAATCTTGGTAAAATATGTTGTCTTGGAAGATGCATCCTCTTGTTTTCTCTGCCTCCGCCGCCGACTGTTAATAGTGTTTTGCTGTTCTCCTTAAATAAAATCCAGCTCATGCCGGATCAATAAAAATGATGCCCATTTCCCTAATGGCAGCCGATTGCCATTTGCTATTCAAATCAGACTAGATAAATTACAGAACATGCCAGGGAACAGGCCAGTGAATTAAGATAAGCCTCCAGAGGACCGGCAGCATTATTAATCTTTTAAGACACTATCATATTTCTTCTTGACAGTGTGCGTAGAGTCTCAGTCATACTGCACCCAGATTGAAATATCAGCTGCTGCAAAAAATCAATAGCTCCAGAAACACAATCATATTTCGTCTCCAAAGGGCCCTTGCTAAGAAGCACTTGTGTCCTCTATCTCCTCCCCCCCCCCCACCACCACCACCACCCTTCCCTAAAAATGATAGTACAACGCAAAAAAGCAGAACAAAGACGGGCACGTTGACAAAGCCCCGTCCCTCTAACAAACAGATGCTAACAGCTAAAAGCTCCGGCAACCTCACAGTCCAGGTTCATTGTCTTGGTTATTTGGAATCATCCCTCCAAAATTCTATACTATTGCCATGGTAACATCAGGTGTTCCCTTTCCTAATATATTCATCTTAAATCCTTTCAAGTGATTCTTCAGTTCACCTAGCTCAGACAAAACAAGGCAGCGTACAGTAATCTGACAAAGAGAAGGTTAAACGCTAGGTCGCTGCTCCGGGACCAGGCGCCTTATTTTAGAAATGAATCATTAGATTAAGACTATGGCTAGTGAGATGAGACAGCTGGACCAACAGATATGTATTATGTGTTTATTACATAGTGTTGACGTAGGGCTGTTTACAAACGGGCTTGAATAATTACAGACTTTATGAAAAAGTGGCGTATATTTTTCATTAAAAGATCTGCCCTGGGGACCTACCTCACCCTTACCTTTGTAATGGGACAGATATAGGTGTAGAGCAATGGTGATCCAGCAAATTCATTCATAAAAACCTGAAAGCAACAAAGTCACAGAATCACCATAGATCAGGGTTCCTCAACCAGGGTTCCATGGAAAAAGGGCGCACTCTCATCGTGCATTACCGTGGTACACCACGTGTTTATTGTGAAATCAAATGGATGTACTGTATACTCACAAACCAAAGGAAAATACACGCAGAATAGGTGGTCCACAATGGCAGTCCAATACAATGCTGTGCCCTAAATAGGGAAAAGCTGACACAATTCGGGAGACGAACCCCCTTCTTCCGAGCTCTGAAGAAGGGGGTTCGTCTCCCGAACCGCGTCAGCTTATCCCTATTTAGGGCACAGCATTGTATTGGACTGCCATTGTGGACCACCTATTCTGCTTGTATTTTCCTTTGGTTTGTGAGTATACAGTGGGGCAAAAAAGTATTTAGTCAGCCATCAATTGTGCAAGTTCTCCCACTTAAAAAGATGAGAGAGGCCTGTAATTGGCATCATAGGTAGACCTCAACTATGAGAGACAAAATGAGAAAACAAATCCAGATAATCACATTGGCTGATTTGGAAAGAATTTATTTGCAAATTATGGTGGAAAATAAGTATTTGGTGAATATGAAAAGTTCATCTCAATACTGTGTTATATATCCTTTGTTGGCAATGACAGAGGTCAAACGTTTCCTGTAAGCCACTGTTGCTGGTATGTTGGCCCATTCCTCCATGCAGATCTCCTCTAGAGCAGTGATGTTTTGGGGTTGTCGCTGGGCAACACGGACTTTCAACTACCTCCAAAGGTTTTCTATGGGGTTGAGATCTGGAGACTGGCTAGGCCACTCCAGGACCTTGAAATGCTTCTTACGAAGCCACTCCTTCGTTGCCCGGGCGGTATGTTTGGGATCATTGTCATGTTGGAAGACCCAGCCACGTTCATCTTCAATGCCCTTGCTGACAGAAGGAGGTTTGCACTCAAAATCTCACAATACATGGCCCCATTCATTCTGTCCTGTACATGGATCAGTCATCCTGGTCCCTTTGCGGAGAAACAGCCCCAAAGCATGATGTTGCCACCCCCATGCTTCACAGTAGGTATGGTGTTCTTTGGATGCAACTCAGCATTCTCTCTTCTCCAAACACGACGAGTTGTGTTTCTACCAAACAGTTCTATTTTGGTTTCATCTGACCATATGACATTCTCCCAATCCTCTTCTGGATCATCCAAATGCTCTCTAGCAAACTTCAGATGGGCCCGGACATGTACTGGCTTAAGCAGGGGGACACGGCTGGCACTGCAGGATCTGACTCCCTGGCGGCGTAGTATGTTACTGATGGTAGCCTTTGTTACGTTGGTCCCAGCTCTCTGCAGGTCATTCACTAGGTCCCCCCATTTGGTCCTGGGATTTTTGCTCACCATTCTTGTGATCATTTTGACCCCACGGGGAGAGATCTTGCGTGGAGCCCCAGATTGAGGGAGATTATCAGTGGTCTTGTATGTCTTCCATTTTCTAATTATTGCTCCCACAGGATTTGTTCACACCAAGCTGCTTGCATATTGCAGATTCAGTCTTCCCAGCCTGGTGCAGGTCTACAATTTTGTTTCTGGTGTCCTTCGACAGCTCTTTGGTCTTCACCATAGTGGAGTTTGGAGTGTGACTGTTTGAGGTTGTGGACAGGTGTCTTTTATACTGATAACAAGTTCAAACAGGTGCCATTGATACAGGTAATGAGTGCAGGACAGAGGAACCTCTTAAAGAAGAAGGTAGAGGTCTGTGAGAGCCAGAAATCTTGCTTGTTTGTAGGTGACCAAATACTTATTTTCCACCATAATTTGCAAATAAATTCTTTCCAGATCAGCCAATGTGATCGTCTGGATTTGTTTTCTCATTTTGTCTCTCATAGTTGAGGTCTACCTATGATGCCAATTACAGGCCTCTCTCATCTTTTTAAGTGGGAGAACTTGCACAATTGGTGGTGACTAAATACTTTTTTGCCCCACTGTATACTCACAAACCAAAGGAAAATACAAGCAGAATAGGTGGTCCACAATGGCAGTCCAATACATTGCTGTGCCCTAAATAGGGATACGCTGACGCGGTTCGGGAGACGAACGCCCTTCTTCTGAGCTCTGAAGAAGGGGGTTCGTCTCCCGAAACGCGTAATCTTTTCCCTATTTAGGGCACAGCAATGTATTGGACTGCCATTGCGGACCACCTATTCTGCTTGTATTTTCCTTTGGTTTGTGAGTATACAGTACATCCATTTAATTTCACAATAAACACGTGGTGTACCACGGTAATGCACAATGAGAGTGCGCCCTTTTTCCATGGAACCCTGGTTGAGGAACCCTGATCTATGGTGATTCTGTGACTTTGCTGCTTTCAGGTTTTTATGAATGAATTTGCTGGATCACCATTGCTCTACACCTATATCTGTGCGCCCTTTTTGCTTTTGTTCATCAAATATCCAGATTTCCCGATCTCTTTGAAGGGCTGCACCTCCTCGTCTGGCATTCTGAATTTCTTCTAGTCTGCATGAAGATTTGAGCGCTGGTTTCGTTTGTTAATTTTAGGGTTCCATAGAACCTTGGGTTCCCCAGAGTATAAAACTCTTGAGCTATTGACCACGGATCCATAGGGGTTTATTTACTAAAGCTGGAGAGTCCAAAATCAGACTCCCTTCTGCATAGAAACCAATCAGCTTCTAACCTCAGCTTGTTCAATGAAGCTTTGGCAATGAAACCTGGAAGCTGATTGGTTTCTATGCAGAAGGGAGTCTGATTTTGGACTCTCCAGCTTTAGTAAATCAACCCCATTGTGTCCTGGCCACATATGCTGTTATATTGGTACTGATCTTGGCGTAGAATGGTCTGATTTGCTTTGGATAATGTTAGTATAGGTTAGAGGAAGGTAAAGTTAGGGTAGGGTTACATTTTGAGTAAATGTTTAAAACTCCAAGCAGATATCAAAGACATGCGTCTCTATAATATATCATTAAATGCATTTACGTACCTAAGTTTGAATCAGTATCAACCTCTTGCAACAGCCCCTGTACAGCAAAGCTTAGACTGGTAGAAGGAAAATCAGCACAATATGCTGTTATATTGGTACTGATCATGGCATAGAATGGTCTGATTGCTTTGGATAAGGTTAGCATGGGTTGGCCAGCACCGTGACTTAATGGTTAGCACTTCCACCTGGCAGTACTAGGGTTGCTGGTTCAAATCCAAACCATGGTACTACCTGCTTGGAGTTTGCATGTTCTCCCTGTGCCTACGTGGGTTTCCTCCAGGTTCTCCAGTTTCTTCCCACACTCCAAAGACATGCTGCTAAGTGAATTAGATCCTTTCTAAATTGGCCCTAGTATGTGTATGTATGAATGTGAGTTAGGGACCTTAGATTGTACACCCTTTGAGGGTTAGGGACCTTAGATTGTACACCCCTTGAGGGTTAGGGACCTTAGATTGTACACCCCTTGAGGGTTAGGGACCTTAGATTGTATGCCCCTTGAGGGTTAGGGACTTTAGATTGTACACCCTTTGAGGGTTAGGGACCTTAGATTGTACGCCCCTTGAGGGTTAGGGACCTTAGATTGTACGCCCCTTGAGGGTTAGGGATCTTAGATTGTACGCCCCTTGAGGGTTAGGGACTGATATGAATGTACAATATATGTATCTAAAGCACTGTGTAAATTTATTATTTATTTCAGGTACTTATATAGCGCCATCAATTTACGCAGCTCTTTACACATATATATTGTACATTCACATCAGTCCCTAACCCTCAAGGGGCATAAAATCTAAAGTCCCTAACCCTCAAGGGGTGTACAATCTAAGGTCCCTAACTTACATTCATACATACACATACTAGGGCCAATTTAGACAGGATCCAATTAACCTACCAGCATGTCTTTGGAGTGTGGGAGGAAACCCACGCAGGCACAGGGAGAACATGCAAACTCCAGGCAAGAGGTGCCGTGGCTGGGATTCGAACCAACGACCCTAGTACTGCCAGGCGGAAGTGCTAACCATTTAGCGACTGTGCTGTCCATTGATGACAATGTTGGATGTTAACTTTAGAGTAAATGTTTAACGCTCCAAACAGATATGAACGACATGCATCTCTGTAATACATAATACATCATTAAATGCATTTAAGAACCTAAGTTTGAATCAGTATCGGCCTCTTGCAATAGTCCCTGTACAGAGAGCTTGGACTGGTAGAAGGAAAACCAGCACAAGAAGCCTGTAGTGAACGAGCTCATCAATCTGTTGCTTCTTTTTTACTGTCTAGATTGGAGTTACTCAATGAGGGCTCCACGGAACCCTAACGTTCCTCCAGAGGTTGCTAGTGGTTCCTTGAGCAATGAGCAGTTTCTGCCTCTCAGATAAGTTCCCACTGACACCATTGATCGTTTTAGCTATCTGTAAGGGGGTAATTCTTCCCAATGACCACAAGTTCATGAGTTGTAGATATAGTCATTTTAGCAAGGGTTTCCATAAGGGAGCAGAACATTATTTCAAGGGTTCGTCTATGCTGAAAAGGTTGCCATAGATGGTATGTGCCAAGAGACTTGATACTGTATTCAGCTAATAGCAGGGTACGTACATCAAGTGGTTCATGATCGCGCTGGACAATAAGAGCTGAGCATTCAAATATATGAACGGGCAATTCAAAAGTCACATATACCCTTCTCTGTTTACTATTCAGAATTCAGGAGGACTGGGTAGGTGAAGGAACGCCCTTGCATTGGCTGGCACAAATTTCCCTCAATGGGGCAGTTTTATTCAAATCAAACTTAGGATGTGGAAAGGGTATTCAGAGAGATGATTTGTGGAGTAATAGTGGGCATACAGCACAGTTATACCCTCACTTCCTGTTCTAGGGTGACAACGGTCACTCACAGTACTGTACCTATGAAGCAGGAGCGTTGTCATCCCAGGACGGGAAGTGTTGGGGCTATAGAACACCTCCCTTTCTCCTCATCTCCATAACATGGAAGGGGCGTTCAGTATTGCAGAGAGGCCAGGCTAATAATTTACTATGCTCTCTGAAGTGCTATCAAGCTCACAAGAGTTCTGGCAGGATCAACAGGTATTGTTTTGCACTTATTGAACAACAAAAACAAAGTAGCCTCAAAAGGAAGCAAATATGAGAAATTCATTGCTAGGCTTTACATATTTAAGCCAACAGAATTCAAGCTGGCAACCTAAGGATCTCCAACCACCCAAAGTGATTGTAAAATCGGTGCTATAACTGAATTACCTGACCCATAAATGCCCAGACCTGGAAAGATAACATTTAATTTCCTGCATTTACAAAGAGTACAACCTTAAAAAATACATAGGACTCTTCCATAATAAGTCCTGCTCCTAAAAAGGTTTGATGCCTCCACCAGAGCTATGGCCAGTTTGGTAAGACCAGCAATGGGCAAACTACGGCCCGTGGGCCGTATACGGCCCGGCGGACCTTTTAATCCGGCCCGCGGAGCGTGATACTGTCAGGATGGCTGTCAGGATGTGTGTAGGCGGGGCAGCGTGACGAACGTGAGGGGAGGGGAGCTAGGCTCCTCTCACAGTCCACCCTGAAGACCGGAACGGCGCGGGAACACGGCGAGAGGAACGCGCGGAGCAAAGGTAAGTGAATTGACACAGGGGGGACTTGGGGACTTAATATGGGGGATGAATTAATATGGGGAATGAATTACTATGGGGGGGATGAATTACTATAGGGGGGATGAATTACTATAGGGGGGATGAATTACTATATGGGGGATGAATTACTATGGGGGATGAATTACTATGGGGGATGAATTACTATATGGGGGATTAATTACTATGGGGGATGAATTACTATGGGGGATGAATTACTATGGGGGTTGAATTACTATATGGGGGATGAATTACTATGGGGGATGAATTACTATGGGGGATGAATTACTATATGGGGGATGAATTACTATGGGGGATGAATTACTATATGGGGGATGAATTACTATGGGGGATGAATTACTATGGGGGATGAATTACTATATGGGGGATGAATTACTATATGGGGGATGAATTACTATGGGGGATGAATTACTATATGGGGGATTAATTACTATATGGGGGATTAATTACTATGGGGGATGAATTACTGTGGGGGATGAATTACTATGGGGATGAATTACTATATGGGGGATGAATTACTATATGGGGGATGAATTACTATATGGGGGATGAATTACTATGGGGGATGAATTACTATGGGGTATGAATTACTATATGGGGGATTAATTACTATGCTTACTATGGGGGAATATTACTATACTTACTATGGATGACACATACACATCATTCATCTACTCTTGGTCCGGCCCCCGGGTCCAATATATGAACCCATTGCGGCCCTCAAGTCAAAAAGTTTGCCCACCCCTGGGTAAGACCATGTTTTGGAATGTATAGGGAATCCAGAACATTCTTGTTTATACAAAACAGGAGAACATACAAACTCCACTGAATCAGCATATGTGGCCAGTACATGATGGATCCGTGGTCAATAGTCCAAGTCTGAATATCTCTGGTGGGAGCTGAACTTAAAGAACCCAGCACCGTGAGACAAAAGTGCTATCCAGTTAGCCAATGAGCTGTTACAAAGATAGCAATTGCCTCCAAGAGCGCACGAAGGAACGATGGTTAACCAAAAGATCTTGGAAATCTGCACCTGGTCCACCGAACATTTTGTTCAGGGAAGTGTAAACGTAATCATGTCCATGGCTGCCTAAAGTCGTAACCGCAAGTTCTGGAAATCTGGACTCATTGTGTATAAGATACGGAGAATGCAAGCACATCTTTGCGTCCTGAACGAATACACAGACTCGGCCCATAACTCACATCTTATTTTAAAATATCCTGCTTCACTTCCATAGAACTTGGAGCCACATCACTTGCGTGAATGGAAAATATTATGCATCTAGTTGCTATTGGCTTAAACACAGAAGGAACATCTGCTGAAGTTCACAGGACTCGGTTCTGGAACGGTTGCTGCTAAGATCCCCACCAGTTATGTTACTAAACTTAAACAATAGAATACAGAGCTGACTCACACTGAGATGTCTGCGTGTCTGTTCATGTGCTCTTTTTTAAAGACACGGGGCCGCTTCATGGCAAAATTGTGACACGTCTCCTTGGGGGGGGTGACACAGTAGGTGATGTTGTGCTTAAACATCTTCTTGCTTTTTTGTGGTGCACACTTTGGATGATGAACAGGCAAAACAGAGACAAGACATATGTATATTCAGGGTCAAATTTACAGAACATGCTACCCTAGAGACATGTGAACGATGGTGCCAAGTTGTAAACGTTCCACCGCTTCTGGCGATCCACCATGTGGTGTTATGAGCACGAACATTAAAATGATGGGCTTTATATGCAAAGCTACATTTGGACTGTAGAGTCCAACCATCAAAAGCTTGTAGAGATCGAGAAGGTGAAAGCATCTTTTACCTTATTCACAATCTTGTGTCATTATTGTTTTGCCTTTGCTGATTTATCCATAAGTATCATGAGGGTTGAGAAGGAAAAAAAAGGAAACGAGGATAAAAGTCAACACAAACTGTATACAAACTGGTAATTTAAGCTTTGTTGTCTCTTAAAATGAACACAAAAATGGGGTTTGCTACCTTATTGGAACATCAAGAAAGGTTAACGGTGCATAAGTTCTACCCTGAAAAATCAACCTATTTGTTGTGAATTTCTTCTGAAGAAAGGTTGTGTTCTTCCAGAAATGCCCGTAGCAAAAAAGAAAGAAGAAATGGCGCAGGGCATACATGACTAGGCCCAGAGTGGGGAAGGAGGAACAGAAAGGGTTAAGGCAGATCCAAGGGGTTTGTTTTGATAGTGGGGGTATTTGGTTGGTGGAAGGTTGAGAGTAGGTGGGGTTTCCTGCACCTTAGGGTGGGGAGTTTCAGTAAGGGGCGTCAGTTGAGCTGGAAGTCAGGAGTGAGAGCTTCCCTCCCGCCCTCCCTGTTTTTGGTGAGTATTGGGTCCCTCCAGGTAAAGGGGGGTTATGTTGGTTCGTGGGCGGTTGTTGGTCTTTGGAGGCGGTTCTTATCTTGGAAGGTAAAAACAATGGTGTGGGACCCATCGGTGGTATGGGATGCCCGGGGACATTCCCAGTTAACCAAGGTTTAACTGGAAGGTGGTGGTGTTGCACTGCGGACGGTATGGTTGTCTCCAAGCTGGTTGGTTGCGGCTGGAGGCCTAGTGTATATGGTTGTCCGCAGGTGCATTTCGGATTGTTTGGGGGTGCCTTCGAAGACCAACAACAATTCTTTGGGTTTCTGTTATAAGGAATGGTTGGTGTATTTAAATTTGTGTTGTTAACAAAAGGCCATGTTGGCCATTTACTCCAAAAATTGGTGTCATGTGTTTTGTAAGTATAATTGGTTAAGGGGAAAGGGGGGTTGGTACGGAACGGTCATGGTGGTAATGGGGAGTGGACAAGCCTATCTCTGGTGCAATAGTCATGTGCCTTGAGACTCAAAGCTACAGTTGTGTCCAAAATTATTCAACCCCCACTGAAATTGAGTGTTTTGGCCAGTTTGACATTGCTTTTGATCATTCAGTCATCTTGCTTACATTTACATTAAAGAGGCACTTGTAGGTCAGACAAATATAACATAACAGTTATAATGAAATAACCACAAATGTCTTTTCTGTGCTCACAGCATTATCAGTTTTATTCAACCCCCAAGTGACATTCAATCTTAGTACTTAGTACAGCATCCTTTTACAGTTATAACAGCTTTTAAACGTGAAGCATAGCTTGACACAAGTGTCTTGCAGCGATCTACGGGTATCTTCGCCCATTCTTCATGGGCAAAGGCCTCCAGTTCAGTCACATTCTTAGGCTTGCGCACTGCAACTGCTTTCTTTAAGTCCCACCAGAGGTTCTCAATCGGATTTAAGTCTGGTGACTGCGATGGCCACTCCAAAATGTTCCAGCCTTTCCTCTGCAACCATGCTCTAGTGGACTTGGAGGTATGCTTGGGATCATTGTCCTGTTGAAAGGTCCAACGTCTCCCAAGCCTCAGGTGTGTGACGGACTGCATCACGTTTCCATCCAATATCTCCTGGTACTGAAGAGAATTCATGGTACCTTGCACACGCTGAAGCTTCCCTGTACCTGCAGAAGCAAAACAGCCCCAAAGCATGATTGACCCTCCACCATGCTTCACAGTAGGCAAGGTGTTCTTTTCATCATAGGCCTTGTTCTTCCTCCTCCAAACATAGCGTTGATCCATGGGCCCAAACAGTTCTAATTTTGTTTCATCAGTCCACAGAACACTATCCCACAACTTTTGTGGTTTGTCCACATGGCTTTTGGCATACTGCAGTCGACTCTTCTTATTCTTTGGAGACAGCAAGGGGGTACGCCTGGGAGTTCTGGCACGGAGGCCTTCATTACGCAGTGTGCGTCTTATTGTCTGGGCTGAAACTTCTGTACCCACATCTGACAAATCTTTTCTCAGTTCCTCAGCAGTCACACGGGGACTTCTCTCCACTCTACGCTTCAGGTAGCGCACAGCAGTCGAAGTCAGCATCTTCTTTCTGCCACGACCAGGTAGCGTTTCAACAGTGCCCTTTGCCTTGAATTTGCGAATGATGCTTCCTAAGGTGTCTCTTGGTATGTTTAACATCTTTGCAATCTTCTTATAGCCATTGCCCTTCCTGTGAAGAGAAATCACCTCTTCTCTTGTCTTCCTGGACCATTCTCTTGCCTTCACCATGTTTGTAACCACACCAGTAAATGTCTAGAAGGAGCTGAGTATCACAGTCATTTTAAAGCTGCCTAATTGGTGCTTATTATGCTTGATTGCTGCTCGGTGACATCCACAGGTGTTTTCAATACCTGATGGAAAGCACCTGTATGAACCTCTGTTCTTCAGAGTGGTAGTCTTTAAGGGGTTGAATAATTGTGGCAATGAAGAAACCACATAAGAACCATTTACTACTGTATTACATAAACAATTGATGTCATTTTAGTTGCATTTGGGTAGTTACAACGTCCTTGTAGGATTTGATTCTGAATACAATTCCAAATGTACACTATAGTCCCTAAACCCCTTTACAGCATTGGGGGTTGAATAATTTTGGACACAACTGTATATATCTACAATGCGAGATCATCTAAGGCAGTATCCCCCAACCATCAGACACCAGGGACTGGCGTCTGGGAAGACAACTCTTCCACATACCGGGAGGAAGGGGGGGGCAGGCGGGCGGACGGGGTAGGAGGTAGTGTTGGGGGTACAGCATGAAGGCCCCCAGAACATGGTGGTCTCTCTCTCTGATAGACCGTAGCAGTGTACAGGTCTCACCAGAATTCTGTGACGATCCTGTCTGCGGCCTGGCTCTGCACCCTCTCTCATCTCCTTCCTCTCTCCTTTCCCCTCATCTCTCTTTCCCTTCTTCCCACATGTCGCCGATGTGACCACAGAGAGGTAAGGGAGTAGTGGTGTTGGGAGAAGGGGAGCAGGCACTCTCTGGTGGCTGGATAGTGGCAGTGCAGCCAGATTGTGCTGGTTCGCTCGCCAGCTACCTACCCCCCACCAAGAGGCCCAGCCCACAGCAGGCCATGGACTTGCACCAGTTCCCGGGCTTGGGGACCGTGATCTAAGGCACTGCTACCTCTGAGTGCTAGTCTCAACAGATTTGAAGTGGAATTTAGTGATGCCACTACTGTGCTGCTGCTCTCCTGGAGAGAAAACTGTATCTGAGGATCTGCAGTCCAAGAGTGTCCCTGCTTTTGCGTCATTCATTCTGGATTTGCGCTTCTTCTTCTTTCTGCTGCTTCTTGATTATTACCGCACCAGTCATCGGGGGGGGGGGGGGGGGGGGCAGCTCTGACAAGAAGAAGCAAAGTCCTGACCTAAACCAAGATGGCCGCTTCCTCACAAAAACACAGTGAAAAACAAGGAACAGTAAGTCAGTGAAGACGATAAAAGTGTCCAACAGGTGATACTGATGACTTTGAGGTTTTTTTGGCATAACTTTCACACTGCAAGTCCTATGCAACCAACTGCTTTAGTCACTATTTGTGCCTTATGGTAAATATTATTATTATACAGTATTTATATAGCATCAAAAAGTTTGCTCAGCGCTGTACAGAGTAGTGGGGGACAGTACATGA
Source organism: Staurois parvus (assembly GCF_062004578.1). Lineage (NCBI taxonomy): Eukaryota > Metazoa > Chordata > Amphibia > Anura > Ranidae > Staurois > Staurois parvus. The sequence goes on from NW_028317891.1 coordinate 1,068,651, forward strand.
GACAATACAGTAACAATACAGTATACGAGGGGTTCGAGGGCCCTGCTCTTTCGAGCTTACAATCTAGGGGTCCTTGAGTATACTGTAATATGTTGGCACCTTGAGAAAAACCACCACTGATTATTGCCTTAATAAACTGAACCTGCTAAGATAAGGGTATGGGTTTTGGTTTTCTCCCCAGTACAAGGATTTATTGTGTATATAAATACATTTCTTAATAGAGTCCACACCTTATTTAAAGGGTTAATTCACCTTTTCAGAAAAAAATGAAAACGTGAACTAACAACGTACACCAGGGGTGTCAAAACTAAATTCCATCATGGACTGCAACAGCAGTATAGTTGCCCTCAAAGAGAAGGTTGTATCTGTAAGACTATGTATCTACCCTTTTACTAGTCAAAATTGCATTACGTACAGAGTGCAGGGTTCAGGAGTATTCTATATACAGGGTGCAGAGTTAAGGAGTATCCTATGCACAGAGTGCAGCACTCAGGAGTACGCTACATAGAGGGTGTAGAGTTCAGGGGTGCACTGTGTAAAGAGTGCAGGGTTTAGGGGTGCTCTACGTACAGAGTTCAGGAGTATGTTAGGTACAGGGTGCAGAGTTCAGGAGTACCCTATGTAAAGAGTGCAGAGTTCATGAGTAGGCTACGTACAAGGTGCAGACTTCAGGGGTGCGCTGTGTACAGAGTGCAGGGTTTAGGGGTGCACTATGCACAGAGTGCAGAGTTTAGGGGTGCTCTACATACAGAGTTCAGGAGTATGTTAGGTACAGGGTGCAGAGTTCAGGAGTACCTTATGCACAAAGTGCAGCACTCAGGAGTACGCTACATAGAGGGTGTAGAGTTCAGGGGTGCACTGTGTAAAGAGTGTAGGGTTTATGGGTGCACTATGCACAGAGTGCAGAGTTTAGGGGTGCTCTACGTACAGAGTTCAGGAGTATGTTAGGTACAGGGTGCAGAGTTCAGGAGTACCCTATGTAAAGAGTTCAGAGTTCATGAGTAGGCTACGTACAAGGTGCAGACTATAGGGGTGCGCTGTGTACAGAGTGCAGGGTTTAGGGGTGCACTATCCAATGAGTTCAAAGTTTAGGGGTGTGCTATGTACAGAGAGCAGAGTTCAGGAGTATTCTAGATACAGGGTGCAGAGTTCAGGAGTACCCTACGTACAGAGTGCAGAGTTCAGAAGCATGCTACATAGAGGGTGCAGAGTTCAGGAGTACCCTACGTACAGAGTGCAGAGTTCAGGGGTGTGTAATATATAGAGTGCAGAGTTCAGGGGTGCACTGTGTACAGAATGCATTGTTTAGGGGTGCACTACATACTGAGTACAGAGTTCAAGAGTGTGTTATGTACAGAGTGCAGGGTATAGGGGTGCACTATGTAGAGAATGCTGAGTTCAGGGGTGTGTAATATATAGAGTGCAGAGTTCAGGGGTGCACTGTGTACAGAATGCAGGGTTTAGGGGTACACTATGCACAGTGTGCAACAACAAACCCCCCAAAACGTCCTTGCAGCTCCACTCCCCTGTGTATTTGGCTCTGTTATACCTCCCTGTGTAGGTGGTGCTGCCTTGTAGGGAGATCATTCTCGCTCTCAGATTCTGGAGAGCTGTCCTTGCCATAAGGGATCTGTTACATCCAGAAGCAGCAACAGCAAAGCTGTCACTTGTAAACACAGACGTCTTCTGTGTTTACAGGTGACAGCGGGGAGCAGGAGAGGAGGATGAGAGCTGGAGGTGGCGGAATGGAGTTCAGCCACAATCCGGCTGCAAAGCAGAGTGGGAGGATCACATGACGAATCCGGCCCGTGGGACTCGTGTTTGACATATGTGCCTCCCCACCTCCCGCTGTACGTATCTCCCTGGGTGATGAGCTGTCAGTGTGCACGCAGCTGATGTAGTGTTTTGGGGATCTGAAATCCCCGCTCTTCTCCCCCTTCTTTCTGCAACGCTTCGGGAATGGATCAGAGCGATTCTCTGTGTCGGAGCTGTCCAATCAGAATAGCTCGGATCCATCTTGGAAGTACTGCAAGAAGAAGGGGGAGAATAGCGGCGGTTTCAAACCCTCAGACCGCTACATTAGCTGTATGGGCACTGACAGCTCATCACCCACTGAAGTAAGTACAGTTGGGGGGGTTAAAGTGTTGGTTCACCTTTTCATTTTTTCTGAAAAGGTGAACTTACACTTTAACCTCCCTAGCGGTCTGATAATGTCCATATTTCTGTGCTCAAAGCGGTACATTTTTTTGCATGGAAATATGTCGTTTTTTATTGTAGGCTGTAATTTTTAGGAATAACTCACTGAAATCTGTCCGGACAAGAGTCTAGTAAACATCCCGGGGATGATAAAATTTGAAACATGAAATCATAAATTATAATATAATAAATAATCATAAAAAATAATAATATAATAATAATACATTTAATTCAATAATATAATCAAACCAAAAACACTGAAATGTGAAATAGAGCGCCAAGTTCGCACATCGCTGAGCAAAGTCGCAGAATCGTTTTCAGTGTCTGCTGAGGAATTTCCCCCACGAATAATTATCACTCAATTCTGCAAGTGGTTCTGATTTACTATCGCTGTTCTCTAGCCGGTCTAAAACCAATTTTGACCTAAAGGGACGCTTTTTGGACGCCATGGACGTTTCTCAGTTTCCAGGCAGAGAGAACAGTAAAAATGCAGGCAGGGCGCCGGACAAAGCACTCGGGACAAAATGTATGTGAAATGGTTTGATACAGGAATGTTATACTATGTGATTTTAGTGAATTTAGTGAATGTCAGTTTTTCACATTTTTAAATTTCCTGCCAGTTCCGTCCCCCGTACGTCCCGACGTCGCAGGGAACGGAACCCGGAAGACAGATGCCGGCATCGGCCGGAGGACATTGCCGGGGACACTGCAGGAGGGACATTGCGGGAGCGCAGGACAAGGTAAGTGCAGGAGAGGTCCCGGAGCAGCGCCTATCAGTGCCAACTCATCAGTGCAGCATATCATTGCTGCCTATCAGTGCCCATCAGTACCACCTATCAGTGCCTCCTCATCAGTGCAGTCTATTAGTACCCATCGTTTCTACCCATCAGTGCCACCTATCAGTGCTGCCTCTCAGTGCCCATCAGTGATGCCTGTCAGTGCCTACTCATCAGTGCCGCATATCATTGCTGCCTATCAGTGCCCATCAGTGCCGCCTATTAGCACTGCCTATCCGTGAAGCCTCATCAGCACACATCGGTGAAGGAGAAAAATTACTTATTTACAAAATTTTATAACAGAAACTAAAAAGACTTTTTTTTTTTTAATTTTCGGGGTTATTTTTGTTTGTTAATCAAAAAATAAAAACCCTGGCGGTGATTAAATACCACCAAAACAAAGCTCTGTATGTCTCAAAAAATGATAACATTTCATATGGGTACAATGTTGCATGACTGCGTAATATTCATTCACAGCACTTCGCTATCGCTGTTCTCTAGCCGGCCTAAAACCGCTTTTGACCTAAAGGGACGCTTTTTGGACGCCATGGACGTTTCTCAGTTTCCAGGCAGAAACAACGGTCAAAATGCAGGCAGGGCGCCGGACAAAGCACTCGGGACAAAATGTATGTGAAATGGTTTGATACAGGAATGTTTTACAATGTAATATTCGTTTATTAGAAAATTATATTTTAAAATTTTTTTAAATTTGCTGCCGGTTCCGGCCCCCGCACGTTCCGTACGTCCTGACGCTCGCAGGGAGGGGAACACGGAAGCCGGATGCCGGCAGACGGCCGGAGATGCTGCATGGGGGACATCACGGGAGCACAGGACAAGTTAAGGCTGCATGGAATCCCTGAGTAACGCCGCATGGTATTCCCGAGTGTAGCTCGGGGGGGTTACCGCTTTTGGTACTGAAACTTTACCCCGAGCTACACTCGGGAATACTGCCAGGGGGGTTAAGCTCCATGCCTATCACTTGTGCACATTACCATAGAGATACCAAGAGTTTACATTGAAGGAGTATTAGGTGTCTGAGCATTGGGATTATGAGCATCCCATCTCCTACAGTCTCTATGGAGTCACACTCCACCAATAGCTGCATGTTACTCCTCAGAGCCAGTTTCCTGACAATGACAACAATGAACCATACCTACAAATACAAATCCTCCCGCGCTTATGGAAGTGGCCTACAGATTAGCAGCCAACACTTAAAACTGATACCTTAACAGTGAATAACAATATTTAAAAAAAAATTAGTGCAGCGCTCATACCCTACAATAATCCTCCCCAGGGGCGGACTGACCATTTGGAAACTCTGGCACTGCCCGAGGGCCCAGAGTCAGTAGGGGACCCATGAGATGCCCCTGGTACCTTTTTCATAGGTTTTTTTGAGTTTGGGCAAGGACACAGGGGCCCCATGATCCACTATTCCCCGGGTCCCCATGAGTTGTCAGTCCGCCCCTGATCCTCCCAAAAATATATATGATAAATATAATAAACCAACCTATATAAAAAACAGTGCATCAAGTGCTCACACAAACAAGTGACCTGTAGTCATCCTTGTGCCTTACAACCAGTGTATTGACTAAATGCCAAAAAACCCATAAATAATAATATAAAAAAATAAAATAAAAATGTAAAAAAAAAGTTTAAAAATTATAATTTTTGGTTATTTTGTTTTTTACTAAAAAGATAACGGAATAAATTTTGGCCAAGATTTATGATGAAATATTATTTACTTGCAAAATTTTATAAGAAAAACACTTTTTTTTCAAAATTTTTGGACTTTTTCATTTACATAGCAAAAAAAAATAAAAATCCCAGTGGTGAATAAATAACACCAAAATAAAGATTTATCTGTCTCAAAACAATGCAAAAAAATTCAAATGGGTACAGTGTTGCATGACCGCGCAATTGTCATTCAAAGTGTGGTAGCGCTGAAAGCTGAAAATTGGCCTTGGCAAGAAGGGGGTAAAAGTGTCCGGACCAGGGGCAGACTGACAACTCATGGGGCCCCCGGGCAATAGGGGATCATGGGGCCCCTGTGTCCTTGCCAAAACTCAAAAAAGCCTATGAACAGGGGCGGACTGACCATTTGGAAACTCGGCACTGCCCGAGGGCCCATGGTCAGTAGGGGGCCCCATGAGATGCCCCTGGTACCTTTTTCATAGGCTTTTTTGAGTTTGGGCAAGGACACAGGGGCCCCATGATCCCCTATTGCCTGGGGGCCCGAGGTCAGTAGGGGGCCCCATGAGATGCCCCTGGTACCTTTTTCATAGGCTTTTTTGAGTTTGGGCAAGAACACAGGGGCCCCATGATCTCCTATTGCCTGGGGGGCCCGAGGTCAGTAGGGGGCCCCATGAGATGCCCCTGGTACCTTTTTCATAGGCTTTTTTGAGTTTGGGCAAGGACACAGGGGCCCCATGATCCCCTATTGCCCGTGGGCCCGAGGTCAGTAGGGGGCCCCATGAGATGCCCCTGGTACCTTTTTCATAGGCTTTTTTGAGTTTGGGAAAGGACACAGGGGCCCCATGATCTCCTATTGCCCGGGGGGCCCGAGGTCAGTAGGGGGCCCCATGAGATGCCCCTGGTACCTTTTTCATAGGCTTTTTTGAGTTTGGGCAAGGACACAGGGGCCCCATGATCCCCTATTGCCTGGGGGCCCGAGGTCAGTAGGGGGCCCCATGAGATGCCCCTGGTACCTTTTTCATAGGCTTTTTTGAGTTTGGGCAAGAACACAGGGGCCCCATGATCTCCTATTGCCCGGGGGGCCCGAGGTCAGTAGGGGGCCCCATGAGATGCCCCTGGTACCTTTTTCATAGGCTTTTTTGAGTTTGGGCAAGGACACAGGGGCCCCATGATCCCCTATTGCCCGTGGGCCCGAGCTCAGTAGGGGGCCCCATGAGATGCCCCTGGTACCTTTTTCATAGGCTTTTTTGAGTTTGGGAAAGGACACAGGGGCCCCATGATCTCCTATTGCCCGGGGGGCCCGAGGTCAGTAGGGGGCCCCATGAGATGCCCCTGGTACCTTTTTCATAGGCTTTTTTGAGTTTGGGCAAGGACACAGGGGCCCCATGATCCCCTATTGCCCGGGGGCCCCATGAGTTGTCAGTCCGCCCCTGCCTACGAAAAAGGTACCAGGGGCATCTCATGGGGCCCCCTATTGACCCCGGGCCCTCGGGCAGTGCCCGAGTTTCCAAATGGTCAGTCCGCCCCTGGTCCGGACTTGAAGTGGTTAAAAAAAAAAGACTAAATATTTCCTTTGGGCAAACCACAAATATCTTTGATTGGTTTGCAGGCCACTCTATAATTGTGTAAATAAATATTCCAGCGGGGGACTGTGGAGGATGCCACAAGGAGCGATTTACAGAAAAAAAGGAATAAATGTAGTATTACAATGCTGCGTACTGACAGCGGCGAGAAGAGCGGTGAAATTGATGCCACCGAGGACGCATACAAGGGTGGGCTCTTGTCGCCCGCACTGCAATCAGAATAACAATGGGGGAGTGGACGGGCGAGCTAATACTCCCAAAATCAGACCTGCCACTCGCCGAACCAGCCGATATCCGGCCGTGATTAAAATGTGTAGGCCGGCAGATCAGCCAAAGTGGATTTGTTTTCAGTAATTAAACTACAGCTTCTTTTCCCTTTAAAGTCCGGCACGGGATTAATGAGTTGGTACATGGCTGTTTTTCATCACGGAGATTAGCGCTGAGATCCGAGAGAGAATTTGCTGTTCCCTGCTTTCAGGGTTTGACACAGACGAAGATAAAAGGGGGGGGGGGGCACATCTGTCCGTTATTACGCCAAATGTTACCGCCAGCTCCTCTTTATTATTACCTTAAACCCTCCCTTGAACTGAACAAACACTCGGAATGAGCGGACCTTTCCTTTTATGGGATTAGGCAGGTAAAAACAAAAAAGAGTGCATTTTGATCAGGCGCAGGCCACACATCAAAATCAACTTAAGATCCCCCCTAAAGACAAACCATATGGGGGATTATTTATTAACGCTATAGCCGTTGCCCCTAGTAACCAGTCACAATTCCATTTTTTTGTAGGAAAATGAGCCTCATTCAGTTGTTATGGTAGAGCTCCACTTATATAAATCAAACTGGCCTATGTAAAGTCATCAATGAGATTGACGTACAATACATATCAGGCTAGTAGTAACATAAAAGCACTTTAAATGCTCTACACCAGTGCTTCTCAAGCTTCCTAATGCCGTGACCCTTTAATACAGTTCCTCATGTTGTGGTGACCCCCAACCATAACATTATTTACCCAGTAATTATAATTCATGAGTGTCGTTTTACCTCCAATACTGCTGCTTTCAGCACAGTAGCTGCTTTTAACAGAGTAGCTGCTTTCTACACAGTAGCTGCTTTCTACACAGTAGCTGCTTTTAACAGAGTAGCTGCTTTCTACACAGTAGCTGCTTTCAGCACAGTAGCTGCTTTTAACAGAGTAGCTGCTTTCTACACAGTAGCTGCTTTCAGCACAGTAGCTGCTTTTAACAGAGTAGCTGCTTTCTACACAGTAGCTGCTTTCTACACAGTAGCTGCTCTTTACACATCAGAAATATGTTTTCCGATGGTCTTAGGCGACCCCTGTGAAAGGGTCGTTCGACCCCCAAAGGGGTCGCGACCCACAGGTTGAGAACCACTGCTCTACACATACCTCTTGTATTTACACAATGTTTGCTTACAGTGGAATTCAGCTTTAGACTGAACTCTAGGCATGATATATTCTGCATATTGATATTGGACCAGCTTGGCCAGCTAGAAAACGCTGGAACAGAATGCAACAGGAGGCTTGGGAACAGCCATGTTGTCACAGAAAATGTAATAAAAATATATAAAAAAAATATTCAAAATTATCCAAATTATGGATACCATATGAACATACACTATATTGCCAAAAGTGTTGAGATGCCTGTCTTTACAAGCACATGAACTTTAATGGCCTCCCAATCTTAGTCCGTAGGGTTCAATATTGAGTTGGCCCTGCCCTTTCCACACACATGACCTTTAATGGCCCCCCAGTCTTAGTCCGTAGGGTTCAATATTGAGTTGGCCCTGCCCTTTCCACACTCATGACCTTTAATGGCCTCCCAATCTTAGTCCGTAGGGTTCAATATTGAGTTGGCCCTGCCCTTTCCACACTCATGACCTTTAATGGCCTCCCAATCTTAGTCCGTAGGGTTCAATATTGAGTTGGCCCCGCCCTTTCCACACACATGACCTTTAATGGCCCCCCAGTCTTAGTCCGTAGGGTTCAATATTGAGTTGGCTCACCCTTTGCAGCTATAACAACTCTTCTGGGAAGGCCGTCCACAAGGTTTAGGAGGGTGTCTATGGGAAGGTTGGACCATTCTTCCAGAAGCACATTTGTGAGGTCAGGCACCGATGTCGTACGAGAAGGCCTGGATCACAGTCTCCGCTCTGATTCATCCCAAAGGTGTTCTATGGGGTTGAGGTCAGGACTCTGTGCAGGACAGTCAAGTTCCTCCACCCCAAACTGGTTCCTCCATGTCTTTATGGACCTTGCTTTGTGCACTGGTGCGCAGTCATGTTGGAACAGGACAGGGCCATCCCCGAACTGTTCCCACAAAGTTGGGAGCATGAAATTTCCAAAAATGTCTTGGTATGCTGACGCCTTAAGAGTTCCTTTCACTGGAACTAGGGGGCCAAGCCCAACCCCTGAAAGACAACCCCAAACCATAATCCCCCCTCCACCAAAGTTTACACTGGGTACAATGCAGTCAGGCAGGTACCATTCTCCTGGCAACCACCAAACCCAGACACGTCCATTGGATTGCCAGACAGAGAAGAGTGATTCGTCACTCCAGAGAACAAGTCTGCACTGCTCTAGACTCCAGTGGCGGCTTGCTTTACACCACTGCATCCTACGTTTAGCATTGACTTTGGTGATGTAAGGCTTGGATGCAGCTGCTCGGCCATGGAAACCCATTCCATGAAGCTCTCTATGCACTGTTGTTGTGCTAATCTGAAGGCCACACCAAGTTTGGAGGTCTTTAGCTATTGACTCTGCAGACAGTTGGTGACTTCTGCGCACTGTGCACTTCACCATGCGCTGACCCAGCTCTGTCATTTTACGTGGCCTACCACTTGGTGGCTGAGTTCCTGTTGTTCCCAGTTGCTTCCACTTTGTTATAATCCCACTAACAGTTGAGCGTGGAATATTTAGTAGCCAGGAAATGTCACGGATGGACTTATTGCACAGGTGACCACCTATCACGGGACCACGCTTGGAGTCACTGAGCTCCTGAGAGCGACCCATTCTTTCACCAATGTTTGTAGAAGCTGTCTGCATGCCTAGGGGCTTGATTGTGTACACCTGTGTCCATGGAGGGGATTGGAACACCTGAATCACATGATATGGAGGGGATTGGAACACCTGAATCACATGATTTGGTGGTGTTTCCCAATACGTTTGGCAATATAGTGTAGTTTAAATTGTACTAATTTACATTTTTTAAGAAAAATGCAGCACATTGGTAATACAACCATAAGTGCAATGAATCCACAAAGTAGAAAAAGCGCTGGAAGCATTGGCTCTTACAAATGGCTAAAGAAGGTATAGTAAGAACTTCGTAGGAGGGCGAGGAAAGGGACAGGATAAGGATATGGATGATACAAGGGGAGGTGAGAAAAAAAAGGAAGAGAAGGTATAAAGCTAATAACGTACACTATGTACAGTGCATATAAAAAGTCTACACACCCCTGTTAAAATGTCAGCTTTCTGTGATGTAAAAAAATGAGACAAAGATAAAGCATTTAAAGCATTTCAGAAATTTTTCCTCCTTTAATGTTACCTATGAACTGTACAACTCAATAGAAAAACAAACTGAAATCTTTTTTTATTTATACCAGTTTAACAGCAGTCTTCTCTTGTCTACATCAATTCAAAGTTTAGAGTTTATAATGTTTGTCTAAGCTGTCAGAAAAAAGGGAGCAGAGAGCTGAAATTACACACTGCAGAGCTCAATGAGGAGATCTCTGAGAGATGATTGGAGGGAAGGGACACACCTCCCTTCACACAGCTCACAGGAACATAGCTGAGCCTGTCAATCACAGGCTGTGTGCCGGAGCTCCTTCTTGGTGTCAGGTAAACTTGTCAGAAGTGACTCATGCAGATAGCAGAACAATGGGGCAGCAGACAGAAATGACACAGTGCTCTGGATTGAGACACACTATAGAGGGATACGCTTTGCTCATATTTCATGTCTGAGGTTTACAACCACTTTAACATAATTGTTCAGATATACAGTCAGGCCCATAAATATTGTGCCAAGGGGTTAAAAGACATCCCCTCGAGGTAAGGAACATGACTTTTGATCCCTAGATACAGGCCATTCAATATTTAAGCTGCGGCCAGAAATGCCATTACGACCAGAATGATGCCCCCTGTCCATTTCATAGCGAACACAAGTTCAAATTGGGTTTACGTATTCAGGTTGGGTAAGACGAGCTCTGAATCAGGGATGGCTATCGATTTCCATGCCGTTGTGATTGCTCTTCTCACCCAATATAAGCCCAATATAAGTAGGCATCGGGGCGGACTGACCATTTGGAAACTCGGGCACTGCCCAAGGGCCCGGGGTCAGTAGGGGGCCCCATGAGATGCCCCTGGCACCTTTTTCATAGGCTTTTTTGAGTTTGGGCAAAGACACAAGGGCCCCATGATCCCCTATTGCCCGGGGGCCCCATGAGTTGTCAGTCTGCCCCTGGTAGGCATATGTGATACTTAATTTCCGGAGAATAGGGAAGCAGATGCTGCAGGAACTGGTCTTACAACGTGAAGAAACTGAGGATCGGGTAAGTAAATCTCCTTTTCTTTGCTCCTAAACCTAAATATGCAGTCAACATTTGCTGCGCTAGTACCGTCCCACTGCATGAGGAATTTCCTAGTTTCCCAGAGTTGCCCTTTAAATACTAAAACTGTTCCCTTCATGATAGAACCCACCAAATAAGTTATTGCTGCTTATTTGCAATCTCTAGTATAAAGGACGAGAAATGATGTTGCCTACAGCGAGCAGTCGAACATCTGTTTTCATTTTCTTACTGCAGAAACACGATGGAGTTTGGTCGCTATGGGCAGTACAGCTAATAAAAGAAAAGAAACAAAAATCAATGATTTGTGTTTTTATAGTAATGGTGACAGGTATATGTGTCTGCAAATCACCTAAAATGTATCTGCTATAAAATAGGTATTGACAGTCTAGTTTTACCAATGTGAGACCTGTGGGAAGTATGTCTGGGGATGTGTGGGCAAAGTGCTTTTGTTTTACCTAATAGGAGCAAAAATCAGAAAGATGAACTTACATTCACCGGCCAGCTTATTAGGTACACCTGTTCAATTGCTTAGTGTAAGGGAATTCCCGTGAGACAGGTGGTGATTAGACGTGCGCATGTGCGCAGAAATGCACGATCGCGCACACGCACGGTGAAGATTGGCGCCAGACGGACTATTTAAAAGGTGCCTCTGCCTGTGCTGAGTGCTGACTGGTGTTCAGCTGTTCCCCGTTTCCTGCTCGTTCCTGTGTGCTTTCCTTGTTGCTGACTCGGCTTGTTCCTGACCTGACTCTGATTCCTCTCTTGCTTGATACTGGTTCCTGACTTCGGCTCTGCTCCTGACTTTGGTTTGCTTCTGATTTGGTACCGCGCTATCCGCCCGTTGATGACCCCGGCTATTCCTATGACATTGCTCCTGTCTCCCATCCCTGCTTCCTGCCTTACTCTGGTGCACACCTGGCGACCTACCATACCAGCTCTGCATATCTGTCAGGAATGGACTCAGCACTGGTGGTGGGACTCACCTGCCGTGTGGGTTGCAATACCAGGGCTGACCAGCGGGTGCTCTCAGCAGCCAGAAGCTCACTCCTGCAATCAGCCAACACCTGGGGCTGATTGCGGGAGGTGTATTTAAGGAATGGCCAGACCTGCAGTCAGTGCCTTGGTGTATGTTTCCCATGAGCCCCTCTACCTTGTATCCTGTGTTCCTGTTCCTCTGCCTATCTGATTTGTTGCCGACTCTGCATTGTTCCTGACCCTGCTGACCGTCCCCTGTTTAACCCCTGGCTTGCCTGACCATTCTCTGCCTGATCCTCTGTACCGTGCTGCCCGTGAGATACTGAACCCGGCTTGTGACCCTGACCATCCTTCTGCGTGATCCTCTGTACCGCGCTGCCTGTAAATTACTGAACCCTGACTATTCTCTGCCTGCTCCTCTGGTACCTCACTGCCTGCACGTTGCTGACCTGGCCTGCCTGACGCTACCCAGACGATCCATCCATCCCGCATGGATCCAGTCACTACTGTCCAAGCCTGCCAGCCCCTTCACATCAGGCTTTCCCCCGGTACATACCCTTGGCGGACCCCTCTACCACAGTTGGGTGCACTCAGTCCTGCGCCAAGTCCATTCCCACCATCAGGGGCTCTGGTGAAAAGGCAGACTGGGGCTTAGACTCCGCGCCCTGGGGAATCCTGTTCTGTGGGTCACTAGAGATCCCGCCGAGCGGTGCCTGACAGTACCTTACGGCCCGCCTGACTATTCCACCTCTCCAGCCCTGACTACGCCTGTGTTCCTGAAGCCTGCTATTTCACTGTGTCAGTCCACACATTTTTGGTCACACCCGGATCCCTGACAATATCACTACTGATCCTGAACCGGAGGTTCATCAGTCTTCCAAAGTCTCCAACTGCAAGAGCTGCAAACAACATCTGCTGGCGCTATTGTCCCCCTGGTCCCTAGACACCCTCTGTTCCACTTCCAGTGGGGTCAGGGCTAGTGACAAAATTGAGGCCGACCTCGTCATTTCAGTCTCCAATCAGTTATGTGACACTTAGTAGAACAAATTACTAATCAGCCAATCACATGGCAGCAACTCAATGCATTTAGGCATCTAGACGTGGTGAAGACGACTTGCTGAAGTTCAAACCGAGCATCAGAATGGGGAAGAAAGGGGGTTTAAATGACTTTGAACGTTGCATGGTTGTTGGTGCCAGACGGGCTGGCCTGAGTATTTCAAAAACTGCTGATCTACTGGAATTTTCACGCACAACCATCTCTAGGGTTCACAGAGAATGGTCCGAAAAAAAGAAAATATCCAGTGTTGTGTTGTCAAAAATGCCTTGTTGATGTCAGAGGTCAGAGGAGAATGGGCAGACTGGTTCGAGTTGACAAAAAGGCGACAGTAACTCAAATAACCACTTGTTACAACCAAGGTATGCAGAATACCATCTCTGAACACACAACACGTCGAAACATTAAAGCAGATGGACTACAGCAGAGAAAGAACACACCAGGTACCTCTCCTGTCAGCTAAGAACAGAAAACAGAGGCTACAATCCGCACAGGCTCACCAAAATGCGACAACGGAAGACTGGAAAAAAGGTTGCCTGGTCTGGAGGAATCTCAATTTCAGCTGCGACATTCAGATAGTAGGGTCAGAATTTGGCTTAACATGAAAGCATGGATCCATCAATGGTTCGTGGATGTGTAGCCGAAAAATCTGCCGCAACTGCGTGATGCTATCATGTCAGTATGGACAAAAATCTCTGAGGAATGTTTCCAACACCTTGTTGAATCTATGCCATGAAGAATGAAGGCAGTTCTGAAGGCAAAAAGGGGCCCAACACAGTACTAGCAAGGTGGACCTAATAAAGTGAGTGTATAGTGGTGTTGGGGTGACTATGCTCATGTGGTAGGCGCTTTTCAAATGAGTTTTTCCAGTCCAAACTGTATTTTGGGGTGTAGTGGCCTACTTTTATTGGAAAGAAAGAAGGAAAAAGTTCACATAGATATCAGTTGACCACACAGGGGTTATTCTACATCAACAGTTAACTCAAAATGCAGAGCCACCTGCTCTTCTTACTGGTCCCTCTGACTGTATTTCCCAGCTTCCCTGGATGTCTCGGCTCACTCAGCCTTTAGTCGCAGCTCCGTGCTGCATGTCCTACTCTTAGCCTCTGGATAGGGGTTCTCCTGACACCCCAATAGGAGCCGACCTGACTCCCGGGAAAGAGACCACCTGGCTACAGGCTAGGGCACCTCTGACCCCTGGTTGAGACCTCTTGACTCCTGGCTGGGGCACCTATGACCCCTGGTTGAGATCCCCTGCCTCCAATATGGGCGTTGCCTCCAAACCGGAAGTCCTGAGCTGTCCTCAGGCTTGAGTATATAACGGTCCTGCACACCCAAACTGCAGGCATCCAGCAAAATCAGGACACAGGACTGAAGGTTCCATTCCAATCAAGACACTTTGGAACCTTCAGGCTCCAGGTCCCAGGCCCAATCTGGGTTTGCAGAATACCGAGAAAGCCCAAAAACAGCTTTCTTTGCTCAGAAACAATAGCACTCTATCGCACCAGGGCTCTGTACAGTAAATTATCGCTCTCTAAACTGGAAATCCTTATTTTGTAGTACCTCCAGACCAGGGGTGGACTGACAACTCATGGGGCCCCCGGGCAATAGGGGATCATTGGGCCCCTTTGTCCTTGCCCAAACTCAAAAAAGCCTATGAAAAAGGTACCAGGGGCATCTCATGGGGCCCCCTACTGACCCCGGGCCCTCGGGCAGTGCCCAAGCTTCCAAATGGTCAGTCCGCCCCTGCTCCAGACACAGGTGCTGAGCTTGGAACTACCAAAACCCATGCTGCTGAGTGGCTCCTGGACCAATAAGATGTTGTATATCTGAACCCCTGTGTCTGTACCAGAGTCATTTGAACATTTGTGTTATGTGCATTTCAGTGCAGTGTGTACTATATCCAATATAGATTCTGTATGACGGAATATTTCATCTCAACATTCATCCACAGTGTACCTGTAGTCAGATAATTATAGTTGAACTGAGATGTAAACTGGCTGTGTCAACCTTCCTTCCCTCTGTGTCCTTGATCCATCACTAGTGCTTCCCCAGAATCCTACAAAAATACTAAACCATACTAATCAAAAATATCAAGCTGAATTTCAAGCAATATACAGAGTTGAAATACATATTTGGAAGCTGTTTTACCTACCAAGATATTTGCATTTCTGTCTAGCCAGGACTGAAATTTATACACCACTGACAGACAGGTTGATGACCTGACTTTTCTCTTCTACAGTTAAGCAATGAATCTAGGTCACCTTTATCCCCCTGCCAGTTGTAGTGCTGGCTCCCTAAAGAGCCCCTGAATTTAATTGGGGTCTCCTACCTTAATTCGCTTCTCCCACTGAACCTGAGACATCAACGTCTGGTGGCTGAGTAAAGGGAAAAGGAAGCAAAGGATGGGTAAGTACATGTTGATGAGGAGAGAGTTGCTCAGTGACCCTATTTCTTAGTCCCATATGGGCAAAGCACATGGTCTCCTCCACCAGTTCGCTGGTGAAATGAAACATTTTATGAAAGATACAGCCCCTGAGGTACTCATTTTTGCTCCTCAAGGTTCCCTCAAGAGTTTAAATAACCTGTTTAGGAACCACTGACTCAGAGTATTTTATTGGGTTCTCCTACCTGTCCTGTGGCTACCTGCCCTGTATGTGGACCCAGCAGTTCACTGAAAACCTGACAATAATCAGGCTCCAGACTCAGCAGTCTTTTTACTAATTATTGTAGTAATCTCCTGTAATACAGGAGAGAGGGTTTGAGGATTGCAGGGTACACCAGGAACAAATATGGAGGACAGAAATATTGTAGGTTCTAGGTATCACAGGACCTATTGTCCATAGGATGGTAGGTCCTATGAGAACAGCCTCTAAAAGCAGAGACTAATGACATTACAGAGGACTACCAAAAAAATGTGACCCTTTGAGAACATTCAGTGTTGTCTTGCCTTTGAATTTGATTTATGTCCCTCTGTAAGCAGGGCTAGGCCCTAACAGCAGTTCTTCACACAGGTCTCCTCCGAGGGAGAAGTCTCAAGGACAGGAATTCTGGAAAGATGCTCCCAAACATTTATCATCTTTCCAGATCATATCTCTGAACAAACACCATCAAGGATTGGCTGAGTCAGATAAATATTCATGGACTTCAGAACAGCATACTCAAAGAGGCTTTGGGAATATTTAGACTTGCATGTGTAGTCAGATAAAGTAAACAAGCTCAATAGCTCTGGTGAGGAGGCTCCTCTTAATGGGGAGGCAAGGCTTCTCTCAATGGGTATCCAACAGTAGCTTAAACCATAGAAATACAGAAAGGAGCACCAGACCAAAATCGGATGAAAGAGTCCAAGATAATTTTAGTTACTGCTCAGCAACTGCTATCAGGTTGTTACTCCATGTGGACAATTCAATATTGGTTCTAATATACACTCACCGGCCACTTTATTAGGTACACCTTGCCAGTGCCAAGAAAATCTCCCCCACACCATGACACCACCATCACCAGCCTGAACCATTGATACAAGGCAGGATGGATCCACCACACCATGACACCACCACCACCAGCCTGAACCGTTGATACAAGGCAGGATGGATCCACCGCACCATTACACCACCACCACCAGCCTGAACCATTGATACAAGGCAGGATAGATCCATGCTTTCATGTTGTTTACACAGAATTCTGACCCTACCATCTGAATGTCGCAGCAACTAGTCTACCCATTCTCCTCTGACCTTTGACATTAACAAGGCATTTGCATCCACAAAACTGCAGCTCACTGGATATTTTCTCTTTTTCTGATCATTTTCTATAAAGATGGTTGTTCGTGAAAATCCCAGTAGACCAGCAGTTTTTGAAATACTGAGACCAGCCCGTCTGGCACCAACAACCATTCAAAGTCACTTAACTCCCCTTTTTACCTATTCTGATGTTTGGTTTGAACTTCAGTAAGTCGTCTTCACCACGTCTAGATGCCTAAATGCACTGAGTGGCTGCCATGTCTGATTAGCAATTGGTGTTACCAAGCAATTGAACAGGTGGATCTAATAAAGTGGCTGGTGAGAGTTAACTTACTTGGCTTACCTGCTGCAATTTCTCTCTGGGGTAAACCATTGCTTCCATAGTTAGGATCTTAACTTTGCTACCACTTATTTTCCATTCTTCATAATATAGGCAGCAGGATCTCAGGATGTGTAAAAAAAAAACACTATCCTGCATATGCTAAGAAGTCAAATTTATTTTGGGTGGATGGACACTTTAAGAAAGAATGCATGGCAATGTTTTTCTGCTACATCTAGGGATGTCTAGTGAAAGAGCAGAGAAGCATTTGAAAGCTGTATAATAACAGAGTGCCTTGGAATAAAACACCTTTTGATACTGAGATCTGTACCTTATTTCTAAACAACATCAATGGTCTCTCTGAGAGTGGTATTCTGATGCGGCCAGGACATGGGGATGCATGCCTTCCAGGTAGATGGTTTTCAAAGTTGTTTTCAAGTGGTGCTAATATCTAGCAATCCTTAGTAAAAAAGCTTCTGCCTGTGCAGACGATCTGAGGTCTAGTAAGGTTCAATCACACTAGCAGTCATGCCAGGAACAAAGTCATTTCAAGCTTTTTTCGTTTTTTTTTATTTTTCCTGATAGAATGAGAGTTTATGAAAAACCCCGATATGGAGTGTGCTGTTGTCCATACTCTATGTCAGTGCTTCCTAAATGGGGTATTTAAACTCTTGGGCGAACCTCGAGGAGCGAAAAATGGGTACCTCAGGGGCTGTATCTTTCATAAAATGTTTCATTTTTACCAGTGAACAGGTAGAGGAGTCCATGTGCTTCGCCCATATGGGACTAAGAAACAGGGTCATTTAGCAACTCTTTCCTCATCAACATGTACTCACCCATCCTTTGCTTCCTTCCCCTTCCATTCAGCCAGCAGAAGCGAAAGAAGGACAGTCCTGTCACGGACACATGGGCTTTTATTAAGTTGAGTTTAGGGGCTTTGGCAAAAAAATGCCAAAAACTCCTAAACTCATGTTCAGGAGCAGCAGTGTACGTGAGGCCTAACTATCCTCCACTAGGCTAGGAGTTCCAGCAAAGCTTTCACAAAGCAGCTCAGCCTCAGGATAGATTTCATGACACCACCAAGTTTTTTTTTTACCAAAAAAAATGTTTGTTTTGGTCAAAAAAAGTCCAATAAACCTTGGTTTTCCACGATTTATTACTGCGTTTTACAGCATTTTGCCACATTTTTCAGCATTAGAATGTTTTTAGAGCTAAAAAACTACTCCAGAAACCCACTAGTTTTGGGGGTTTTTCCAGCCAAAAATGCCCCTGCCAAAAAATGCTGATTACAGTCTATAGACACATAGGATAACATGCTGGGGAGCAGGGGCGGACTGTCCATTTGGAAACTCGGGCACTGCCCGAGGGCCCGGGGTCAGTAGGGGGCCCCATGAGATGCCCCTGGTACCTTTTTCATAGGCTTTTTTGAGTTTGGGCAAGGACACAGGGGCCCCACAATCCCCTATTGCCCAGGGGCCCCATGAGCTTTCAGTCCACCCCTGCTGGGGAGTTTACTGGCTGTAGAAAAAACGTCAAAAGCTAAAAACAGCCGATGTAAAAACGTCCCGCGTGCATGAGGACTTATACAGCAAATGGCAAGAGGGTCTCAAAATTGTAGGATCCCTAATAACTTTGCAGGGCTTGTAAGTAAGCAATAAATTGAAAAACAAGTAGAGATACAAAAATCTATTAGTTCTTCTATATAAATAAGGAAAAAAAAACTTTCACATAAAAAAAGTATGAACTGGTCAGAGGATCCCTTCAAAGTTTATTTAAAGTGCATCTCTAGGCTAAAACTCTTTTGTTAGTTTTGGATAGAGTGGAAAAGGTATAGACCAGGGGTCTCCAAACTTTTCAAACAAAGGGCTAGTTTACTGTCCTTCAGACTTTAGGGGGGCCAGAATGTGGACAGTGGGGGTAGAAAATGTCCTGGGCCCAGCATCAGTGAGAATAAACATGGCCTCAGGGTTGGTGGTCAGTAGGAGGAGGAGTAATGCCCCCATCATTGGTATTAATGGGAGGAATAGTCCCCAACCATTGGTATCAGTGGGAGAAATAGTGCCTTGTTGTTGGTATCAGTGGGAGGAATAGTGTCCCATCATTGATATTGGTTGGAGGAATAGTGCCCCATCATTGATATTGGTTGGAGGAATAGTGCCCCATCATTGATATTGGTTGGAGGAATAGTGCCCCATCATTGATTTTGGTTGGAGGAATAGTGCCCCATCATTGGTATTATTTGGAGATTTAGTGCCCCATCATTGATTTTGGTTGGAGGAATAGTGCCCCATCATTGATTTTGGTTGGAGGAATAGTGCCCCATCATTGATATTGGTTGGAGGAATAGTGCCCCATCATTGATATTGATTGGAGGAATAGTGCCCCATCATTGATATTGATTGGAGGAATAGTGCCCCATCATTGATTTTGGTTGGAGGAATAGTGCCCCATCATTGATTTTGGTTGGAGGAATAGTACCCCATCATTGGTATTATTTGGAGATTTAGTGCCCCATCATTGATATTGGTTGGAGGAATAGTGCCCCATCATTGATATCGGTTGGAGGAATAGTGCCCCATCATTGGTATTGGTTGGAGGAATAGTGCCCCATCATTGATATTGGTTGGAGGAATAGTGCCCCATCATTGGTATTAGTTGGAGATTTAGTGCCCCATCATTGATTTTGGTTGGAGGAATAGTGCCCCATCATTGATATTGGTTGGAGGAATAGTGCCCCATCATTGATTTTGGTTGGAGGAATAGTGCCCCATCATTGATTTTGGTTGGAGGAATAGTGCACCATCATTGATTTTGGTTGGAGGAATAGTGCCCCATCATTGATATTGGTTGCAGGAAAAGTGCCTCATCATTGATATTGGTTGGAGGGGTAATGCCCCTTCATTAGTGTCAGTGGTAGAAATTATGCTCCACTATTGGTGTAAGAGGGAGTGCCTGAAGGGCCAGATAAAGGCTAGCAAAGGGCTGCATCTGGCCCTCGGGTCACAGTTTGGAGACTACTGGTAAAGACCATCTGTCAGGTTTTTATTGCTTTCTTTGTCCCCATTAGGGAGATTCGCTGCTTCATTTGTACCGGACACTATTATCACCGAGAAAGAAATGAAGGAGAAATCCAAAATGCTTTTCCCAAAACAAGAGATGAGGGGAAGTCTTCTAATAGGTGCACCTGTTCCTCTGGCAACTGTCTAGAAGGGGCAATTCCTTCCACTCTGGGAGCAGTTCTCTAATTTCCTATCAAACGTCTGGGACAGGAAGTGAATGGAAATTTCCCCTAATGGTATGCAGACAGAATAAAATACAGGGTTTCTAACCCTTCTCCATTCTATTGAAAACTTAAAGTGTTACTAAACCCCGGACCCTGCATTCACTATATCCGCTCTCCCTGGACCCTGCATTCACTATATCCACTCTCCCCAGACCCTGCATTCACTATATCCGCTCTCCCCAGACCCTGCATTCACTATATCCGCTCTCTCCGGACCCTGCATTCACTATATCTGGTCTCCCCGGACCCTGCATTCACTATATCTGGTCTCCCCGGACCCTGCATTCACTATATCTGGTCTCCCCGGACCCTGCATTCACTATATCTGGTCTCCCCAGACCCTGCATTCACTATATCCGGTCTCCCCGGACCCCGCATTCACTATATCCGCTCTCCCCAGACCCTGCATTCACTATATCTGGTCTCCCCGGACCCCGCATTCACTATATCCGCTCTCCCCAGACCCTGCATTCACTATATCCAGTCTCCCAGGACCCTGCATTCACTATATCCGCTCTCCCCGGACCCTGCATTCGCTATATCTGGTCTCCCCAGACCCTGCATTCACTATATCCGCTCTCCCTGGACCCTGCATTCACTATATCTGGTCTCCCCGGACCCTGCATTCACTATATACGGTCTCTCCGGACCCTGCATTCACTATATCTGGTCTCCCAGGACCCTGCATTCACTATATCTGGTCTCCCAGGACCCTGCATTCACTATATCCGGTCTCCCCGGACCCTGCATTCACTATATCTGCTCTCCCCGGACCCTGCATTCACTATATCCGGTCTCCCCGGACCCTGCATTCACTATATCTGCTCTCCCCGGACCCTGCATTCACTATATCTGGTCTCCGACAGTACACAGAACATGGGAATACAATTATTTTAGTAAATATAAACTGCTAAATACCTTTTCTAATCAGCAGTAAGAACAATCTTGTGACTTTTATCAGTATCCAGCTGAGCACTGGTTAAAGCTTGTAGGAGGAGTTTTAATTCTCCTTTGACTGTCCTATGAGGCTGCATGACCCCTGACCCTCTGTCTACATAGTGCATATTGGCCCTGTGCTGATCACATGCACTCTCCCAAAGAAAAAAAAACTCTCTAGCAATACACACCAAACTGAGCATGTGCAGAGTGACTCCTAGAGCTTTGTACTATCAGCAGATGCATTGGGGACAGAGGAAGAAGAGGAGGACTAGAGAAGACAGGATCAGACATCCTTTTTACACAATGCAGAGAATTAACCCCTTAGGTTCCACAGTGAGTATAACAAGCATGCTTTACTGCATCTACAGACTGATTGTACTGTTGTGGGTTTAAAAACATTTTGGTTATACATACACTTTTTTGTGGTAGGTATGAGAGTCAGGTCAGCCCTTGCTGCAGTCTCTAACCTTGGGACCTGCTACAGTGTTGCAGTGTAATCACTGGGGATTAGGAGACTGAAGAAATGATCCCTCCTGCCTGCAGCAGACTGATGACATCATCTCTGCCTGGGCAAAGTCACTGGACTAGAGCCCAAGGATGGCTTTTGAATAATACACAGGTGGAGCTTTTCTGCAACATAATACTTTTTCTGTATATTACAACATGTCAGGAATTTATCTTTTGCCTTTGTTTCTGCTGAGACAGCACCATGTAGGTCTTGCCAAAGGCAGCTGGCATTTGACATCTTTTTCACAGTGTCTGCACTGCCAAGATACACAAATAGTGAACTTTAGCCCTAATTTGCTCGCCTCCATCTGAAATCAATGCAGAAAACTGACTACAATGGCAATAGCTGCCATCATTAATGGGACATTATCAGCAAATTTAAAAGTCTCAGCTTTCTTTTAATGGATTAGGTTCCCTGAACGTCATTGAATTGTTAAGTGCCACAGCAAATCGGCAGGAATGCCTGAATGAAGTTGTATATTGTGGATGCCCAAATCCAGAAGTTTCAATCACGGATCTGTTCTAGAGTCCGATCAGAGGTGTAAGTAAAAACAAATGGGCCCTGGTGGAGCACCTAGACTGGGCCTCCCTCCAGGGGCGTATTTACCACAAGGCAAACAAGGCACTTGCCTAGGGCGGCATTTTTTAGGGGGGCAGCAGGAATGCCTGAATGAAGTTGTATATTATGGATGCCCAAATCCAGAAGTTTCAATCACGGATCTGTTCTAGAGTCCGATCAGAGGTGCAAGTAAAAACAAATGGGCCCTGGTGGAGCACCTAGACTGGGCCTCCCTCCGGGGGCGTATTTACCACAAGGCAAACAAGGCACTTGCCTAGGGCGGCATTTTTTAGGGGGGCAGCAGGAATGCCTGAATGAAGTTGTATATTGTGGATGTCCAAATCCAGAAGTTTCAATCACGGATCTGTTCTAGAGTCCGATCAGAGGTGTAAGTAAAAACAAATGGGCCCTGGTGGAGCACCTAGACTGGGCCTCCCTCCAGGGGCGTATTTACCACAAGGCAAACAAGGCACTTGCCTAGGGCGGCATTTTTTTATGGGGGCAGCACCTCCTCCCAGAAGGGATGAAAGAAGGGATACGTGCACCATGGGAACCAGGTGGGATCTGAGAGAGGCTGCGGGCTGCTTGATGGTGTATGTAGAGCCTGACTCTCGTTACCGGGGATGTCGGAGCTGTGAAGATGAGTGTCTCTCTATCGTTTGGGGGGTGGGTAGTGGAAGGCTCTCCCAGGTGGGGGGCAGGGGTGTTGTTGGCCAATGTCAGGCTCTCTCCGTGTAAGGGGGAAGGGGGTGT
This sequence comes from Staurois parvus, assembly GCF_062004578.1. Lineage (NCBI taxonomy): Eukaryota > Metazoa > Chordata > Amphibia > Anura > Ranidae > Staurois > Staurois parvus. The sequence continues at coordinate 1,091,614 of NW_028317891.1, forward strand.
GTTGGTCGGTGCCAATGAGGGAAGACGATTTCGTGTTGCCTAGGGCAGCACAAAGCCTAAATACCCCACTGCCTCCCTGCACATCATTGAGGAGGATGGTCATCAGGCCTACGGCTAAGTATGGCACATGGGGCACATTCACACATGTGAATGGGCCCAATAACAATTACTTTGGAGTGGCAGACCCATTGAAAGCAATAAGAGGCTGCCATCTTCCACAGCTAGTCGCAGGTCGCTTGCATGTAATCACTCATGCAGTGATCACCTGCGAATGATCAGCCCTGGAAGCAGACCGCCTGCGTCCAAGGTTGATCATTCACAGGCAATTGCTGCATGCGCGATTACTTGCAACCGTTCCCCCGCTGAGCAGGCAGATCACGCTGACGGATCCGCCCAGTCTGAAAGGGACCTTAATCTTTACTGAGACTTAGGCTCCTTTCACACGGGCAATCTGATCAGGTCCACCTGTCAGTTTTTCAGGCAGACCTGATTGGAAGGTGTAATGAAACCGACCATAGACCAGGGGCGGACTGACCATTTTAAAACTCGGGCACTGCCCGAGGGCCCGGCATCAATAAGGGGCCCCATGAGATGCCCCTGGTACCTTTCATAGGCTTTTTTTGGGTGCGGTTTGAGTGTGGGCAAGGACACAGGGGCCCCATGATCCCCTATTACCCGGGGGCCCCATGAGTTGTCAGTCCGCCCCTGCCCCAAACTGCACTTGAGTACGTCCGTTAAACTACCGCTTCCCCGTCCGAACACCGACAACAGACACCACAGCAGACCATACAAGACTAGACGACACCAGTCTTCAAGGAAACCAGGAAGTAGACTACTTTACTTTAACACAGATACAAGATATATACATTCAAGGGAACAACCCGCCTCCCTGCATAATGACACGGGGTGGGGCAATCTACCTTTAGTAACAAGAGACACACCAACAGACAGTCCCAACAGGGGGAAGGGCTGCTGGAAACACCCCCCACCAAGCCAATACACAAACACATACATCCCATAATAGTTTGCTCCCAAGCAAGACACACAATAGAACAATGGGATGCAACCACATGGCATTAAACAATCAACAACCCCCCACCCCAATATTAGGACAGATCACCCTGTACCCCTAACAGGCACAGGGTGACTTACACATACTAGGGATATGGGGAGCTGAGACAGGGGTCTCCCCACCTCTCCAAAGTGAGCTGGGTTCCATTAGCCCCTCACCCAAGGTGACTCCCGTTACAGAAGGTCCATGCAATCCTATGGACAAATCTGTTTACACCGACCTACAGCACTTTCAAGTCCCTGTATTCCCGGCTGCCCATAGAGAAGAGCTCTGTCTGTGTCCACTCTGCAGAAACTGAGCGGACAGGGATGTGTCATCCGCCCGCTCTGCTCTGGTCAGCAGGGGATCTATGAGCTGATCCTGTGCAAATTGGAACAAAATCCGTCCCTTGTGAAAAGAGCTTTAACAGTTGTATACAATGGATGGCTTCATTCATGCCATCCATTGTATACTAGGGGTTTATTTACTAAAGCTGGAGAGTCCAAAATCAGACTCCCTTCTGCATAGAAACCAATCAGCTTCTAACCTCAGCTTGTTCAATGAAGCTTTGGCAATGAAACCTGGAAGCTGATTGGTTTCTATGCAGAAGGGAGTCTGATTTTGGACTCTCCAGCTTTAGTAAATAAACCCCCTAGTGTCTAGCTGTGAATGGTCACAGCTAATCACATGCACATGTCATGTGATTAGCTGTGGCCAAATCACAGCTAAGCACAAAAAAAAAAAAAAAAAAAAAAACCTGAATGAATCGATGTCATTCAGCTAAATGCTTGCTTATAGCAAAGTAATTCTTTGCTATAAGCAAATTGTGTAAAAATAAATAAATAAATAATAAAATAAAAAAATACTGATCACTTCCCCAAAGTAGTACAATGTTACTATGGTAACATTGTACTACTTTGGTCATAGTGAAATATGAAAAAAAAATCTTAAAAAAAAGAAAAAAATTTAATAAAAAATAATAAAAAAAACCAAAACATATATATATATTTTTTTTTCATACTATCACCAGTCAGTGTCCCTGATCACTGCCATGCCAGTTATATGATGACGCTGTACTGCACTGGTGACAGTTTTTAAAAAAAAAATAGTGAAACTAATTTTTTTACTTTTTTCATTTTCTGAAAAATAATGACAAAAAAAATACAACTTCAAAAAACTTGCCATGCCTCTTATGAAGTACGTCGGACTGTCTACTCTGCAAAAAGGGGTCATTTGGGGGATATCTGTACTGTTCTGACATTTGGGGGATATCTGTACCGTCCTGACATTTGGGGGATATCTGTACCGTCCTGACATTTGGGGGATATCTGTACCGTCCTGACATTTGGGGGATATCTGTACTGTCCTGACATTTGGGGGATATCTGTACTGTCCTGACATTTGGGGGATATCTGTACTGTTCTGACATTTGGGGGATATCTGTACTGTCCTGACATTTGGGGGATATCTGTACTGTCCTGACATTTGGGGGATATCTGTACTGTCCTGACATTTGGGGGATATCTGTACTGTTCTGACATTTGGGGGATATCTGTACTGTCCTGACATTTGGGGGATATCTGTACTGTTCTGACATTTGGGGGATATCTGTACCGTCCTGACATTTGGGGGATATCTGTACCGTCCTGACATTTGGGGGATATCTGTACCGTCCTGACATTTGGGGGATATCTGTACTGTCCTGACATTTGGGGGATATCTGTACTGTCCTGACATTTGGGGGATATCTGTACTGTTCTGACATTCTTGGACCTCAAGAAATTAGATTGGCTGTCAGTACTTCAGGATTGATCAATATTCAGACCTATACTATAGTTTGTGAACTCTATAACTTTCCTACAAACTAAATAATACGTCCTAATTTGGGTTAATTTCACCAAAGACATGTAGCAAAATACATCTCGGCCTAAATTTATGAAGAACAATTATTTATTTGCAAACTTTTATAACAGAAACAAAGAAAAATGTGTGTTTTTTTCAAAATGTATGGTCTTTTTTTGTTAATTTAGCAAAAAATAAAAACCCCGGCGGTGATTAAATACCATCAAAAGAAAGCTCTAGTTGTGTGAAGAAAATGATAAAATTTTAGTTTGGGTACAATGTTGTATGACCGCGCAATTGTCATTCAAATGTGAGAGCGCTGAAACCTGAAAACTGGCCTGGGCAGAAAGGGGGTAAATTGCCCGGTATTGAAATGGGTAAACTACAGATCAAGGAAAGGAAAAAGATTCCAAAAAAGGAACAGCAGACATGATGTTCTCCTTGATCCCCTTTCACAGCTGTATCCTCTGTACCCCATGTAGAACATAAGTGAGATCATACTATATAGTATATACTGTCTATATATATTTTTACTCACCCTCTTGCAAAGATGCTGCAAAGAGTTGTCTCATTACAAGCGTTGTGGCCACCAGCACCATACATGGAAGCTTCTCACAAAGCAGGTGGTCTGACTGGAGGAGAAGAATACTGAGACCTAATTTGAAAAACTTCAGAGCTGAAAATAAATTACTCCACAGTGCCTGCAGCTACAGAGGTCAGTGAGGGCTCATTTCAAAGCTCAGTTAATGCTTGTTAAGAATATAACACTTGAATGTTCATAGCCCGGCCACTGGTTCACTTTGAGATAGGATATCACAAGGTAGGAGGTATGTGAGCTCACGAAAAGGAGCAGCTATGCACAATAGGTAACCTGATAAAACCTTAAAACAAAATAATAAATCACAGTGCAGCGCTAAAAAAATATATATATTCTTTTAAGGTGCCTCAACAATGAAGTAGATGAAGTTCCTGGATAAATGATTAGTAAATATATATAGAAATGTTCCAAAAATGACAAGGTGCCTGCTTCAATGGAATTCCGGTGCTTGTGCAAATGGATATAGTAAAATTGCGCACTCACCAGATGCGCAACATAAATGTGCCTATAGATATAGATCCAGATGTCCTCTCAAAGAGATCAGGGTAGACCAGGTGGTAAGTAATCCTCCCTCTGAAGGGTAAGTAGCACACCAGATAATTCCAGGGCTTTACGATGATCCAAATCAGCCAGAGGTCCCCTAAAGGGTTTGGTGGGTGTAGCTTCCTGGATATACAGAAGATTCCCTCTCTGGATACTGGGATGGATCTGTGGTCTTGAATGGACTTCTGAAAATGAATTACTCTGAATCTCTGCCACTCTGCTTTCTCCTCCTATCAGTATCCACGGCTGTTAACATTTTCAAACTTCTCATCTGCCTAGCAATACTCTTTAATTTTGTTCCATGCTCCCCGGGCTTGTTTGAGAAAAATCAACAAACGAAAATGTACGCCTAGGTAGAATTCCCCTGGAGGTAGACCAACGGTGCTCCAAAGCTCACAGTGTCTTCCTGGCACTTTGAACAGCATAGGATGAAGAGCCGGCAACTCGTTCCCCCGATAAAAGTACTTTATTCACAAAGGGTACAAGATACAGCGGCTTACGCGTTTCGGTAAAAAAAACCTCATTCACAGCCATAGTGAAGAATCACATTGAAAAAGGGATCCCAACGGATAAAGGGAAAACGGCACGACACGTTCGGCATTCCGTACGAGAGCCATAGTGGGTCCGGTTCCATTAGTCAGGGCCGTGTGAGGATACGGAAAAAGCTGGTCTGAACTGAACTGTTGTCAGTGTTTGTAAATTGGCATAGCAGAGCATGGCACTGAAAGAGGTTGCTTCTCATGCTAAACAGGCATATTTTTCAGATGTCATCAGAACGGCCTATCGAAACCCAAGGCTCTTCTGGTTGACAATACATCCCATTCTTCTGCTGCCGTCTTATGTCAGAGACCCTGTTCTGCCTCCTGCGGGCTTTCCGAATCAATTTCCACACTGCGCTGGGCTGGGAGTCTAATCTCCCGTAGAAGACGCTGCGCTCTGTTAACTGTGATCAAGAGGACGGTTAGTTAACCTGCAATGGGCCCTCTGTATAGATGTCATTTCAGGTGTTTTAAATTCACATCAACGTACACAGAGTACTGAGGAAGTATTTTGTCAGCTGACAGTAACATGGTGTTCTATACGGTGAGAACCTCATACACAATGTCCCCGGGAACGGTGACAGAGCATGTCCTCAACATGAAGCCACTTCAAGTAGATGTGAACGCGAATGACACTTAGTTTACTCTGTGAATCACAAAAATTTACTATTTTTTTTTTAATAAAATACTTTTTTTAAGCTTTTTTGATCTTTTGTTACAGCTTAGTGCAGCTAATGTCCTGAAGCCTCTTTGCAGCCACTTCTTGTCTACATGCACTCCGGCGATGGCTGTATGGCACACGTGTCAAGCATAAGGCCCGCGGGCCGAATCTGGCCCACTAGGCCATTTCATGTGGCCCTTGCAACTCTCCTGCAGCTGCGGCACCCCCCTCATCTCTGCCCATAGTTTGTCTCAGCAGTTGGTAGTGGAAAGGAGGACAGAACTCCTCCTACGGATCCTGCGCCTCTCTGTGCAGCTACAGCACCCCCTTGTCTTCCTACAGATCCTTCTCCTCTCTGTGCAGCTACAGCACCCCCTTGTCTTCCTACAGATCCTGCACCTCTTTGTGCAGCTACAGCACCCCTTGTCTTCCTACAGATCCTGCTTCTCTCTGTGCAGCTACAGCACCTCCTTGTCTTCCTACAGATCCTGCTTCTCTCTGTGCAGCTACAGCACCCCCTTGTCTTCCTACGGATCCTGCTCCTCTCTGTGCAACTACAGCACCCCCTTGTCTTCCTACGGATCCTGCTCCTCTCTGTGCAGCTACAGCATCTCCTTCTCTTGCTACAGATCCTGCGCCTCTCTGTGCAGCTACAGCACCCCCTTGTCTTCCTACAGATCCTGCTCCTCTCTGTGCAGCTACAGCACCCCCTTGTCTTCCTCCAGATCCTGCTCCTCTCTGTGCAGCTACAGCACCCCCTTGTCTTCCTCCGGATCCTGTGACTCTCTGTGCAGCTACAGCACCCCCTTGTCTTCCTACAGATCCTGCGCTTCTCTGTGCAGCTACAGCACCCCCTTGTCTTCCTACAGATCCTGCACCTCTCTGTACAGCTACAGCACCCCCTTGTCTTCCTACAGATCCTGCTCCTCTCTGTGCAGCTACAGCACCCCCTTGTCTTCCTACAGATCCTGCGCCTCTCTGTGCAGCTAAAGCACCCCCTTGTCTTCCTACAGATCCTGCGCCTCTCTGTGCAGCTACAGCACCCCCTTGTCTTCCTACAGATCCTGCGCCTCTCTGTGCAGCTTCAGCACCTCCTTGTCTTCCTACAGATCCTGCGCCTCTTTGTGCAGCTACAGCACCCCCTTGTCTTCCTACGGATCCTTCCTCTCTGTGCAGCTACAGCACCCCCTTGTCTTCCTACAGATCCTGCTCCTCTCTGTGAAGCTACAGCACCCCCTTGTCTTCCTACAGATCCTGCTCCTCTCTGTGCAGCTACAGCACCCCCTTGTCTTCCTACAGATCCTGCTCCTCTCTGTGCAGCTACAGCACCCCCTTGTCTTCCTACAGATCCTGCTCCTCTCTGTGCAGCTACAGCACCTCCTTATATTCCTACAGATCCTGCTCCTCTCTGTGCAGCTACAGCACCTCCTTATATTCCTACAGATCCTGCTCCTCTCTGTGCAGCTACAGCACCCCCTTGTCTTCCTACAGATCCTGCTCCTCTCTGTGAAGCTACAGCACCCCCTTGTCTTCCTACAGATCCTGCTCCTCTCTGTGCAGCTACAGCACCCCCTTGTCTTCCTACAGATCCTGTGCCTCTCTGTACAGCTACAGCACCCCCTTGTCTTCCTACAGATCCTGCTCCTCTCTGTGCAGCTACAGCACCCCCTTGTCTTCCTACAGATCCTGCTCCTCTCTGTGCAGCTACAGCACCCCCTTGTCTTCCTACAGATCCTGCGCCTCTCTATGCAGTTACAGCACCCCCTTGTCTTCCTACAGATCCTGTGCCTCTCTGTACAGCTACAGCACCCCCTTGTCTTCCTACAGATCTTGCGCCGCTCTGTGCAGCTACAGCACCCCTTTGTCTTCCAACAGATCCTACTACTCTCTGTGCAGCTACAGCACCCCCTTGTCTTCCTACAGATCTTGCGCCGCTCTGTGCAGCTACAGCACCCCTTTGTCTTCCAACAGATCCTACTACTCTCTGTGCAGCTACAGCACCTCCTTGTCTCTGCCTCTTCTGGTTTCAGCATTCAGCAGACTCCGGCAGCTGACTCCAACCTCTCCGCAGGTCCTCCTCCAGACCCTGCACTTTCTGCTTCCCAGTTCCACCCCCAGCTTCTTCAAGGCAGCAGCACAAAGTAACAAGGGGTGCACGTGATGTAGAGGGGGGGGGGGCTCTTGACATCTGAAGTAAAAGGGGTGGGGTGCTCTGAACATCTAGTCTTACAGATACAACCAGCCCTTTGAGGGCAACTATAATGCTGATGCAGCCCACGACGAAATTGAACTTGACACCCCTACTGTATGCATTTCTCAGGGCCAGGTTCTTGATAGTGACAACAGTTGACCATTCCTGAGTGCTCTATGTTGAAAGGTCATTGCCATTTTTTACCGTTGTGTCAAGGTGACAACATAGGAGCACAACTGGGGAACAGGGATAGAACGTTGTCATGTGATAACAAGTGCCTAAAAAAGGGCCCACGTGGCAGGATCACCAGAGACTTTAATTAAATATATAAAAAAAATGCTAGTTGAAATTGACCAAAAAAAAAAGTAAGATAGGTGTAACCATTACCTGGACTTCTTCTTGTGGCGCCTACACAAGGGTGATGTCACACACCTTCAGAAAAATGCTGTGTAGCCCCAATCTCATGAGAAGATGATCCTTTACTGTTCTGCAGCATCTTCTCGAAGGATTTTGGCTACTAAGCGTTCCCAGGGATCCTGACGGCAGAAGGATGGAGTCGGGGAAAGGAGAGTTTACAAACTACTCTCCGCTCCTCGCAAGACCTCCTGCTCTCTAGCTCCCTCGTCTCCTCCTCCCATGCTTGTCTCCAGGACTTCTCCAGAGCTTCCCCCATCCTCTGGAACTCTCTACCCCAATTTATCAGACTATCGCCTACTCTGCTCACTTTTAGGCGATCTCTGAAAACCTCTCTCTTCAAGGAAGCCTATCCTGCCCTCAGCTAGTACTGGAATCTTCTACTCCTCCTACCAGTCCATCTCCCACAGTTATTACCTTTTCTACCACTAGCCCCTCCCTCTTAGATTGTAAGCTCCCAGGATCAGGGCCCTCCTAACCCTCTTGTATTGAACTGTATTGTTGCTGTATTGTCTCCCGTTATATTGTAAAGCGCTGAGCAAACTGTTGGCGCTATAAATCCTGTATAATAATAATATAATAAGAAATAATAATAATAAAACTAACTTTTTCCCTTCTTACGAAACTTTCACAAGGGCTGTGAATGGATCTCCTGCTGAACTGAAGCAGAACAAGATGAATGTCTCTTTTGTGATATCCAATGCCTGTGGACTTTTTACCAGAAAACCTTTCTGGACTTGTGCTCGATCTTTGGGTGGCTGGGTGAAATCAGAGTTGCTTGCGCTTACATCAGGCTACCTCTGATTCATCATGTTTAGCTCTGGATGAACTCAGGGGCCCATGGATGTAAATAAACAAGCGTTTGTTTACATCTTCCTATATGGAGCTTCCAATCAGGTCTGCCTGAAAATCAATGACAGTGACTGTGAAAGGACCCTTATGCAGCATTTAAAGTGACGCTAAACTCTGATTTAAAAAAAAAACACGTAAATTATTATCAAATAACCAAGGCCAGGACAAGGGGAGGGCAGGAGGGGCGGCTGCCTGGGCACAGTGGTTTCATGTGAGGTGGGGGGGGGGGCGCCGCTTAGAGCATTCCTAACACCATAAGCTGACAGGAGTAGTGACAGCAGCATCACTACTCCTGTCAGCGTAGCACTGGAAATGACAAACGGAATCAGGAAAGCAGAAGAGGTGTGGGCTTTGCTCTCTCTCCCCTCCAGCTCCTCCTTCTGCCACTGCAGCACTCCTGCATTGGGACTGTCAGATCAGGACTGTGTAGGGTTTCCTTACCTGCCCCAATCTCCTCCCAGCACAGAGGAAATTGGAGCTGGTAAGGATCCCTGGGTGTCAAACATTTGTACTGGGAGAGGGGATTTAAGCAGGGGAGGGGGGTGTTGCATTGGGAGGAGGGGGGATTTTTGTTTGGGGAGAATTTTGGCTTGCAAGAGAATATATTCTTAAGGGATTAGCGTACAGATTAGTGCTTGATTTTTTTTATAGGGGAGGGGGGCATTTTTGCTTACATATAATACTCATTCGTCTCGGGGGGTTGCTCTCAGCCTCCTCCAAATCTCTGAATTACTCCTATAATTGACTTGTTAGAGGGTGTCCACATTTGTTCTCCATAGTCCCAATGTATGTAGGAGCGTTGTCACCCTCTCTTGCTTGCTCCCAGGATGGACGATGGACTATTGGATTTGTAGTGTACTGGAGCTGCTGACTTTTAAAAAACAGGTACCTACCAGTACCTCTGTTTACAACCGCCTCAGTTTACGTAATTTTCGGTTTACAAATGAAAATCCATTGAGAATAATGCCTCGGTTTACAAACTTTTTTCGCAATACGAACGGATTAATTGGTTTTCAATGCATTTACAAATTGTTTTTTAATCATGTCCCTGTACAGTATTTATGCCTTTAAAGTGCACTTTATAAAGATTCTTGAACAGATAAAACGTTTTTTGACTTTTTTCTGACCTTTGGAACAGATTACCGTATTTGCCGGCGTATAAGACGACTGGGCGTATAAGACGACCCCCTACTTTTCCTGTTAAAATATAGGGTTTGAGCTATACTCGCCGTATAAGACTACCCCTCTTCCAACGCACACCAAATAAAAATGAAAAAACATCAGATTTGATTTCAATATGGTATGGTATTTCAGTATGGTATTCCAATGATGGGGCACTATTCCTCCCACTGACACCAATGATGGGGTGCTATTCCTCCCACTGACACCAATGATGGGGCATGATTCCTCCCACTGATACCAATGATGAGGCACTACTCCTGCCACTGACACTAATGGTGCCCCATCAGTAGTGTCAGTGTGTGAGGAATAGTGTCCCATCATTAGTGTCAGTGGGAGGAATAGTGCCCCATCATTGGTGTCAGTGGATGAAATAGTGCCCCATCATTAGTGTGAGTGGGAGGAGTAGTGCCTCATCATTGGTATCAGTGGGAGGAATCATGCCCCATCATTGGTGTCAGTGGGAGGAATAGTGCCCCATCATTGGTGTCAGTGGGAGGAATAGTGCCCCATCATTGGTATCAGTGGGAGGAATAGTGCCCCATCGTTGGTGTCAGTGGGGAGGAGGAATAGTGCCCCATCGTTGGTGTCAGTGGGGAGGAGGAATAGTGCCCCATGTTTGGTGTCAGTGGGGGAGGAATAGTGCCCCATCATTGGTGTCAGTGTGGAGAATAGTGCCCCATCATTGGTATCAGTGGGGAGAAAAGTGCCCTATCATTGGTGTCAGTGGGGGAGGAATAGTGCCCCATCATTGGTGTCAGTGGGGGAGGAATAGTGCCCCATCATTGGTGTCAGTGGGGGAGGAATAGTGCCCCATCATTGGTGTCAGTGGGGGAGGAATAGTGCCCCATCATTGGTGTCAGTGGGGAGAATAGTGCCCCATCATTGGTGCCAGTGGGGAGGAGGAATAGTGCCCCATCGTTGGTGTCAGTGGGGGAGGAATAGTGCCCCATCATTGGTGTCAGTGGGGGAGGAATAGTGCCCCATCATTGGTGTCAGTGGGGGAGGAATAGTGCCCCATCATTGGTGTCAGTGGGGAGAATAGTGCCCCATCATTGGTGCCAGTGGGGAGGAGGAATAGTGCCCCATCGTTGGTGTCAGTGGGGGAGGAATAGTGCCCCATCATTGGTGTCAGTGGGGGAGGAATAGTGCCCCATCATTGGTGTCAGTGGGGAGAATAGTGCCCCATCATTGGTGTCAGTGGGGAGGAGGAATAGTGCCCCATCGTTAGTGTCAGTGGGGGAGAGGAGCGGCTGCTCCTTCTTTCAGTTCGGCAGCTTGATTTTCGCGGGGCCGTTCGGCTCCGCCTCCTCGCCGGTGATTGGTCGCCTGTGTGCGCTGGCGCCCAATCACTGGTGAGGAGGCGGAGCCGAGCGGCCGAACTGAAAGAAGGAGCAGCCGCGCTTCCTGGACCGGATCATCGTGGGACCGGGACCGGAGCCAGGTAAGGTACAGCAGCCCCTCTGCCCACCCCTGTACTTAGGACACCGCCCCTGGAAAAAGTGCTGCCCTGACAACGGCTCGCCGTATACCGGCGTATAAGACGACCCCCGACTTTTCAGAAGATTTTCAGGGGTTGAAAAGTCGTCTTATACGCCGGCAAATACGGTAATTGGTTTTCATTGCATTCACAAATTAATTTCTAATCATCCCTGTATAGTATTTATGCCTTTAAAATGCACTTTATAAAGAGTTTTGAACAGATAACTTTTTTTGACTTTTTTCTGACCTTCGAAACGGCTTTAATTGGTTTCCAATGCATTTACAAAATTTTTTAATCATGTCCCTTTATGCCTTTAAAGTGCAATTTTTAAAGAGTTTTGAACAGATCAAACTTTTTTTTACTTTTTTCTGACTTTCGGAACGGATTAATTGGTTTTCAATGCATTTACAAATTCATTTTTAATCATGGCCCTGTACAGTATTTATGCCTTTAAAGTGCACTTTATAAAGAGTTTTGAACAGGTAAAAAACTTTTTTTCTTACTTTTTTCTGACTTTCGGAACAGATTAATTGGTTTTCAGTGCATTCCTATGAGAAACCGCGTTTCGGTATACAAATTTTTCGCAATACGAAAAGTCCCGCAGAACACATTAAATTTGTAAACCGAGGTACGCCTGTATATACAAAAAATGTGACTGCGCTATGCACAATAGTTTCCAGCTGAAGTCATCAAACACTAAAAACTTGTTACATATATACAAAAAAACCCCAAAAAAATTAACCAGTGTCCTAGGCCGGAACTAGGGGCGGGCTGACGATTTGAGCACTCGGGCACTGCCCGTGGGCCCGGGGTCAGTAGGGGGCCCCATAAAATGCCCCTAGTACCTTTTATAGGCTTTTTGGGGTGTGTTTTGAGTGTGGGCATGGACACAGGGGCCCCATGATCCCCAATTGCCCGGGGGCCCCATGAGTTGTCAGTCCGCCCCTGGCCAGAACTGTCTTCCTGCAGCTGGTTCTTCTTACTGTGGCGGGTCCCCCTCCGTCATCTTAGATAATGGAGCAGCCTGTGGATTTCTGAGGAACCACAGTCAGGCTTCCCATTGCACATGTGCGAGCTTGCGCAGCGAGTTGTGAATGGTCCTGTAGCCTCCTGGCACATGTGACATGTCTCAGGATGCTGTGGGAGGGGACGATGCAAATGATGTCATCCTTCCCTAGGCGAGGATTGCAGATGTGTGAGCAGTTACCAATAAAAATCAGTGCACCCCCCCCCCCCAAAAAAAAAAAAAAATTAACTGAGTTACAGGCCGGGAGGAGGGAGCGAACCAGCGGCACTTCACTTTTTAAATAAAGTTCTGCTATAATTAGTGGATATGGGTTAGTGTCACTTTAATGGTTGTAAACCCGTACATACACCTAGTGAAGTGACTGGCCTCAGGTGATACATAGAGATTAAACCCTTGGCGCCTCCCAGCCCTTTAAGGGCTTCCTGATACATGGCGGGGGGGCGGGGTTTAGGATCATGTGACCACCATGATTGCCTGTCACGTGATCGGAAAGCTTCCAATCGCAAGTACCATCCTCTTGGCATCAAGGCCCAGCCGCATATTTGCGTACCATCGGCGCTAAGGGGTTTAAAGACCTCCTACATAAGTTGTACCTGTTTATCTGCGGTTTTCAGTTCTCTAGATCAATCCAAAGTAGAGAATTTACACAGCATTTCTGAGCTTCAGAAAGCAGGGGCTGGGAATATGAAATTACACTCTGCAGATCTCAGTAAGAAGAGAGCTGATTGGTAGATGCCCATTGTGTCCCTTTGCGGAATAATCTCTAAAGTTTGGTGTACATAAAATTTTTTAAAATTGTTCTCCTAGCAATTTTCTTTACCCCCCTTTTATTAAAATGGACCAAAGTTTTTGAATTAAAGTGGTTGCAAACCCTTCCAGATACCCAGTGAAGTGACTGGCCTCAGGTGATACACAGAGATGAAACAAGTTATCCTACATAAGTTATGTAACGGAACCGGACCCCGACTGCACTAGGGTATTTCCGTTAGACTCCCGCTTCCCTGTCCGAACACAGATCCACGGACACCACCGCTGGCCATACAAGACGAGACAGCACCAGACTTGTATAAAACAGGAAACAGACTGCTTTATTTTAACACAGATACAAGATATAAACATTCCAGGGAACAACCCCCCTCCCTGCATAAGGACACAGGGCGGGGCAAACCAAATCTAGTAACAAAAGACACACAGCTGACACTCCCCACCAAGCCAATACACATAAACACATACATCCCATAATAGTTTGCTCACAAGCAAGACACAATAGAACAATGGGACCACGTGGCAGTAAACAATGAACAACCCCCACACCCCACCTATACATGTCTACACAATATCAGGACATTCCACCCTGTACCCCTAACAGGCACAGGGTGACTTACACATAAGAGGGATATGGGGAGCTGAGACAGGGACACAGGGGTCTCCCCACCTCTCCAAAGGGGGCTGTGTTCCATGGGTCCCCCACCCAAATTCACTCCCGTCACAAGTTATACCTGTTTTTCTTCCCTTCCCTATCTCCCCTACCTGTTGTAGTCGCTCCTTCTCTACACACGTTCAAAGTCCAGAATTTATATAGCTTGTCTGAGCTGTTAGGAAACAAGGGGCACGGTGAAGAGAGATGATTGGAGGGAAAGGACACAGCCCCCTCCACACAGCACACAGAAACAGAGCTGAGGCTGTCAATCATAGGCTGTGTGCTGGAGCTCCCTCCCCTGTCACCTTGTTATCTCTTGGTATCATGAAAACTTGTCAGAAGTGATTCATGCTGATAGCAGTGGAATGAGGCCGCAGACAGAAATTACACTTAGTGCTCTGGACTGAGACAAACACTCACTACAGAGGGATACCCCCCACCTCACCCCCTCGGTCTCCGCCCGAATCACACACCTGCTGAACGACATATCAGACTGGATGTCGCTCCACTTCCTTAAACTGAACATCTCCAAAACAGAGTTTCTTGTCTTCCCCCCAGACCGGACACCACCCCCCATTGACTTCTCCATCACATCGAACAACGCCACCATCAAACCCGCCCCGCAGGCCAGAGTACTTGGTGTCATTCTGGACTCCAACCTATCCTTCCAGCCCCAAGTCCAATCTTTAACAAACTCGTGCAGACTCCACCTCCGCAACATCTCCAAAATCCGCACGTTCCTAACCCCAGAAACCACTAAACAGCTCATCCACTCCCTCATCATATCACGACTCGACTACTGCAACTCCCTCCTCACTGGCCTGCCTCGCCGCTGGCTATCCCCGCTTCAGTCCATCCTGAATACGGCTGCCAGACTCACCTTTCCAACCGCTCCATCTCCGCCACCCCCCTCTGCCAATCCCTCCACTGGCTTCCGATTGCGCAACGGATCAAATTCAAAATCCTAACACTGACGTACAAAGCCGTCCACCATACTGCCCTGAACTACATCACCGACCTAATATCCAAGTACCGCCCAACACGCACACTCCGCTCCTCACAAGACCTCCTTCTCTCTAGTTCCCTGGTCTCCTCCTCCCATGCCCGCCTCCAGGACTTCTCCAGGGTGTCACCCATCCTCTGGAACTCCCTGCCCCAACCCATCAGATTATCGCCTACTCTCCTCTCCTTTAGGCGCACCCTGAAAAACCACCTCTTCAGTGAAGCCTACCCCACCCCCTGCTAACTTGACCGACCTCCTCCACTCTTCCTACCACTCCATCCCCCACAGCTATCTCCTCCTGTACCACCATCCCCTCCCTCCTGGATTGTAAGCTGGAAAGAGCAGGGCCCTCGAACCCCTCATGTTTTGCATTGTATTGGTATTGTTCTGTCACAGGTTCTGTCCCCCTCTGTAATGTACAGCGCTGAGCGAACTATCGGCGCTTTATAAATACTGTATAATAATAATAATAATAATATGCTTTGTTCATATTTCATGTCTGAGGAATAAAACCACTTTAAGTCAAGCCGCTTTTTTATTACTTATATATATTTTTAAACACGTTCAGTTTATGTTTCTGTATAGGAATTGGAAGCAAGCATTTGAACAGTTGCTACAGGCAAAACACAACGTTTCCTCTCTGCTGGTGCCTGACAATCAGAAAGACAATCATTGACAAGGTGAACTTTTCCACAACGGAGATACTTTTGTGTTGCATATGTTTATACGGATCTCTCCAACATCTTCAGAAATATTTGGTTCCTAAAGACTTTGCAGCTATGGGCTATACTAAAAATATAACTGTTTATTAAATAGTCCAGCTGCCTAGCCCACATTTTGGTTTCAATATTTTTATTGAAAACAGGAAACTTTTACAGCAGCAGCAAATGACATGAGCAGATAGAGGAGATGGTACAAAGAAGAAGAAAAATAAAAGTATCTGCAGATAAACACAGCTATCCGGAGTTCAGCGTAGCCCCATACATACATACACTGCTCAAAAAGGAACACTTTTTAATCAGGGTATAGCATCAAGTCCATGGAACTCCTGGGATATGGATCTGGTCAGGTAAGTCGCAGAGGGGGTTGTTAATCAGTTTCAGCTGCTTTGGTGATAATGATATTAACAATAGGTGCACTAGATGGGCAACAATGAGACGACCCCCAAAACAGGAATGGTTTTAAAGGTGGAGATCACTGACTTTTTTCTCTACTCATCTTTTCTGATTGTTTTGCATTTGGCTAGGGTCAGTGTCACTACTGGTAGCATGAGGCCATACCTGAACCCTAGAGAGGTTGCACAGGCAGTCCAACTCCTCCAGGATGGCACATCAATACGTTCCATTGCCAGAAGGTTTGCTGTGTCTCCCAGCACAGTCTCAAGAGCATGGAGGAGATTCCAGGAGACAGGCAGTTACTCTAGGAGAGCTGGACAGGGCCGTAGAAGGTCCTTAACCCATCAGCAGGACCGGTATCTGCTCCTTTGTGCAAGGAGGAACAGGATGAGCCCTGCCAGAGCCCTACAAAATGACCTCCAGCAGGCCACTGGTGTGAATGTCTCTGACCAAACAATCAGAAACAGACTTCATGAGGGTGGCCTGAGGGTCCGACATCCTCTAGTGGGCCCTGTGCTCACTGCCCGGCACCATAGAGCTGGATTGGCATTTGCCATTGAACCCCAGAATTGGCCGGTCCACCACTGGCACCCTGTGCTTTTCACAGATGAGAGCAGGTTCCCCCTGAGCACATGTGACAGACGTGAAAGGATCTGGAGAAGCCGTGGAGAACGTTCTGCTGCCTGTAACATGGTTCACCACCGTTATGGTGGTGAGTCAGTGATGGTCTGGGGAGGAATATCCATGGAGGGACGCACAGACCTCTACAGGATAGACAATGGCACCCTGACTGCCATTAGGTATGGGGATGAAATCGTTGGACCCATTGTCAGACCCTACGCTGGTGCAGTGGGTCCCGGGTTCCTCCTGGTGCAGTGGGTCCTGGGTTCTTCCTGGTGCAGTGGGTCCTGGGTTCCTCCCGGTGCAGTGGGTCCTGGGTTACTCCTGGTGTAGTGGGTCCTTTGGTTCCTCCTGGTGCGGTGGGTCCTGGGTTCCTCCTGGTGCAATGGGTCCTGGGTTCCTCCTGGTGCAGTGGGTCCTGGGTTCCTCCTGGTGCAGTGGGTCCTGGGTTCCTCCTGGTGCAGTGGGTCCTGGGTTACTCCTGGTGTAGTGGGTCCTGGGTTCCTTCTGGTGCAGTGGGTCCTGGGTTCCTCCTGGTGCGGTGGGTCCTGGGTTCCTCCTGGTGCAGTGGGTCCTGGGTTTCTCCTGATGCACGACAATGCCTGGCCTCATGTGGTGAGGCAGTTCCTGAAGGATGAAGGAATTGATACCATTGAATGCCCCCCCCCTCACTCGCCTGACCTAAATCCAATAGAAGACCTCTGGGATGTCATGTTTCGGTCCATCCAACGACACCAGGTTGCACCTCAGACTGTCCAGGAGCTCAGTGATGCCCTGGTCCAGATCTGGTCTCATTAGGAGCCTCCCCCGACATTGTCAGCCATGCATACAAGCACGTGGGGGCCACACAAACTACTGAGGACCATTCTGAGTTGCTGCAATGAAATTTCAGCAAAACAGACTAGCCTGCTGCATCATTTTTTCACTTTGATTTTCGAGGTGTCTTTGAATTCAGTCCTCTGTAGGTCGATCATTTTCATTTCCATCCAACGATGGGACATCCTTACGTTCCTCACCCATCCCCCATCCATGTCAGCATAGATATCCAGCAGAAGATTTCTCCCCATTGAGATCTGATGTGTTTCCAAAGTGTTCCTTTAATTTTTTTGATCAGTGCATGTGTAAAAATGATGAATAAAGGAAACGGACAAATGTGATGTCAGTGTGAAGGCAGCGTACATGTGGCATCATTCTGGTTTACTGTAATATTTATCTCCATGTGTACAGGGAGTTAGAAGGAAGAGCAACATAAACGGGAAAAAAGGAAAATAAGAAAATTAAATTGTAGTAATAAACTCAAATGTGGGAGAATGAGAAGAAAAGTTTGTAATGAGTAGAGGTGGACTTGGTGGGTTTGTATGATATATTGTATATTTTGAAGTTTTAGAGAAATAACACTCTGGGTCACAGGATGTACAAATTGAATCCGATGGCCTCAGATCCCTTAATCTGCTTATGTTTTGCCTTCCCTGGACCCCCTTCCATTTCCCCCTATTGTGCTAATAAAGCTTTACAGTAAATCCTTTCCATTTTATTACATACCTTAGTTTAACCTTGTGATGTCATCACTGGGACCCTGTGCTTGTCTTTGCAATGCAGGCTAAACATGGCTGGTGGCATGGGCTGGCAAAGTGCTGTACATAGCTTCACAAAAACATCACAGCACCCTGCCTCAGTACTCCTATGCAGAGCCCTCAGCCCTGATGCAGGAAGTTGGACAGCTCTTAGGAGGAGTTCTGTAAATATTAAAATACCTTGATGGATGGACATCAGTGTGGATTAGTGGGTATACCTAGGCAGGCTGCATTTGCATGGAGACTGCCCTGGGTAACACCCTCATGTGATGAGCTTCCATGACTGAACAAAATGAAATCCAATGAACAAAAAGGGTGGGCCAGGGACAGCCAGGCTGGAGAGGTAAGGGCTAGATCAGGGGTCAGACTGTTTTCATTGACAGCATAAAATTCCCCAGCGTCAGTGGGGGTAAAAGAAGGAGGAATAGGGTCCCACTGTTGATGTAGAACGGAGGAATAATGTCCATTCATTGGAGTCAGTGGGAGGAATAGTGCCCCATCATTGGTGTCAGTGGGAGGAATAGTGCCCCATCATTGGTGTCAGTGGGAGGAATAGTGTCCCATCATTGGTATCAGTGGGAGGAATAGTGCCCCATCACTGGTGTCAGTAGGAGTAATAGTGCCCTATCATTGGTGTCAGTGGAAGGAATAGTGTCCCATCACTGGTGTCAGTGGGAGGAATAGTGCGCCATTGCTGGTGTCAGTAGGAATAATAGTGCCCCATCATTGGTGTCAGTGGAAGGAATAGTGCACCATCAATATTGTCAGTGGAAGAAATTGTGTCTCATCATTAATGTCAGTGGGAGGAATAGTGCTTTGTAACAGTGGGAGGAATAGTGCCCCATTACTGGTGTCAGTGGGAGGAATAGTGCCCCATCACTGATGTCAGTGGAAGGAACAGGGTCCCATCATTGGTGTCAGTGGAACAAATAGGACCCCATCACTGCTGTCAGTGGGAGGAATAGTGCCCCATCACTGGTGTCAGTGGGAGAAATAATGTGCCACCGCTGGTATCAATGGGATGAATAGTGCCCCATCATTGGTGTCAGTGGGAGGAATAGTGCCCCATCATTGGTGTCAGTGGGAGGAATAGTGCACCATCATTGGTGTCAGTGGAAGGAATAGTGCACCATTATTGGTGTCATTGGGAGACATAGTGCACCATCGCTGTTGTCAGTGGAAGAAATGGTGTCTCATCATTTGGTGTCAGTGGGAGGAATAGTGATTTGTAACAGTGGGAGGAATAGTGCTCCAAGGGCTGGATAAAGGCAAGCAAAGGGCCGAATTCAGTCTGTGGGCCACAGTTCGGGGACCAATGGTCTAGAAAATGCCTTTAAGAAGACATAAGAGGCCATTAGAGCCATGCAGTTCTAGTATTCCCGCTCCTGTTGGTGTGTTCCCACCCATCGTGTTACTTCCAGAAAATAGAAGTCCAGGAGAGAGAATGCATGATTCCTGCCCAATGACCAAGGCATTGGTGCAGACCTGGGAAATCCTGAGCTCTCACCACTGAGTATACACCATCAACGTAAAACATCAGTTCTGGCTGGGCCTGTCCCTCAAATCTACCGGGCCAACATTTCCTTTCATCCTGATTCTTTCATTACTAATCCAGTAAGAAAATCTAGCTGCTGCAGAGCACGTAGGGTTAAAAGCATTCGTGTCACGTCACATCATGATGTGTTAAAATAAGTATATGGTAGGTTGTGCATTGCTATTATCAAGTTGTTTCTTGTGACCTGACGAGAGAAAGGCACAAGTCTTAGTTCTCAATAGCTACAATTATCTACTATTTAAAGCTGCTGAGATAGTTACAGGTTTGCGGCTCTATAATGCACAAGTTGCAGTGCCTCCATGTAATAATATTCAAGGGTCTGAACAGTTGTGATTTGTAATCTAATCTAGTTTCTCGGGAACACCATGAAATGTCACGTACAGTGGGTGTCAATTAAGTGGTTGGTGCCCTGCGTTAAAAATTTGTTTAGGTTTTTATAAGAGCAGAACTGAGATGTGTGAGTTATAAGCCAGGGGGAGCTTGGAGTCTGGGATCAAAAAAAGAAAGATGGTGGGGCATGGGTAAGCAGGTTGTTCTCTTTTGTTAAGGGGATTATTCCTGACACCCAAACAGTTCACCAAGGTGCAGGTGCAGTCTATTTTCTCCACTGTAGGTGGCGCTCGTCCAGAGCGGTACTGCAGCTGGAGGGGAAGTCAAGGGAAACTTGGTCTCTCTATGGTTCCTTTGGTTTCCTGGAGCAGCGTTGCGGTTGGCTATGTTGCATCCAGGTGACCCTGGTGGTCATCTTGGGTCAAGCATAGTCTTTTTAAGTCCCTGCCTCCAGGTTTGGGTACACTTTTGCAAAGTGGCTAATGTAGGGAGAACATACCCATCTGTCAGGGACAGCACTAGCAGCAGGGAAAAGTTCCAGAGGAGTAAGAAAAGCTTAGGGCCTATGACTGCACTTCTACAAACCCCCTTCTGGGTAGGACTGGTCATGCCACATTCCACCTCCCTTGGCAATCGCTGTCTTCAATTCGGACCTACTACCGCTGACTCTCCGCTGCATTGACTGTAAGTTATCAGTTGGGTGAGTGTCAGGGCAGGAGCGGTGGAATGGGCAGGCAGGCCTAATGGTAGGGTCACGCAGCGACTGACAACAGCCACTACCCACAGACCAAAGTCCCTCAGGGCGTGGAGTCTAAGCCCCAGGCTGCCCTTCACCAGGGCCCCTGATGGTGGGGAAGGACTTGACGCAGCCTGAGACCAGGTCGCGGCCCCCGAGTAACCCCAGCTGCGGTAACGACTACCGCCAATGGCGTACAGCTGGTGGGAGCCAGATGGAAAACGTATAGCGTGGTCGGACAGGCTGGGTCAATAACAACGGAGCAAACAGTACAAGACGGTAGACAAGAATACTCAAAGACTGAACAGGTGGTTTGGTTAAAGTTTTAATAATGGTGGTATTGGTCTGTGAGTTTAATGGTAAAGGTATGGTATTATCATTAAACAGGATTTATATAGTGCCAGCAGTTTATGCGGTGCTTTACAACATAGGGGCAGACATTACATTTACAATACAAATGAATACAGGTGGGATCAGAGGATCCTGCTTGTTAGAGCTTACAATCTAGGAGGAAGGGTCAATTGATACAAAAGGTAATAACTGTGGGGGGATGGGCTTAGAAAATACAGTTGCTAGGTGGGGGAAGGGTAGGCCTCTCTGAAGAGATGAATTTTTAGGGATAATTTAAAAGTGGACAGGGTAGGAGATAGTCAGACACATTGGGAAAGGGAGTTCCAGAGGATGGGAGTGGCTCTGAAGAAGTCCTGGAGGCGAGCATGAGAGAAGGTGACAAGAAAGCTAGAGAACAGGAGGTCTTGGGAGGAATCAATAGAACAATTTGGTCGGTATTTTGAGACCAGGTTAGTGATGTAGCTGGGGGCTGAGTTGTGGATGGCTTTATAAGTTATTGTAAGCTTCTTGAATTGAATTTGTTGGGTGAATGGAAGCCAGTGGAGGGATTGGCAGAGAGGGGTAGCAGACACTGAACAGGTAGTGAGGTGGATGAGCCTGGCAGCACCATTCATGAAGGACTGGAGGGGGGATAGCCTATGTAAAGGTAAGCCAGTAAGGAGGGAGATGCAGTAGTCGAGGCGAGAGATGACCAGGGAGTGAATTAGGAGCTTTGTGGTGTCATTGGTTAGGAAGGGGTGTATCTTGGAGATGTTGTGGAGGTTGAGGAAGGGGTGTATCTTGGAGATGTTGTGGAGGTTGAGGAAGTGGTGTATCTTGGAGATGTTGTGGAGGTTGAGGAAGGGGTGTATCTTAGAGATGTTGTGGAGGTTGAGGAAGGGGTGTATCTTGGAGATGTTGTGGAGGTTGAGGAAAGGGTGTATCTTGGAGATGTTGTGGAGGTTGAGGAAGGGGTGTATCTTGGAGATGTTGTGGAGGTTGAGGAAGGGGTGTATCTTGGAGATGTTGTGGAGGTTGAGGAAGGGGTGTATCTTGGAGATGTTGTGGAGGTTGAAGAAGGGGTGTATCTTGGAGATGTTGTGGAGGTTGAGGGAGTGGTGTATCTTGGAGATGTTGTGGAGGTTGAGGAAGGGGTGTATCTTGGAGATGTTGTGGAGGTTGAGGAAGTGGTGTATCTTGGAGATGTTGTGGAGGTTGAGGAAGGGGTGTATCTTGGAGATGTTGTGGAGGTTGAGGAAGTGGTGTATCTTGGAGATGTTGTGGAGGTTGAGGAAGGGGTGTATCTTGGTGATGTTGTGGAGGTTGAGGAAGTGGTGTATCTTGGAGATGTTGTGGAGGTTGAGGAAGGGGTGTATCTTGGAGATGTTGTGGAGGTTGAGGAAGTGGTGTATCTTGGAGATGTTGTGGAGGTTGAAGAAGGGGTGTATCTTGAAGATGCTGTGGAGGTTGAGGAAGGGGTGTATCTTGGAGATGTTGTGGAGGTTGAGGAAGGGGTGTATCTTGGAGATGTTGTGGAGGTTGAGGAAGGGGTGTATCTTGGAGATGTTGTGGAGGTTGAGGAAGGGGTGTATCTTGAAGATGTTGTGGAGGTTGAGGAAGTGGTGTATCTTGGAGATGTTGTGGAGGCTGAGGAAGGGGTGTATCTTGGAGATGTTGTGGAGGTTGAGGCAGCAAGCTTTAGACAGTGATTAGATGTGGGGTTCGAAAGGATAGTTCAGAATCCAAGATTACACCTAGAACCTTGGCAAACAGAGATGGGTTGATGGTTGAGCCGTTGACTTTGACAGAGAAGTCGGGGGAAGAGGCACGTAGGGGAGGAAATATTATGACACAGTTTTCTTTACTATCATGATCGATCAGACAGTTATGCTGTGATAGAATCAAGGTGATTGTTTGTGGGGTTGTACAGTCCCATGCACACTGGGCATTTAGCACTCCTACGCATGAAACTCCAGCGTTTGGGTGTGGGTGGAAGGCACAGGAGAGCTAGAGTGCAGGAGGTCTTGGGATGAACAAAGAGAACGATTTGGTTGGTATTTTGAGATAAGATTAGTGATGTAGCTGGGGGCTGAGTTGTGGATGGCTTTATAAGTTATTGTAAGTATCCTGAATTTAATTTGTTGGGTGAGCGCATTCAGCCCTGCTACCGGCAACATATCAAACTCTATGAGAGGCTGACAGCTGTTGGGTGTGCACCAAGTGGTACTTATGTTAATGCGCCCATGGACGACTACTCAGAAGGCAGATTTCTTGCATTCTAGTCAACTGCCCCTGGGCACACCTGCCCCAAACATTGGTAGCACTTGGTGTGCACTGTCCAGCGCCATACAGCCACAGCGGCTTTCAGTATCTCATAGAGTTTGACAGATTGCCAGCAGCGGGACTGGATGCTACACCTGTACCTTCCAACCTCACCTAAATGCCGGAGTCTCAAGGCTTAAGGCGCAGCTTGCGTGAGGCCTGGGTCTATCATATCGGTCTTCTCCACACAGCAGACTCTGTGCGGTTGGGTCATATCTTAGAGTCTACTCAGCAAGGATGCTACTTGCACTCCCTGATATATGGACAGCCGCTATAGGAAGATCCAGCTAATCGGTTAAAGGAAGTACAGAACAGCAAACTTATGTAACAACCAGGGGCGGACTGACCATTTGGAAACTCGGGCACTGCCCGAGGGCCCGGGGTCAGTAGGGGGCCCCATGAGATGCCCCTGGTACCTTTTTCATAGGCTTTTTTGAGTTTGGGCAAGGACACAGGGGCCCCATGATCCCCTATTGCCGGGGGGCCCCATGGGTTCTCAGTCCGCCCCTAGTAACAACATTCGTTCCTGTTTCGGGCTGGGGGGTCCAGGCACCAACTGTTTTGAGCAGGTAGCCTTCCTAGCGGCCTGTTTATGTCAGTATTTCTGTGCTCAAAGCGGTACATTTTTTTGCATGTAAATATGTTGTTTTTTTATTGTAGGCCTGTAATTCTTAGGAATAACTCCCTGAAATCTGTCTGAACAAGAGTCTAGTAAACATCCCGGTTATGATAAAATTTGAAACACGAAATCATAAATTATAATTTAATAAATAATCATAAAAAATAATAATATAATAATAATAAATTTAATTCAATAATATAATCAAACCAAAAACACTGAAATGTGAAATATAGCGCCAAGTTCGCACATCGCTGAGCAAAGTCGCAGAATCGTTTTCAGTGTCTGATGAGGAATTTCCCCCACGAATCATTATCACTCAATTCTGCAAGTGGTTCTGATTTACTATCGCTGTTCTCTAGCCGGTCTCTACCCTTCTTTGTGAGGATCCGTCATGGTATTGACAAACTCTTGATCAACTCTAAGCCTTCTGATGTCTGGTCCGACGAACGCACCTTCCTTCAATTTTGCCTCCGACAGGCCTGGTAACTTGGTGACCAAGTATTTGAAGCATTCTCCATCTCTTGGAAGAGATTTTACGAATTGCTTCATCAATCCCAATTTTATGTGGAGAGGCGGTAGAAGAACTTTATGGGAAGGTACCAAAGTTTCTCCATTAGAAGCACAGACTCAGGGCTGAGGCTAACACATACAGTTGTCAGATCGCCCCTGCTTACTACATGTGAAATCTGTGAATGATCACAGAGGTCACATGGTACGGGGCTATTCACAACAGCCTTGTACCATGTGACAAGCTGTGACCAATCACAGCTCGCATAGTATTTCTCAATGGCTGCAAGAATGCAGCCAGAGAGAAGGAGAAATGATTGCTTTTACAGTCTTTATGGGTGTAAAAGCAATCGGTGTAGAAAAAAAAATCTTCATCACCCCCCACAAGTAGTACAGTGTCACCATGGTGAAACTGTACTGCTAGGGTGCCAGACACAAATATAAAAATGTAAAACAATTTTTTGAAAAATTATAATTTTTGTTTATAAACTAATTTGGGTTATTTTTTTTTTACTAAAAAGATATCACTGACTTAATATCCAAGTACCGCCCAGCACGCACACTCCGCTCCTCACAAGACCTCCTTCTCTCTAGTTCCCTGGTCTCCTCCTCCCATGCCTCGCCTCCAGGACTTCTCCAGGGTGTCACCCATCCTCTGGAACTCCCTGCCCCAACCCATCAGATTATCACCTACTCTCCTCTCCTTTAGACGCACCCTGAAAACCCATCTCTTCAGGGAAGCCTACCCCACCCCCTGCTAACCTACCGACCTCCTCCACTCCTCCTACCACTCCATCCCCCACAGCTATCTCCTCCTGTGCCACCATCCCCTCCCTCCTAGATTGTAAGCTCCAAGGAGCAGGGCCCTCAATCCCCTCGTGTTTTGCATTGTATTGGTATTGTTCTGTCACATGTTCTGTCCCCCCCTGTAATGTACAGCGCTGAGCGCACTATCGGTGCTTTATAAATACTGTATAATAATAATAATACAGCATGCTGCTGAGTATCCCAGTAGTCAGACATGTCACTCAGAGCAGCACTTGTATTCACCCCCTTTGCAGGGGGGGGGGGCAGAGATTGTTTACCTGCAAATAACATCAAAGGGCCAGAAGAGAACTAGAGAAATGAGGAAATAGAATTTTTTTCCCCTAAAATTTGCTTAGCTTATGTATATATTGCTGACCATCAGATTTACAGGGCTATATTTTTTTTTACATAACTCGGACAACCCCTTTAAGGTTTTTTTTGGCATTTTATATCTTAAATGCACTCATGTGAATTAATTAATAGTAATTTGGACTTTAAATTTGGTTAAAAACCCATAATATACAAAAAAATACCAAAAATTAAAAAAAATTGATAAATTTGAAGACAGTTTTGCATTTTGTGGCAAATCATGACGTCTAGGAGTTTTTTCAATATTTTATTTGTTTTCAGCGCACCAAAATACATGGAAATTAGATGAAAATAATCAAGCAGCTTTTTAGTCGCAGACCTGTGTAATCTGCTGATTGTTCCCTGTACGGATATTTTCGTGCGATTTTCTTACCATGTGTAGGCGCCGTTAGATTGGCGCACACTGTGCAGCATGGAATCATACTATATCACCTGACGCAGCAAAATGACATGACTGAAAAACCACCACAAGCCACCCGTATAGAAAAGGCGCTGTCTCTGGTCACTTCTAGAGCCCGGCGTCCTCCTGGGTGACAGAGCTATCGCTTTCCATTAGCTGGTGACACCAAACAGCTGCCAGGGGTCACCCGGGGACAGGATCACTTCATCAATCTGATTTCTTGGATCTACTGTCATCACATTGTCCGCTGCAGGTTCTCTGTGCACCCACAGCCAGGCTCCAGGTGCTGAGCCCACGCAGTACGTCTGCTTCTTGTATCTGCCATTCATGCAAAATAGAATTCTAATGTATCTTAGATTCCAAGAACGATGACGGTTGGTTAAAGAACGAAGAAGCAATTTAAAGCTGAACTCGGGGCGACAAAAAAAATAAAAAATTCCTCAATAGCCACACAGAATATAAATCTAACTTGTTGTACCAAAATGCCTTTGCAAACCCAGATATTATTTTGTAAAAGTGGCACAGTGGCTTTCTCAGCTGGCTGCTGTTGCTTAGCATGCATACACTTAACATGAAACATACTGTATGTCAGGCCTAGTGTACTGCTGAATAACATTGATACAAATCTGTACACGAACCCCGTGTGAGAGTCACCTCTACAGGAATCAAAGGTTTGATCCACAATAATAATGAAAATAAAAGTTAGATTGGAGTTCTTTATATTCTACATCTTTTATAGAAAGGGAAGGCAACCTTAAAGAGGTGGAGATCTACCTGAACAACATGGGAGAAGTCAAAGATCACCGGGCGCAGTGTCGCAGAGGTGTAGCTAGGATATTTTGCGCCCGGGGACGAACTATAAAATTGGCGACCCAGCCCCCCTCCCCGTTTAATCACATCAGTGACACCAATGATGGGGCACTATTCCTCCCACTGACACCAATGATGGGGCACTATTCCTCCCACTGATACCAATGATGGGGCACTATTCCTCCCACTGACACCAATGATGGGGCACTATTCCTCCCACTGACACCAATGATGGGGCACTATTCCTCCCACTGACACCAATGATGGGGCACTATTCCTCCCACTGATACCAATGATGGGGCACTATTCCTCCCACTGACACCAATGATGGGGCACTATTCCTTCCACTGACACCAATGATGGGGCACTATTCCTCCCACTGACACCAATGGTGGGGCACTATTCTTCCCACTGACACCAATGATGGGGCACTATTCCTTCCACTGACACCAATGATGGGGCACTATTCCTCCCACTGACACCAATGGTGGGGCACTATTCTTCCCACTGACACCAATGATGGGGCATGCTTCCTCCCACTGACGCCAATGATGGGGCACTATTCCTTCCACTGATACCAATGATGGGGCACTATTCCTCCCACTGATACCAATGATGGGGCACTATTCCTCCCACTGACACCAATGATGGGGCACTATTCCTCCCACTGATACCAATGATGGGGCACTATTCCTCCCACTGACACCAATGATGGGACACTATTCCTCCCACTGACGCCAATGATGGGGCACTATTCCTCCCACTGATACCAATGATGGGGCACAATTCCTCCCACTGATACCAATGATGGGGCACTATTCCTCTCACTGATACCAATGATGGGGCACAATTCCTCCCACTGATACCAATGATGGGGCACTATTCCTCCCACTGACACCAATGATGGGGCACTATTCCTCCCACTGACACCAATGATGGGGCACTATTCCTCCCACTGATACCAATGATGGGGCACTATTCCTCCCACTGATACCAATGATGGGGCACTATTCCTCCCACTGATACCAATGATGGGGCACTATTCCTCCCACTGATACCAATGATGGGGCACTATTCCTCCCACTGATACCAATGATGGGGCGCTATTCCTCCCACTGATACCAATGATGGGGCATTATTCCTCCCACTGACACCAATGATGGGGCGCTATTCCTCCCACTGATACCAATGATGGGGCACTATTCCTCCCACTGATACCAATGATGGGGCACTATTCCTCCCACTGATACCAATGATGGGGCACTATTCCTCCCACTGACACCAATGATGGGGCACTATTCCTCCCACTGATACCAATGATGGGGCACAATTCCTCCCACTGACACCAATGATGGGGCACTATTCCTCCCACTGATACCAATGATGGGGCACTATTCCTCCCACTGACACCAATGATGGGGCACTATTCCCCCCACTGACACCAATGATGGGGCACTATTCCTCCCACTGATACCAATGATGGGACACTATTCCTCCCACTGACACCAATGACACTTACCTTGCTGACCCCTGCTCCAGCCAAGGCCCCTTCCCTCTCCCATCCACAGCCAGCATACCTGGTTGCAGCAGCACCATCTGCACGGCACACTTACCGGTCAGCTGTCTTCTTCACTTGCTCCGGCCACTCCCTCACTCGATCTTCCCGCTGCCGCTTGGCTCCTCCTCTCCAAGCTCCACCTCCTCGTAGGTGATTGGCCGCCTGTGTGCCTTTTCTGAGCTACAGTTCTGGCGCCCAATCACCGGTGAGGAGGCGGAGCTTGCAGAGGGAGGTACAAGCTGCCATAGGCTGTCCAGTGATCCCGAGGGTGTGGCCAGATGACAGGGGCGGCATCCCGCCCACACATCGCGTCCAGGGGAAAGAAGACACTGGACCTGCGGACCTCTCTAGCCCTTCTCCAGCAGCGCCTCCTGGACTGGATCGTCGTGGGACTGGGACACGGAGCCAGGTAAGACACAGCAGCCCCGTGCCTGCCCCTGTACTAAGTGTCCCTTCTGTTGGAAGGGGGGGCGGCGCCTAAAAAGTGCCGCCCTAGGCAAACGCCTTGTTTGCCTTGTGGCAAATACGCCCCTGGTTGTAAGCCTCATTTTGGCACCCCTGTACCTTGGCGCTAGGGTACATATGTACCCCCTGCCCCACCTAGCTACGCCTCTGGAGCGTTGGCCAGTGTCACTGACTCACACCCAATTCAAGTCTCTGATTGCAGTACTATCGTGTCACAATCGTATGCATTGCATGGCAGTCATGGGTTTAAATCATGTGGTGAGGAGGCAACAGATCGCCTCCTCACCACCTGTCACACAAACTTGGATCGCTTTGCAGAGGAGCAGCAGTGTCTGCCGCACTCGTGAATGAAGAAACAGAAAAAGGGCGCCCTGACCTACTGCATTATCGTTTAAAATAATTTATTAAAGAAGCAAAAATAGGTATCATACTCACAATGGACATAATAACACAGGCATGTCAAACTGAACAAGGTGTATGATCCGAACAACATCTCAGTCCATTCAATGGAACCCTGGATGACCAACGCGTTTCGAGGAGACAACCTCTTCCTCAGAGCCACTTGTGAATGAGCCTTTAGTTGCATCCCGCAGCGACACTTCTAGAACTCAATCACATGTAACATTGGGGGGTGGTAAAACCCTGTGGTTGAGTCATGGTTTTACCAATTCCCCCCAATCTCTACCCCCCTTAGCTGCTGAAGCAGCAACCAAAGGTATACACATGCTGCAGCAGGAATTGCACCCCCTGTTGCTTTTGGTGGGTGCTACCGCCTGTCAGTCGAGACCCTTTCAAGTAAAGGAGGCCACTCTGCATGCTTCTGCGGGGTCCAAGGAATTAAAGGTGGTATCCAATTGTATCCAGTTAGACAGACCCTTGCACTACATAGTGGAAGGTAAATCTAAAGGAATTTGGGCAGACATTGGATAGAAAATTGTATAATGTATGGCCAGCCTAAGGCTGCCTACAGTTTTTACAAATGCAGGAATCTGCTTCTACTTCTGTAACTCAGTTTTTGCAATGTAATGCCTCAGATTTGTTGCGACTGCTGTAAATTTTAAAGATGAAAATGTACTAGAAGTGAAAAAAAAAACATATTTTGAACGTTCTGTTTTTAATATGCACATTCCGATGAAGGAAGCGCACACAACATGAATCCCAATGAACCACATGTGACCCGCGGGCCGCCTTCCCAGGAAGGGAGTGTACGAGACTTTGAACTCGCTCCCTATAAGTTGTGCGGCAACTTGTCTATCCGGAGTCCAGCGGCTGCACAGAGCCAGGATCTCTTCCCTCACCGAAAACATACAACAAATTACTCATCAATTTCGATGAATTTCAGCTCTGGTTTAACTCATTAAATTCAGATTTGGAGGTAATTCAAATGTCCTGATTCATTCATCTTCATCATGTTACTCCTGACGCAAAACGGGATCTTAGCTTCCTGAAAGCTGCTTTTGATATGTGATTCCTCCCCCTGCCCATCTCCCGCCATTGTCCCAAAAACAGTCAGCATGTAGCCTCCCTAACGGTCTGATTATGTCAGTATTTCTGTGCTCAAAGCGGTACCTTTGTCGTTTTTTTATTGTAGGCCTGTAATTTTTAGGAATAACTCACTGAAATCTGTCCGAACAAGAGTCTAGGAAACATCCCGGGTAGGTTAAAACTTGAAACACGAAATCATAAATTATAATTTAATAAATAATCATAAAAAATAATAATATTATAATAATACATTTAATTCAATAATATAATCAAACCAAAAACACTGAAATTTGAAAAGGTCCTGATCTCCTCTTTTGATCGGGACCTTTTCCGATCATGTGACCGCTGTGACGTGCATCACGGCGGTCACATGACCCTAAACTCCACCCCGCCACCCGGCTTCTGGAACCCTTAAAGGGCCAGGAGGAGCCGGCGTGAAGGGGTTAACCTCCCTGGCGGTCTGATTGGGGTTTATTTACTAAACCTGGTTGACTCAGAATCTTGTCCACTTCTGCATAAAAACCAATCAGCTTCCATGTTTTATTGCTGAAGCTTAACTGAACATACTGAAGTTAGCAGCTGATTGGCTACCATGCACAGGTGCCCAAGATTCTGAGTCAACCAGGTTTAGTAAATAAACCCCATTATGTCAGTATTTCAAAGCGGTACATTATTTTCAATCAGTAGGGGGCCCCATGAGATGCTCCTGGTACCTTTTTCATAGGCTTTTTTGAGTTTGGGCAAGCACACAGGGGCCCCATGATCCCCTATTGCCCGGGGGCCCCATGAGTTGTCAGTCCGCCCCTAATAACAACATTCGTTCCTGTTTCGGGCTGGGGTCCAGGCACCAACTATTTTGTGCAGGTAACCTCCCTAGTGGTCTGATTATGTCCATATTTCTGTGCTCAAAGCGGTACATTTTTTTGCATGGAAGTATGTCTTTTTTTTATTGTAGGCTGTAATTTTTAGGAATAACTCACTGAAATCTGTCCGAACAAGAGTCTAGTAAACATCCCGGGGATGATAACATTTGAAACACGAAATCATAAATTATAATTTAATAAATAATCATAAAAAATAATAATATAATAATAATACATTTAATTCAATAATATTATCAAACCAAAAACACTGAAATGTGAAATATAGCGCCAAGTTCGCACATCGCTGAGCAAAGTCGCAGGATCGTTTTCAGTGTCTGATGAGGAATTTCCCCCACGAATCATTATCACTCAATTCTGCAAGTGGTTCTGATTTACTATCGCTGTTCTCTAGCCGGTCTAAAACCGCTTTTGACCTAAAGGGACGCTTTTTGGACGCCATGGACGTTTCTCAGTTTCCAGGCAGAAAGAACAGTAAAAATGCAGGCAGGGCGCCGGACAAAGCACTCGGGACAAAATGTATGTGAAATGGTTTGATACAGGAATGTTATACTATGTGATTTTAGTGTATTTAGTGAATGTCACTTTTTCACATTTTCAAATTTCCCGTCAATTCCATCCCCCGTACGTCCCGACCAGGGGCAGACTGACAACTCATGGGGCCTCCGGGCAGTAGGGGATCATGGGGCCCCTGTGTCCTTGCCCAAACTCACAAAAGCCTATGAAAAAGGTACCAGGGGCATCTCATGGGGCCCCCTACTGACCCCGGGCCCTCGGGCAGTGCCCAGGTTTCCAAATGGTCAGTCCGCCCCTGGTCCCGACGTCGCAGGGGACGGAACACGGAAGACAGATGCCGGCATCGGCCGGAGGACATTGCTGGGGACACTGCAGGGGGGACATCGCGGGAGCGCAGGACAAGGTAAGTGAAGAAGAGATCCCGGAGCAGCGCTGCAGTGTATTCCCGAGTGTAGCTCGGGGGGGGGGTTACCGCTTGTGGTGCTGAAACTTTACCCCGAGCTACACTCAGGAATACCGCCAGGGGGGTTAATGCAACAAATATACAGGACAAGTTGTCTGCTGGAATAATATCGCTGGTTAAATACTCTGCCTATAGATTTACACCATATGACCCAAAGTTTGTGGACATCTGACCATCACACCTATCTAAACTCACCGGCCCCTTTATTAGGTCCACCTTTTCAATGACTTGGTAACACAAATTGCTAATCAGCCAATCACATGGCAGAAACTCAATGCGTTTAGGCATGTAGACGTGGTGAAGACGACTTGCTGAAGTTCAAACAAGCATCAGAATGGGGAAGAAAGTGGATTTAAGTGACTTTAAATGTGGCATGGTTGTTGCTGCCAGATGGGCTGGTTTGAGTATTTAAAAAAAACTGCTGATCTAGTGGGAATTCCATGCACAACCATGTAACGGAACCGACCCAGACTGAGCTTGAGTACGTCCGTTAGAATACCACTTCCCCGTCTGAACACCAACAACAGACACCACAGCTGACCATACAAGTCTAGACGACACCAGTATTGAAGTAAACCAGGAGGTAGACTAGTTTATTTGAACACAGACACAAGATATATACACTCAGGGGACAATCCCCCCCTCCCTGCATAATGACACAGGGCGGGGCAATCTACATTTAGTAACAAGAGACCCACAGGTTTTCAAACTTCACACCAGCAGACAGTCCCAGCAGATGGGAGGGATGCTGGAGACCCCCCCCCCCCCCCACTAAGCTAATACACATAACATTAAACAATCCAAACCCCCCCCCCCCCCCCACCACCACCTATCTCCTAGACATGTCTACACAGTCTGAGACAAAGCCCACACAATATTAGGACATATCACCCTGTACCCCTAACAGGCAGAGGGCGATTTACACATAAGAGGGATATGGGGAGCTGAGACAGGAGTCTCCCCACCTCTCTAAAGTGAGCTGTGTTCCATGTGCCCCCCACCCAAAGTGACTCCCATCACAAACCATCTCTAGGGTTTTCAGAGAATGGTCCAAAAAAGAGAAAATATCCAGTGAGTGGCAGTTGTGTGGAGGAAAATAACTTGTTGATGTCAGAGGTCAGAGGAGAATGGGCAGACTGGTTGGAGATGATAGAAAGGCAACAGAAACTCAAATAACCACTCGTGACAACCAAAGTATGCAGAATATCATCTCTGAATGCACAACACGGGGAACCTTGAAGCAAGATTACAATCTAGGAGGGCAAGAAATTCTTATTTGTTAAAAAAAAAAAGTGGAAATGTACGTGGAATATAGGATCTTATCACTCACCCTATTTAACCGTTTCAATACCGTGTGACTTTCCCCCTTCCTGCCCAGGCCATTTTTCAGGTTTCAGCGCTCTCACACTTTTAATGACAATTGCGCGGTCATACAACATTGTACCCAAACTAAAATTTTATCATTTTCTTCACACAACTAGAGCTTTCTTTTGGTGGTATTTAATCACCGCTGGGGTTTTTATTTTTTGCTAAATTAACAAAAAAAGACCAAACATTTTGAAAAAAAAACACATTTTTCTTTGTTTCAGTTATAAAAGTTTACAAATAAATAATTGTTCTTCATAAATTTAGGCCGAGATGTATTCTGCTACATGTCTTTGGTGAAAATAACCCAAATTAGGATGTATTTTTTAGTTTGTAGGAAAGTTATAGAGTTCACAAACTATGGGATAGATCTGAATATTGATCAATCCTGAAGTACTGACAGCCAATCAGAACAGGACAGATATCCCCCAAATGTCAGAACAGTACAGATATCCCCCAAATGTCAGGACAGTACAGATATCCCCCAAATGTCAGGACAGTACAGATATCCCCCAAATGTCAGGACAGTACAGATATCCCCCAAATGTCAGAACAGTACAGATATCCCCCAAATGTCAGGACAGTACAGATATCCCCCAAATGTCAGAACAGTACAGATATCCCCCAAATGTCAGGACAGTACAGATATCCCCCAAATGTCAGGACAGTACAGATATCCCCCTAATGTCAGAACAGTACAGATATCCCCCAAATGTCAGGACAGTACAGATATCCCCCAAATGTCAGGACAGTACAGATATCCCCCAAATGTCAGGACAGTACAGATATCCCCAAATGTCAGAACAGTACAGATATCCCCCAAATGTCAGGACAGTACAGATATCCCCCAAATGTCAGAACAGTACAGATATCCCCCAAATGTCAGGACAGTACAGATATCCCCAAATGTCAGAACAGTACAGATATCCCCAAATGTCAGGACAGTACAGATATCCCCCAAATGTCAGGACAGTACAGATATCCCCCAAATGTCAGAACAGGACAGATATCCCCCAAATGTCAGAATAGTACAGATATCCCCAAATGACCCCTTTTTGCAGAGTAGACAGTCCGACGTACTTCATAAGAGGCATGGCGAGTTTTTTGAAGTTGTATTTTTTTGTCATAATTTTTCGGAAAATGAAAAAATTAAAAAAATTATTTTCACTATTTTTTTTTTTTACATACTGTCACCAGTGCAGTACAGCGTCATCATATAACTGGCATGGCGGTGAACATGGACACTGACTGGTGACAGTATGAAAAAAAAAATATATTTTTTTTTTTTATTTTTTTTTATTTTTTTATTATATTTAATTTTTTATTACATTTTTTTAAAGATTTTTTTTCATATTTTACTATGACCAAAGTAGTACAATGTTACCATAGTAACATTGTACTACTTTGGGGGAGTGATCAGTATTTTTTTTTTTTTCTTTTTTTTTTTTTACACAGTTTGCTTATAGCAAAGAATTACTTTGCTATAAGCAAGCATTTAGCTGAATGAAATCGATTCATTCAGCTTTTTTTTTTTTTTGTGCTTAGCTGTGATTTGGTCACAGCTAATCACATGACATGTGCATGTGACCTGCTGTGACCATTCACAGCTAGGCACTAGTATACAATGGATGGCATCATGAATGAAGCCATCCAATGTATATAACTATCATGTGACCTGCTGTGATTGGTCACAGCAGGTCACATGGTACCAGCTACGGGAGCTGGTACTCGGATCTGTCATCGGCCGTGTCCGAGGTGCATGGCCGGTGACAGATCGCACTGCTGCGCCGCTCTGCTGTGCCGCAAACTGCGCATGTGCGGGAGCACGCCAAATGGCGTGCACCCGGAATACAGGAGCACATTTGAAGCCGCCAAATGGCCATTGGCCGGGCGGCTAATGGTTAAAGAGCACCTTCAACCTACTCCCCTTTCATTCTTTGTTCTTTACCTCCTCACTGGCAGGTGACCCACATGGAAGAAAAATATATTTGAAATATATTTTAAAAATATTCTTCCCAAATATATTGCCGTATATTTGAAATACTACAATTACTACAATATATTTCAATAAATATATATAAAAATATATAAATAATAATATATAATATATATATATATATATATATAATATTATAATATAATAATAAATATATAAAAATATATATATATCATGTTGAAATGCGTTTTTTTATTACAAAATATATAAAAAATATTTTTACAAATACATTTTCCAATATACTGTATGTCTTTGAAAATACAAATCTACATTTTTGGAATGCACTTACAATTATATGGAAACATATATGTTAAAATTACTTTTTTATATGTTAAGAAAAATCTGAATACTATATTTAAAAAAAATATATTTTTAAAAATAAATTCTTCATATTTTTTTAACATATAAAAAAAGTCATTTTAACATATATTTTGTAATAAAAAATGCATTTCAACATGCAGTATATATATATATGTGTGTGTTTATTGAAATATATTTTGAAATATATTTAATATGGCAATATATTTGGAAAGAATATTTTTTAAATATATTTCAAATATATTTTTCTTCCATATGGAGATGTCTGCACAGTTTGGATACTCACCCAGCCCCCGGATCCAGCATAATCCTGCTGACATCCTTCTGTCAACAAGCATCGTTCGGTCCTGCGATGCGATCTTACCTCTGAGGTCCTCCGGATCTACCTGGTTCAGCAGGCGGGGCCTCCAATGCCACGCCTCTGACCAGGCCGCCCTCCTACTCATTCAATGAAAGATAAAAAGCCTCCTGGGATATGTGATGTGCGTATCCCATGAGGCCAAGGTAGCGCCGCTGTGCATATTAATCACCTAGGTGAATGACATACATGGAGAGACAGGGTACTGTATTAAAAAAAAAATGGGGAGGAGGGGCGCAGAGGGGGGAACATTTTGTTTAATAGAATTTAGATGGCCAACCTCTCGGCATGGGAACTCAGAAGCAAGTGGAGATCACCAGAGTGAAGTGTCTACTTCAGCTTCGTATATACCTTGGTCCAAGCTGGATGGATAAAATATTCCTACTTGAAATGTATCTTTAGGCAACATCAGGTGTCCTACCCTGCAAGACGGGGCTGTGCTATGCGGCAGAGCTGTGTAAATCTTAGGAGAGTATGGACATTAAATAGTTTGCCAGGTTATACAGTTCATATATCTATCTTGTCTCTAACTAACGGGGTGTACAATCTAAGGTCCCTAACCCTCAAGGGGCGTACAATCTAAGGTTCCTAACCCACAAGGGGAGTACAATCTAAGGTCCCTAACCCTCAAGGGGCATACAATCTAAGGTCCCTAACCCTCAAGGGGCGTACAATCTAAGGTTCCTAACCCACAAGGGGCGTACAATCTAAGGTTCCTAACCCACAAGGGGAGTACAATCTAAGGTCCCTAACCCTCAAGGTGTGTGCAATCTAAGGTCCCTAACCCTCAAGGGGCGTACAATCTAAGGTCCCTAACCCTCAAGGGGCGTACAATCTAAGGTTCCTAACCCTCAAGGAGCTTATAATCTAAGGTCCCTAACCCTCAAGGGGCGTACAATCTAAGGTCCCTAACCCTCAAGGGGCGTACAATCTAAGGTCCCTAACCCTCAAGGGGTGTACAATCTAAGGTCCCTAAGCCTCAAGGGGCGTACAATCTAAGGTCCCTAATCCTCAAGGGGTGTACAATCTAAGGTCCCTAACCCTCAAGGGGCATACAATCTAAGGTCCCTAACCCTCAAGGGGCATACAATCTAAGGTCCCTAATCCTCAAGGGGCGTACAATCTAAGGTCCCTAACCCTCAAGGGGTGTACAATCTAAGGTCCCTAACCCTCAAGGAGCGAACAATCTAAGGTCCCTAACTCACATTCATACATACACATACTAGGGACAATTTAGACAGGAGCCAATTAACCTACCAGCATTTCTTTGGAGTGTGGCAGGAAACTGGAGTACCCGGAGGAAACTCACGCAGTCACAGGGTGAACATGCAAACACCAGGCAGGTGCTTGCATATGGGATATTAGTCCCATCAGTCTAATGGTGAAGAGACTGTGAATGTGGATGACAAATCGCTGAGCCGAGTAAATTGAACGAACAAGTATGGCCGCCTCTCTCGCCAGGTTCTCATGATGTTTGAGGGTATCAGATACTTACACGAATGTCTAAAGCTGACTCTGAATTGCGAGTCTCCATTACTTGTCTCCCTCACTAATGCACAAATTCCGCTGATATTTTTTTTCATTTGTTCCACTTAATAATATCCCATATGCAAGCACACTTACGTTTTAGCTCTAAACAGATTAAAATGGTCCCCTGCACTCGCCAGTGAATAGGATTACAATGTAAGCTCCAAAGGAATAAAATGGAAAATATATTTAAAGGTAATAGAAAATAAATTCTTCTTAAAAAGCAGTTCCGTTTTCATCCCTTAATTGATATCCAGGCTGAGCCGAGGCTTTAGCTGCTGTACGTTCCGTCGGCGAGTTGCACTTATTGCTTCCGTTTGGTTGTTCAGTCGGCAATTCTGCTGCCTAAAACTATCCACCTTTAGCATCAGCCAACCTCTTTGTGGAAAGCAAGGAGGCTACTGAGTCCTGAATCCTACCGGTCACTGCTTCCAACTAGACCAGGGGTGTCAAACTCAATGTCATTGTGGGCCGCATCAGCATTATGGTTGCCCTCAAAGGGGCCGGTTGCATCTGTAAGACCAGATATCCAGAGTACCCCCCCCCCCAAGGGTGGACTGACAACTCATGGGGCCCCCGGGCAATAGGGGATCATGGGGCCCCTGTGTCCTTGCCCACACCCAAAAAAGCCTATGAAAAAGCCAATGAAAGGTACCAGGGGCATCTCAAGGGGCCCCCTAATGACCCCGGCCCCTCGGGCATTGCCTGAGTGCTCGAATGGTCAGTCCGCCCCTGACCTCCAATTATTAGAAGTCAAGAATCCCCCCACCCTCCCTTACATCACAGTGCAACCTCCTTACCTTGTGCTACTGCCGAGGCAGAGCTGGGAAGCAGAAAGTGCAGGGTCTGGAGGAGGACCAGAGGAAGGCTGGAGTCAGCTGCCAGAATTTGCTGAATGCTGAGACCAAAGGGAGGCGGAGACAAGGGAGTGCTGCAGCTGCAGGAGAGGTGCAGGATCTGTAGGAGTTCTGTCCTCCTCTCTGCTGCCGACTGCTGAGACAAGGGGTGCACTGCAGCTGCAGGAGAGGTGCAGGATCTGTAGGAGTTATGTCCTCCTCTCTGCTGCCGACTGCTGAGACAAGGGGTGCACTGCAGCTGCAGGAGAGGTGCAGGATCTGTAGGAGTTATGTCCTCCTCTCTGCTGCCGACTGCTGAGACGAGGGGGCACTGCAGCTGCAGGAGAGGTGCAGGATCTGTAGGAGTTCTGTCCTCCTCTCTGCTGCCGACTGCTGAGACGAGGGGGCACTGCAGCTGCAGGAGAGGTGCAGGATCTGTAGGAGTTCTGTCCTCCTCTCTGCTGCCGACTGCTGAGGCAAGGGGGCACTGCAGCTGCAGGAGAGGTGCAGGATCTGTAGGAGTTCTGTCCTCCTCTCTGCTGCCGACTGCTGAGGCAAGGGGGGCACTGCAACTGCAAGAGAGGTGCAAAGGCCACAAAAAAATGGCCAGATTTTGCCTGCGGGCCTTGTGTTTTACACGTGTGATCTAGAATTAAAACTTACCTAGCAAAAATACTGTATTAGGGCTCTTTTACAAGGGCAGTGGAGGAAGGAGGGGGCTCAAAACAGGTGGATGAGCTCTGGCTGCACTGCCTGTCAAACCAACCACAAGTGCTTGGCACTTTTCTTCCGCTTTTTTTAACGCAAGTGTGACCGGTGTGAAGCGTTCCATAGGAATACACGGTCACGCGCTTTTCTTCTGCTTTTTTGGACGCAAGTGTGACCGGTGTGAAGAGTTCCATAGGAATACACGGTCACCCGCTTTCTTCCGCTTTTTTGAACGCAAGTGTGACCGGTGTGAAGCGTTCCATAGGAATACACGGTCACGCGCTTTTCTTCTGCTTTTTTTAACGCAAGTGTGACCGGTGTGAAGCGTTCCATAGGAATACACTTTCACGCGCTTTTCTTCTGCTTTTTTGGACGCAAGTGTGACCGGTGTGAAGAGTTCCATAGGAATACACGGTCACCCGCTTTCTTCCGCTTTTTTGAACGCAAGTGTGACCGGTGTGAAGCGTTCCATAGGAATACACGGTCACGCGCTTTTCTTCTGCTTTTTTGAACGCAAGTGTGACCGGTGTGAAGCGTTCCATAGGAATACACGGTCACGCGCTTTTCTTCTGCTTTTTTGAACGCAAGTGTGACCGGTGTGAAGCGTTGCATAGGCATACATGGTCACGCGCTTTTCTTCCGCTTTTTTGAACGCAAGTGTGACCGGTGTGAAGAGTTCCATAGGAATACACGGTCACAGGGGTGGACTGACCATTTGGAAACTCGGGCACTGCCCGAGGGCCTGGGGTCAGTAGGGGGCCCCATGAGATGCCCCTGGTACCTTTTTCATAGGCTTTTTTGAGTTTGGGCAAGGACACAGGGGCCCCATGATCCCCTATTGCCCGGGGGCCCCATGAGTTGTCAGTCCGCCCCTGCACGGTCACACGCTTTTCTTCCGCTTTTTTGAACGCAAGTGTGAAAGCAGCCTAACACAGGGGATTACGAGGCTGGAATTTTATTTTATTACATGTGCATTAAAAATGATGTAAAAAGCCAGAGAAAAAAGGAGGTTGGTGGGGGTGGGGAGAGGATCAGGTGAAAAAATGTACTTGAAGATCGGCCGCACGGGTTGGAAATATAAAGATGTATCTGGCTATGATATAAACATAACTACAGTGAAAGTAATCTTGGCGTGAAAATATCGATTGTGACTCCCATGCAGCCTCCCCAATAAGTTGCAGTATATTCCGCGCAATAAGCCGCACTGTGACAAGACTCATTTCAAGTGTATTGATTTCATCGCGGCGGCGGCGGCTGGACACTGGCTGGAAGGAGAATATTAAACGTATACCGCTTTGAAGTCATTTCACCGCCCTGCTAATGATATGGCTTGAACGTTTCTTTTTCGGCTGACCTAAATTCAGTGGATCTGTCTGTAGTGGGGAGCCCATCCACTCTGAGCAGAAGAAAGC
This sequence comes from Staurois parvus, assembly GCF_062004578.1. NCBI lineage: Eukaryota > Metazoa > Chordata > Amphibia > Anura > Ranidae > Staurois > Staurois parvus. The sequence goes on from NW_028317891.1 coordinate 1,132,403, forward strand.
GTTTGTGTGTCTATGTAAATTAACTGCCGTATTATCCAGCATAAGAGAGGCAATCTGCATGCAAAATCAGCTGTTTTACTCCGCCACGGCGGACGCTACGCATGGCGCAGCACCAGTCAAAAATCAACAGGTTACCACAACAATGAAAAAAAAAAAAAACAACCTAAAGTTTTATCGGTTGTGGGCTGGTATAGAGTATGTTCTATGTGTGTGCAGCCATGCTAAACAGACCTGTCACCTTGAAGAGTTATGCAGGCCATAGACGGGTCGAAAACCGGACTTTTTTTATAAATAAAAAAACTAAAAATCGGTCATTCGATCGGCCGATGTTACCACCAATGGTAAAAAAAATTGGCCGATTTTCGTCCCGTCTACGGCCGGCATTTAATTACTCCAGGGTGTCACCCATCCTCTGGAACTCCCTGCCCCAACCCATCAGATTATCACCTACTCTCCTCTCCTTTAGGCGCACCCTGAAAACCCATCTCTTCAGGGAAGCCTACCCCACCCCCTGCTAACTTGCCGACCTCCTCCACTCTTCCCACCACTCCATCCCCCACAGCTATCTCCTCCTGTACCACCATCCCCTCCCTCCTAGATTGTAAGCTCCAAGGAGCAGGGCCCTCGATCCCCTAATGTTTTGCATTGTATTGGTATTGTTCTGTCACATGTTCTGTCCCCCTTTGTAATGTAAAGCGCTGAGCGAACTATTGGCGCTTTATAAATACTGTATAATAATAATAATACTGACCCTTGCAGAGAGCTCCGCTATTATATTTGACATGAAAAAGTATTGCAGTTGCAACAATGTATCCATTTGTATCCATTTCGGATACAGATTGTTTTATTCAGATACAAATGGATACATTGTTGCAACCGCAAGACTTTTCATATAAAATATAATAGCGGACTGGAATTCTTCTTCTTCTTTTCTTCTACTTCTACTTCTGCTTCTTCTTTTTCTTCTTCTTGAGATTTTTGGTTTAGATTTGGTTTGGTTTAGCACTCCAAGGGAAGCATAGAAGCAGGAAGCATACAGACAAGCAAAGGGCCACATCTGACCCCTGGCTCACAGTTTGGAGACCCCTGGGCTAATGAATATGATGTCCTCCCCCTGCCAGTAGAGGGGCAGCCTATGGTTTAGGAAGGAAGATCCAGGTGGGTTCCAGTAGCCAAATTCAGCAGGAGCAACAGGATTATCTGAAGTGCACCAAGTCAGAACCCATCATGCAGGTTGGAGGCCTAGGTAGGCAACTTTCTCCTATTGGGAAAGCTGGGAAAAGCCAGGCGGCTGCTACTTTCTAAGAACTTTTGGAACTACTAGATCAGGGGTCTCCAAACTTCATAAACATAGGGCCAGTTTACTGTTCCTCGGACCTTAGGAGGGCCAAACTGTGGACAATGAGTGTAGAAAATGCCCCAGTGTCAATAGAATTAGTCAATGTCTCAGACTTGGTGGTCAGCAGGAGGCGGATTGGTGCCCCAGTCGAAGGAATAGTTTCAGTGGAAGAAATGGTGCCTCATTTTTGGTGTCAGTGGAAGAAATAGTGGTAGGTATCAGTGGTAGGAACAGTGCCCCAAGGGCCAGATAAAGGCAAAGGGCCGCGGTTTGGAGACCACTGCCTTAGATGAAAGGATTTTGGGATGGCTCACTGCAAGTCATAGGTCTTGCTTTTCTGTCTTCTCCTACTGAATTGTTTTGTCTGTTATTGAACTTAAAACCTAAATGATGTGCCACCCCCATTTGAAAGGGTGAATTCATTGCTTTTAATTATTCCTATCATTTGCTTGATGTCTTCTGGGAACAGACCGGTGCACAGTGGGCTTCAATGGGATCTGTTGCGTGGGACCTCTACAAGGCATGGACTGCACAGTCATAGGGGTGCTGGTTAGGCCAGGTTGAGGGTCCCACCAGGTGTCCTCCAATAGGCATTGCATGCTGGGAACCTGCCAGTCTCCATGCTAAAGTACCCTTGTGGGCCTTTTTGTATCCAACCTCCTTATCGCTGAATTTGTTATTATGAAAAGCCAATATAAAGGAAAAAAAGAAGGCAAAAAACACTTGTGTAGTTTAGCCAATCATTTTCTGAATTTTAGATCTTTGTGTCCCCGATGCAGTTGCATGGAAATGTCCTTTGCCTACATACTGTGAGCCAGGGGCGGACTGACAACTCATGGGGCCCCCGGGCAATAGGGGATCATGGGGCCCGTGTCCTTGCCCAAACTTAAAAAAGCCTATGAAAAGGTACCAGGGGCATCTCATGGGGCCCCCTACTGACCCCGGGCCCTTGGGCAATGCCCGAGTTTCCAAATGGTCAGTCCGCCCCTGCTGTGAGCTAAAAGGTGTCCCTCTTTATCATTTCAGAAAGTTGGGAGCAGGGGCGGACTGACAATTCATGTTGCCCCCGGGCAATAGGGGATCATGGGGTCCCTGTGTCTTTGCCCAAACTCAAACTACACCCAAAATAGTCTATAAAAGGTACCAGAGGCATTTCATGGGGCCCCCTACTGACTCCGGGCCCTCGGGCAGTGCCCAAGTGCTCGAATGGTCAGTCCACCCCTGGTTGGGAGGTTCTCCTTTATCTCAGTCTGGGTCAGTTCACTTGACTGAAGCTCAAGGACAGCTATGAAACGATAAAAAGTGAAGCTTTTCTAAAAAATGATATTGTGGCCGTATATGGTGACATGGATGATACACGCCATGGATTTATGCATTCAGACTCATAAACTTGTGAAACATTCCCTTTAAAGCAAGAAATCTCGCCATTTCACATGGAGCAGATAATGAAAAAAATGTGAAGATTTTAAATTTAGCCTTATGTCAAAACTATCAGCAGATCTGGAGATATGGGAAGCTTCATTTATATGCAAATCTCAACTCAAATCTGTGACAGGTTCTCTTAACCATATATCCGATCACTAAAAACTCATCATTTTTGACATATAAAGTAAATCTAAAGCCCTATCTTTTTTTAAATCTGCAGCCTTTGTTTTAAATAAAACCTGGTAATCCTACCATGAAGGTCCTTGTTCAGGCACTCCTGGTTATGGAGGTGACAACTATCTCCCAAAAGCGCTCCTGGGTTGTCAGCCTGTCATATGTGCCACTGGTGAAGACTAACAGCTGTGCCAACACACATCATGCAGGTACTGTATACTGAAAAGAGGTCAAAAGCAGCACACTGGCTAAGTGGTTAGCACTTCGCCGGAAGCACTAGGGTTGTCAGTTCGAATCCCAACCACGGCACTACCTGCTTCAGAGTGTGCATGTTCTCCCTGTGCCTGCATGGGTTTCCACCCACACTCTAAAGACATGCTGGTAGGTTAATTGTCTCCTGTCTAAACTGGCCCTAGTATGTGTATGTATAAATTTGAGCTAGGGACCTTAAATTGTACGCTCCTAGAGGGTTAGGGACTGACATGAATATACAACATATACACTCTATTGCCAAAAGTATTGGCCCCGCCCTCCCAATCATGTGATTCAGGTGTTCCAATCCCCTCCATGGACACAGGTGTATACAATCAGCCCCTAGACATGCAGACGGCTTCTACAAACATTGGTGAAAGAATGGGTCGCTCTCAGGAGCTCAGTGACTCCAAGCGTGGTCCTGTGATAAGTGGCCACCTGTGCAATAAGTCCATCCGTGACATTTCCTGGCTACTAAATATTCCACGCTCAGCTGTTAGTGGGATTATAACAAAGTGGAAGCAACTGGGAACAACAGGCACTCAGCCACCAAGTGGTAGGCCACGTCACATGACAGGGCGGGGTCAGCGCATGCTGAAGCGCACAGTGCGCAGAAGTCACCAACTGTCTGCAGAGTCAATAGCTAAAGACCTCCAAACTTGGTGTGGCCTTCAGATGAGCCCAACAACAGTGTGTGGAGAGTTCCATGGAATGGGTTTCCATGGCCGAGCAGCTGCATCCAAGCCTTACATCACTAAGTGCAATGCAAAGCGTCGGATGCCGTGGTGTCTCAGGAGGGGAGAAGGGGTTTTCTCAGATAAGCAAAGCCTCCTGCCTGCATGCCTGAGCCAAGGGCAGATGGATTCCAGGAAGTAAATTCTACATGAATCATCTGCCCTTACTCAAGACGGCCACAGCTAGAAAAAGCTAGGGTGGGGGGAGGTTCAAAGTGATTTCTCAGTAAACAAGGCATGGAGACATGGATGGATGGGTGAGTTTGCTTTTAATGTTAAAAATGAATTGAATAGAGTCAGATGCACTTTAACCGCTTCCGCTCCACCCTATAGCAGAAATACTGCTACAGGGTGGCATGAGTGCGCAAAATCAAGCCCCTAGAGAGGAATAGAGGAATAGAGAGGAATACGACATTTGAAGCCCATGTCCAGGATCCATCTGTGTGTGGTGGCTCTTGATGCACTGACTCCAGCCTCAGTCCACTCCTTGTGAAAGTCCCCAACACTTTTGAATGGCCTTTTCCTGACAATCGTCTCCAGGCTGCGGTCATCCCTGCTGCTTGTGCACCTTTTTCTTCCACACTTTTCCCTTCCACATAACTTTCTATTAATGTGCTTTGATACAGCACTTTGGGAACATCCAACTTCTTTTGCAATTACCTTTTGAGGCTTTCCCTCCTTATGGAGGGTGTCAGTGATGGTGTCAGGTCAGCAGTCTTTCCCATGATTGTGATTCCTACTGAACCAGACTGAGAGACCATTTAAAGGCTCAGGAACCCTTTGCAGGTGTTATGGCTGAATGAGCTGATTAGAGTGGGACACTTTGAGCCGAGAATATTCCACCTTTTCACAATATTCTCATTTTCTGAGATTGTGGATTTGGGGTTTTCATGAGCTGTAAGCCAGAATCATCACAATTATTATTATTATTATTATTATTATACAGTATTTATAAAGCGCCAATAGTTCGCTCAGCGCTGTACATTACAAAGGGGGACAGAACATGTGACAGAACAATACCAATACAATGCAAAACATGAGGGGATCGAGGGCCCTGCTCTTTGGAGCTTACAATCTAGAAGGGAGGGGATGGTGGCACAGGAGGAGATAGCTGTAGGGGATGGAGTGGTAGGAAGAGTGGAGGAGGTCGGCAAGTTAGCAGGGGGTGGGGTAGGCTTCCCTGAACAGATGGGTTTTCAGGGTGCGCCTAAAGGAGAGGAGAGTAGGTGATAATCTGATGGGTTGGGGCAGGGAGTTCCAGAGGATGGGTGACACCCTGGAGAAGTCCTGAAGGCAGGCATGGGAGGAGGAGACCAGGGAACTAGAGAGAAGGAGGTCTTGTGAGGAGCGGAGTGTGCGTGTTGGGTGGTACTTGGATATTAGGTCGGTGATGTAGTTCGGGGCAGTATGGTGGACAGCTTTGTACGTCAGTGTTAGGATTTTGAATTTGATCCGTTGTGCAATCGGAAGCCAGTGGAGGGATTGGCAGAGGGGGGTGGCGGAGATGGAGCGGTTTAAAAGGTGAATGAGTCTGGCAGCCGTATTCAGGATGGACTGAAGCGGGGATAGCCAGCGGCGAGGCAGGCCAGTGAGGAGGGAGTTGCAGTAGTCCAGTCCTGATATGATGAGGGAGTGCAATGATGACAAATCACGGCTTGAACTATCTTGCTTTGCATGTAATGAGTTTATCTCATATATTAGTTTCACCTTTTAAGTTGCTGCGCTGAAATAAATGAACTTTTGCACCAGATTCTAATTTTTCGAGTTTCACCTGTATATATATATGTGATTTTACAATTCCCGGGTGGGGGGGCGTGCACATGCCCTACCTGCACAGCCATTCGCAGCCTCGACTGGCAATCACTGGTTCCCGTGTATTACCGACGGGGGAGAGACCTGTATGTAAACAATACAGATCTCTCCACTGTCAGCTCCTGCACACTGCTTTGTTTGGCTCTGCATACAGTGTGTGTGTGCAGCAGTGTGTTTACAGTGTAAAGCACACACACAGAACACAGTAAAACACTCCCAGCAAACTGCTCTAATCTATCTGAAACTCTCAGGTACTAATTACCTCTCCCAGAGATCAAAGAACCCCCACCCCACTGACAATGCCTTCATCTGCTTTTTTCTCCAGAGGGATGGCATTTTAGTTCAGGGATCATCCAAGGTAAACATCTACTTCTTGGAATGAGACGTAAACCCTGGTGCCTGTTATTTTTAAAAATGTCTGACACAGATCAGCCCCTGCTGCACCCTCTTACCTAATGCAATGGTGTATTTAGGTTTTGCGCTGCCCTAGGCAACAGAAAAATTGGCTCTCCCCACATGGAGAGACTCTGACACTGACCAGCACCCCCCTCCCCACAAGAAGAGAGCCTGACATTGACCAACAACACCCCCACCCGAGCGAGATTTTAACTACTACTGCCCCCCATACACTGGCAACGCCCCCCAAACCTGTGAGAGAGAAGATACTCACCTTCACAGCTTCAGACATCCCCGGGACCAAGAGTCAGGCTCTGCATCAAGCAACCTGCAGCCTCTCTCAGATCCCACCTGGTCCCCATGCTGCGTGTGTCCCATCCTCCATCCCTTCTTTTGGGGGGGGGCAGCAGTGCCCACCTGAAAAATGCTGCTGCCCCCCCCCTGAAAAATGCCGCCCTAGGCAAATGCCTTGTTTGCCTTGTGGTAAAAACGCCCCTGACAGGGGCGGACAGACCATTTGGAAACTCAGGCACTGCACGAGGGCCCGGGGTCAGTAGGTGGCCCATGAGATGCCCCTGGTACCTTTTTCACAGGATTTTTTTTATTTTGGCCAAGGACACAGGGGCCCCATGATCCCCTATTGCCCGGGGGCCCCATGAGTTGTCAGTCCGCCCCTGGCCCCTGACCTAATGACTCGCTACAAAGTAACAAATGTCTGCTTTAATCAGGTCTGCAATGGGCTGGGATTCCTTTTTCCAATCCATCGTCCCTCATGCACCTTCCTTGCTAATTGCTAACTGATTGGACCCCTTGAATGTATTTTTTACCCTACATGTGTGGGCGATATAGGAAATTCCTGTGTTCCCATCAGGGGCAGACTTGACTGCTGGACTTGCAGAATATCGAGGCTAATACTTACTCCTAATCCATAAAACCACCACCACCCCTTCAATCCTTTCCCACCTAATGACCACGTGACTCTCCTTTTTGGTGTAAAACCGGCCATAGCAGCCATTTATTTAACATAACTCAAACATAACACTTCTTACAGTACAATCAAATAATAACTGACAGAAATGATCCCAACCAGGTCCAAGGTCTTCGAAGGCACCGTTACTCACATTGCAAACTCGGCTGTATCTGACACCCAATGAAAAGGCCCCCAGACGCTACTACACCGCCTCGGGGACAATACTACAGTTACGTAGTCCCAGATACAGCCAATGACCTCCCACATTACCAACGTGACCTTATAATTGGGAAGGAACACCCATACCTACGTTGGGCCCAACCCATAATCCACCAAATGGTCACTCCAGCACCGCCTTCAAAGACCCAGCGACCCCTGCCGGCTGCCATGACAAAACAAAACAGACAAACACCTGGGGACACAAAAGCCATCCCAACAAGAAACAAACTCAAGGAACCCACACAAAACAAACAGGATAAAAACAAAGAACAAACCAAAACAGCAAAACAAAAATACGAAACAGCTCCAGGAGGGAGGGAGGGCGGGAGAAACCACCCGTGCTGGCACAAGCTCTAACTGACCTCCAACAAGACCCAACCCCCCTCCTAATCTTGGCAAGACCACTCCTCAATGTTGCGTAATCCAATCAGGTAAGTAACTATCAGGGGTGGACTGACCATTTGGAAACTCGGGCACTGCCCGAGGGCCCGGGGTCAGTAGGGGGCCCCATGAGATGCCCCTGGTACTTTTTTCATAGGCTTTTTTGAGTTTGGGCAAGGACACAGGGGCCCCATGATCCCCTATTGGCCAGGGGCCCCATGAGTTGTCAGTTTGCCCTGGTAACCACCCCCCTTACCTCCTGCATATACTTCCACCCAAAATACACGCTCCACCTCGTCTGCACGCCCAGTCATGCTGGCCCTCCCTTTTAGCTTCGCTCAGTCCAGGTCCTGTCTGACAACTCATGGGGCCCCTGGGCAATAGGGGATCATGGGGCCCCTGTGTCCTTGCCCAAACTCAAAAAATAAAAAATGAATTAGGAAATAAAATGTCAGAGGACAATGCAAAGCTAGGTTTTATATTCAGGTTTTCATGTTATTAAAGTGGAACTTAAGTCAGAAAATTAAGTCCTGCTAGCAGGGGCGGACTGACAACTCATGGGGCCCCGAGCAATAGGGGATCATAGGGCCCCTGTGTCCTCGTCCACACCCAAAAAAAGCCTATGAAAAAGCCAATGAAAGGTACCAGGGGCATCTCATGGGGCCCCCACTGACCCACTGGCCCTCGGATGGTCAGACTGCCCCTCCTCTCTATCCATTCAGTCGTATCCGACCCTTGGAGATTGCATGGACCGTCACTCGTAAGCAACTTTTTCGAGTGCTTGAATGGTCAGTCCGTCCCTGCCTACTAGATCACTTCAGGCTGGCCCCTATTGCAGGTAAAGCTAACAAATTAAAAAATAAGTGTCTGTATTGTTTCAAATCCAGTAATACACGGTCTCACCCTGCTCTGCACATGCTCAGTTGCTCTCTATTTTTAGGCACTGTGCCGAATTTGTAGAGGCCGATCTGCTGACAGCCTAAAGATTTACTGCTGCTCAGGGTCTCCGGCAAAAAGAAACAGGAACGATGCTGGAGGCAGGGGCGGACTGACAACTCATGGGGCCCCCGGGCAATAGGGGATCATGGGGCCCCTGTGTCCCCTGTGCCCAAACTAAAAAAACCTATGAAAAAGATACCAGGGGCATCTCATGGGGCCCCCTACTGACCCCGGGCCCTCAGGCAGTGCCCGAGTTTCCAAATGGTCAGTCCGCCCCTGTGTTCCCATACAGGTTCATGGTCAGCTGAGCGGCTGATCCGAGCTGCATAATCTTTAGTGACGTTCCATACGTGCCTGATAGTAATCGCTGATGTCAAAGCCTGTGCGTGGGATAAACATGGTGGGTTGTGGGAGGACAGGATTAGAAGAGCTCGCAATTACCAGCACAATTAATGGCTCGGCAATCGAAATATACGGTGGTGTTTACGGGCCTAGATATTGTTATGCGCATAGCAGATTAATCCTAATCACCCTGTATCCGTTCTCTGTGCTTCCTAATGATTGATTCCTGCAGGAGATTAATGTTTAAAAAATACGAGGTGTGCAGCGCGGGCCCCGGCTGTCCTGGTTTGAACTCGCGCAGGAATTTTCCCACTGACTCCCGGCCTGGAAATAGCTGAGCGTATGTGATGCATGGGATAGGATATGCAGGCAGGACATGACAATGCATTGTAAACGTTACAATGTTTCCTGTTTCATAATCTTTACATTTCAGGATGCTGTTTCCTATCAAGCTACTGACAAGAGATTTTTGTTGTTTTTTTTTTTTTTACATTTATTGTACGCTGAAGAGGAGAGTCCGGGGGATTTAACGAGCATCCTTCACAATGAATTAACATGTTCTGATTCATAAAATAGCTGCGTGTCATGCCTGGCGAGCTGTGCTGGGGATTTCAGATATTTATATCTATAGGCTCTTTCTGTTCTCTCCAGAAAGGTCACAATCGTTTTCTCTAGGCAGACCGCTGCTTTTAAAATTTAGATATAGGTGTCTGCAAAACATAAGAAATGATACTAAGAAAAAAAAAACAAAAAACTGAAAAGTGTTTATTTTTATTGTAAAAAGGAAATCCCGCACCGGTCAAGTGCCCCGTCGTATGAGCGACGCTGCGGGGGGGGGGGGCGCTGTGGTTTTTTTTAATGATGCCTACAATGCCCCTGGTAGCCAGAGAGCATGTGAGATCGGGTGCCTGCGCTTCAGAGGATGGAGATTTGGAGGAACATTCTTTTTATGTAAAGTGTATCTCTAGGCAAAACCTTTTTTCCCTTTTTTTGAAATTTTATTAACCTCCCTGGCGGTATGATTATTTCCGAATTTTTGTGCTGAAAGCGGTACCATTTTTTTGCATGGAAATATGTAGTTTTTTTTATTGTAGGCTGTAATTTTTAGGAATAACTCACTGAAATCTGTCCGAACAAGAGTCTAGTAAACATCCCGGGGATGATAAAATTTGAAACACGAAATCCTAAATTATAATTTAATAAATAATCATAAAAAATAATAATATAATCATAATATATTTAATTCAATAATATAATCAAACCAAAAACACTGAAATTTGAAATACAGAGGCAAATTCGCACATCGCTGAGGAAAGTCGCAGAATCGTTTTCAGTGTCTGATGAGGAATTTCCCCCACCAATCATTATCACTCAATTCTGCAAGTGGTTCTGATTTACTATCGCTGTTCTCTAGCCGGTCTAAAACCGCGTCTGACCTAAAGGGACGCTTTTTGGACGCCATGGACGTTTCTCAGTTTCCAGGCAGAAAGAACAGTAAAAATGCAGGCAGGGCGCCGGACAAAGCACTCGGGACAAAATGTATGTGAAATGGTTTGATACAGGAACGTTATACTATATAATAATCATTTAAAAAAAAATGACATTTTTTAAAAATTTAAAATGTACGTACGTCCCGACATCACAGGGACCGGAACACGGAAGCCGGATGCCGGCATCGGCCGGAGGAGATGGCTGGGGACGCTGCAGGGGACACATTGCGGGAGCGAAGGACAAGGTAAGTGCTGTAGGGACTCCCTGAGCAACGCGGCATAGTAAGCCCGAGTGTAGCTCGGGGTTACCGCTCTTGGTACTGAAATTTTACCCCGAGCTACACTCGGGAATACCGCCAGGGGGGTTAATTTAAAAAAAGGCACGTAGACTCAAGCGATAAGACATGTTGCGCTACACACAGGGCTTTTTTTCAGCGGGAACATTAGGGGAACTCAGTTCCAGCACCTACAGTATGTAATGGCAAGGGGTGCTGGGGATTGCTGGAGGATATATTGATAGCTAAATGGTTAGCACTTCCCCCTGGTGGCACTAAGGTTGTTGGTTCAAATGCCAACCACAGCACCACCTGCCTGGAGTTTGCATGTTCTCCCTGTGCCTGTGTGGGTTTCCTCTGGATACTCTGGTTTCCTCCTACACTCCAAAGACATGCTGGTAGAATGTGTATGAATGTAAGTTAGGGACCTTAGATTGTACGCCCCTTGAGGGTTAGGGACCTTAGTTTGTACACCCCTTGAGAGTTAGGGATCTTAGATTGTACTCCCCTTGAGAGTTAGGGATCTTAGATTGTACTCCCCTTGAGGGTTAGGGATCTTAGATTGTACGCCCCTTGAGGGTTAGGGACCTTAGATTGTACGCCCCTTGAGGGTTAGGGATCTTAGATTGTACGCCCCTTGAGGGTTAGGGACCTTAGATTGTACTCCCCTTGAGGGTTAGGGACCTTAGATTGTACACCCCTTGAGGGTTAGGGACCTTAGATTGTACTCCCCTTGAGGGTTAGGGATCTTAGATTGTACGCCCCTTGAGGGTTAGGGACCTTAGATTGTACGCCCCTTGAGGGTTAGGGACCTTAGATTGTACGCCCCTTGAGGGTTAGGGACCTTAGATTGTACGCCCCTTGAGGGTTAGGGACCTTAGATTGTACGCCCCTTGAGGGTTAGGGACCTTCGATTGTACGCCCCTTGAGGGTTAGGGACCTTAGATTGTACGCCCCTTGAGGGTTAAGGACCTTAGATTGTACGCCCCTTGAGGGTTAGGGATCTTAGATTGTACGCCCCTTGAGGGTTAGGGACCTTAGATTGTACGCCCCTTGAGGGTTAGGGACCTTAGATTGTACGCCCCTTGAGGGTTAGGGATCTTAGATTGTACACCCCTTGAGGGTTAGGGACCTTAGATTGTACACCCCTTGAGGGTTAGGGACCTTAGATTGTACGCCCCTTGAGGGTTAGGGACCTTAGATTGTACGCCCCTTGAGGGTTAGGGACCTTAGATTGTACACCCCTTGAGGGTTAGGGACCTTAGATTGTACGCCCCTTGAGGGTTAGGGACCTTAGATTGTACACCCCTTGAGGGTTAGGGACTGATATGAATGTACAATATATATGTAAAGCGCGGCGTAAATTGATGGTGTTATATCAGTACATGTAATAAATAAATAAATCCTCTCTAATAGGGGATCTATTGTTGCTGGTAGAGGATCTATTGCTGATAGGGGGTCTTATGTTGCTGGGGGTCAATTGTTACGTGGAGGGATCTACTGTTGCTGGCTGCTGAAGGTTTCATTGATGCTGTCTGCAGGAAGATCTACTGTTGCTAGGAAATCTATTGTTGCTGGTGGAAGATCTATTGCTGATGGGGTCTATTATTGCTGGCACATCTATCGTTGTTGCCTGCAGGGGATGGTTTTCTTGTTATCGTTAAAGTGTTACTAAACCCCCAGCAGTACAATCAGTCTGTAGATGTAGTAAAGCATGCTTGTTATATTCACTGTGGAACCTAAGGGGTTAATCCTCTGCATTGTGTAAAAAGGCTGTTTGATCCTGTCTTCTCTGCCCTTCCTCTTGTTTAAATGTCCATGCTAATAAGACAGACTGAATCCGTAGCCCTTCTGCACATGCTCAGTTTAGTGTGTATTGCCAGAGAGGTTTTTTTTTTTTCTTGGGAGAGTGTATGTGATTAGCACAGGGCTGATCAGCACTGTCCAGACAGAGGTCAGGGGTCCTGCATCCTTCTAGAGCAGAATTAAAATTCTTCCTACAAGCTTTAACCAGTTCTCCTCTGAACACTGATAGAAGTCACAAGACTGCTCTAACTGCTGTTGAGAAAAGGTATTTAGCAGCTTATATTTACTAAAATAATTGCATTTCCATGTTGTATGTACTGTGGGAGACCGGATATAGTGAATGAAGGGTCCGGGGAGACCAGATATAGTGAATGCAGGGTCCGGGGAGAGCGGATATAGTGAATGCAGGGTCCGGGGAGACCAGATATAGTGAATGCAGGGTCCGGGGAGACCGGATATAGTGAATGCAGGGTCTGGGGAGAGCGGATATAGTGAATGCAGGGTCCGGGGAGACCGGATATAGTGAATACAGGGTCCGGGGAGATCAGATATAGTGAATGCAGAGTCCGGGGAGATCAGATATAGTGAATGCAGGGTCCGGGGAGAGCGGATATAGTGAATGCAGGGTCTGGGGAGACCAGATATAGTGAATGCAGGGTCCTGGGAGATCAGATATAGTGAATGCAGGGTCTGGGGAGACCAGATATAGTGACTGCGGGGTCCGGGGAGACCAGATATAGTGAATGCAGGGTCCGGGGAGACCAGATATAGTAAATGCAGGGTCCGGGGAGACCGGATATAGTGAATGCAGGGTCCGGGGAGATCAGATATAGTGAATGCAGAGTCCGGGGAGACCAGATATAGTGAATGCAGGGTCCGGGGAGACCAGATATAGTGAATGCAGGGTCCGGGGAGACCGGATATAGTGAATGCAGGGTCCAAGGAGAGCAGATATAGTGAATGCAGGGTCCAGGGAGACCAGATATAGTGAATGCAGGGTCCAGGGAGACCAGATATAGTGAATGCAGGGTCCAGGGAGACCAGATATAGTGAATGCAGGATCCGGGGAGACCAGATATAGTGAATGCAGGGTCCTGGGAGACCAGATATAGTGAATGCAGGGTCCGGGGAGAGCAGATATAGTGAATGCAGGGTCCGGGGAGACCAGATATAGTGAATGCAGGGTCCGTGGAGACCAGATATAGTGAATGCAGGGTCCGGGGAGAGCGGATATAGTGAATGCAGGGTCCGGGGTTTAGTAACACTTTAACACATTCCGTATGAATTACTCAGCAACACAAGTGACATTTGGTTCTGTATTCTCTAAAAGGGACATTGCTTGGAGGTGTGTAGGGGCTGGAACCAAGGGACGGTACTCGGAGGTGGGTAGGACAAGGGGTGACTCTGAAGGGACAGTACCTGCACCTATTCTCTGAGAAAAAAAAAAGCCCTAGCTACATATATATATATATACAGTATATATATTGCACGCATTCAACATGCATAAATAAAAAATAAACACATAATACGAGGGGCATTCAAGTCAAACCGAGACTTTTAATTTTACAGGTATAAAAAGTGATGCTAGCGTGGCGTTACTACACACAGTAATAAGTGGCAAGTGTGTCCTATTATTGATAGGTGGCTCACATGTCAGGGGCCAGTCCAAGGACTGGTAATCAAGATGGCAGACAAGTGTTAGTGCGTGCATGGAACATTGTGTGGTGATGACGGTTCTTGTGAAGAAAGGCGTAAAACCTGCGGATATCTACAGAATACTTCAAGCGCAGTACGGTGAGTGTGACGGAAAGGTCCCGATCTCCCATTTCGATCGGGACCTTTTCCGATCATGTGACCCCCAGTACGGTGATGAGACACTCAGCCGCAGTATGACATTTGAATGCTGTAAACGATTCAAAAATGGCCGTCCATCCGTCAGTGACAATCCCAGCCATGGTGGTTCCCAGCCCACAGTAGTCATTCCTGTGAACATTCAGCATGTGGAGCGCCTGATCCCTGATAATCGACGCATAACCTGCCGCAAAATTGCACAAGAGACAAATCTTTCTGTGGGAACAGTGACCACAATGATGACAAAGTGAAGCCGGCTGTCTTAGCATGATTCAGGTGTATTGACAAATCTTTCAATGCTGAAGCTTTCCAGGCATTAGTTAAATGTTGGGATGTGTATAAATGTAGCAGGGGAGCATGTTGAAAAATAAATGCACTCCTTGAAATTTGTTCTTTTATTGTATAAACTCAAAAGTCCCGGTTTGAGTTGAATGCCCCTAGTAATACATAAATTGTATATAGAATGAGTGAAATAGAAAAAGTTCATATACAAAGTCCCATTTAAAAGGTGCTGACAGATGAAAAATATGTTCCTTTCTGATATCATAAAGTGCCACCGCTCAACACAATCAACCAAAGTGATAATGGGGTACACGCTTACCAGCTTTCCATGACCCCCCTGCAATAAGAGTGATCATGAAGTAATAATGCAATATCATCCGGCCTTGGTGGAAGGAAGGGTACCCCATCATTGGTGTCAGTGGAAGGAAGGGTACCCCATCATTGGTGTCAAAGGAAGGAAGGGTACCCCATCATTGGTGTCAGTGGAAGGAAGGGTACCCCATCATTGGTGTCAGTGGAAGGAAGGGTACCCCATCACTGGTGTCAGTGGAAGGAAGGGTACCCCATCATTGGTGTCAGTGGAAGGAAGGGTACCCCATCACTGGTGTCAGTGGAAGGAAGGGTACCCCATCACTGGTGTCAGTGGAAGGAAGGGTACCCCATCACTGGTGTCAGTGGAAGGAAGGGTACCACATCATTGGTGTCAGTGGAAGGAAGGGTACCCCATCACTGGTGTCAGTGGAAGGAAGGGTACCCCATCACTGGTGTCAGTGGAAGGAAGGGTACCCCATCACTGGTGTCAGTGGGGAGAATACTGTTCAGGCATTGGTGTGAGTGGAAGAAAAGTGCTCATATCAGTGGGAGGAACAGTGCCCCAAGGGCCGGATAAAGTCAAGCAAAGGGCAGTAGTAGCGGGAAGAGTACCATCCTATTGTTGGTATTAGTAGGAAGAATAGTGCCCCATCTTTAGTGTTAGTGGGAGGAATTGTGTCCCATTGTTGGTGTCAGTGGAAGGAAGGGTGCCCCATCATTGGTGTCAGTGGGGAGAATAGTGTTCAGACGTTGGTGTCAGTGGAAGGAAGGGTGCCCCATCATTGGTGTCAGTGGGGAGAATAGTGTTCAGACGTTGGTGTCAGTGGAAGGAAGAGTGCCCCATCATTGGTGTCAGTGGGGAGAATAGTGTTCAGACGTTGGTGTCAGTGGAAGAAAAGTACTTGTATCAGTGGGAGGAACAGTGCCCGAAGGGCCGCATAAAGGCAAGTAAAGGGCAGTATCCGGCCCTCAGCTCAGGGAGTGTGAGTGTTGTTGATTGGAGCACTGTGCAGGGGGACCGAGGAACTCTGAGTTGAGGACCGGTGCTAGCACAGAGGTTTAACCCTTGCTGCATCACATATTACATAACAAATTATAATTCAAGAAATAAAAAAGATGCCTCTATATATCACTGTGTATGCAGTCTGACTTCATTACAGTACAGGGGCGGACTGACCATTTGGAAACTCGGACACTGCCCGAGGGCCCGGGGTCAGTAGGGGGCCCCATGAGATGCCACTGGTACTTTTTTCATAGGTTTTTTTGAGTTTGGGCAAGGACACAGGGGCCCCATGATCCCCTATTGCCCAGGGGCCCCGTGAGTTGTCAGTCCGCCCCTGTTACAGTAATAAAATCCGAAGCATTGTACATTATTCTGCCGGAAGAAGAAATAATCACAAGCCCCGAGTTTGAATAGGAAATATCTAAAAGGTTATAATACTTCAGCTAGCCGATACAGTCTCCTACAATAAAAAATTAGGCCTGAAACATTTTAGAGATGTCTATACCTTTAAGAGTCGAAGGCAACTTAATAAAGCTCTGCGCGCGAGCTGAGCCGCAGTAAAATCTCTAATCGCTTCAGCATAGAAAACATTTACATAACTGTTTATGGAGCTCTTTAGGGAATTTGAGGATTAATCGCAGGGTGTCGTCCCGGGGGAAGCAGAATCACCTAAAGCAAAGCAGCTTGTACTGAGCACAAAATATCTGCCGGAATTAGGAGTAAGTGGCCTGACTACGTGAAATGGATTTTGATAGAACAATAAACTTTACAACAAATAGATGACGTATATATAGATAGATAGATAGTTAGATAGATAGATAGATAGATAGATAATAGATAGATAGATAGATAGATAGATAGATAGATAGATAGATAGATAGATAATAGATAGATAGATAGATAGATAGATAGATAGATAGATAGATAAATAGATAGATAGATAGATAGATAATAGATAGATAGATAGATAGATAGATAGATAGATAGATAGATAATAGATAGATAGATAGATAGATAATAGATAGATAGATAGATAATAGATAGATAATAGATAATAGATAGATAATAGATAGATAGATAGATAGATAGATAGATAGATAGATAGATAGATAGATAATAGATAGATAGATAGATAATAGATAGATAATAGATAATAGATAGATAATAGATAGATAGATAGATAGATAGATAGATAGATAATAGATAGATAGATAATAGATAGATAATAGATAGATAATAGATAGATAGATGTAAAAAAATCTAAAATAAAATTAAAAAATATATATACATATATATATATATATATATATATATATATATATATATATATATATATATATATTTTATATTACTTTATGATTTTCTACATATCTATCTATCTATCTATCTATCTATCTATCTATCTATCTATTATCTATCTATCTATCTATATTTACATACATATATATATATATATATATGTGTGTGTGTGTATGTAAATATAGATAGATAGATAGATAGATAGATATGTAGAAAATCATAAAGTAATATAAAAAAAACCAAATATATATATATATATACATTTTTTTTTTAACATATATATATAAATAAATAATTATACACAGAATGGAGGACAAAGGTGAAGAAAAGAGTTTAAGGTGGAATTTAATTAGCTGAAGGCTCTATACAAACTTTGGAAAAAAATGGAGCATATGGGACCCATCCAACGCCCTCTTTCCTTCTTCACCCTCATTAACCTCCCTAGCGGTCTGATTATATCCATATTTCTGTGCTCAAAGCGGTACATTGTTTTGCATGGAAATATGTATTTTTTTTATTGTAGGCCTGTAATTCTTAGGAATAACTCACTGAAATCTGTCCGAACAAGAGTCTAGTAAACATCCCGGGTATGATAAAACTTGAAACACAAAATCATAATTTAATAAATAATCATAAAAAATAATAACATAATAAATGTAATTCAATAATATAATCAAACCAAAAACACTGAAATTTGAAATAGAGCGCCAAGTTCGCACATCGCTGAGCAAAGTCGAGGAATCGTTTTCAGTGTCTGATGAGGAATTTCCCCCACGAATCATTATCACTCAATTCTGCAAGTGGTTCTGATTTACTATCGCTGTTCTCTAGCCGGTCTAAAACCGCTTTTGACCTAAAGGGACGCTTTTTGGACGCCATGGACGTTTCTCAGTTTCCAGGCAGAAAGAACAGTAAAAATGCAGGCAGGGCGCCGGACAAAGCGCTCGGGACAAAATGTATGTGAAATGGTTTGATACAGGAATGTTATACTATGTGATTTTAGTGGATTTAGTGAATGTCACTTTTTTTCATTTTCAAATGTCCCGCCAGTTCTGTCCCCCGTATGTCCCGATGTCGCAGGGAACAGAACCCAGAAGACAGATGCCGGCATCCGCCGGATTTCATTGCCTGGGACACTGCAGGAGGGACATTGCGGGAGCACAGGACAAGGTAAGTGCTGGAGAGATCCCGGAGCAACGCTGCAGTGTATTCCCGAGTGTAGCTCAGGGTTACCGCTTGTGGTGCTGAAACTTTACCCCGAGCTACACTCGGGAATACCGCCAGGGAGGTTAATAAGAGGAGAAACCCTTTTCTAATGATTTGCTGGGATTATTATCGAACTGGTAAAAAGTGGTCCAAAAGACGACTTACCAGTGAAGAGTGAGCAGAGAGCAGGCCTTCCTCCTGCTGGGTGCGGCATCCCTGCCTTTAGTGGTTGGCACTTCTGCCTTAAAGTGACACTAAACTCTGATTTAAAAAAAAAAGCAAAAACTCCATTCAAGTTTGTATTTCTAAATCATAAAAGTCCCTTCTGTTGCTCTCAGCCTCCTCCAAATCTCCAAATTCCTTTTTTTGTTGCTTCGATCCAACTTCCTTTTAGAGGGTGGCTATGTAAGTTCTCCGTGGTCCAACTGTATGAAGGAACGTAGCCATCCTCTCTTGCTGGCTCCTGGTGAATGACGTGCATGGGGAGGTGGGGCGCGTAACGGACCCCAGACACCCACGACTGGGTATCTCCGTCAAGAAGCTGCTTCTCAGGCTCTGGAACACAAGACCAGTGAATCTGGCTATTGTGACCCCAAGATCCTGATGACACCAGTCTTGAAATAAACCAGGAGGTAGACTACTTTATTTGAACACAGATACAAGATATATACACTCAGGGGACAATCCCCCCTCCCTGTATAATGACACAGGGCGGGGCAATCTACATTTAGCAACAAGAGACACACAGGTATTCAAACTTTACACCAGCAGACAGTCCCATCAGCAGGGAGGGCTGGTGGAGATACCCCCCCACTAAGCTAATACAAATAAACACATACATCCCATAATAGTTTGTTCCCAAGCAAGACACACAATAGAACAATGGGATGGAACCACATAACACCAAACAATCAACAACCCCCCACCCCAATATTAGGACAGATCACCCTGAACCCCTAACAGGCACAGGGTGACTTACACATAATAGGGATATGGGGAGCTGAGACAGGGGTCTCCCCACCTCTCCAAAGTGAGCTGTGTTCCATGGACCCCCCACCCAACATGACTCCTGTCACAGGGTGGACTTAATTTATAAAAAGAAGAGAGAAACAAAAGAAAAAAAAAAGCCCTATTCCAGCAGAGTACGGGAGGAGGTGTGGAGAGAAGGGGTCGTCCTTGGGAGGCTGACGGCACGCTTTAAAGTGGTTCCAAAGGCTTAAAGTCTATGTAAACCCTCACCTTGTAAAACAAGCCATTCAGTTTGAAATAAAAAAAACATTATAAATACCATATTCCTTCCCCTACCCCTTTTTTTTAAATAAGTGATCACATTCTGTCTGTTTTGCATAGAGTGGTGAGCCAGGAGAAAATGCAGCACATCGGTCTTCCCAGTGAATGGCTGCGTGGGGATTGGGGCGTGTCAGG
Source organism: Staurois parvus (assembly GCF_062004578.1). Classification (NCBI taxonomy): domain Eukaryota; kingdom Metazoa; phylum Chordata; class Amphibia; order Anura; family Ranidae; genus Staurois; species Staurois parvus. The sequence continues at coordinate 1,152,335 of NW_028317891.1, forward strand.
ACAAGTCTGATCATTGGAGGAGAGGAGGAGGAGTTCCCTGCACAGCTATAAAACTGACCATACTGCGCTTTCATGTCTAGTGTGGTCAGTTTCTTTTTATTTGAAAAGCGGAGGGACTGGCAGGAACACCAGGGATTCCACATAAAGGAAGCAATACAGAGAGAACAGGAGATTTCTTCATACAAGCACATGGTACAGCAGGCACAGATCAGGAATATTTTTCTGGGAGTGGGGACCCTTTTCTCTTAGGCACCCACTACTACTTCCTCAGTTCTTGCCTAGGTGAGAATTTCATCAGCATGACCCTCCTGCAGCCTCCTGGGAAATGTCACACATCCCCAGAGGCTGCAGGACCAGTCAGAAAGCACAACTGTGATCAAGAGCAGTGGGGAGCCGGCTGCAAAACAGCAGGAAGTCACAGCCGACTCCCCATCCAAGTTGGCAGCACCGAAGATCCAAAGCCCAGCGAAAGAATCGCTTCCAGTAAAGACTACCGGGACAGGTAAGTGTCCGTGTGCTCAGGTCCCATTTACACCTGAGTGTTTTGTATCTCAAAGGAGAAAAAATCAATAACTCTCATTGGGGATGGCTCACATCTCCACTCCAAGTCGCCTGAAATGCCGGACACTCAGACAAGTCCTGGAGCTTGATTTGTAGCTCAAACTGGGCAGATTTGCCTGGTTTTTGGCACGTTTTAGAAATAAATAGAAACGCACAATTGGCGTGTTTTTGTGTACTTTTGTGTGTTTTGAGCACATTTTGCATGATTTTCTGCTCAAATGAAAAAATTAAAAAAAAAAAAGTAATAATATATGAATAAACAAATGTAAAATAAATAAAATAAATACATAAATAAATAAATAAATGACAAATAAAAAAATAATTAACCCCTAACCTGAATCCCCTAACCCTAAAAAATCTATATTAAATAAATTATTATTATCATTATTATTAATTAATATTATTATTATACAGGATTTATATTATTATTATTATACAGGATTTACATTATTATTATTATTATTATTATTATTAATTAATATTATTATTATACAGGATTTATATTATTATTATTATACAGGATTTATATTATTATTATTATAGAGGATTTATATTATTATTATTATACAGGATTTATATTATTATTATTATTATTATTATTATACAGGATTCATATAGCGCCGTTTGCTCAGCACTTTACATTATAATGGGAGATAATACAGCAACAATACAGATCAATACAAGAGGGTCAGGAGAGCCCTGATCCTTGGAGCTTACAATCTAAGAGATAATAATAATAATACACACCCAAACAAAATTTAATAATGATAATAATAATAGTTTGTGTACTTTTGTGTGTTTTGAGCACATTTTGCATGATTTTCTGTTCAAATGAAAAAAAATATATATATAGTAATAATATATGAATAAACAAATGTAAAATAAACACACAAATAAATAAATAAATCATGACAAATAAAAAAATAATGAACCCCTAACCTGAATCCCCTAACCCTAAAATATATATATTAAATAAATTATTATGATTATTAATAATAATTAATATTATTATACAGGATTCATATAGCGCCAACAGTTTGCTAAGCGCTTTACAATATAACGGGAGACAATACAGCAACAATACAGTTCAATACAAGAGGGATAGGAGGGCCCTGATCCTGGGAGCTTACAATCTAAGAGATAATAATAACAATAACAAAAATTAATAATAATAAAAAATTGTTATTTATTTTTTTATTATTACATAGTATTTATATATGATTATTTTCATATATTTGTGTATTTATTTTACATTTATTTATTATTATTATTATTATTATTATTAATATTATTGTTGTTGTTAACACCCTAACCCTAAAAAATAAATAAAAATATTAATAAATAATAAAGATAATAAAATAATAAATAAAATATTAACCCCAACCCAAACCGTAACCCCTTATCCTAACCTAACCTTAACTCTAAACCCTTACCCTAACAAAAAACACAATAATAATAAATGAATAATAATAATAATAGTAATAAAATAAATAAAAGCTGATGGAAAAGCTAACAAAGGAAGAAAACCTTGCAACACATGAGGCAACAGATGATATTTTTCTCTATTGGCTAACAAAAAAAGGCCAAAGCTCAAAAACGCCTAAAAAACTGTATGAAAACATGCACCTTAGATTTTACACCACTTAAGGGTTAGGGACCTTAGATTGTACGTCCCTTGAGGGTTAGGGACCTTAGATTGTACGCCCCTTGAGGGTTAGGGACCTTAGATTGTACACCCCTTGAGGGTTAGGGACCTTAGATTGTACGCCCCTTGAGGGTTAGGGACCTTAGATTGTACTCCTTGAGGGTTAGGGCCCTTAGATTGTACGCCCCTTGAGGGTTAGGGACCTTAGATTGTACGCCCCTTGAGGGTTAGGGACCTTAGATTGTATGCCCCTTGAGGGTTAGGGACCTTAGATTGTACCCCTTGAGGGTTAGGGCCCTTAGATTGTACGCCCTTTGAGGGTGAGGGACCTTAGATTGTACACCCCTTGAGGGTTAGGGACCTTAGACTGTACGCCCCTTGAGGGTTAGGGACCTTAGATTGTACGCCCCTTGAGGGTTAGGGACCTTAGATTGTACGCCCCTTGAGGGTTAGGGACCTTAGATTGTACTCCCCTTGAGGGTTAGGGACCTTAGACTGTATGCCCCTTGAGGGTTAGGGACCTTAGATTGTACGCCCCTTGAGGGTTAGGGACCTTAGATTGTACGCCCCTTGAGGGTTAGGGACCTTAGATTGTACGCCCCTTGAGGGTCACGGACCTTAGATTGTACGCCCCTTGAGGGTTAGGGACCTTAGATTGTACGCCCCTTGAGGGTTAGGGACCTTAGATTGTACTCCCCTTGAGGGTTAGGGACCTTAGATTGTACGCCCCTTGAGGGTTAGGGACCTTAGATTGTACGCCCCTTGAGGGTTAGGGACCTTAGATTGTTCGCCCCTTGAGGGTTAGGGACCTTAGATTGTTCGCCCCTTGAGGGTTAGGGACCTTAGATTGTTCGCCCCTTGAGGGTTAGGGACCTTAGATTGTACACCCCTTGAGAGTTAGGGACTGATGTGAATGTACAATATATATGTAAAGTGCTGCGTAAATTGACGGCTCTATATAAGTACCTGAAATAAATAAATAAAAAAAAACACACAACGTGCAACATCGCAGGAAAATTGTGGTAAAATATGCACAGGAAAACACATTCACCCTGCTCAGGTGTGAATGCAGCCTAAAAGTTAGCAGCTAGAGTATTTGTAGCTGCTGACTTTTAATATCTTTCAAAACACAACCAAAGTTCCTTTGTGACAGGTTCTCAATCATATTTAATTTATTTATTTTAGGTACTTATATAGTGCTCTCAATTTACGCCGCGCTTTACACCTATATTGTACATTCACATCAGTCCCTAACCCTCAAGGGGCGTACAATCTAAGGTCCCTAACCCTCAAGGGGTGTACAATCTAAGGTCCCTAACCCTCAAGGGGCGTACAATCTAAGGTCCCTAACCCTCAAGGGGCGTACAATCTAAGGTCCCTAACCCTCAAGGGGCGTACTATCTAAGGTCCCTAACGCTCAAGGGGCATACAAGTCTAAGGTCCCTAACCCTCAAGGGGCGTACAATCTAAGGTCCCTAACCCTCAAGGGGCGTACAATCTAAGGTCCCTAACCCTCAAGGGGCGTACTATCTAAGGTCCCTAACGCTCAAGGGGCGTACAATCTAAGGTCCCTAACGCTCAAGGGGCATACAAGTCTAAGGTCCCTAACCCTCAAGGGGCGTACAATCTAAGGTACCTAACCCTCAAGGGGCGTACAATCTAAGGTCCCTAACCCTCAAGGGGCGTACAATCTAAGGTCCCTAACCCTCAAGGGGCGTACAAGTCTAAGGTCCGTAACTTACATTCATACAGACACATACTAGGGCCAATTTAGACAGGAGCCAATTAACCCACCAGCATGCCTTTGGAATGTGAGAGGAAACCGGAGTACCCGGAGGAAACCCACGCAGGCACAGGGAGAACATGCAAACTCCAGGCAGGTGGTGCCGTGGTTGGGATTTGAACCGACGACCCGAGTACTGCCAGGTGGAAGTGCTAACCATTTAGCCATTTCTTATAAAAAGAGATCGACCAGTTTTGAGTTGTTGAGCAGCTCTGCCACGACAATCAATGTTTCTGAAGTCACAGAATAGATTTCCTTGTTATATTGCCTCTAATAAACCGCTAAATAGGCGGCAAGCCGGCTAAGCATGCTGGGACTTGTGGTTCTCCCGCAGCGAGAGCCGCCTGACGGGTAGCACTCCATGCTCGATCCCCCTGGAAGGGCTCATTATACGACTGGATAGAGAAGACTACTGTAAACAATTGCAACATCTGTTAGCTTATCATGTATATAATTTGGAAGTTTTCCGAGGGAGCTGTAAAACAGCGCGAGAACATTCTGTTTTATTTCGACGTTTATACTCCATTAAGAGAAGATTAACAAGTTATAAAATAAAGGGGAAAAAAAAGCGGGAGGCACCACTGAGGCTATAGAATGTATAACATTGATCACCGCCTCGTGACTCGTAGCCCGGCACAGTGTCTGCAGGGGGCACCAGCCAACGTATATCATCTGCCCTTCACACCAGCCATTCCACCATCCATAAGTACTGGCAAAACAGCACTAAGAGTGGGATAATTAAAGCTCAACTCCAGCGTAAAAGAAAAAAAAAACATAAAAATCAAATAAAAATAAATTGAATGTTAAAAAAAACAAAAAAAAGCCCATAAAAATCAAATCAAATCAAAATAAATTGAAATGTTGAAAAAAAAACCCTCACCACTACACAGATATAACATTTTCAGCCTAATTTTAGCCATTTTTTTTTAGTATTAATTTAATTTATTTTTTTACTTTTTATTACTTTTAGTTACTGACTCCATTGTGGAGTCAAAAAAGGGGGGGTGCTCTCCGGTGCCAGTGTCACCGGGGAGGACCCCCCTTTATTTTGATTGTTATCAAGTGTTTTATACATTGGGTTAGTGGAAGCCAATGAAGGGATTGGCAAAGAGGGGCAGCAGTCGCTGATCGGTTGGTAAGATGTATGAGTCTAGCAACAGTCGCTGATCAGTTAGTAAGGTGTATGAGTCTAGCAGCAGTCGTTGATCGGTTGGTAAGATGTATGAGTCTAGCAACAGTCGCTGATCGGATGGTAAGGTGAATGAGTCTAGCAGCAGTCGCTGATCGGTTGGTAAGGTGTATGAGTCTAGCGGCAGTCGCTGATCGGTTGGTAAGGTGTATGAGTCTAGCGGCAGTCGCTGATCGGTTGGTAAGGTGTATGAGTCTAGCGGTAGTCGCTGATCAGTTAGTAAGGTGTATGAGTCTAGCAACAGTCGCTGATCGGATGGTAAGGTGAATGAGTCTAGCAGCAGTCGCTGATCGGTTGGTAAGGTGTATGAGTCTAGCGGCAGTTGCTGATCGGTTGGTAAGGTGTATGAGTCTAGCGGTAGTCGCTGATCGGTTGGTAAGGTGTATGAGTCTAGCAGCAGTTGCTGATCGGTTGGTAAGGTGTATGAGTCTAGCGGCAGTCGCTGATCAGTTGGTAAGGTGTATGAGTCTAGCGGCAGTCGCTGATCGGTTGGTAAGGTGTATGAGTCTAGCGGCAGTCGCTGATCGGTTGGTAAGGTGTACGAGTCTAGCGGCAGTCGCTGATCGGTTGGTAAGGTGTATGAGTCTAGCGGCAGTCGCTGATCGGTTGGTAAGGTGTATGAGTCTAGCGGCAGTCGCTGATCGGTTGGTAAGGTGTATGAGTCTAGCGGCAGTCGCTGATTGGTCGGTAAGGTGTATGAGTCTAGCGGCAGTCGCTGATCGGTCAGTAAGGTGTATGAGTCTAGCGGCAGTCGCTGATCGGTCGGTAAGGTGTATGAGTCTAGCGGCAGTCGCTGATCGGTCAGTAAGGTATATGAGTCTAGCGTAAAAGAAAAAAAACAAAACATAAAAATCAAATAAAAAATAAATTGAATGTTAAAAAAAAACAAAAAAAGCCCATAAAAATCAAATCAAAATAAATTGAAGTGGGAGTGGGGGGCTGGGCTGTTGTTAGTCAATGTCAGGCTCTCTTGCTGGGGGTGGGGGGTGCTGCTCTGTGTCAGGGTCTCTCCATAGGGGGGAGCCGATTTTGGTGTTGCCTGGGGCAGCACGAAACCTAAATACACCACTGGGTGTCTGTGGCCACTTGGGGGTGATTATAGTTATATTGGTATCACAGGAGGATTGTTTTTTTCTTTTTTCCCTGATTAAGTTTTCAAAGATCGCCTAAAAGAAGATAAGGTGGGGGCTGATTATAGATATTGCGGTAGGGAGTTCCAGAGGACGGGAGAGGCTCTGGAGAAGTCCCAGAGGCGAGTGTGAGAGGAGGTGAAGAGAGCAAGATGACTTGGGAGGAGCGGAGTGGGCGATTTGGGCGGTATCTGTGGATGAGGTTGGTGATGTAGCTAGGGGCAGTGTTGTGGATGGCTTTGTATGTTGTGGTTAGTATTTTTAATTTTATACGTTGGGTTAGTGGAAGCCAATGAAGGGATTGGCAAAGAGGGGCAGCAGTCGCTGATCGGTTGGTAAGGTGTATGAGTCTAGCGGCAGTCGCTGATCGGTTGGTAAGGTGTATGAGTCTAGCAGCAGTCGCTGATCGGTTGGTAAGGCGTATGAGTCTAGCAGCAGTCTCTGATCGGTTGGTAAGGTGTATGAGTCTAGCAGCAGTCGCTGATCGGTTGGTAAGGTGTATGAGTCTGGCAGCAGTCGCTGATCGGTTGGTAAGGTGTATGAGTCTAGCAGCAGTCGCTGCTCGGTTGGTAAGGTGTATGAGTCTAGCAGCAGTCGCTGATCGGTTGGTAAGGTGTATGAGTCTAGCAGCAGTCGCTGATCGGTTGGTAAGGTGTATGAGTCTAGCAGCAGTCGCTGATCGGTTGGTAAGGTGTATGAGTCTAGCAGCAGTCGCTGATCCGTTGGTAAGGTGTATGAGTCTAGCAGCAGTCGCTGATCGGTTGGTAAGGTGTATGAGTCTAGCAGCAATCGCTGATCGGTTGGTAAGGTGTATGAGTCTAGCGGCAGTCGCTGATCGGTTGGTAAGGCGTATGAGTCTAGCAACAGTCGCTGATCGGTTGGTAAGGCGTATGAGTCTAGCAGCAGTCGCTGATCGGTCGGTAAGGCGTATGAGTCTAGCGGCAGACGCTGATCGGTCGGTAAGGTGTATGAGTCTAGCGGCAGTCGCTGATCGGTCGGTAAGGTGTATGAGTCTTGCGGCAGTCGCTGATCGGTCGATAAGGTGTATGAGTCTAGCAGCAGTCGCTGATCGGTCGGTAAGGCGTATGAGTCTAGCGGCAGACGCTGATCGGTCGGTAAGGTGTATGAGTCTAGCGGCAGTCGCTGATCGGTCGGTAAGGTGTATGAGTCTTGCGGCAGTTGCTGATCGGTCGGTAAGGTGTATGAGTCTAGCAGCAGTCTCTGATCGGTCGGTAAGGTGTATGAGTCTAGCAGCAGTCGCTGATCAGTTGGTAAGGTGTATGAGTTTAGCAGCAGTCGCTGATCGGTTGGTAAGGTGTATGAGTCTAGCAGCAGCATTCATAATAGACTGAAGGGGGGATAGCCTGTGTAACGGTAGACCAGTGAGGAGGGAGTTGCAGTACTCGAGGCGGGATAGAACCAAGGCGTGGATAAGTTGTTTTGTGGTGTCATTGGTCAGGAAGGGGCAGGTTTTGGAAATGTTCCGGAGGTTGAGGCGGCAGGATTTAGTCAGTGATTGGATGTGGGGCCCAAAGGAGAGGTCAGAGTCTAGGATTACGCCTAGCACCCTGGCATGAGGGGAAGGACCAATGGTTGTGCTGTTGATTCCAATGGTAAAGTCATGAGTGGGGGATCGGGGGGGGGAGGAAATATTACAAGCTCAGTTTTGGAAAGATTGCGTTTAAGGTAGTGGTGTGACATCCATGCTGATATGTCGCTTAGTAGATTTGTGATACGTGAGGAGATTGAGGGGGTGAGCTGGGGAGTGGAGAGAAAGGTCTGGGTGTCATCAGCATAGAGGTGGTATTGGAAGGCATGGGAGGTTATTTATTGGCCCAGGGAGGAGGTGTAGAGAGAAAAAAGGAGGGGCCTAAGGACAGAACCTTGGGGTACCCCAAAAGAAAGAGGTAGAGGAACGGAGGAGGAGGAGTTGTATGTGACGCTGAAAGTGCGCTGAGAAAGGTAAGAGGAGAACCAGGAGAGAGCAGAGTCATGAAGGCCAATGGGGTGGAGTTTACTGAGGAGGAGCAGGTGGTTGACTGTGTCAAAAGCAGCGGAAAGGTTAAGGAGTATGAGTATGGAGTAATGGCCGTTGGTTGGGATGAGTATGGAGTAATGGTCGTTGGTTGGGATTAGTATGGAGTAATGGCCGTTGGTTGGGATGAGTATGGAGTAATGGCCATTGGTTGGGATGAGTATGGAGTAATGGTCGTTGGTTGGGATGAGTATGGAGTAATGGCCGTTGGTTGGGATGAGTATGGAGTAATGGCCGTTGGTTGGGATGAGTATGGAGTAATGGCCGTTGGTTGGGATGAGTATGGAGTAATGGCCGTTGGTTGGGATGAGTATGGAGTAATGGCCGTTGGTTGGGATGAGTATGGAGTAATGGCCGTTGGTTGGGATGAGTATGGAGTAATGGCCATTGGTTTTACCAGTTAGTAGGTCGTTAGTGAGTTTTAATGCTCAATCACTCAAATTCGATGGATGCATAAAAATCGACCGATACTGCAGCCCCACTAATGGTTCGAAATTCGAACAAAAATTCTTAGTGAAGACTTACGAAGGAAAATTTGTTCTGAATTCAACCCGTGTATGCATACCTCCCAACCTTTTGAGATGGGAATAACGGACACCTATTAGCAAATGTATGTAGTTATAGGACACACACCCCCTGCCACGCCCCCTTAAAGGAGAATTATAAAAAAAAAAAAGAATTAGTTAAACCCACAAGTGTTTTTTTTAATACTACTATTCATTTATATTGACTATTAAAGATTACAAATGCAACAATTTAGAAGCCGGATGAAAGGTTTAGCACGAGGAAACACTTTTTGAAAGATAAATAGTGCATTTTATGTACAACTTTATAGATCAGACCAAAATGAGGGACGAATGAGGAGGAAAGAGGGATCGAGGGACTTTGTTCCAAATCAGGGACAGTCCCTTGGAATCAGGGACAGTCCCTTGAAATCATGGACATTTGGGAGCTATGATGTACGGCCTGCATAAGTGATTAAATCAGCTTCTGAACATGCTTTAAAAACGGAGCCGTTTCATATGACTTGAAATCAATGCCGTCAGCTATTTTATCGGTTTAGAAGTAGAAGTCCTGCCTAAGAGCCGGCATCCAAGTTACTGCTGTTCCCTTTATTAGGCAGACAACCTCCTCCGGGTGCACTGCTGGTTCAGGAGGCTCCAGACAGCTCTGGGGTGAGAGATTCGGCAGCAGGAGGTACATGCTGACAGCTTATGTACTGCTACCTGCTGCTTTGTAGTTTCAGCGTAACCACTTTGACAATTCGCTGTCTGTGAACGGCATTCTTCTGATTTCCAGCGACTAAAAGGGTCAGATCACCCAAGACTGATATATCTCAGTGTTTGCTGGAGAGATACAATGCCTGACGGTTTCTTCTTTTATGTTTGTGAGATCTCAGCACTTGTGTGTCCTGGTCTATACAGCAACTGAGGGCGCTACGAGCGGGCCTGCTCTCTCCGTGTGCATGGGATTAAATATTGTGCAGAATACAACACAAGAAGTAGCAGGAGCTATAAGAGTACCTGGCACAGCCGGCCAGACTACACCTACTATAAAACAAATTTCACTTTTTGAGGGTCTGAACCTGAAAAAGGGGAACAATATTATTATTATTATACAGGATTTATATTACTATTATTATTGTTATTATACAGGATTTATATTACTATTATTATTGTTATAATACAGGATTATTATTATTATTATACAGGATTTATATAGCGCCAACAAATAGACAGTACAATTACCATACAGTTCAATACAGAAGGAACAGAAGGGCCCTGCTCATAAAGCTTACAATTTAAAGGGATTACTATTTATTTAATTTAATTTCATTATTAATAATAATACCAATAATAATAATAAGGAAAATACATAAACAATGCTAAAATGTAAAAAAAACACGACTGTTCCCCTATATAAAATATATATTTAATTTTATATATAGATTATATATATAATTAGTACTTTTTTTGTATATTTTATATAGGGGAACATATATATATATATATATATATATATATATATATATATATATTCATGTCATTATTATTAGGATTTTTTTGTTATATTTAATAGGGGGGAACAATAGTATTTTTTAAAATATTAGTATTGTTTATTTATTTATTTTCATCATAAATAATCTATCTATCTATCTATCTATCTATCTATCTATCTATCTATCTATCTATCTATCTGTCTGTCTATCTATCTATCTATCTATCTATCTATATATATTACTATTTTTCTTGTATAGTTTATATAGGAGAACATATATATATATTCATGTCATTATTATGATCTTTTTTTTTAATTATATTTAATAGGGGGGAACAGTAGTATTTTTTATTTATTAGTATTGTTTATTTATTTATCTTCATTATAAATAATCTATATATATATTTATATATATATATATATATATATATATATTTATATATAATGTCTATGTTTTGTATATTTTATATAGGGGAACATCTATCTATCTATATTTTTTTTCTGTTATTATTAATAGGGGGGAACAATAGTATGTTTTTAAATATTAGTATTGTTTATTTATTTATTTTCATCATAAATTATATATACCTACACACAATGACTATTTTTTTGTATATTTTATATAGGGGAACATCTATCTATCTATATTTTTTTTTTTATATTTAATAGGGGGGAACAATAGTATGTTTTTAAATATTAGTATGGTTTATTTATTTATTTTCATTATAAATAATAATAACAATAATAATAATAATAATTTTTTCATTGTTATTACTAACATTGTTTTTGTTATTTATTTATTTTAAATATTTTATATAGGGGAACCATAGTATTTAAATGTTAGTATTGATAATTTATTTTCATTACAAATAACAATAATAACTGTATTATTAGTATTAATATTGTTATTATTATCATTTTACTTTATTTTTGTATATATATATCTTCCCCTTGCTCACACTGCCTCACACAGAGAAGCTCAGAAGTAAGTTTTGTTTTCTCACAGCGAATCATCATTTTGTGTGTTGCTCAAAGTAATGATGTGCTATGATAATCTTGACATGTGACCTGATGATTCCCGCACAGTGTGACATTTGGGGACCAGGTTATAAATCTTCCATATTACCTGACAGTGGCTGCACCATTCAACATCCCAGGTGAATTAAAGATTTATAAACGTGCTTTGCGCTTGCACTTGCCTGGGTGCCTCTAAAGCACAATGCAATACAATAAAAAACAGTCAATCATTCTCATTGCCTGTACGGGACCTTAATGAAGCGTTAAACCCTCAATTCTTTTGTAAATATTGAATTATATAACATGTTTGGGGCACAAACACACAAAAACAGGGGAGTGGCTTGCCGTGGAGTTGTGTGCCTGCATGGACGCACACAGCGTCACAGCACACAACTGGTTGCACGCAAAAGTGGCTCATAGGTCCAGGTAAAGGAAAGGAGCCACCCATGGTAATTCCAGGTACTGCAGCACTCGCTCAGGGGACCAGCTCATTCAGATGGAAAGGATTCAAGGAAGACTAGTGAACACCACGCAGCAGGGTTTTATGTAAGGCAACTATTGGAAGTAGTAAATAAAAAAACAAATCGTTTAATATCACTTTAAGCAAGCAAAGCCCCATTCATTCTAAAGGATTTTAAAGTGCACTTAGGTTTTAAGCTTTCCTTTACAGGGCAGGGATGGGTAAGTGCAGCACCCTCCTAGTTAGGTGATAGGAACATTTAGTTTTGGCTGGGTGGTAGTCAACCCAGTTTGATTTTGTATAGGCATGCATTTGGTTTCTCCCTAAGCTCAGTGGGGTGGTAGTTCCTTACAGTTGCCAGTAGGGGTCACTGTACCACTGGCCATAGTATGAGAGTTTCCTGCCAGGCTGAGGTTTAAATATTCAAATTTCCCGTCATCCCAGTAGGAGGTTCAAGCCACTGGGGGCATCACTGGGGAGGGGAATAAATATTGGGAAAGCCATATGCTCTCTTATCTTTCCTCAGGGCTGAGGCCTGAGAGGTTGCTGCTGGACTGTCTATGCTGCTGGGCCCAGGAGCCTGATACGCTGGGTGTACAACTCCACACATCTGGCCTAGGAGGTTCACCAGCTGGGAAAGCTGTCATCTCTGAAGGCCTTGCTGCTGATCCAAAATGATGTTTATTGGGGTCCTGGCTGTGACAGAGCCGGGGGGGGCCAACACCTGCAACTCCAGAGCCTGACTGTACTTTTATCACATTTCACCATCATCAATCAGCGGCCCTTTCAGGGGTACCACTACAAGGTATCAAAGTGGAGTTCTACCCAGAAGGAGAAGCTCATCTGCCTCCCCTTCCGTTGCCACGTTGGGCACCTTTAGGGGGAGGACCTGGTTCTGACAGGTACCCGCTCCCATGGCAAACTGAGCCAGAAATTCAGTCCCCCTCCTTCCCCCCCGCAGCCCTCTACGACACTTCACAGGTCCCAGATAACAGCAGCCCATTCACAGAGAGCAGCCCTCTTTACGCATGTGCAGTAGGAAACTGGCAGTGAAGCCACAATGCTTCACTGCCGGTTTCCCTTAGTCAAGATGGCGGCACCAGCACCCTATAGCCGACTGAAGAATTGGCTGGGGGTGAGTACACTTGGATCCTTGGATAGGTAAGTGCCCTAATATTAAAAGTCAGCAGGTACAGTATTTGTAGCTGCTGACTTTTAATTTTGTTTTTTTTTTTGGGGGGGGGGGACTCTTTAACTCTTTTCTGTACAGGACAGGGACAGGTAAATATTAACCCTTTTCTTTACAGGGCAGGGACAGGTAAGTGATAACCTCTTTACAGGGCAGGGACAGGTAAGTGATAACCTCTTTACAGGGCAGGGACAGGTAAGTGATAACCTCTTTACAGGGCAGGGACAGGTAAGTGATAACCTCTTTACAGGGCAGGGACAGGTAAGTGATAATCTCTTTACAGGGAAGGACAGGTAAGAATTAACATCTTTCATTACAGGGCAGAGAGAGGTAAGTATTAACCCTTTTCATTATAGAACATGGAGAGGTAAGTGCAAACCCTTTTCTTTACAGAACAGAAAAAGGTATTATTTTCTTTACAGGGTATATATATATATATATATACACACAGGGCAGAAACAGGTAAGTAATAACCCAATAACCCCTTTTCTGTACAGGGCAGGGACAGGTAAGTATTAACCCTTTTCTATACAGGATATGGAGAGGTAAGTGCAAACCCTCTTCTTTACAGGGCAGGGGCAGGTAAGTATGAACCATTTTCTGTACAGGGCAGGGACAGGTAAGTATAAGCCCTTTTCTGTACAGGGCAGGGACAGGTAAGTGATAACCTCCTTACAGGGCAGGGGGAGGTAAGTGATAACCTCCTTACAGGGCAGGGACAGGTAAGTATGAACCCTTTTCTGTACAGGACAGGGACAGGTAAGTATTAACCCTTTTCTGTACAGGGCAGGGGCAGGTAAGTATAAGCCCTTTTCTGTACAGGACAGGGACAGGTAAGTGATAACCTCCTTACAGGGCAGGGACAGGTAAGTATGAACCCTTTTCTGTACAGGGCAGGGACATGGTAAGTATGAACCCTTTTCTGTACAGGGCAGGTAAGTGTTAACCCTTTTCTGTACAGGACAGGGACAGGTAAGTATGAACCCTTTTCTGTACAGGACAGGGACAGGTAAGTATGAACTATTTTCTGTACAGGGCAGGGGCAGGTAAGTATGAACCCTTTTCTGTACAGGACAGGGACAGGTAAGTGATAACCTCCTTACAGGGCAGGGACAGGTAAGTATGAACCCTTTTCTGTACAGGGCAGGGACAGGTAAGTATGAACCCTTTTCTGTACAGGGCAGGGACAGGTAAGTATGAACCCTTTTCTGTACAGGGCAGGGACAGGTAAGTGATAACCTCCTTACAGGGCAGGGACAGGTAAGTATGAACCCTTTTCTGTACAGGGCAGGGACAGGTAAGTATGAACCCTTTTCTGTACAGGGCAGGGACAGGTAAGTAGGAATCCTTTTCTGTACAGGACAGGGACAGGTAAGTGATAACCTCCTTACAGGGCAGGGACAGGTAAGTATGAACCCTTTTCTGTACAGGGCAGGGACAGGTAAGTATGAACCCTTTTCTGTACAGGGCAGGGACAGGTAAGTATGAACCCTTTTCTGTACAGGGCAGGGACAGGTAAGTGATAACCTCCTTACAGGGCAGGGACAGGTAAGTAGGAACCCTTTTCTGTACAGGGCAGGGACAGGTAAGTATGAACCCTTTTCTGTACAGGGCAGGGACAGGTAAGTGATAACCTCCTTACAGGGCAGGAACAGGTAAGTAGGAACCCTTTTCTGTACAGGGCAGGGACAGGTAAGTATGAACCCTTTTCTGTACAGGGCAGGGACAGGTAAGTATGAACCCTTTTCTGTACAGGGCAGGGACAGGTAAGTATGAACCCTTTTCTGTACAGGACAGGGACAGGTAAGTACGAACCCTTTTCTGTTTAGGGCAGGGACAGGTAAGTATGAACCCTTTTCTGTTTAGGGCAGGGACAGGTAAGTATGAACCCTTTTCTGTACAGGACAGGGACAGGTAAGTATTAACCCTTTTCTGTACAGAACAGGTAAGTATGAACCCTTTTCTGTACAGGGCAGGGACAGGTAAGTATGAACCCTTTTCTGTACAGGACAGGGACAGGTAAGTATGAACCCTTTTCTGTACAGGACAGGGACAGGTAAGTATGAACCCTTTTCTGTACAGAACAGGTAAGTATGAACCCTTTTCTGTACAGGGCAGGGACAGGTAAGTATGAACCCTTTTCTGTACAGAACAGGTAAGTATGAACCCTTTTCTGTACAGGGCAGGGACAGGTAAGTATGAACCCTTTTCTGTACAGGACAGGTAAGTATGAACCCTTTTCTGTACAGGGCAGGGACAGGTAAGTGATAACCTCCTTACAGGGCAGGGACAGGTAAGTAGGAACCCTTTTCTGTACAGGGCAGGGACAGGTAAGTATGAACCCTTTTCTGTACAGGGCAGGGACAGGTAAGTGATAACCTCCTTACAGGGCAGGAACAGGTAAGTAGGAACCCTTTTCTGTACAGGGCAGGGACAGGTAAGTATGAACCCTTTTCTGTACAGGGCAGGGACAGGTAAGTATGAACCCTTTTCTGTACAGGGCAGGGACAGGTAAGTATGAACCCTTTTCTGTACAGGACAGGGACAGGTAAGTACGAACCCTTTTCTGTTTAGGGCAGGGACAGGTAAGTATGAACCCTTTTCTGTTTAGGGCAGGGACAGGTAAGTATGAACCCTTTTCTGTACAGGACAGGGACAGGTAAGTATTAACCCTTTTCTGTACAGAACAGGTAAGTATGAACCCTTTTCTGTACAGGGCAGGGACAGGTAAGTATGAACCCTTTTCTGTACAGGACAGAGACAGGTAAGTATGAACCCTTTTCTGTACAGGACAGGGACAGGTAAGTATGAACCCTTTTCTGTACAGAAGAGGTAAGTATGAACCCTTTTCTGTACAGGGCAGGGACAGGTAAGTATGAACCCTTTTCTGTACAGGACAGGTAAGTATGAACCCTTTTCTGTACAGGGCAGGGACAGGTAAGTATGAACCCTTTTCTGTTTAGGGCAGGGGCAGGTAAGTATGAACCCTTTTCTGTTTAGGGCAGGGGCAGGTAAGTGATAACCTCCTTACAGGGCAGGGACAGATAAGTATGAACCCTTTTCTGTACAAGGCATCCTTTACAATGTGTTAGCTAGCCCCAGTCTCAAGCTAGTATTTATACTGTACAGAAATAATAACAATTTTTTCATTTCGGAGGTAGTACCTGGAACTATAGCGTTTCCTTTTACCAGTTTCAAACAGACTTCACACCTTTGTTGTCAGCCTGTGCACTCGGATGGGTGGAGTGGCTCTTTAAGGAGTGTTTGGTTACTGATACAAAAAAGAATTTTTTAAAAAGCCATGGAGTTTCTCGCTGGGAGTGCGGGAGGGGGGGGGGGGGCGGAGCCAGGAACGTTATACATGAATAGGTCAAAAGAAGCAATACATTTCTGTGACAATACGGAGTGTTCTGCCAGAAATTCTATTTGCTTGGCGTCACGTGGAGCCTGTACCCAGAGCTGCGTACTTCCCATAGTGTGTAAACGGATGTAAATGTGGCCTTTTGATCTGTCCTTGCCTGCCCTTCTGCTCATTAATGATCTATATCATAGAAACTATAAAATGCTGCGGGCAGATAAGCCGGGGATTTGTGTTCTGGTCGAAGTATTTTAAATCGGGTTTATGAGAGCGAGGGAGAGAGAAAGGAGAGCAGATAGGGAGGGGACCAGACTGACCGACTGCCTAATTAAAGTGACACAAAGATTAAATTACAACTTCATAGATCCCAACTGTCCTTCTGTTTAGAGGAACAATCTGCCTGCCAAATCCTTCTCTCCCCCCCCCCCCCCTTATCTCTGTATAGATCGAACAAACAAAACGTTTAACTGCCAGGAGTCTTTATATGGCTCTTAAAGTGGAACTCTGGGCAAAACAAAAAATGACATTTATTTATTTCAGGTACTTATATAGCGCCGTCAATTTACACAGCACTTTATATATATATATATATTGTACATTCCAGGGGCAGACTGACCATTTGGAAACTCAGGCACTGCCCGAGGGCCTGGGGTCAATAGGGGGCCCCATGAGATGCCCCTGGTACCTTTTTCATAGGCTTTTTTTGAGTTTGGGCAAGGACACAGGGGCCCCATGATCCCCTATTGCCCAGGGGCCCCATGAGTTGTCAGTCTGCCCCTAGTACATTCACATCAGTCCCTAACCCTCAAGGGGCGTACAAGTCTAAGGTCCCTAGCTTACATTCATACATACACATACTAGGGACAATTTATACAGGATCTAATTCACCTATTAGCATGTCTTTGGAGTGTGGGAGGAAACCCACGCAGGCACAGGGAGAACATACAAACTCTAGGCAGGTGGTGCCGTGGTAGGGATTTGAACCAACGACCCGAGTACTGCCAGGTGGAAGTGCTAACCATTTAGCCACTGTGCTGCCCGTATATGACACCGCCTGTCAGTAGCATGAACACAGCTCCCTATGACACAATGCCCTTTGATCCTGCCAGTAGACAGGTAGGTATTATCCCTGTTTTTTTTCAGGGCAGGGACCACTAAGTATTAACCCTCCTCTTTACAGGGCAGGGAATGGTAAGAATTAAAGTGATTCTAAAGTCACAATGTTTATTTTTAAAAAATAACAAACATGTCATACGTACCTGCTCTGTGTAATGGTTTTGCACAGAGCCACCCCGATCTTCCTCTTCTCGGGTTTGCCGTCGGCACTCCTGGCCCCTCCTCCCTGCTGGGTGCCCCCATAGCAAGCTGTTTGCTATAGGGGCACTCGTGCGTTTTTCCTTCCGAGCCAGCTCTGTGTGTCCCTTGGCACACAGCGCGCAGCTTGGCCCCACCCCTCTCCTCATTGGCTGTGATTGACAGCAGCAGGAGCCAATAGCTCCTATTCAAAATATATAAAACAAATGCTTTACATACACTTTTAAGCAATAGTATAGTCCGCTATCAGTTTTTCTTTTTAGGGGCCCCCTAGTGAGTTATACCATAATATACTATTATGCGGGCAGCACAGTGGCTTAGTGGTTAGAACGTCTGCAGTAATTGGTTTATGGGTTCGATTCCCAACCATGGAGCCTCCTGCATGGAGTTTGTATGGTTCATGTGGGTTTCCTCTGAGTACTCTGATTTCCTCCCACACTCCAAAGACATGCTGGTAGGTAAATTGGCTCCTGTCTAAATTGTCCTAGTTTCACCCCTGGCCATGTGGGATCTCCTGCATGGTGGGGGTTGGGGAAAGACCTGGCAACCTACCCTGTAAAATAAGAGATTTCATGAAAAAAGTCGCTTTCGAGTGACGATCCATGCAATCGCCAACAGTCAGATACGACTGAATAGATAGATAGAGATATTAGCACATTACGGCACACTTACCTGTCAAACCGAGCCCTCCAGCGCTGCGGTGCAATTGATCCGGTGTGTCCCAGACACTTCCATCTTTGCCGGTCTTTTTTCTGGGTTCCGTGCCTGCAGCCACTTGATTGGCCGGGCCGCTATGATGTGCCTCCCATGCATGCGCATGACAGTCACATCACAGTGGCATAGGTCAGGGCCATAGATGTTCGCTGAGCTGTGCATGCGCAGCTCAATGTACATGATGGCTGACAAGCAGGAGCAAGCATTTATGACAGAAGAGACCAATAGAGTGTTTTTATAAAAAAAAAAGAAAACTTAAATAAAATAATCACATTTTGTTGCTTTGCAGCCTGAAATGAAGACAGACACAGGGGTTGGTTTACTAAAGGCAAATAGCTCTAGATTTGAGGGAAAGCTCTAAAATGAAGGGAAGCTCTGCTGATTTCAGTCATCCAATCATGTGTAAGCAAAAATGCTGTTTTTTTTTTTTTTTTTTTTGCATGTGATTGGATATTCTTTCCAGAGTGAAGCTTTACCTCATTTACTAAGCTCTGGAGCAACTGCACTTGCAGAGTGCGCAGTCTATTTTCCTTTAGTAAATCAACCCCAGAGTTTTTGTTTTATCCAGCTGTAATTACTCCAACATGCGAGGAAATAAAAATCAGAAACAGAATCACGGAGATGGAAAAAGAATCCTCCCTTGTGTCAGTATTTTACTTTAATTCCAGCCTTTAGTCTGTTGGGAGACGTCTCTACTAACTTTGCACATCTAGACGCTCCTCATTGCACAAGTGTTCAATTCAGTGACATTTCATGGTGAACAGGAGCGGACTGATCATTTGGAAACT
Organism: Staurois parvus; assembly: GCF_062004578.1. Classification (NCBI taxonomy): domain Eukaryota; kingdom Metazoa; phylum Chordata; class Amphibia; order Anura; family Ranidae; genus Staurois; species Staurois parvus. The sequence goes on from NW_028317891.1 coordinate 1,171,516, forward strand.
CGGGCACTACCCGAGGGCCCGGGGCCAGTAGGGGGCCCCATGAGATGCCCCTGGTACCTTTTTCATAGGCTTTTTTGAGTTTGGGCATGGACACAGGGGCCCCATGATCCCCTATTGTCCGGGGGCCCCATGAGTTATCAGTCTGCCCCTGATGGTGACCGTTTGTGGACTGCAGTCTTCCACAGATTTCCAATGGGGTTTAGGTCTGGGCTCTGCCTAGGCCATGCAAGGACATTCCCTTTTTTCTCCTCCATCCACTGGGGGCTCATAGCTGTGTGCTTTGGGTCATTGTCATGTTGGTAGGTAAACCTTCTTTCCATTGACAACTTTCTGGCAGAGGGCAGCAGATTTGTATAGTATTTTGCCCCATCCATTTTCCCTTCTATCCTGACAAATGATCCAGTCTCTGCTGCAGAGAAACCCCCCATAACAGGATATTCCCACCTCCATGCTTTAGTGTAGGAATGTTGGAATTTCAATGGTGAGCTGGATTGGATTTCTGCCAGATATATCCAGGGGCGGACTGACAACTCATGGGGCCCCCGGCCAATAGGATATAATGGGGCCCCCTGTGTCCACACTCAAGCCACATCCACATAATGCCCCACCTACATATTGCAGCTCAGCTGCATAGGGGGGTATTTAAATATCTACCACAGCATAGCCTGCAAGGTAGTTTCTGGCTTCTTTCTGTAGAAGCCTCTGGGCACTTCCAGGTTTAAAGATGGCTGTGGCACAGCAGTCATCCTTATGACGCAGCCAAAAAAAAAAAAGCTTAATGGGAAATGAATGGTTTTGGTCATTTTATTGTGATCAAAGGTTTAGTGGTAGAGATAGCCATGATTCAGCAAAAAACCTAGGAGTCAAGCGGGAAAAAAGAAACAGATGAGATGGCCCATTCATGAAAGGGTAGCCCTGTTCCTACTAATTGAAGACTTGCCATGGGCTCACTCAAGAAAATGCTCGCCATGGGTCCAGCCATGAAATGCTTGCCATGGGCACACCATGAAACACTTACCATGGGTCCACCCATGAAGAGTCTACTATAAGCCCACCTATTAAGAGCCTGCCATGAGACCACCCCATGAAAGGCATGTCCTGGGCCCACCCATGAAAGGTTTGCCCTGGGCCCACCAATGTCTTAAAGCAGCCTGGTACTGACCAAAAACTTCAGTACTTCAGAGTCTTTGACCCAGAGCAAGTGTGAAGCTCTATAAAATTGGAGAAGGTAAAACTCTGCATCTGTGTACTTCCGGGTCAGGTATTCATGGTATTAAAGCAAGCCAGTAGACCAAGATTTTTAGAAGGAGCACTTAGCAGTGCCAGCATTCATGCTTCTGTCATGACAGGTTTTCTGAAAGCAGTATTTGTCAACTTTTGAGCTAAGTGGGGCCTAAAATGCAGCCCCTGACATGACCAAAGGGCCATGACCAAAGTCTGCAGACCTAATAGAGGAAATGAGGGTCAATCAATGTTTCCACTGTAGACCACACTTCATATACCTTCATATACCAAAGGGTCATGACCAAAGTCTGCAGACCTAATAGAGGAAATGAGGGTCAATCAATGTTTCCACTGTAGACCACACTTCATATACCTTCATATACCAAAGGGTCATGACCAAAGTCTGCAGACATAATAGAGGAAATGAGGGTCAAATGAGGGTCAATCAATGTTTCCACTGTAGACCACACTTCATATACCTTCATATACCATAGGGTCATGACCAAAGTCTGCAGACCTAATAGAGGAAATGAGGGTCAATCAATGTTTCCACTGTAGACTGCTGAAGTCTGAGGACCACACTTCATATACCTTCATATACCAAAGGGCCACATGTGGCCCTCGAGCCTCAGGTTGGGCACCAGAGCTCTAAAGTATTTCTAAAGCCAAAACCATTTTGTTTCAGTAGGGAATGGTTAATATCGTGTCTCATTTTTTTGTTTTTGTTGGTATTAGTGTCCCTTTGGGTAGACTTTTGTACGCTTTCTGTCCAATAGATACAACTGAAATTGAGACAAAATCTCTCCAAACTGAGAGAAATCCACTCTGAGACAGCTGTCACCAGAACAAGTATCCCCATAGGAAGATTTTGTTTCTCTAGTACTCTAGTTTGGATTTCCTATCGCTTTCAAGTAAGAATGGACACCAAGGCCAAATAGAGAGTGGCAAAAATAAAAATCATTCCTTAAAGTTTTGTCTGTTGAACCATAACATAACCAGACTATATGGTATTTTCACATATCTGCCAGGGTTCTTCTTTAAGCCCTTCTGTCTAAACAACAAGAGGATGCAAGGGGAGCCAGGCGTTGCAGAGGACGCCAGTGGGACTGCATATGTTACCCTCACAGCCTTCATTACTGCCGACTGACACTTCCCCAACTCTGCTACATAATGTGCTGTTTCTTCCTGCCAGTCTGAGTGCTCCGTGCCAATTCAAGCTGGCATGTAACGTGTTTTTGCAGAAAGCCACATTACAATCCTTTATTGTCCGTTTGCTAGGCGACATCGACATGGTGCGGAATGAGGAAGTCGTGTTTGTGCTGTAAACTATACAAACACGAAAAATGGGAGTGACAGAGAGGTGTTGTTCTATACATATGTACCACAAACTGCCGCCGTGCCATGTGCCAAACCCACTGATGCCAAGACGGTGCTCTCGCTCACAGTTTTCTTAAAGTGGACCCGCGCCATTAATATGTTATCGTCATCACATGTTCTTACACAGCACGTGCCAACACATATCCATATCATATGCCAAATATGGCCCTATGTGTCCTAACCCCCTCCTATTCATTACCCAGGTACACATCATGTGCTTATTCCAACTTAGCTCCAAGTCAGAATTTTGGAGCCCCCCCAATATCCCACAATGCACAGCACGCCTGTCTACATGTCTGTTTGGCACGTAATACTACCCACAGACATGAGGGTTCTGGTTGTTTATCACTGAACTCATTTACATCTCACTTATTTATGGGAACATGTTTTCTTGATCAGTACAATTTTGTGAATGTTAGCATCTACGGGATGTCTTTAGAGAATATATATTGGAGTAATGGAGTGATTATACTCATGGGGTAGTGCTTCCCAATGAGTTCAGGCCACTCCAGTTCTGTTTAAAGGCTTGCTGGCTCACTTTTTTTTAAAAAGAACTACACAGTTCACAAAGAAAATCAGGTTTCCATGTAGGGGTTCCTTCACATCAACATGAATAGTCAACTGACAACGCCACACGCTCCCTTGCCAGCAGTGCCACTGTTCTTCTTGACAGTCCCTCTGATTGCCTTGTCCAGCTCTCCTGGTTCTCTCAGATCACTCAGCCTTTAGTTGCAATGCCCTGCTGCACAGTCCACTCCTGGCCTTTCGATAGGGTTCTTCTGACACCCCAAAAGGTTGGAGAACACCTGACTCCTTGGACAAGATCTCATGTCTCCTGGCTGCAGGCTGGGGCACCTCTGACCCCTAGCTGAGACCTCCTGTCTTGCAACACATGGCTGGGGTACATCTAGCCCATGGTTGAGACCTCCTGTCTCTCAACTCCTGGCTGGGCACCTCTAACCCCTGGTTGAGACCTCCCATCTCTCGACTCCTTGCTGATGCACCTCTGACTCCTGGTTGAGATCTCCCATCTTTCGACTTCTGTCTGGGGCACATCTAACCCATGGTTGAGACCTCCAGTCTCTCAACTCCTGGCTGGGCACCTCTAACCCCTGGTTGAGACCTCCCATCTCTCGACTCCTTGCTGAGGCACCTCTGACTCCTGGTTGAGATCTCCCATCTCTCGACTCCTGGCTGGGGCACATCTAACCCATGGTTGAGACCTCCTGTCTCTCAACTCCTGGGTGGGGCACCTCTAACCCCTGGTTGAACCTCCCATCTCTTGACTCCTGGCTGGAGCACCTCTGACCCCTGGATGAGATCTCCCATCTCTCGACTCCTGGCTGGGGCACATCTAACCCATGGTTGGGACCTCCCATCTCTCGACTCCTTGCTGAGGCACCTCTGACCCCTGGTTGAGACCTCCCATCTCTTGAATCCTGGTTGAGGCACCTCTGATATCTGATTGAAACCTCCTGTCTCAAATATCTAAGCCATGAGCTATCCTTAGGCTTAGTATATAACAACCCTGCACACCTATGCACTCACAAAGGGTGCAGGCATCCAGTAAAATCTGGACACAAGATTGAAGGATCCATCCCACCCAAGACACTATGCAACCATCAAGCTCCAGGCCCCGATCCAGGACTACAGCTAAAAACACAGCTTTCCCTTCTAAGAAATGATAGTCTCGAACCTCGCATTAAGCCTTAATGTGAATCCTGTGTCATTTTCTCCTACATTTTTTGCAGTGGCAGGGCCTCACACCATCACACTATATTGCACTTTACATCATTTCCTTCTAATACATGTTTTATTTCCAGTATGGCGTTCATAGGGTAAAAAGTTACAAACCCGAGGCTGCTTCTCCAAGTAGGAACGTTGTTTCTTAAAGGGGTGGCAGAGTAAATAGCTGCTTTCTTATTTGGTTTGTAATCATTTTTATTGGGTGCTCTAGAGGCATCACTTTGTAACATTGATGTGATTCCTCTGTAATAAGCAGTTTATTTTGTGTTGGACATTGCTGTATTGGTGTGCACGGGAGAACTTGTATGCAGCTTGTGTTTTGGTAGTTCTTCTGCCAACATTGGTTGGTTGTAGGTCTGGCAATTCCCCCCAGACGACGTGCGTGTGCACGAAACGCGTAGGAGGAGCCAGCAACGCCGTGACGTCACGCCGCCGGAGCATCGTGGAGCTCCGGCGGCCATCTTATACATGGGACGGTTAGTCCACATTGCCCTACTGCACTGTACTCGTGTATTATAAGTGGATTTTTGCATATGCTCCAATAAATTTAAATCTAATATACTACACTATGGAGATGTCTCTGCTTTGACTCCCTTGTGGAGTATTAATTTGCAGCCATCCACCTGAACACCGGAGAGGGATCATCATAACAGCCAGGGAGCAGTTCCCGAGCTACCATTCAAAGGAAGCCCCAGACCACCCTGATGTCCTATTGCTCATATCTAGGACCATAGGAGGAAACTCACTGGATTCTAATCACTCTCTGGACCGGCTGATGACATCAGGATATATACCTTAAACGCTCATTAAATTGTGCGTTCTGGTGAGTGCGTATTCTTTCCGCACGTAATATCACAGCACTTCACCTGTAGGAGGATATAATCACACAAGAATACTTCAAATCACTTCAAGTCACCTAATGCACTGTACAACTAATGATGTCTGCATATTTATTGTAACTTTCTTTTAGCGCTGCACTCGTTATTTATATTGTCTGTTTACAGGTTTTTGGTTACCTGGTGCACAGCTGCTTTTTTCTTTGTGTGCGCTCACAAATATTTTGCTTTATATATTGGTTGTACTAGCCCTTTTCCTTTTTGACTTGAATACATGGGAGTAGCTAAAAAAAAGCTGAAAAAGGTCAGATCTGGGAAGACTTGAATCTCTCAAAAAAGTTAAAGGGGTTGATTTACTAAAACTTGAGAGTGCAAAATCTGATGCAGCTGTGCATAGAAACCAATCAGCTTACAGGTTTTTTTTTTCCTTTTGTCAAAGTTTAAAGTGATATTAAAGGCTTGCTTTTTTTTAATATCCAACATGTCACATTTACCTACTCTGTAACGGTTTTGCACAGAGCAGCCTCAATTCTCCTCTTCTCGGGTCCCCTGCCAGTGCTCTAGACCCATCCCTCCTGCCTAGTGCCTAGTCCTGCCTAGCACCTTGCTATGGGGGCACCCAAGCAGGCTCGCTCCCTAGCCACTGCTCTGTGTTACCATTCACACACAGAGTGCAGCTCAGCCTCACCCCCACTCTCTCCTCATTGGCTCACTTGATGTGACTGACAGTAGCTGTCTCAGCAGGGAGAGACCCGGGAGAGCCGAGGCTCTCGTGCACATTGCTGGATCGGGTTTCAGTTTTTTTTGGGGGGGGCTCTTGAACACAGAAGGTTTTTTACCTCCATGCATAGAATGAATGAATGTAAAAACCTTGAGCCTTTACAGCCACTTTAATTGAACAAGCTGAAGTTAGAAGCTGATTGGTTACCATGCAGAGCTGCACCAGAGGTTGCACTCTCCAGTTTTAGCAAATCAACCCCAATGTGTTTAAAAAAACAAAATGTACTTTTCAGTCCGTTGCAAAGTTTGGTGATCATCTTAGTAACAGCCATTTTTTTTGCAAACTGAAAACACTAATCCGCAGCTTTGCAATTAGTAGCAGCATTGAAAGCCAACTGTGCAAACTCCCCCAGTTAACCATTAGTCCTCATGCACACGTGACGTTTTTACAGTGACTGTTTTTGGCTTTTGATGTTTTTTTCTACAGCCAGTAAACCCCCCAGCATGTTATCCTATGTGTCCATGCACACATAGACTGTGATCAACATTTTTTGGATGGGACTTTTTATGGCTGGAAAAAAATCCCGGGACTAGTGGGTTTCTAGAGGAGTTTTTTAGCTGTAAAAATGCTCTAACGCTGAAAAACGCAGTAAAACGCTGCAAACCGTTGTTTTTGGATTTTTGCCTGAGCATTGGGATTATGCGCATCCCATCTCCTACAGTCTCTATGGAGTCACTTCCTGTCTATATGCACTCCGCCAATAGCTGCATGTTACTTCTCAGAGCTGGTTTCCTGACAATGACAACAATTAACCATATCTACAAATACAAATCCTCCCGCGCTGATGGAAGTGGCCTACAGATTAGCAGCCAACACTTAAAACTGATACCTTAACAGTGAATAACAATATTTTAAAAAAATTAGTGCAGCGCTCATATCCTACAATAATCCTCCCAAAAATATATATGATAAATATAATAAACCAACCTATATAAAAACAGTGCATCAAGTGCTCACACAAACAAGTGACCTGTAGTCACCCTTGTGCCTTACAACCAGTGTATTGACTAAATGTCATAATTGTTTAAATAATAAGTGACAGTAACTCATAAAAATGTTCTCTCACCCCATGTGGTGAGAGGCACATTTGACAGACATATCCTTCCTGAGAGGCCTGGAATATCCTATGGAATAGGTGGGAGAGGAACTACAGGTCATACAATCACCTGCCACGGTTTGAGTAGGATCCAGTGGAGATCCTAAAAGTGAAGTGGCCCGTTGGGTCGCCTAAGGGAGGTGAGGAGGCAATCTAGCCGTTGAGGATTAAAGTGTGCTGACCAGGGGTGGACTGACAATTCATGGGGCCCCCGGGCAATAGGGGATCATGGGGCCCCTGTGTCCTTGCCCAAACTAAAAAAAACATATGAAAAAGGTACCAGGGGCATCTCATGGGGCCCCCTACTGAACCCGGCCCTCGGGCAGCGCCCGAGTTTCCAAATGGTCAGTCCGCCCCTGGCTGTGTATTAGGTGTCCAGGAAGCATTCACAGACCTGGATAGGCAAGACTAGAGATCACTAGAGATCACATGTCATAAACTGTGGATTTACACTTAAATTAGGATAGAAGAAGATGCATGTCTGTCAGGAAGTACCTGTCTTAAAGTAGAACTATAGGCAAAACTTTTTTTTTTCTTTTCACTTTTGATAGAATAAGGGAGGGTCACAACCCCTGTAAGTTTTTTATTTTTGCCCATCTGTGTCCCATTGTGGGATTCCCTTCACTTCCTGTCCCATAGCCAAAACAGAAACGAGAGAAAACCTCTGTAAGGCAAAACCTTTTTTTTTTTAGTTTTGTATAACATGGAGAGGGATTAGAACACCTGTTTTATTTCTGTCTGTATCCCCATTAGGGCGATTTACCCTCTCTGTTTGTCCTGTTTACCATTATCATTGAAACTGGAACCCCAAATTTTGGGGTTTCCCCCCCAGAAAAGTAATAGGGAAAAACTTCCAAGTGGGACACAAGTTCTGGTCCCGGGGGTCACCAATAAATTCCCTTTTACATGACAGATTTTTTATGACAGAGCAAATCACCCAAGATCTGGTACAAAGGAAGACAGAGCAAATCACCCAAGATCTGGTGCAAAGGATAACAGAGCAAATCACCCAAGATCTGGTACAAAGGAAGACAAAGCAAATCACCCAAGATCTGGTACAAAGGAAGGCAGAGCAAACCACCCAATATCTGGTGCAAAGGATAACAGAGCAAATCACCCAAGATCTGGTACAAAGGAAGAGAGAGCAAATCAACCAATATCTGGTATAAAGGAAGGCAGAGCAAATCACCCAATATCTGGTATAAAGGAAGGCAGAGCAAATCACCCAATATCTCGTGCAAAGGATGACAGAGCAAATCACCCAATATCTGGTACAAAGGAAGACAGAGTGAATCACCCAAGATCTGGTACAAAGGATGACAGAGCAAATCACCCAATATCTGGTACAAAGCAAGGTAGAGCAAACCACCCAAGATCTGGTACAAAGGAAGACAGAGAAAACCATCCAAGATCTGGTACAAAGGAAGACAGAGCAAATCATCCAATTCTGCATTATGGAGAAAACAGTTCAACGTTGATGACACCATCTGGTGAAACTGTACCAAGAAAAAAAAATGGCTAGAACTAGAGATTCATGTGCCAAAGATGTATGCTCTACTCATCAACATGGAAACTGTAGAAAAACAGATGTTTTTGCCATTTTCATTCTACACAGCGATCAATGTGTGGTCTTTCTACGTACATTCCCTTTATTTGGCTGGTCTAAAGCCCATGGCATATGATTGCCAGTGACAGGAAAGCTCAGAAGTGCAGAGAAAATACTCACCTGTTTCCAGTTGTTTGCTTCCTCACTGGCCGGAGAAGGTAGACATTGCTCCTTTGCTGATGGAAATGCAGCAGCAAATCTCTTGCCAGTGATGGAGCAATGCCTACATAGGCAACATATAGAGAGATAAAAAAACAACAGGTATTTCAAACATAAGGAAGATTTTTAAGACTTATTAAAGCCAAAATTGTATCTGTTCATATTTTGCCTTCCCTGGTTCCAAGTGGGATTTGCAGTCATTGAGGCATGTTGAGCATTACATATGTATTGCTGATCCCATAGAGGGACTGTCGATTGTTACAGGTTACTTTTGTTTTCCCAAATTAGTGCAGAGGTAGCCAGGCACACACACTCACTCACTCACTCACACACAGGCTCAATGATCAGTCTAGGGCAGGGATGTCAAACTGGTGGTCCTCCAGCTGTTGCAAAACTACACGCCCCATCATGCCTCTACCTTTGGGAGTCATGCTTGTAACTGTCAATCTTGCAATGTCTCCTGGGACTTGTAGTTTGGCAACAGCTGGAGGGTCGCCAGTTTAGGTCTAGGGGGTTTGCTTTTCAAGATACTCCAGCAACACAGTACCACAATAGAGGGACACTCTTCACTTTGTCAACAACTCTTAGAGGTTTTTCTAGCAGAAGACGGTGGAATGGGCAGCACTGAGACATTGCAAGAAGTGTCCCAGTCCAAGCAACCACTGGTACTTGTGAACAAGGGAGAACAGCAAACAGTCATTAGGAACCTAGACTTAGGTCTGTACTCACAATGTCCTTGGATACTTGTGAAGCACTACTCTCTAAGAAGCCACTGAAGTATGGGTTTCCCCATAGTCCTGCATAGCCAGGCAACACGCATTTCCTTCACACAGACTTGCATCCAGGAAACAATAACCAGTCCTTGAGCTTTGTTTTGAAGTTTTATTAGGGTAATGGAACTTGGTTGGGGTAAGGGGTGTATGGGATGCCCAAGGGTATGGAAACAGATGACAAACTCCTTAGCAACTCTGTACAAGTCTTAACAGCAAAATTTCTCTTCTGGATAACTAGCCAGCATCTCCAATAGTACTGCCCCAGACCCTATATGAATTCTCTCCTCATCCAGCTGTACTGGGATCCTCTGGGCAGGGGATCCAGTGCTTGCCACTGCAGTGTGAACAGTCCCGATTAAAAAGCAAATCCAGTTTCCCACCAGAAACCTCTTTTCCCTTACTGGCCCAAGGGGTGCAGGTTAACTCACTCAGTCCTTCTCCTGTGCTGCTGGTGGGTTGGTGGCTGCTACCAGGCCTTCTAGCTGGGCAACTCCTTCCCTGCTGCACAGGTGGTCCTTGGTCTGGAGGCCAGTGAAGTCCTGAGCTTCCCTTCCTCCTCTGCCTGTAGGTGAGCCTCTCTCCATATGGGTCCGCTCTCAGGCTCCTGCTCTCCAGCCTCTTACTTCCTCATCTTCCACTTGAACTCTCCTGCTGAGCAGGCTCTCTCACTTTTAAGGGCTGTCCTGACTTCATGCCAAGTCTCCTATTGGGGAATTGGCCAGGATCCCTCAGAAGTGCAGATCAGCCACTCCTCACCTCCACCCACTGCTTCTAGATCTTTTTCCAAAAATCCAGAGCAGGGGAAGTCTCAGAGAATTGGTCTGCAGAGCCTCTCATCATCTGACCACAATTTGATCCCACTGACTATCACACCTGGGCTGCTCCTCGGCCTCTTTCTAACAACTAAAACTTTAGCTTCCCTTAGCTAATTAGGAGGGCGCTACACTTGGCTGCCTCCTTACAATATTAGTTCCAGAGCTTCTCAGAAAGATAGGCCTCCCAGTTTTAACCTAGCTGGAGAACTTCAGCTGGACTGCCCAGAAGGGCAGCAAACCTTCAGGCTGGGAACTTCTCCTGGACAAGAGCAGGATGGCCCCATGCTATTTATATACCCCCCCAACCACCTACTGGGCATGCTTCCCCAGGGATTGGCTAAGACAACATAAATATTCAGGCTTTTGATTTGCCTTTTCCAACCCACTACATTATAGAATTCTCCAGAAGGCAGGGAAAAGAATCACACCAGTAGCCAGTGAAGCCCAAAGTAATCACAAACGGCTCCACTGATTACAGGGGAGCCAAAAATTACAAAATGTATCTAAGCTTTCTGGCAACCTATCTAGGAGGGTGCTACACAGATCTACCTGCTCCCTATTCAGACCTGTGATCATGAGCCTGGAGGGATGTTAAAGTGGAATTAAAGGCAAAATTTCCTTTTTCATTTTGGACAGAGTAAGGGGAGTTCTAATTATTTTTTTGTGCCACCCATGTCCCATCAGGGACTCCCATTGGAAGACTTCCCTTCTATTAGTGTTCTGATGTCAACTCAAAATTTAAGATTTTCTTCTACTTTCACTTTTGATAACAAATAGAGATGGGTGAATCTGCATTAATGGGGGCACAGACAGCAGTAAAAACTGACAGGTGTTCCAATGCCGTTCAACTCTATTAAAAACTTTAGTTACACTTTAACAGCACCAACTTTCTTTGTGGCTTTCTATGTTCTTTAGGGACATCTACCTTTCACCATGGTCACCAGTCATTAGGCAGACTTGGCATTGCTGCACTTTCTATCCCTATCATGAAACAGACAGTTGGTTGGGTGTGCCTCCAGGACAAAGGTTCCCAGTCCTCCACTCTTCCAAATTGATTGTTTTCAAAGATGAAGGGTCCAGAGCCACCATCCTTCCTAACTCAGAATAATCCGATGGATTTCCGATGACCCACCACGATCTGGAAACTATATCTCACTCAGTGACTTTCCATGTAGCAAAGCAAGGACAGCAGTAGCAAAACAAGTCAGCAATGGGAGCCACCAAATTTCTGTCCTAACAAGTTCCTTAGGAGTGGTGATTGGCACTTTCCTGAGTTTCCACCTGCTCCTAGCAGAGAAATATAAAAAATTCTCTTTCTGCAGACTGGCTCTGGCAGCATCACCATATCTCTGCCTCACCCATTCCAGGCTTCCATCAGTCCCACTTTAATATTTTCACTCAAGCATGTCATTCTGCAGGAAGACAGACCATAATAACACTCTTTACATCTGTGTATCTATATGTTCAATGAAGACCGCTAGCAGCTCGGAGAAACGTACTTTTCTGAGATGATACAGTAAATGGGCTGTAAATGGCGGCGGCGTTTATTTTGCTCAATGGCATTCACATTACAGCGTGAAAAAAGAGCTCTGCCAGTGCGGGAAAGCATCTGAGAACAACAAGAAGAGTCAGTGTAAAGAGAGGAACGGCGGATTGGGCTGACAGATGAGAAAAAAAGCCAGCACATTCAATATTTACTGAACTGTCTGAATGCTTTTCCATAGTGCTTTATTCAGATTTATTCCCATCTACACTTGATACTGAAGCTCTGAAACTTTCCGTACATGAAAAAGCACAAGTGTCACCTCTGCTGCCAACGAGCAGCTGTGCACACTAGGGGCATTGAAGCACCGTGGGTTCCGCCATTTTCCCCCCTGGCATTCACGCCATGTGGCCGAGGCTGTGTTCTGAGCTGGCCCTGCTGACTGCAAGCGAATACAAATTTAGTTGCATGTATATAGAATTAAAGAGGACCTATGCTCGTAAAGTGGACACTTGTTTTCTTTCTTTCTAAATTATTGCTGTCTACGTCCCTGTTGATTGAGAAAAGCTTCTTCCAGCCGATCCTGGGAGTCCCCAGTAGTCAACCATGCAATACCTATACCTCAGCTTTGTTCCACATTGCACTGTGTTAAGATTCAGGATGCGGGGGGGGGTGGCGGTGGGGTCCAGGTCTAAAATATGTACATCACTGCTTGAATGCCCAGTGGCGCCCATTAATACACTACCAAACCAAACATTTGTGAACACCTGACTGTCACACATTTATGAGCTAGTTGGACATCCCGTTCTGAAACCATGGGCAATAAAATGGCGCCCTTCATCATGATAACAGCCTCCACTTTTCTGGCGTGGCTTTCCACGAGATTCTGGAGTGTGTCTGTAGGAATTTGTGCCCACTCAGCCAAGACAGCATTTGTCAAGGTCATGTATGAATGTTGGATGAGAAGACTTGGCTTACAATCATTATTGTTGATGTCAGGCCATTTGAGTTCCTCAACACCAAACTGTCCAAACTATGTCTTTATGGAGCTGACTTTACATACCAAGGCACAATCATGCTGGAACAGAGAAGAGCCTTCCCAAAACAGTTACCAAAGGTTTGGAAGGGCTCAAATGTCTAAAATGTCTCTTTATGTTTTAGCAATAACAGTACCCTTCCATAGAAACACCTAAAGCAGTGGTCTCCAAACTTTCAAAACAAAGGGCTAGTTAACTGTCCTTCTGGCTTTGGGGGGGTGGGGGTAGGCTGTGGCCATTGAGATTAGAAAATACCCTATCATCAGACGAGTTAAACCATGCCCCATCATTGGTTTTAGCGAGAGGAATAGTATATCTTTGTTGGTGTCAGTGTAGGAGGAATGGCTCCCCATCATTGGAGTCAGTGGAAGGAATAGTGCCCCCTCATTGGTGTCAGTGGGAGAAATTTTCCCCATCATTGGTGTCACTGTCAGGGATAATGCCCCACTGTTGGAGTGAGTGGGAGGAATGGTGGCCCGAGGGCCGGAAAAAGGCAAGCAACAGGTCACATCCGGCCCCTGGGCTGCAGTTTGGAGACCACTGATCTAAAGCAAACATTTGGAGTCACATCCACATAATTCTGGCCATATAGACAAGTGTGATGGTCAGGTGTCCACAAGCTGTGAGCCATATGATGTATTAACCTCCAGACTTTCTAAGCAAAGGGCCAGTTAACTGTCCTTCAGGCTTTTAGGGGGCCAGGCTGTGGCCACTGGGAGTAGAAAATGCCAGAACATCAGCAGGAGTAAACCATGCTTTATCATTGGTTTTAGTGCGAGGAAGAATATACCATTGTTGGTGTCAGTGTGGGAGGATTGGTGCCCCATCATTGGTGTCAGTGGAAGGAATAGTGCCTCATCATTGGTGTCAGTGGGAAGAATAATGCCCCACTGTTGGTGTCAGTAGGAGGAATAGTGCCTCATCATTGGTGTCAGTGGGAAGAATAATGCCCCACTCTTGGTGTCAGTAGGAGGAATGGTGTCCTGAGGGCCTGATAAAGAAAAGCAAAGGGTCACATCCAGGGGTGGACTGACAATTTGGAAACACGGGCACTCCCCGAGGGCCCGGGGTCAGTTGGGGGCCCCATGAGATGCCCCTGATACCTTTTTCATAGGCTTTTTTGAGTTTGGGAAAGGACACAGGAGCCCCATGATCCCCTATTCCCCGGGGGCCCCATGAGTTGTCAGTCCGCCCCTGGTCACATCCAACTCCTGGTGGGCTGCAGTTTGGAGACCACTGACCTAAAGCCATGATTTGGAGTCGCATCCACATATTTCAGGCCATGTAGTCAAGTGTGATGGTCAGGAATCCACAAACTGGGAGCCATATGATGTAATAACCACAAACAATGTTCCATGCTTTAAATTATTATCATTGTTTTTTTCCCCCTACACTCACTCACCTCTTGCGTGAAATCTTACTTATGTTAATTTTCTTCTTTAATACTTGAATAAAAGCATTAAAATGGATATTTTAAATCTGCTGCTCATAATTAGGAACACAGAAACCATCTACATAAACTTTTTTTTTCTCCCTCTTCAGCACAGGCAATTTTGAGTTTCAATAAATGACCCTTAAAGTCTTTGGCACTGTTGTGTTCGGCGTCCTCTCCCTCCACCCCCCTACCAGGTATACGGAGAACCTCGGGCGATACAAGCCGACCGGTTTTCATTTAGCTTTTCATCTACCTTTTTTTTTCAAGCTTTGTATCACATTAGTACATGACCCCATAGGGTTTCACCTCTTGCTGAACCTCTTTGTTGTTGCAATGTACAGAATCTGTGAATCCTGCCGTTTTTGATCATTGAGTGATGTAGCTGGTAATTTAATGTTATTGCTGCCCTAGAGACGGACACTCGTGGAAGATGTGAAGAAAATATGAAAGAGCCGGCATAATTAGATCCTCATTTACCAAAATCTCAGAAAATACAAACATCATTTGTGAAAAGCCTTCGAAATGTAGTTAATGATAAAACGATGTACGGGACTTGCCTGTCCTCCTTTTTAAACGGCGACTGGAAGACGCAGAATTTTAATCCACTTGTCTGCAGTTCAATTAAAGAAAGTTGAAGCCTCCAGGTGCGACTTTGACTTTTAGATGAAGTTAATTCTATTCACTATATTCTTAATGTACCTGTGATATGCGGGGCACTGCCGATTTATCAAGATTAATACAATTATTTCTCATAGCTACGTGACCTGCTTAATATTAAGGCTTACTGACGGACCGTGCAATTAAGGTTCCAAGGAATGGCCACACTTGGGGGACCTTGTACAATGACATACTAGGGCCATTGCAGAATGGCATACTGAGACTGATGGTGCCAGAAAAATCACACAAATATCTTGAATCCCGAAAAAGTGACACCATGACACTTGGAGTGAAAGAACAATGACACTTGAGGGTTCCAAATTAAATGCCCAAAGACAATTGGGGTTCAAAACATTGACACGCTGATGCATATACATAAAATAAGAGCGCATGCACACAATAAAAGGCAGCAGAAATATATGAATGTAAAATTGAAACAAAACACCATAAACAAATGTGCAATCATTAGTGTCCGGTTGTTCGATAGTACAGTGAATACATACATTGAACATTCTGCCAGACTCATCCACCTTACTAACCAATCTGTATCAGCCACCCCTCTCTGCCAATCCCTCCACTGGCCTCCACACAGTGTCCTCCACCCCTCTCTGCCAATCCCTCCACTGGTCTCCACACAGTGTCCTCCACCCCTCTCTGCCAATCCCTCCACTGGCCTCCACACAGTGTCCTCCACCCCTCTCTGCCAATCCCTCCACTGGTCTCCACTCAGTGTCCTCCACCCCTCTCTGCCAATCCCTCCACTGGTCTCCACACAGTGTCCTCCACCCCTCTCTGCCAATCCCTCCACTGGTCTCCACTCAGTGTCCTCCACCCCTCTCTGCCAATCCCTCCACTGGCCTCCACTCAGTCTCCTCCACCCCTCTCTGCCAATCCCTCCACTGGCCTCCACTCAGTCTCCTCCACCCCTCTCTGCCAATCCCTCCACTGGTCTCCACTCAGTGTCCTCCACCCCTCTCTGCCAATCCCTCCACTGGCCTCCACTCAGTCTCCTCCACCCCTCTCTGCCAATCCCTCCACTGGTCTCCACTCAGTGTCCTCCACCCCTCTCTGCCAATCCCTCCACTGGTCTCCACTCAGTGTCCTCCACCCCTCTCTGCCAATCCCTCCACTAGGTAAACCTAAACTTTAACCCCCCTGGCGGTATTCCCGAGTGTAGCTCGGGGTTAACTTTCAGTACCAAAAGCGGTAACCCCGAGCTACACCCGGGAATACACTGCAGCGTTGCTCATGGATTCTCTCTTGCACTTAACTTGTCCTTTGCTCCCGCGATGTCCCCCCTGCAGCATCCTCGGCCATGTCTTCGGGCCGATGCCGGCATCTGTTTTCCGGGTTCCGTTCCCTGCGACGTCGGGACGTACGGGGGACGGAACCGGCGGTAAATTCAAACATTTTAAATGTGACATTCACTAAATACACTAAAATCACATAGTATAACATTCCTGTATCAAACCATTTCACATACATGTTGTCCCGAGTGCTTTGTCCGGCGCCCTGCCTGCATTTTTACTGTTCTTTCTGCCTGGAAACTGAGAAACGTCCATGGCGTCCAAAAAGCGTCCCTTTAGGTCAGACGCGGTTTTAGACCGGCTAGAGAACAGCGATAGTAAATCAGAACCACTTGCAGAATTGAGTGATAATGATTCGTGGGGGAAATTCCTCATCAGACACTGAAAACGATTCTGCGACTTTGCTCAGCGATGTGCGAACTTGGCGCTCTATTTCAAATGTCACTGTTTTTGGTTCGATTATATTATTGAATTACATTTATTATTATTATACAGTATTTATATAGCGCCAATGGGTATGCTCAGCGCTGTACAGTAGCAAGGAGGACATAACATGAGACAAGACAGTAACAATATAATACATGAGGGGATTGAGGGCCCTGCTCTTTTGAGCTTACAATCTAGGAGGGAGGGGAAGGTGGTACAGGAGGAGATGGCTGTGGGGGATGGAGTGGTGGGAGGAGTGGAGGAGGTTAGTTGTTAGGTGAGGTCAGGTGTTAGGTGAGGTTGGGGTAGGCTTCCCTGAAGGGGAGGGTTTTCAGGGTGCGCCTGAAGGTGAGGAGGGTAGGTGACAGTCTGATGGATTGGGGTAGGGAGTTCCAGAGGATGGGGGAAGTCCTAGAGAAGTCCTGCAATCGGGCGTGGGAGGAGGAGACCAGGGAGCTAGAAAGTAGGAGGTCCTGTGAGGAGCGGAGGGCACGGGTAGGGTAGTATTTGGGTATCAGGTCAGTTATGTAGTTTGGGGCGGCATTGTGTATGGCTTTGTAGGTCAGAGTTAGCAGTTTGAATTTGATGCGTTGGGCAATCTGGAGCCAATGAAGGGATTGGCAGAGGGGGGTGGCAGATGTGGAGCAGTTGGTGAGGTGGATGAGTCTAGCCGCTGAGTTCAGGATAGACTGGAGTGGGGAGAGCGTTTGTTTGGGTAGGCCAGTGAGAAGGGAGTTGCAGTAGTCCAGGCGTGAGATGATGAGGGAGTGTACGAGTTGTTTGGTGGTGTCTGGGGTGAGGAATGTGCGTATCTTGGAGATGTTGCGGAGGTGGAGCCTGCAAGATCTAGATAGCAGTTGGATGTGGGGTAGGAAGGAGAGATGGGAGTCCAGGGTGACATTATATTATAATTTATGATTTTGTGTTTTAAATTTGATCCTCCCCGGGATGTTTACTAGACTCTTGTTCGGACAGATTTCAGTGAGTTATTCCTAAAAATTACAGGCCTACAATAAAAAAATGACATATTTCCATGCAAAAAAAACATGCAAGGAAAATGAAAAAAAAAACAGCATTTTGCCTGCACGATTGGATGAAAGAATTCAGAAGATATTTGCCTAATTTCATAGCTTCCCCTCGTATCTAAAGCAAGTACATTTCAAGTGCACAGTATATTTACCTTTAGTCAATCAACCCCATTGTATTCTGCTACATGTAGGTGGTTAATACCTGTAATGATAATAAATTATTCCTTTGTTTCCTGGGTCTTTATGCACATTTACAAGCAGTCCAAGCTGTCCAGCAAAAGTGATAATTATGGGGGCAGAGACAAACTATATAACAACGCTTACAAAAGGTCAGGTTTTGCTTTTTTTATTCCAAAAAACTGTTTTTAACTGTTTAGATAGAGTTGGGTTTTAATGTGTTTGTCTCTTACTAAAGTAGAACTACTCTGCATCTGAGAGCCACAAGCCATTTAATTTGGCTATTTAATTCATTGTTAATATTCAAAACAAACTCGCCCATCCATCCATGCCTCATGCTTTACTTTGCTGAGGATTTATTTTGAAAAACACCCCCTTGTATTTCTGGCAGTGGCCATCTTGATTAAGGGCAGATGATTCATGTAGCATTTACTTCCTAGAACCCACTTGCCCTTAGCTGAGGCATTGGCTGAGCTGAGAACCCTCCCTCCCCTCCTGAAGGCTCCTGGGATGTATGACATCATTTGGCTAGGCATAGAAGCCAGTAACTAAGTAATGTAAAAAAAAAAGTTTAAAACAAGTAAATATGATATACTTTTCTATTTATTTACTAATGCTAGAAGCATAAGGATCAAAAATAGCCCATGTTGATTAGGAGAATGAAGTTCCACCACATGTCTAAGACAACCCTGTCCTTAGAGTGACAACGCTTCTACAGTGAGCAAAATCATCTCTTGTATTAAAAGAGGTATAGACTCCAGAGAGAGAGATATAATTTCCCCTCCCCTGGTACAAATCATTAGTAACACCTCATCTAGAATATACAGTTCAATTCTGGACACCAATTCACAAAAAGAACATTGGGGAACTGGAGAAAGTACAGAGAAGGGCAACTAAACTGATACGAGGTATGGAGGAGCTCAGCTATGAGGAAAGATTAGAGGAACTGAATGTATTCTCTCTGGAGAAGAGGAGATAAAGGGGGGATATGATCACCATGTATAATACATAAGGGGGGATATGATCTCCATGTATAATACATAAGGGGGATATGATCTCCATGTATAATACATAAGGGGGATATGATCTCCATGTATAATACATAAGGGGGATATGATCACCATGTATAATACATAAGGGGGGATATGATCTCCATGTATAATACATAAGGGGGGATATGATCTCCATGTATAATACATAAGGGGGGATATGATCACCATGTATAATACATAAGGGGGGATATGATCTCCATGTATAATACATAAGGGGAGATATGATCTCCATGTATAATACATAAGGGGGATATGATCACCATGTATAATACATAAGGGGGGATATGATCTCCATGTATAATACATAAGGGGGATATGATCTCCATGTATAATACATAAGGGGGGATATGATCTCCATGTATAATACATAAGGGGGGATATGATCTCCATGTATAATACATAAGGGGGGATATGATCTCCATGTATAATACATAAGGGGGGATATGATCTCCATGTATAATACATAAGGGGGGGATATGATCTCCATGTATAATACATAAGGGGGATATGATCTCCATGTATAATACATAAGGGGGATATGATCTCCATGTATAATACATAAGGGGGGATATGATCGCCATGTATAATACATGAGGGGGGATATGATCACCATGTATAATACATAAGGGGGGATATGATCTCCATGTATAATACATAAGGGGGATATGATCACCATGTATAATACATAAGGGGGGATATGATCTCCATGTATAATACATAAGGGGGATATGATCTCCATGTATAATACATAAGGAGGATATGATCACCATGTATAATACATAAGGGGGGGATATGATCTCCATGTATAATACATAAGGGGGGATATGATCTCCATGTATAATACATAAGGGGGGATATGATCTCCATGTATAATACATAAGGGGGGATATGATCGCCATGTATAATACATGAGGGGGGATATGATCACCATGTATAATACATAAGGGGGATATGATCTCCATGTATAATACATAAGGGGGATATGATCTCCATGTATAATACATAAGGGGGATATGATCACCATGTATAATACATAAGGGGGGGATATGATCTCCATGTATAATACATAAGGGGGGATATGATCTCCATGTATAATACATAAGGGGGGATATGATCTCCATGTATAATACATAAGGGGGGATATGATCACCATGTATAATACGTAAGGGGGGATATGATCTCCGTGTATAATACATAAGGGGGGAAATGATCTCCGTGTATAATACATAAGGGGGATATGATCTCCATGTATAATACATAAGGGGGGATATGATCTCCATGTATAATACATAAGGGGAATATGATCTCCATGTATAATACATAAGGGGGGATATGATCTCCATGTATAATACATAAGGGGGGATATGATCTCCATGTATAATACATAAGGGGGATATGATCTCCATGTATAATACATAAGGGGGGATATGATCTCCATGTATAATACATAAGGGGAATATGATCTCCATGTATAATACATAAGGGGGGATATGATCTCCATGTATAATACATAAGGGGGGATATGATCTCCATGTATAATACATAAGGGGGGATATGATCTCCGTGTATAATACATAAGGGGGGATATGATCACCATGTATAATACATAAGGGGGGATATGATCTCCATGTATAATACATAAGGGGGGATATGATCTCCGTGTATAATACATAAGGGGGGATATGATCACCATGTATAATACATAAGGGGGGATATGATCACCATGTATAATACATAAGGGGGATATGATCACCATGTATAATACATAAGGGGGGATATGATCTCCATGTATAATACATAAGGGGGGATATGATCACCATGTATAATACATAAGGGGGGATATGATCACCATGTATAATACATAAGGGGGGATATGATCTCCATGTATAATACATAAGGGGGGATATGATCACCATGTATAATACATAAGGGGGGATATGATCTCCATGTATAATACATAAGGGGGGATATGATCACCATGTATAATACATAAGGGGGGATATGATCACCATGTATAATACATAAGGGGGGATATGATCTCCGTGTATAATACATAAGGGGGGATATGATCACCATGTATAATACATAAGGGGGGATATGATCTCCATGTATAATACATAAGGGGGGATATGATCTCCGTGTATAATACATAAGGGGGGATATGATCACCATGTATAATACATAAGGGGGGATATGATCACCATGTATAATACATAAGGGGGATATGATCACCATGTATAATACATAAGGGGGGATATGATCTCCATGTATAATACATAAGGGGGGATATGATCACCATGTATAATACATAAGGGGGGATATGATCACCATGTATAATACATAAGGGGGGATATGATCTCCATGTATAATACATAAGGGGGGATATGATCACCATGTATAATACATAAGGGGGGATATGATCTCCATGTATAATACATAAGGGGGGATATGATCACCATGTATAATACATAAGGGGGGATATGATCACCATGTATAATACATAAGGGGGGATATGATCTCCGTGTATAATACATAAGGGGGGATATGATCACCATGTATAATACATAAGGGGGGATATGATCTCCATGTATAATACATAAGGGGGGATATGATCTCCGTGTATAATACATAAGGGGGGATATGATCACCATGTATAATACATAAGGGGGGATATGATCACCATGTATAATACATAAGGGGGATATGATCACCATGTATAATACATAAGGGGGGATATGATCTCCATGTATAATACATAAGGGGGGATATGATCACCATGTATAATACATAAGGGGGGATATGATCACCATGTATAATACATAAGGGGGGATATGATCTCCATGTATAATACATAAGGGGGGATATGATCACCATGTATAATACATAAGGGGGGATATGATCTCCATGTATAATACATAAGGGGGGATATGATCACCATGTATAATACATAAGGGGGGATATGATCACCATGTATAATACATAAGGGGGGATATGATCTCCATGTATAATACATCAGTGGTTCATATAGTGAACTCGGTGTAGTTATTCCCCCTGAGGTCATCACAGAGGACAAGGGGGCGCTCTTTATGTCTGGAGGAAAAGAGATTTAATCTCCAAACACGGAAAGGGTTCTTCACAGTGAGAGCTGTGAGAATGTGGAATAGAATCCCTCAAGAGTTGGTTGTGGCCAGCTCAGTGGATTGCTATAGGAAAGTCCTGGATTCTTTCTTGGATACACAGAATATAACTGGATATAACATTTATAGGTAAAGTTGATCCAGGGAATATCCGATTGCCTCTCGGGGGATTAGGAGGGAATTTTTTCCCCTGCAGGAGCAAATTGGATCGTGCTTTGCTGGGTGTTTTTGCCTTCCTCTGGATCAACTGTGGGTGTAGGATTATAACTTCTTTTTATTTTGGTTGAACTGGATGGACTTTTGTCTTTTTTCGGGCAGACTAACTATGTAACTATGTAGCTTGTGTGTGATTTCACTGCAGAATGAACATTAATGTCACCTATTAAAGGAAGTAGAATATCATCCTATCTACTGGCAGGATCAACAGGTAATAAAATTGTTAAAAGGGGAACTCAAAAAAACAAAAGCTGCTCTGTTAACACTAGTACAAGGTCTAATGAGTGTGACAAAAGCAGCTAACACATTTTTTTTTTCACAAAAGGAGAGTACAGAACAGCCAACATGATTCTGGCATCAAAGATTTTCTTCAGGGCTACAACACATAAAAACATATTCATTCTTCTATTGATTCATTTGGTACTATCGTAAAGCAACGTACAGTTAAAAAAAAATCAAAAGAGCCAAAATACAGTAGATGTCAACTCATATATAAATATAAAAATCACGATCAATAACACAATCATCAGTCCCTCCCCTCATGCCAGGGTACTAGGTGTAATCCTGGACTCCCATCTGTCCTTTCAGCCCCAAATCCAATCACTGTCCAAATCTTGTAGACTTCACCTCTGCAACATCTCCAACCTCTGCAACATCTCCAAGATACGCCCGTTCCTAATCTCGGAAAATACTAAGCAACTTATTCCCTCCCTTGTTATATCTTGCCTTGACTATTGTAACTCCCTTCTCATTGGCCGACCTCATCACAGGCTATCCCCTCTTCAGTCCATCATGAATGCTGCTGCCAGACTCATCCACCTTACTAACCGTTCTGTATCTGCCATCCCTCTCTGCCAATCCCTCCACTGGCCTCCATTCAGTGTCCTCCACCCCTCTCTTCCAATCCCTCCACTGGCTTCCTTTCAGTGTCCTCCACCCCTCTCTGCCAATCCCTCCACTGGCTTCCTTTCAGTGTCCTCCACCCCTCTCTGCCAATCCCTCCACTGGCCTCCATTCAGTGTCCTCCACCCCTCTCTGCCAATCCCTCCACTGGCTTCCTTTCAGTGTCCTCCACCCCTCTCTGCCAATCCCTCCACTGGCTTCCTTTCAGTGTCCTCCACCCCTCTCTGCCAATCCCTCCACTGGTCTCCACTCAGTGTCCTCCACCCCTCTCTGTCAGTCCCTCCACTGGCCTTCATTCAGTGTCCTCCACCCCTCTCTGCCAATCCCTCCACTGGCTTCCTTTCAGTGTCCTCCACCCCTCTCTGCCAATCCCTCCACTGGCTTCCATTCAGTGTCCTCCACCCCTCTCTGCCAATCCCTCCTCTGTCCTCCACTCAGTGTCCTCCATCCCTCTCTGCCAATCCCTCCATTGGCTTCCCATTGCCCAACGGATAAAATTCAAAACATTAACAATTACATATAAATCCATTTATAACTCTGCCCCAAATTACATCACCGATCTTGTCTCCAAATACCACCCAAACCGTACTCTCTGCTCCTCGCACGACCTCCTGCTCTCTAGCTCCCATGTCTCCTCCTCCCATGCTTGTCTCCAGGACTTCTCCAGAGCTTCCCCCATCCTCTGGAATTCTCTATCCCAATTTATCAGACTATCGCCTACTCTGCTCACTTTTAGGCGATCTCTGAAAACCTCTCTCTTCAGGGAAGCCTATCTTGCCCTCAGTTAATAATGGAATCTTCTACTCTTCCAACCAGTCCATCCCCCACAGTTACTACCTTTTGTACCACTAGCCCCTCCCTCCTAGATTGTAAGCTCCGAGGATCAGGGCCCTCCTAACCCTCTTGTATTGAACTGTATTGTTGCTGTATTGTCTCCCGTTATATTGTAAAGCGCTGAGCAAACTGTTGGCATCATAAATCCTGTATAATAATAATAATATAAATCCTGTATAATAATAATAATATGTAAATCCTGTATAATAATAATAATAATAATATATATCCTGTATAAAAATAATAATATATAAATCCTGTATAATAATAATAATATAAATCCTGTATAATAATAATAATATGTAAATCCTGTATAATAATAATAATAATAATATATATCCTGTATAAAAATAATAATATATAAATCCTGTATAATAATAATAATAATAATATATAAATCCTGTATAATAATAATAATATATATCCTGTATAATAATAATAATAATATATAAATCCTGTATAATAATAATAATAATGATGACAAAATTCACATCAAAAGCCAATAAAACAAAAGAGAATAGTCAATTATAACCAATAATAGTAAAAATCAGATCTTGTTAAAATTGGATACAATATTAATTATTCTTCAAAAATAATCATAATAATATAAAATTCATTGGAAGCAAATGAAAATTAGAATAAATTGTGAATAAATGGAAACCAAAGAAATACTATGTATTAAAAATTCAAAAAGCAACTCGCAGCCAGGGGCGGACTGACAACACATGGGGCCCCCAGGCAATAGGGGATCATGGGGCCCCATGTGTCCTTGCCCAAACGCAAAAAAGCCTATGAAAAAGGTACCAGGGGCATCTCATGGGGCCCCCTACTGACCCCGGGCCCTCGGGCAGTGCCCAAGTTTCCAAATGGTCAGTCCGCCCCTGCTCGCAGCCTAGCAATATCACAATGCACTAAACTCTAACCTACAGGGGGAAGCTGACGTAGGATGGCCATTATTAAACATGAACAGCATTGGAAGCTGAGATTTATCCGAATCAGATTGTGGGGTGTTATCAATGCAGGATGTTTGTACTGGATACTGTTCGAAAACTGTAGATTTTTTTGCAACTGTGCATATCTGCTTATCATTAATTTATACAATGAAAGAAACATTGAAAGTGACAAAGAATGATGATGAGGGATCGGGATTTTAACAGAAGGTTTGGGAGGAGTTGCTTCTGAGTGACAAGAAGATTAAAGAAAATTGATTGGTGAAAGAGTGAGGACCAGGAGGCAGCCAGTTGTCACCAATTGCATCATACTTGTATTTTTTTCTCTATTTTGTTCATACTTCCATTTCAAAGGTACGGTCCATCTTTGCACCCAGTAGTGTATTTAGGTTTTGTGCTGCCCTAGGCAACACAAAAATCGTCTGCCCCCGCGGACACCGACCAACATCACCTCCCCTTCGCGGAGAGAACCTGACAATTCTGACAACACCTCTGCCCCCCACCCGGGAGAGCCTTCCACTACCCCCCTCCCCCGGCGATAGAGAAAAAGACACTCATCTTCACAGCTCAGGACAACCCCAGGAACAAAAGTCAGGCTCTACATACACCATCAAGCAGCCCCCCCCATCTCTCGGATTCCACCTGGTTCCCATGGCGAGCATGTCCCTTCTTTCATCCCTTCTTCTGGAGGGAGGTACTGCCCCCTGAAAACTGCCGCCCTAGGCAAGTGCCTTCTTTGCCTTGTGGTAAATACGTCCCTGTTTGCAACCATGCTTCATGTTACACCCATATTTAGGGTGTAACATGAAACGTTCACATTTCTCAACCCCACACCCTGAACTCCCCCCAGCCTCCCCCACTTACCTGAATATCAGAGTGCTTCTTCCTGCCACCTTCACATTTTTCATTGAATTTGCCATTGCTGTGCCTGGCACCACCTGCATATCTGTGTCATCCGTTCTAAGGGATCTGTAAATGGCAGACTACAAATCTCATCTGCCACCTTGGCAGAGGGACTCATAGATCTCAATGGAGAACGAGGTGGTAGTGTCACAGCATTTGTATTCCATTGATTGCTTCCTCCAGTCCCATTGACTGTCTTCTAAAGCATGTTACACACCCATGTTACACCCGCGGAGAGAACCTGACAATGCTGACAACACCTCTGCCCCCCACCCGGGAGAGCCTTCCACTACCCCCCTCCCCCGGCGATAGAGAAAAAGACACTCATCTTCATCTTCACAGCTCTGGACAACCCCAGGAACAAAAGTCTACATACACCATCAAGCAGCCCCCAGCATCTCTCGGATTCCACCTGGTTCCCATGGCGAGCATGTCCCTTTTTTCATCCCTTCTTCTGAGGGGAGGTGCTGCCCCCCTGAAAACTGCCGCCCTAGGCAAGTGCCTTGTTTGCCTTGTGGTAAATACGTCCCTGTTTGCAACCATGCTTCATGTTACACCCATATTTAGGGTGTAACATGAAACGTTCACATTTCTCAACCCCACACCCTGAACTCCCCCCAGCCTCCCCCACTTACCTGAATAGCAGAGTGCTTCTTCCTGCAACCTCCACATTTTTCATTGAATTTGCCATTGCTGTGCCTGGCACCACCTGCATATCTGTGTCATCTGTTCTAAGGGATCTGTAAATGGCAGACTACAAATCTCATCTGCCACCTTGGCAGAGGGACTCATAGATCTCAATGGAGAACGAGGTGGTAGTGTCACAGCATTTGTATTCTATTGATTGCTTCCTCCAGTCCCATTGACTGTCTTCTAAAGCATGTCCCCATACCTCTGTATGAACCTGGGGCTAGATGACTAGAATGCAGGAGCCACCAGCAATCCACTGATAGCAGCTCCAATGCTCTGCAGGCCTGAATGCAAAATAATACCCCATGCAGTACAGCTAAAGGCAAAAACCTTTTTATTACACTGGAGCAGATTTTTATGGCAGCCAATTAGATTTCATGACAGACCCAACCAGGACAAGGTTTTTGGAGGAGACTGAAGGCTAGCCTTTTGCCTACTGACTATGGGCCCTGGCGTTTGAGGGGGTTCTATTCTTTGGGAGGTGCGTGCCTGGGGGACCATTTGGAGTAGTATTACTTTGGATTCAGGTCCATGTCTTCCCAAAATACGCAGACTCTGAAAACTGGAGGACTAGGATACAGACTTGGGGTCTCTGTGTCCAAACCAGCATTGACTGCTTCAACCCCCGCCCCCCTAGACTCAGAGCAGATGTTAATATAATCAGCTCAAAACAACCCGATCCTGATGTCTCTTGCTGTAATCTGTTTATTAAGGTGCAATGTGCTTACTGTTGTGTATTTGTTCCATTGTTAATTGAGTCACCTATTGTTTCTGTCTGTTGGCTGGTCCTCCTGGAGGTTCCTACATGATGGGATTAGTCTGGTGTCAGCTTTACCTCGTTATCTAATTAGTGTGGGATGTTTATTCCAATGTGTAATGTTTGTTTTATTGTTCATGTGGAGACTGCCCCTATTTCTGAAGTGTATAAAAACCTGTAGTTTTAGTCCTTGGGTGCAATGCCTAGCTATAATACCTTGTTCCTGTGTCCCAGCGGCACAAAAGCAGTTCTCTAACAGAAGTACCCAGGTGGGGTAGCAGGCGGTCTGTCACAGCTTCTGTCCTTCATTTTCAAAGATTAAAGTATACCTAAAGGAAAACCTTTTTTTTTTTAGTTTTGGATAGAGTGGAGAGGGATTAGAACATCTGTCCCATTTAGGGAGATTCACCCTCTCTATTTGTCCAAGGGGCGGACTGACCATTCGAACACTCGGGCACTACCTGAGGGCCCAGGGTCAGAAGGGGGCCCCATGAGATGCCCCTGGTACTGTTCATCAGCTTTTTCATCGGCTTTTTTGGGTGTGGGCGAAGACACAGGGGCCCCATGATCCCCTATTGCCCGGGGACCCCATGAGTTGTCAGTCCGCCCATGGTTTGTCCTGTTTGCCGTTATCACTCACAATGAAAGTGAAAGAAAATCCCAAGCAGAAACAGAGGGGAAATCTTGCAATCAGGACACTAGTTCTGGTGAAACCCTGGGATTCCCTCACTTTGGAGGGATTTCCTCTCACTTCCTGTCTTGACTATGGAACAGGAAGTGAAGGTAAATCCCCTTAATGGGTCACAAATAGCAAGAAACAAACTGACTATGGTTATGAACCTCCTTTACTCTATCAAAAGTGAAAAAAAAAGTTTGCTTTTATTTCTACTTTAATGCACTTTATTTTGTTATTAATAAGGATGCATTCATTTGTTTTCTAAAAGAAGGTCTATGCCATCAAATAAAAAAAAAGGTATCACATGGAAACCACCGGTAATGCTAGACAATTAACCACTTGCCGCCCAGCCACTGTACATATACGGCGGCAGGGTGGCACTCGCAGGCAAAACCACGTTTTAAAACGTGTGTTTTGTAAACAAATAGGGGGCATGCGCGAGGCGCGCCACCGCCCTATTTGTCCCGCAGATCACCGCCACAGATGTCAGTCGCTGGGTCACAGCCGCTCCTTAGCGGCTATGTCCCGGCGATCGGCGGCAAACAGTGACAGAGAGCACAGCTGCAGTAGCTGTGCTGTCTGTCACTTCCCTGTCAGCTCGAGGATGAGCTGATCGAGAAAGAACAGTTTCTCTTTCTCGATCAGCCTTGTCCCGTCCAGTACACACCCCGCCCCCTAGTAAAACACTCCCCTCACTCCTATAACCCTTCCCTGCAAAATAAAGTTAACCCTTTCCTCCCCAGTGCCATTAGTACAGTGTCAGTTTTTTTTTTTTTGTGCACTGATCACTGTATTGGTGTTTTTGGGGATGTCAGTGACCCCAAGTCAGTACCCCCCAATGTCAGAATGTCCGCCGCAGTCCCGCCATAAGTCGCTGGTCACTGCCATAAGTCCCTGATCGCCGCCATAATTCGCTGATCGCCGCCATTATTAGTATAAAAAAAACCCTAAAAATCCCAGTATCTTTCCCACCATTTGTAAACGCTATAACTTTCATGTAAACCAATTAATTTACACGTATTGGGGTTTTTTTTTTAGCAAAGACATGTCGCAGAATGCATTTTGGCAGAAATTTATGACTAAATTTGATTTTTGCATTTTTTTTTTACTGGACATGTTTTATAGCAAAAAGTCCAAAATATTGTTTTTTTTCCCTCAAAATTGTCAGCCTTTTTTTTTTATAGTGCAAAAAAAAAAACCGCACAGGCGATCAAATACCACCGAAATAAAGCTCAATTTGTGGGGAAAAAAGGATGTAAATTTAATTTATGTACCGTATTGCATGACCGCGCAATTGTCCGTTAAACTAGCGCAGCGCTGTATAGCAGAAAAATGGCGTAAATTGCAGTATCTATACCATAGTTTGTAGACGCTATAACTTCCACACAAAGCAATCAATATACACTTATTGGGATTTTTTTACCAAAAACATGGAGCAGAATACATTTTGGCCTAAATGTATAACCAACTTTGAGTTTACTATATATTTTTTATAGCTGAAAATAAAAAATATTGTTTTTCTTCAAAATTTTTGGCCTTTTTTTGTTTATAGCGTGAAAAATAAAAAGCGCACAGGTGATCAAATACCACCGAAAGAAAGCTCTATTTGTGTGAAAAAAAGGACGTAAATTTCGTTTGGGTGCAGCATTGCATGACCGCGCAATTATCAGTTGAATTAGTGCAGCGCCGAGTAGCAAAAAGAGGCGTGGTCATTAAGGGGGGTAAATCCTCTGGAGGTCAAGTGGTTAAATATCTACACAAAGAGGCGTAAGAGGCGTATGTAAGGATTCATGGAAAAAAATCAGAAATCCGTGCAATCCGGGAAAGATCATCTGTCCGGCCAATAATCACCTGAACATGCGACTGTCAGAGATAAACAGGAAAAACATCCAATCTGTCTGTTTAACTTTGCTCCAGACGTCAGGCTGCTTTTACCTTCCGTGCAAAAAAAAATGATGAATGTGCCTAAATTGTTTGCCATTTATGGAATGTCCGTGGGTAAAATAACTCTGAGACAGAGACGTGCGAAGCGTAGTATAAAACTTACCTAATGTCAGTGCCACAGCTTCAGCCATTGGCCGCCATCACGTAGCTAAACCTCTAGTGTCCAACCTGCATCCCAGGGGCCCCATGCTGCCTTTTGGCTCTTACTGTTTAGCCCTGGGGGCCCCAGCAGATGGTAGTCTGTGTTTTGGTGATTATCAGGCCAGTGAAGGGAAAAGATTCCTTAGACTGTCTTCTAGTAGTTAAATGGTTTAGTTTGTTTCTTTTACATGATTTAACTTTTTTTGCGCTGTCTGGCCCATTTCTCTACTTTTTACTTTCCTCTGATGTTATTTAGGGGCTGGTTTACACGGCCGAGAACCTCCATGTGCCGTGTTTTGCCGGCACAGGGGATGCACAGGTGTTGCGTGCATTGTTGTACCAGCAGTCCTATACATGTCTATTGGGACATGTTCTGGATTTGTGGTGCCCTAAGCAGGGGCGGATTGACCATTTGGAAACTCGGGCGCTGATCGAGGGCCCAGGGTCAGTAGGGGGCCCCATGAGATGCCCCTTGTACCTTTTTCATAGGCTTTTTTGAGTTTGGGCAAGTACACAGGGGCCCCATGATCCCCTATGGCCCAGGGGCCCCATGAGTTGTCAGCACGCCCCTGATGGTGACCGTTTGTGGATTGCAGTCTTCAAGTCATTCCACAGATTTCCAATGGGGTTTAGGTCTGGGCTCTGCCTAGGCCATGCAAGGACATTCCCCTTTTTCTCCTCCATCCACTGTGGGCTCATTCTAGCTGACCATTTGGAAACTCAGGCACTGCCCGAGGGCCCAGGGTCAGTAGGGGGCCCCATGAGATGCCCCTGGTACCTTTTTCATACACTTTTTTGAGTTTGGGCAAGGACACAGGGGCCCCATGATCCCCTATTGCCCGGGGGCCCCATGAGTTGTCAGTACGCCCCTGATGGTGACCATTTGTGGACTGCAGTCTTCAAGTCATTCCACAGATTTCCAATGGGGTTTAGATCTGTGCTCTGCCTAGGCCATGCAAGGACATTCCCCTTTTTCTCCTCCATCCACTGTGGGCTCATTCCAGCTGTCATGTTGGAAGGTAAACCTTCTTCCCATTGACAACTTTCTGGCAGAGGGCAGCAGATTTGTATAGTATTTTGCCCCATCCATTTTCCCTTCTATCCTGACAAGTGCTCCAGTCTCTGCCCCCCATAACAGGATATTCCCACCTCCATGCTTTACTGTAGGAATGTTGGTATTTGAATGGTGAGTTGCATTGGATTTCTGCCAGACATATCCAGGGGCGGACTGACAACTCATGGGGCCCCTGGGCAATAGGAGATAATGAAGCCGCCCCTGGCCCTAAGCCATAGCCCTCATAATAAACCCAGCCCAGGCCCTTTTTGTCAAGGTTTAGTACAATAAAATATCCTCTCAAGATTTGCAGAGGTCATTTCTACCCACAAGAGGTACAAGCAAGAGTTAAAGTGTCATTCAACCCAACAGTTAAAAAAGATCTTTTCACATGCAATATTACATATTAATATTGATTACTGAAAACCATTCTAGGTTTCATTTTATGTTGAGTGATACAAACCTGGCTGATCACTGGCCCTGCTTCCTCCCTGTGTCCCCGCTGCAGCATCAGTACTTTTGGTGTGGCCGTTGCCACCTGTGGGCGTTTCCTCAGTAGAGTCGCAAACCCCTCCCTCCCTCCTCCTCCATGCACTTCATAATAACTAGTGGGGAAGATCTAAGAGGAAATGAATGATGGAGGCATCACCCCCCTGTTAGTCCCCCCCAGCATACATCATCAGATTGCTTGAGGATCCTCCAATAGATCTTTCCCTGCAGACAAGAACAAGCAGGGAAAGTTTACGAGACTGCTCAGTACATAAATAGAATTTTAATGACATCCTGAAGCAATATTTGTATACAATGTAAACATAATTGATGTCACTTAGCGCTTGTGTCTTTGTATCATTTGAGTATATAAGAATATCTATGCATTTAAAGGAGAGGTCTGGGGTGCAAACATTTATTCACCTCCATGCTGCAGATGACCCACAGCTATAACCAAGAGAACAGCAATCACATGACCATTGAGCAGTCAGCTCTTGGTTGGCTCAGAACTCTGGCTTTCTACACTCTGTGACTCCCTGGTCACTACACTCCGCTATACTTCTCCAGTGCTCACTGGAGCGACAGGCTGGGGAGGGTGTGGCCAAGCCCTAAAAGGCAGAGTCAGCTGTCAATGCGAAAAACATGCAGGCGTCTTTTTTTGAGCCACATTACAACGGTAGTTTGGTATCATACAATCCAGTGCAGCCAAACACACTGCATTTGCAACCTGTCTTTGGGGTGTAGTTAACCTCTTGGCGCCGGCCGAACGCAAATGTGTGGCCTCCCTGCGTCTGGGCCTAGACGCCGTGCGGCCGCACATTTGAGTTCTATTACAAAAAACATATGTGCTGAGAGTGTGTGCACACACGTTCGGTACTCACGGAAAGGTCCCGATCTCCTCTTTCAATTGGGACCTTTCCCGATCGTGTAACCGCCGTGCCTAAATCACAGCAGTCACATGACCCTAAAACCCCACCTCCCGGCTTCTGGAACCCTTAAAGGCCCGGGAGGCGCCGGCGCCAAGGGGTTAACTTTGTATTGACACACGCAGCAGATCGCAAAACACAGTGCGATTGCAACCTGGTGCGGGAAACGCACTGGGATCGCTGTGTTTCCTGCACCGCATATGTGTGAACCTAGGCTGAGAGGTCATAAACACCTGAAGTGTTACGCTTACTTGGAATGCATGCTTTTAACATGGAGTACACTTTGGATTTGGGATGGGGGTTTCTAGGCCTAAAATGAAATACGTACAGTCCTATCACAGGGCCCGCTCCTCATTTCCCAAATTAAATTGGTCTTCAGGCTTTCTGAAAAATAAATAAATAACTAAAAGTCAGCAGCTACAAATACTGTGGCTGCTGACTTTTAATAAACCTGTCCAAGGATCCAGCAACGGTTCTTCGCTGGTCTTTGGGTCCTCAGCACTGGCATGTATAGTGTGGGCAGCTCCTTGACTCTTTGGGGTTTACTTACTAAAGCTGGAGAGTCCAAAATCAGACTCCCTTCTGCATAGAAACCAATCAGCTTCTAACCTCAGCTTGTTCAATGAAGCTTTGGCAATGAAACCTGGAAGCTGATTGGTTTCTATGCAGACGTGAGTCTGATTTTGGACTCTCCAGCTTTAGTAAATAAACCCCCTTGTGTCTTCACAGTGGGCTTCCCACTCTGTTCTTTGTGAATGGCCCCATAGCCTGTTGACACCTGTGGGGTGTTGCAGAAGGCTGCGGCCAGGGGGGGGGGGGGGGGGGGGCTGAACTTCTGGTGGAATAGACTAAGTGATCCAACTAGAAGTGGGAGCGGGTACCTGCCAAACCTAGATACCCACTGCCCCCTCAAAAATAAAAAAAGTCCAAAAATGTTAGAGGAGGGTGGGAGGAGGACATTAAGCTGAACATCTTTGGCTTAGGAAACCCTCCTCCAGGCAGAAGCTCTTCATTTTTGTGGAGACCGGCAGCACAGAAAGTGACTGAAGAGGTCAATACTTCCTCTTTTCTAGGGATACGTTAGTTTATATTTTAATTTTAGTGAAACACATCCACTAAAATATTGAATTTACCCAGAAGCCCTTTCTCCATTTAAACCAGGGTAAATGCATACATTTCCCATAGAGTATTGTTCATCAGCAATTTTCACCCAAAACTTTTGTTTTTAGAAATACCTTTCTAAAAAGACCGATATATGCATTACAAAACTTTCATTCATGTCTTGTTATTGTAACAATATTAAGTGCTTAAGTGCTTTTTGAGCATTGCCAAGGTCAGGCCATTAATGATGCAGGGGCCTTTGTCATGCTTTAAACAGGAAGACCTCCAGTGGATGTTACCTGACCAACAAACAATAAAACACATGGACAGAGGAGAATGCACACATCTTATTTCACAGTATTTTGGGAGTCGGTGAGTCCAGCCATTGTAAGAAAACAATATATGCATACAGTATATATCAATCTATTGAAGCTGCTTTATCCTTGTAAAGAACAAAAGGGACATCATGAAAGATATAAAAAAGCTAACATGGTTTGGTTAACTCTTGCCTTGCAACAATTGGCTCCTGGCTCCAACTTCTATTAGGCCAATATCTATGTGAGG
Organism: Staurois parvus; assembly: GCF_062004578.1. NCBI lineage: Eukaryota > Metazoa > Chordata > Amphibia > Anura > Ranidae > Staurois > Staurois parvus. Next base: position 1,205,816 of record NW_028317891.1, read on the forward strand.
TTTGTCTAATCCCAGGTTTGACCCAAAGCCTACTCGGGTTTCCTATTATAGTCACAACAAGCCTGTATCTTAGGAGGCTTCAGCCCAAAACTTTTTTTTAGGCTGGCCATACACTATACAATTGTCTTTTTCCATTTCCTTTAGATTTACTTTCAGCTACGTAGTGAAAGGGCCTGCCTGTTTGCATATAAATTGAAAGTGTTTAGGTGTGACCTCATATTTTATGGTTTTGGTAAATCTAAAGGAAAAGAACAGACTCTCATCATGTATTACCGTGGTAGAACACGTGTTTATTGAATAAAAAGAGGATATATACTCACAAACCAACGTGATTAAAAGCTAGCTCTGAGGAAAGGGGTTCAGCTCCCGAAACGCGTCAGTAATCCGCATCATTAGACACAGATGTATTGTGACTGTCTTTGTGGACCACTTATACTGCTTTTAATCACGTTGGTTTGTGAGTATACAATGGGGCAAAAAAGTATGTAGTCAGCCACCAATTGTGCAAGTTCTCCCACTTACAAAGATGAGAGAGGCCTGTAATTGGCATCATAGGGAGACCTCAACTATGAGAGACAAAATGAGAAAACAAATCCAGACAATCACATTGGCTGATCTGGAAAGAATTTATTTGCAAATTATGGTGGAAAATAAGTATTTGGTCACCTACAAACAAGCAAGATTTCTGGCTCTCACAGACCTGTACCTTCTTCTTTAAGAGGCTCTTCTGTCCTGCACTCATTACCTGTATCAATGGCACCTGTTTGAACTTGTTATCAGTATAAAAGACACCTGTCCACAACCTCAAACAGTCACACTCCAAACTCCACTATGGTGAAGACCAAAGAGCTGTCGAAGGACACCAGAAACATAATTGTAGACCTGCACCAGGCTGGGAAGACTGAATCTGCAATAGGCAAGCAGCTTGGTGTGAACAAATCAACTGTGGGAGCAATAATTAGAAAATGGAAGAAATACAAGACCACTGATAATCTTCCTCAATCTGGGGCTCCACGCAAGATCTCACCCCGTGGGGACAAAATGATCACAAGAACGGTGAGCAAAAATCCCAGGACCACACGGGGGGACCTAGTGAATGACCTGCAGAGAGCTGGGACCAACCTAACAAAGGCTACCATCAGTAACACACTACGCCGCCAGGGACTCAGATCCTGCAGTGCCAGACGTGTCCCCCTGCTTAAGCCAGTACATGTCTGGGCCCGTCTGAAGTTTGCTAGAGAGCATTTGGATGATCCAGAAGAGGATTGGGAGAATGTCATATGGTCAGATGAAACCAAAATAGAACTGTTTGATAGAAACACAACTCGTCGTGTTTGGAGGAGAGAGAATGCTGAGTTGCATCCAAAGAACACCATACCTACTGTGAAGCATGGGGGTGGCAACATCATGCTTTGGGGCTGTTTCTCCGCAAAGGGACCAGGACGACTGATCCATGTACAGGACAGAATGAATGGGGCCATGTATCGTGAGATTTTGAGTGCAAACCTCCTTCCATCAGCAAGGGCATTGAAGATGAAACATGGCTGGGTCTTCCAACATGACAATGATCCCAAACATACCGCCCGGGCAATGAAGGAGTGGCTTCGTAAGAAGCATTTCAAGGTCCTGGAGTGGCCTAGCCAGTCTCCAGATCTCAACCCCATAGAAAACCTTTGGAGGGAGTTAAAAATCTGTGTTGCCCAGCGATAGCCCCAAAACATCACTGCTCTAGAGGAGATCTGCATGGAGGATGGGCCAACATACCAGCAACAGTGTGTGCCAACCTTGTGAAGACTTCCAGGAAACGTCTGACCTCTGTCATTGCCAACAAAGGATATATAACAAAGTATTGAGATGAACTTTTGATATTCACCAAATACTTATTTTCCACCGTAATTTGCAAATAAATTCTTTCCAAATCAGCCAATGTGATTGTCTGGATTTGTTTTCTCATTTTGTCTCTCATAGTTGAGGTCTACCTATGATGCCAATTACAGGCCTCTCTCATCTTTTTAAGTGGGAGAACTTGCACAATTGGTGGCTGACTAAATACTTTTTTGCCCCACTATATATCCTCTTTTTTTTCAATAAACACGTGATCTACCATGGTAATGCATGATGAGAGTGCACCCTTGTCTGTTCTTTTCCAGTGGTCAGATTTCCCGATCTTAGAAGGGCAGCACCTCTTCGGTTGGCATTTTGGCATCTCCTTGGTTGTATGAAGACTGGAGCGCTGGTTTCGTTCGTTTATCTTTTGGAGTAAATCTAAAGAAAAACTGAATAAGAAAATGTACAAGAAAAAAACTGGTCCTAGTCTATTCCTAGCTGTTATATCAAAAGCTCCTCAGGGGCGGGGCCTGTAGCTACTGGACTTTGTGCTCTGTGTGTAAGATACCAACATTATACAAATACAGGAAATTAATAACTGAAGGTGTTACTTTCAGCTATAGATATGAGGCATCATAAAACTATTTAGCTGCTTATCTTTGACAATATGGTCGGGATACTTCCAGAGCATGGAGCGGCTCTGTGATGTAGGATGACAGCATCTTTAGCTTGCTGTTGATTGATTCTGGGTCACAAAAGAGCACAAGTAAGTGCACTCCTGTGATCCAGAAGAGAAGTATGGCCAAAAAGTCTTTACCCATATTTCTCTTTGAAGCATGTCCCCTGTCTCCAACAATTTCTACAGCACATAACAATTCTGACCATTTCCAGTTGCATGCCTGCTCAGTTTTCTGTAGCATGAGTTAGGGGAATTTATGGTAATGGAGCAGCTTTGAAAAGGCAGCCAATCAGCTTCTGTCTTTCATTTTCATAAATTACAGAGTAACTAAAAGCAAGTCTTTTATTTAACAGTTTTGAATAAAGTAGAGAGGGATTAGACCCCCCCCCCCCTTATGGTGGTGTTTTGGATAGAGTGGAGAGGGATTCAGACATTACCTTTATGATGGTGTTTTGGATATACTGGAGAGGGATTAGATACCACCCTTATGAAGGTGTTTTGGATATACTGGAGGAGGATTAGATACCACCCTTATGAAGGCGTTTTGGATAGACTGGAGAGGGATTAGAATACCACCCTTATGGTAGTGTTTTGGATAGACTGAAAAGGGATTAAAACACCACCCTTATGAAAGCATTTTGGATAGACTGGAGAGGGATTAGAATACCACCCTTATGAAAGCGTTTTTGATAGACTGAAGAGGGATTAGAACACCACCCTTATGAAGGAGTTTTGGATAGACTGGAGAGGGATTAGAACACCACCCTTATGGTAGTGTTTTGGATAGACTGGAAAGGGATTAGAATACCACCCTTATGAAGGTGTTTTGGACAGACTGGAGAAGGATTAGAATACCACCATTAGGAAGATGTTTTGGATATGCTGGAGAGGGATTAGAACACCACCCTTATGAAGGCGTTTTTGGATAGACTGGGGAGGGATTAGAATACCACCCTTATGAAGGCGTTTTGGATAGACTGGAGAGAGATTAGAATACCACCCTTATGGTAGTGTTTTGGATAGACTGGAGAAGGATTAGAACACCACCCTTATGAAGTTTTGGATAGACTGGAGAGGGATTAGAACACCACCCTTATGGTAGTGTTTTGGATAGACTGGAGAAGGATTAGAACACCACCCTTATGAAGTTTTGGATGGACTGGAGAAGGATTAGAACACCACCCTTATGAAGTTTTGGATAGACTGGAGAGGGATTAGAACACCACCCTTATGAAGTTTTGGATAGACTGGAGAGGGATTAGAACATCACCCTTATGGTAGTGTTTTGGATAGACTGGAGAGAGATTAGAACATCACCCTTACAAAGGCGTTTGGGATAGATTGGAGATTAAAACACCACCCTTATGGTAGTGTTTTGGATGGACTGGAATGGATTAGAACGCCACCCTTATGAAGTCGTTTTGGATAGACTGGAGAGGGATTAGAACACCACCCTTATGGTAGTGTTTTGGATAGACTAGAGAGGGATTAGAACACCACCCATATGGTAGTGTTTTGAATAGTCTGGAATTAGAATACCACCACACTTATGGTGTCCTCCTCACAATAAACTATTTGTGCCAGATATCAGGACCATCCAAAAACCTCAGAACATTTTAAACAAAACAGGAATATTGCCCCTTTATACAGTGTCCATGATACAGTAAAGGAAGTGACAGAAAATTCAACTTGGCATTAGCGACGATGGGTGCAAAGGAGTCTGGGAGCGGGCCAACAATGTGCCTTCATCCTGCCTCTGTACGTGCATCTTTTAACAGCGGTAATGTAACCAGGTCCAACAAAATGCAACTCCCAATAACAGAGCCAGGAGAATCTATAGAGTATGTCGCTTTATATTTTTCATACAAATAGAAAGTACCACAAACAAAACAAAGACGCCGCGTCTCTCTTTTAACAGAGTCAAATATTTTTGAAAAATTACAAGAATGTCTGTTTGCTCATGTAACAACACAAGGTCACTTTTCTTCACCTACTTCCAATTACTAAATTCTGTGTTTCATGCACACTAATAACGATGTTGAGAGGAACAAAGGTAAGGTCGCGGGTACTTACCAGACTGACGAGCAGTTTTATCGCTTTGTTTTGTTAAGGTGCAGCGATTTTCAGTCTTCGAACGTAACTCCAGGCAGTCTGAAAAGAAGCAGGTTAAAATATCTCTCCGTTATAATTGGTATTTCAGATTTAATTAAAAATTAAACTTTCATAATGTTTCACCATCCAAAGCAAGGCACTATCAGTCAAGCGTGACTTTTTCTTTTGGTGACAAAAAAAAAAATCTTTTAGAATATTTTTTTTTTTTCATAATGAAAGAGGTGGGAGGAGGGAGGGAGATACAAAAGGACACAATGAACATGCTAAAGAAAATTTTGAAACAAAAGGAAAAAATGTAGATGATATTTTCGTCCTAATTCCAGAAAGATCTGGATATTTCCATAAGAATGGAGACTGGGGTTGTGAGATGTACTAGAGCGGAGCAAAGTGAATAGATACATTTTATCTGATAGGGTATTACAGAAAATGTGGTATACCGCCATAAAGAGGACCTGTTGCCAAGGCACAGAGAAACATATAGTAGCTAATATGTAGTTATGATGGTGATTGTTATTATTAAAGAACCATAGAGGACCATCATCCCAAGAAAGATTGTACAAAGCATGGAATAAAGTGGGTGAATATTTCTTACTTTTCTGTTGTTGTTGATGTCACTTGACATCACTTGACTTATACTCTATGTCAAGGGTGTCCAATCTTTTGACTTTCCTGGGCCACAATCAGGGGCGGTGTTATGGGGGGCAGAGACTGGAGAACTTGTTAGGATAGAAAGGAAAATGGATGGGGCAAAATACTATACAAATCTGCTGCCCTCTGCCAGAAAGTTGTCAATGGGAAGAAGGTTTACCTTCCAACATGACAGCTAGAATGAGCCCACAGTGGATGGAGGAGAAAAAGGGGAATGTCCTTGCATGGCCTAGGCAGAGCCCAGACCTAAACCCCATTGGAAATCTGTGGAATGACCTGAAGACTGCAGTCCACAAATGGTCACCATCAGGGGCGTATTGACAACTCATGGGGCCCCCGGGCAATAGGGGATCATGGGGCCCCTGTGTCCTTGCCCAAACTCAAAAAAGTATATGAAAAAGCTACCAGGGGCATCTCATGGGGCCCCCTACTGACCCCGGACAAAATGGTCAGTCCGCCCCTGGCCACAATGGAAGAAGAGGAATTGTCTTGGGTCACACATAAAATACACTAACAATAAGAATAGCTGATGAGCAGAAAAAGTTGGGCAGATCACAAGTTAACCTCTTGGCACCGGCCATTCGCATATTTTTGGCCGCTCGGCCCTAATGTCAAGCGACCACATATATGTTTCCCTGTTAAATCTACTTTCCGTGCTGAGAGTGCACTTCCTGCATTCTCCCAGCACGGTAGCCAGCGAGGAACGGTAAACTCCCAATGCATACTTGGGATTGGGAGCTTATCGATCATGTGACAGCCAATCACAGCAGTCACATGACCTAAATGCCCACCTCCGCCTCCCTGCTTTTAGAACGCTTAAAGGACTGGGAGGCAGTAGGTGCCAAGGGGTTACAGTGGTTGTAAAGGCTTAAGGTTTTTTAACTTCAAGCAATCGAGCCTGCTTGGGTGCCCCCCCATAGCAAGCTGCTTGCTCTGAGGGCACTCGACAGAAGGAAAGGGCCTGGATTAACGGTGGCGGACCCCAAGAAGAGGAGGATCAGGACTGCTCTGTGCAAACCCTTACACAGAGCAAGGGAGTATAACATATTTATTATTTAAAAATAAAAAGCTTTACCTCTCCGTCCGTTGGACCATGGCTGAACCTCTTTTACCTAATTTTTCTTATTCTATTCTTTTCTCATTTCCTCCCTTATTTTTCTTCATACTTTTTGTTTCCATTATTATGTTTTGATGCATCTGACTTTAGTACCTGACTGCTGTTTGGTCATACTCAATATTAACCATTTTTCATAGTGAAATATGTTAGCACTTCCGCCTGACAGTACTAGAGCCGTTGGTTCGAATCCCAACCATGGCACCGCCTGCCTGGAGTTTGCATGTTCTCCCTGTGCCTGCGTGGGTTTCCTCCGGGTACTCCGGTTTCCCCCTACAATCCATAAACATGCTGGTAGGTTCATTGGTTCCTGTCTAAATTGGCCCTAGTATGTGTACAGTATGTATGAATGTTAGTTAGACTGTACACCCCTTGAGGGTTAGGGACCTTAGACTGTACACCCCTTGAGGGTTAGGGACCTTAGATTGTACGCCCCTTGAGGGTTAGGGACCTTAGATTGTACGCCCCTTGAGGGTTAGGGACCTTAGATTGTACGCCCCTTGAGGGTTAGGGACCTTAGATTGTACGCCCCTTGAGGGTTAGGGGCCTTAGATTGTACGCCCCTTGAGGGTTAGGGACTGATGTGAATGTACAATATATATGTAAAGTGCTGCTTAAAATTGACGGCGCTATATAAGTACCTGAAATAAATAAATAAATAATAAATAAATAATAATAATAAATATGTACTGGAACACTGTTCATTGTTGCTGTTTACCCTTTTTACTGTGGGTTACACCAGAGCGACTTCTTGGTCCCACATATGTACGCAATGTTCGTTCCCTTAATCCTTCTGAACAATGCCAATGCTACCTATGTTCACACGTGAATATTGTCCTGAGAGCTCAGTATCTCTCCTCTTTTTGTACATTCTACTTGTACGATTGTTCTTTTCAATAAAAAGCTTGGAATATAAAAAAAAGCTTTTAACCATTTGACGCCCAACCTATGGCCGAATGGCGTCCGTAAAAATGTATTAGCTTTCCGGTAGGCCGCCATATGGCGTCCTCCAGCACATGCGCAGTTCGCGTGCAGGCAGAGCCGCGCAGCGGCGTGATCTGTCACCAGCCGTATACCTCGGACACGGCCGATGTTAGATCTCAGTACCGGCCCCCATTGCCGCTAACATGTGACCTGCTGTGACCAATCACAGCAGGTCACATGACAGTTGTATACAATGGATGGCTTCATTCATGCCATCCATTGTATACTAGTGTCTAGCTGTGAATGGTCACAGCTAATCACATGCACATGTCATGTGATTAGCTGTGGCCAAATCACAGCTAGGCATAAAAAAAAAAAAAAAAAAAAAAACCTGAATGAATCGATGTCATTCAGGTAAATGCTTGCTTATAGCAAAGTAATTCTTTGCTATAAGCAAATTGTGTAAAAAAAAAAAAAATACTGATCACTTCCCCAAAGTAGTACAATGTTACTATGGTAACATTGTATTACTTTGGACATAGTAAAATATGAAAAAAAAATCTTAAAAAAAAGTTAATAAAAAATTCTAAATTTAAAAAAAATATATATATATTTTTTTTTCACACTGTCACCAGTCAGTATCCCTGATCACCGCCATGCCAGTTATATGATGACGCTGTACTGCACTGGTGACAGTATGTAAAAAAAAATAGTGAAAATATTTTTTTTTTATTTTTTCATTTTCCGAAAAATTATGACAAAAAAAATACAACTTCAAAAAACTCGCCATGCCTCTTATGAAGTATGTCGGACTGTCTACTTTGCAAAAAGGGGTCATTTTGGGGATATCTGTACTGTTCTGACATTTGGGGGATATCTGTACTGTCCTGACATTTGGGGGATATCTGTACTGTCCTGACATTTGGGGGATATCTGTACTGTCCTGACATTTGGGGGATATTTGTACTGTTCTGACATTTGGGGGATATCTGTACTGTTCTGACATTTGGGGGATATCTGTACTGTCCTGACATTTGGGGGATATCTGTACTGTTCTGACATTTGAGGGATATCTGTACTGTTCTGACATTTGGGGGATATCTGTACTGTTCTTCTGACATTTGGGGGATATCTGTACTGTTCTGACATTTGGGGGATATCTGTACTGTACTGACATTTGGGGGATATCTGTACTCTCCTGACATTTGGGGGATATCTGTACTGTTCTGACATTCTTGGACCTCAAGAAATTAGATTGGCTGTCAGTACTTCAGGATTGATCAATATTCAGATCTATACCATAGTTTGTGAACTCTATAACTTTCCTACAAACTAAATTATACATCCTAATTTGGGTTATTTTCACCAAAGACATGTAGCAGAATACATCTCGGCCTAAATTTATGAAGAACAATTATTTATTTGCAAACTTTTATAACAGAAACAAAGAAAAACGTGTTTTATATTTTCGGTCTTTTTTGTTAATTTAGCAAAAAATGAAAACCCCAGTGATGATTAAATACCACCAAAAGAAAGCTCTAGTTGTGTGAAGAAAATGATAAAATTTTAGTTTGGGTACAATGTTGTATGACCGCGCAATTGTCATTCAAAGTGTGAGAACGCTGAAAACTGGCCTGGGCAGGAAGGAGTAAAATTGCCCGGTATTGGATTGGTTAATTTCACTTTAATCATCACAGATATAGATAGTGTACCCATCTGAGTAATAAAACTTCATGTTTTAAAATATTTTTTTATTACAAAAGTAAAAGAAGACAATGTAAAACTAGTGCGATATTTGACACTGTTTTTGATAAACTGACGCGTTTCGAAGGACGAACCTTCTTCATCAGAGCTTGCAAGCTTTGTGGACTCACATGCATGATATACTTCAGTGTTTGTGACTATTATTCTGTAATTAATACATTTTGGCTTGCTTAGGTAATGTGCAAGGTTGGTGCGCTCTTTGTTCTCGCTTCACAGTATTGGTCGGGCTTCCCCAGCCTTGTTTGGAGCTGCACAACCCCATATGCACTGGTGGTAGAAACTTCCAAGTCCTGACTCCATCTACCTACCCCATGTTGGGTCAGGAGCGCAAGAGAGTTTGTTTCCTTTTTGGTTGTTGGTGCCAGATGGGCTGGTCTTAGTATTTCAAAAACTGATCTGCTGGGATTTTCACGCACAACCATCTCTAGGGTTTACAGAGAATGGTCCGGAAAAGAGAAAATATCCAGTGAGTGGCAGTTGTGTGGAGGAAAATGCCTTGTTGAGGTCAGAGGTCAGAGGAGAATGGGTAGACTGGTTGCTGCAACATTCAGATCGTAGGGTCAGAATTTGGCATAAACAACATGAAAGCATGGATCCATCCAGCCTTCGGTTCAAGCTGGTGGTGGTGGTGTAATGGTGTGGAGGATATCTTCTTGACACTAGCAAGGTGTACCTAATAAAATGGCCGGTGAGTGCATTTTAGTTCTAATTTTGCCCTTTGCTTCATCCTTGAAAATAGTTGCTCAAAAATATAAGTAACGTCGAAAACTGATGGCATGAATAAGGCGTGATTGTAAAGAGTGGGAGATTTTTCTTTGTGAAGATAAAACTTAAACTTTTCTTCGGTCACATGTGTTCGCTAAGTGTAAATGCATTTTTACAAAAAAAGTTTCTAAAGCGGAGCTCCACCCAAAAGGGGAAGTTCCGCTTTAAGGACCACTCCCCCGCTCCCCATTAAGGATTGGCACCTTTGGGGGGCGGGGGGGGAACCCAAATATGACAGGTACCCGCTCTTACTTCTGGTCCGATCAAAGGTGTCCTCCCTCCATGTAGTCTTTTGGGACACGTGACAGGTCTCAGAAGACTACAGGACCATTCATGAAGTGCAGAGCTACTCGCGCATGCCACAAGCTGCACAGCCGGGCGCCAACACTGAAGATGCCGGCCTCCTGGAATCCAGGACGGCTGGTGAAACGGGCTGCGAAGGACACACCACGGGACCGAGGGACAGGTAAGTGGCTGTTTTATAAAAAGTAAGCAGCTACAGTTTTTGTAGCTGCTGACTTTTATTTTTTGACGGGGTGAGTGGAACTCCACTTTAACCCCTTCCTGCCGGCGCCTCCCGGCCTTTTAAGAGTTTCAGAAGCCAGGGAGGTGGGACGGGCAGGGCGGGGTTTAGGAATCATGTGACAACCGTGACACGTCATCACGGCAGTCACATGATCGGGAAAGGTCCTGATCGAAAGAGCAGATTGGGACCTTTCCGTGAGTACCGGACATGTGCGCTAAGAGCGCACAGGGCGCACGCTCTCAGCACGTTTTTTGTTAATTGCACGCAAATGTACAGCCACTCGGCATCTACGCCCGGACGCCGGGAGGCCGCACATTTGTGTGAAGAGGTTAAAGAAATTAACATTTTTACGTAAGTTTATTATTTTGTGTTTGGCCGCATTCATAGCTATCTTGGGCTGCATGTGGCCCATGGGCCACAAGCTGGACGCCCCTGTTCTACAGAGCTATAGACCAGGGGTCTCCAAACTATGGCCCTCCAGGTGTTGAGGAACTGCAAGTCCCATGAGGCCTTGCAAGACTCTTGACAGCCACAGGCAAGACTCCCAGAGGCAGAGGCATGATGGGACTTGTAGTACTTCAACACCAGTTTATAGACTATGGACTCAGGACCAGGGGCGGACTGACAACTCATGTGGCCCCTGTGTCCTTGCCCAAACTCAAAAAAGCCTATGAAAAAGGTACCGTATTTTTCGCCGTATAAGACGCACTTTTTCTTCCCCAAAACTGGGGGGGAAAAGTTGGTGCGTCTTATACGATGAATAGAGAGAGAATCCGTGAGGCGCGGCCACGGCCGTAGGAAAGGCCGCGGCTTTGGCCATCTTAGTACACCCGGCGGTGCGCGCTGACGTCATCACCCCCTCTGCTCGTGGATCCTACCATAGCGCGGATCTACAACAACAGGTGAGGAGCGGGGCAATGCAATGTTACTGGCTATTATTACTATGTTGGGGGCAATGTTACTGGCTATTATTACTATGTTGGGGGCAATGTTACTGGCTATTATTACTATGTTGGGGGCAATGTTACTGGCTATTATTACTAATGTGGGGGCAATGTTACTGGCTATTATTACTATGTTGGGGGCAATGTTACTGGCTATTATTACTAATGTGGGGGCAATGTTACTGGCTATTATTACTAATGTGGGGGCAATGTTACTGGCTATTATTACTAATGTGGGGGCAATGTTGCAGTGGAACAGTGATGGTGATGACGAGTGGGGGGCAATGGTGGACTTTACAGTGATGAGTGGGGGCAATGGTGGACATTACGTGATGAGTGGGGGCAATGGTGGACATTACGTGATGAGTGGGGGCAATGGTGGACATTACGTGATGAGTGGGGGCAATGGTGGACATTACGTGATGAGTGGGGGCAATGGTGGACATTACGTGATGAGTGGGGGCAATGGTGGATGATGTATTAAACAAAAAGACAAAACGTACCGGTATGTTTGTCTTGTTGTTTTTTTTTACTGATCCGAAAAAGATCCGATCCGTGACTCCTGATCCGTGGAACGATCCGAAACGTGAGTTCTTCATTTCTGGATTTGTTACATGGTTGGCATAAAATTGTTCTTAAACTGCTGTTAACTTTATACAGTTGATATAAAATATTTTACTACAGTATTGGGTTCAGAATCTTTTTTTTCTAGATTTTCCTCCTTTAAAATTGGGTGCGTCTTATATTCCGGAGCGTCTTATATGGCGAAAAATACGGTACCAGGGGCATCTCATGGGGCCCCCTACTGGCCCGGGCCCTCGGGCAGTGCCCGAGTTTCCAAATGGTCAGTCCGCTCCTGCTCAGGACTTAAAGAGAACCTGTTGCTTATTCCTGCCTAAACAAAGCAGATATAAACTTCAAAGGCGACATTATTATTATTCCCGACTTTGCCGAAGTATTCCTGTTCGGTACGATGACTGAAAACAGCATGCAGATTCTGCCCTTAAACCCCTTTGGAATATTCATTAGACGATGAGAACACTGAGCTAAAAAGCATTTATTTCTTTGGAAATTCTGTTAATTGTGCAATGTGACCTGTCATTGCCATGGGGGTGGGTATGAATGGATCCAGCATATGTAGGCCCGCAGACCTCCGTGCACTCTCGGTGGGAGATACCGATCAGCACTCTAATGCTGAAATGTTCATTTCAGCTCTTGGGCTGCCCAGTCTGGTGTCATCTCTCACAGCTCAAATTCTATCCAGCAAACAACATTATGGAAGCATTAGGAGAGCAGAATCTCGTTACAGCTACCCAGGCAACATTCTAACCGCCGATCTGGCCTCCGCCAGCCGTGGGTTCGAGAAGTGCAATAAACAGAAAATTAGCCGCCAAGTAACACCTTGCGCTCCGTTTCCAACAGGCGCTCCATCATTTAATATGTGTTTAATAGCGCTGCGTTTAGGGTGTCTATATTGCCATTGTAAACAGTTACACAGCCAGCCTGGGATTCATTGCTCAGTGCCAATAAAGAAAGACGCGAGGAGGCAGAAACGTCGATAAAACTGTGAATTTCACCTTGGTGAATTCCCAAATCCTGGCCGATTAGACAAGTTTCATATCTTCTGCTCAGTTTATTGTAGTGCCTTAAAGCTGAACTGTAGGCAGATATTAAAAACACAAAAATACAAAAACACGGATGAATGTAGTTAAAAGTAATAAAATTGTATTTGTAAGGGAAGCTAGTATAGATGAATCTGCCTCTTGCAGTCCTTTGTACAGCAGAACTCAAACTGAAAGAAGGAGGAGACATTCACGTGTGCAGCTGCTCCAATCATACGCTGGGGGCAAATAGGTGAGCTAGCTTTAAAGTGTTCCTAAACCCCGGACCCTGCATTCACTATATCTGGTCTCCCCGGACCCTGCATTCACTATATCTGGTCTCCCCGGACACTGCATTCACTATATCTGGTCTCCCCAACCCTGCATTCACTATATCTGCTCTCTCCGGACCCTGCATTCACTATACCTGGTCTCCCCAGACCCTGCATTCACTATATCTGGTCTCCCCGGACCCTGCATTCACTATATCCAGTCTCCCCGGACCCCGCATTCACTATATCCGGTCTCCCCGGACCCTGCATTCACTATATCCGCTCTCCCCGGACCCTGCATTCACTATATCCGTTCTCCCCAGACCCTGCATTCACTATATCCGGTCTCCCCGGACCCTGCATTCACTATATCTGGTCTCCCCGGACCCTGCATTCACTATATCTGGTCTCCCCGGACCCTGCATTCACTATATCCGGTCTCCCCGGACCCCGCATTCACTATATCTGGTCTCCCCAGACCCTGCATTCACTATATCCGGTCTCCCCGGACCCTGCATTCACTATATCCGTTCTCCCCAGACCCTGTATTCACTATATCCGGTCTCCCCGGACCCTGCATTCACTATATCCGGTCTCCCCGGACCCTGCATTCACTATATCTGGTCTCCCCGGACCCCGCATTCACTATATCTGGTCTCCCCGGACCCTGCAATCACTATATCTGGTCTCCCCGGACCCCGCATTCACTATATCTGGTCTCCCCGGACCCTGCAATCACTATATCTGGTCTCCCCGGACCCCGCATTCACTATATCTGGTCTCTCCAGACCCTGCATTCACTATATCCGGTCTCCCCGGACCCTGCATTCACTATATCCGCTCTCCCCGGACCCTGCATTCACTATATCCGTTCTCCCCAGACCCTGTATTCACTATATCCGGTCTCCCCGGACCCTGCATTCACTATATCCGGTCTCCCCGGACCCTGCATTCACTATATCCGGTCTCTCCGGACCCTGCATTCACTATATCCGGTCTCCCCGGACCCTGCATTCACTATATCTGGTCTCCCCGGACCCTGCATTCACTATATCCGGTCTCCCCGGACCCTGCATTCACTATATCTGGTCTCCCTGGACCCTGCATTCACTATATCCGGTCTCACAGGACCCTGCATTCACTATATCTGGTCTCCCCGGACCCTGCATTCACTATATCCGGTCTCACAGGACCCTGCATTCACTATATCTGGTCTCACAGGACCCTGTATTCACTATATCTGGTCCCCCCGGACCCTGCATTCACTATATCTGGTCTCCCCGGACCCTGCATTCACTATATCTGGTCTCCCCGGACCCTGCATTCACTATATCTGGTCTCACAGGACCCTGCATTCACTATATCTGGTCTCCCCGGACCCTGCATTCACTATATCTGGTCTCCCCGGACCCTGTATTCACTATATCTGGTCCCCCCGGACCCTGCATTCACTATATCTGGTCTCCCTGGACCCTGCATTCACTATATCTGGTCTCCCCGGACCCTGCATTCACTATATCTGGTCTCCCCGGACCCTGTATTCACTATATCTGGTCCCCCCGGACCCTGCATTCACTATATCTGGTCTCCCCGGACCCTGCATTCACTATATCTGGTCTCCCCAGACCCTGCATTCACTATATCCGCTCTCCCCGGACCCTGCATTCACTATATCTGGTCTCCCTGGACCCTGCATTCACTATATCCGCTCTCCCCGGACCCCGCATTCACTATATCTGGTCTCCCCAGACCCTGCATTCACTATATCTGGTCTCCCTGGACCCTGCATTCACTATATCTGGTCTCCCTGGACCCTGCATTCACTATATCTGGTCTCCCTGGACCCTGCATTCACTATATCCGCTCTCCCACAGTACACAGAACATGGAAATGCAATTATTTTAGTAAACATAAACTGCTAAATACCTTTTCTCATCAACAGTATATAGCAGATTACTATCAGTGTCCAGCCGAGCACTGGTTAAAGCTTGTAGGAGGACAGGGGCGGACTGACCATTCAAGCACTTGGGCACTGCCCGAGGGCCCGGGGTCAGTAGGGGGCCCCATGAGATGCCCCTGGTACCTTTCATTGGCTTTTTCATAGGCTTTTTTGGGTGTGGGAGAGGACACAGGGCCCCCATGATTCTCTATGGCCCGGGGACCCCATGAGTTGTCAGTCCGCCCCTGTTTTTCATTCTCCTCTGACTGTCCTATGAGACTGCATGACCACTGACCCTCTGTCTGGGCAGTGCTGATTGGCCCTACACTGATCACATGGACCCTCCCAAGAAAAAAAAAAAACTGGTAATACACACCAAACTGAGCATGTGCAGAGTGACTCCTATAGCTCTGTACTATCAGCAGATGGATCGGGGACAGTAGATGAAGGGGAGGATCAGAGAAGGCAAAATCAAGCAGTCTTCTTACACACTGATTAACCCCTTAGGTTCCACAGTGAGTATAACAAGCATGCTTTATTGCGTATACAGACTGATTGTACTGTTGTGGGTTTAGTGACACTTTAAAGTAGAACTATAGGCAACACTTTTTTTTTTTTATTTTGGATAGAATTAGGGAGTGTTATGCCCTGTCAGAGTTTTTTTCGTCAAGATGACAAAGATGCATGTCTGTCAGAAATTACCTGTCTTAAAGTCAGGGGTGGACTGACAACTCATGGGGCCCACGGGCAATAGGGGATCATGGGGCCCCTGTGTCCTCACCCGCACTCAACCCCACACCCAAATAAGCCTATGAAAGATACCAGGGGCATCTCATGGGGCCCCTTATTGACCCCGGGCCCTCGGGCAGTGCCCGAGTTTCCAAATGGTCAGTCTGCCCCTGCTTAAAGTAGAACTATAGGCAAAACTTTTTTTTCCCACTTTAGATAGAATAAGGGAGGGTCATAACCTCTGTCAGTTTTTATTTGGCCACCTGTGTCCCATTGGGGAGAGTTACCTTCATTTCCTGTCTTATACCCAAAACAGGACGTTAAAGGAAATCCCTGCAAAGAAAGGAATCGCTTTGGGGCCCCCAGTGCATGTTTTTCAAGTATAGTGTAGTTATTTATGTGCTTTGCTTTTCAGAGTTTAGATATACCTGAATGCCTTAGAAACAAATCTTATGCCCTTATTCAATACAGCAGCTCAACTCGTGCAAAAGCCTCTCGGAGGAACCAATCAGAAGCCATCTTGTTACCAGAAATGCCCGTAGCGGAGAAGAAAGAATGAAAATAGCGCAGGGCATGCATGACTAGGCCCCAGAGTGGTGAAGGGGAACGGAAAGGGTTTTTTGTAAAGTATAATTGGTAAAGGGGTGGGGAGTGGTATGGATCGGTAATGGTAATGGTGGTGGCAGGAGTGGACAAGCCTATCTCTGGTGCAATAGTCATGACTTCACCATATTGAATTGTGCGGTCTGCTCCGTGATTGGGGAATTAAAGTAGAACAATAGGCAAATCTTTTTTTTTATTTTCAATGTGGATGGGGGGGGGGAGGGATTTCCTTCACTCAGTATCCCAATGCCAAAACGGGACGTGAGTGGAGACCCTTGCAAATTAAGGGAATCACCAGAACTAGTGTCCCCATTGGAAGATTTCCCCTCTATTACTTTTCTGAGGACAACCCAAAATTTCAATAATAATGGTAAACAGGACAAGTAGAGGATGAATCTCCTTAACCCCTATAGTGATAAAAGATGACAGGGGATCTAATCCCTCTCCACTCTATCCAAAACTAAAAAAAGTTTTACTGTTAGTTTTACTTTAAACATTTTATTATAACTTTCTGTTTATATTTACATACAAAGAGTATACTCTATAGCAGCCCTTCTTAACCTTTTTACCCAAAGGAACCCTGGAAATAGTTTTCAGGTCTCAGGGAACCCCTGCTAAACTTAATTTATTGTGGGTCAGTGTAGAGCAGGCGCCTGATAGTGGTGGTCAGATCACCATCTCTACATACAGGTTAAAAGATCTTTTTTTATCATGCCTCTGATTTTGCCAAGTGGCGTTGCTTCTAGATCCATGGAGCAGGGGCGAACTGACAACTCATAGGGCCCCCGGGCAATAGGGGATCATGGGGCCCCTGTGTCCTTGCCCAAACTCAAAAAAGCCTATGAAAAAGGTACCAGGGGCATCTCATGGGGCCCCCAACTGACCCCGGGCCGTCGGGCAGTGCCCGAGTTTCCAAATGGTCAGTCCACCCCTGCCATGGAGGCACTATTAGAGAGGAAGTCAATCGGCTGCAGCTCAAGGAACCCCAGAAACCTCTGGAGGAACCCTAGAGTTTCCATGGAAGCCTGGTTGAGAATAGCTGAACATCAGTACCAGGGGCGGACTAACAACTCATGAGGCCCCCGGGCAATAGGGGATCATGGGGCCCCTGTGTCCTTGCCCAAACTCAAAAAAGCCTATGAAAAAGGTACCAGGGGCATCTCATGGGGCCCCCTACTGACCCCGGGCCCTCGGGCAGTGCCCGAGTTTCCAAATGGTCAGTCCGCCCCTGATCAGTACACTAACATAATATTAACCTCTTCATGCCAGCCGAACGCAAATGTGCGGCCGCCAGGCATCTGGGCCTAGACGCCGGGCGGCTGCACATTTGCGTTCTATTAAAAAAAGACATATGTGCTGAGAGCGTGCGCCCTGCCCGCTCCCAGCACACATGTCTGGTACTCACGGAAAGGTCCCAATCTCCTCTTTCGATCGGGACCTTTCCCGATCACGTGACCGCCGTGACGCCGTCACATGACCCTAAACCCCGCCCCGCCTCCAAGCTTCTGAAACCCTTAACCCTTTGAGGACCGTAAGATTTTGGAACGCCAAAAGAATAAATCTTTTCGTTTTTAAAGTTCGTACACTTCAGTTGCTGTAACTAAGCCATTTCATGAAATAATTGGCAAAAAGCTAGATCCATTTGTTGTTTGTTGATAAGAACTAATATTTTAACTCAAACCAAAAAAAAAAAAAGAGTTTTAAGTTCTTAATCAGATGATATACGCAATTAAAAACATGGGATAAATACGTCCCTTGGTCCTCAAAGGGTTAAAGGGCCGGGAGGTGCCGGCGCCAAGGGGTTAAGTTATGCCCTTTAAGCTTTTTTTTATATTTGTGAGCTCCAAAAACTTTATATATTGAGATATAAATCTCCGGCACCTCTGTTCCTGGCTACCGGCTTACTGCTTTTACTGAAATTTGGAGTGTCCACATTTGTTTCAGACCAGGGGCGGACTGGCAACTCATAAGGGCCCCCGGGCAATAGGGGATCATGGGGCCCCTGTGTCCTCACCCACACTCAAACCACACCCAAAAAAGCCTATGAAAGGTACCAGGGGCATCTCATGGGGCCCCCTACTGACCACGGACCCTCGGGCAGTGCCCGAGTTCCCAAATGGTCAGTCCGCCCCTGGTTCAGACCATAACATCTACAATGGTCATTGTTGGCCTGAACCCTTGCTACAAAGAGGTCTTTGGAGTTAATCCAAGCCGGTGTGGTGATGTGGATTATTATTATTACATCTAAATACAAAACGCGGAGGTGGCTATGAATCCATTATTATTGAGAGTTGTGTGTCTGGCCTGGAGCTTTCTTTAAACACATTTAGCACAGCCAGTTAGTTACGACCAAATCTCATCAAGTCATCAAGAAAATTGATGAGGTTTGTTTTTCTGGTATCTGAGACGTCTCTGCTCCCACAGGTGGGGGAGTCACGGTGACACCGCCAGCCCAGCAAGAAGCATCTTGGTATCCTGCGTGAAACTTCAATTAAAGTTTTACAGTTCAGCGGGGATTTCAGTCTAATCAGCTTCACCTCTGGTGGGGCATTACCAGACATAAAACTTGACGCTTCCTCTATCAATGATTTTAACCCTGGTGATGTGTAAAGGGACCGAGCGGCACAGTTTATCAATCCTGCAAAACACAACGGCAATATACAAATGCCACATCTCCCAACTTTATGAGACGGAAATCAACGACAACTTTTCACGTAGTCAAGAGGGTCTTACCATTCCCGAATCATCTACAATGGAAGATATAGACTGTTGGGGCCCCCTAGCTTTATAAAAGGTTCAGACCCTGCCCAGGACATCACAAGGACTGGGATTAACATTCTATATTCATTGTGTTTTGCCATTCTTCGTAAGGGGTATGTTGGGTGCAGGGGCGGACTGACAACTCATGGGGCTCCCGTACAATAGGGGATCATGGGTCCCCTGTGTCCTTGCCCAAACTCAAAAAAGCCTAGCCTGACCGAGTTTCCAAATGGTCAGTCCGCCCCTGTATATATATATATATTATCACAGGTACTTAAATAGTGCTGTCAATTTATGCAGTGCTTTACATGTGTGTATGTATATATATATAGATATATATATATATCTATATATAGATCTATATATATATCTATATATGTATATCTATATATATATATATATATATATACATACACACATGTAAAGCACTGCATAAATTGACAGCACTATTTAAGTACCTGTGATAACAGAGTAGAAAATATTATTTATTTCCTCAACATTTTCAGTCTTTTTTTAATTTATATTGTAGAAAATAACCCAGTAGCATTCAAATGCTACCAAAAGAAAGCTCAATTTGTGTGAAAAAAATTCTATAAATTTAATTTGGGTACAGTGTTGCATTACTGAGCAATTGCCAGTTAAAGTAGCGTAGTGCAAAATAGCAAAAAATAGCCTGGTCATGAAGGGGGTAAAACCTTTCAGAGGTCAAGTGGTTAAGTTAGCAACAAA
This sequence comes from Staurois parvus, assembly GCF_062004578.1. Lineage (NCBI taxonomy): Eukaryota > Metazoa > Chordata > Amphibia > Anura > Ranidae > Staurois > Staurois parvus. The sequence goes on from NW_028317891.1 coordinate 1,225,752, forward strand.
CAAATTAAATCCCAATACCAGCAAATGCTTTTTTAAGGTAAGAAACAAGAAAAAAGGTATAAAGTACAGTATTTTACTATAAAATGACCCTCTTAAGCACCCCGGTCAGTATACAAATTTGTCTTAACCCCTGTAACTGTTAACAAGTCAGCATGTTAATGTGGAGAAAATTATAAATAAAGACATGAAAAAAAGAATTCATACAATGAATGCTATGTATACAGGTAGGAAATAAATACACTATTTTTCACGAATAGTCGGCGTTTAGGACCCGCTGTGCTAATCCGCTGCTATGCCCAGTGACCCAGAAGGTATCAGCAAGGTAAAAGGACATTATTATTTTACATACTTTCATGTGGAGAGAAGAAAAGAGTCCACCTACCACCATTATATACATTAGCAGACTAAAAGACAGTTCCAATCTTGGCTCTTGACAATGGTATTCCATCCTGTCTGGTTTTTGTAAATCAAGCTGTGTTGATGGCATACACACAACACAAGCAGCAATATTAATTATGCATCTGGACTGCAGCTATTACAAAGAGTCCTTTGTTCTTCACCATGCTCCATGTCAACCTGTTTACGACCTTTATCTCCCCTCGTGTGTTGCTATTATTTCTTGGTTGGGTTACAAAGATCTTTTTTTATGAGTGCCGCTAATATGAAGCTGGATGACCCGTATGATGAAGAGGTGTTTAAATAGCCAGCTTGTCATCAAAGTGAATTGAAGATGACCTGCATGGAGACCTCAAAGGACTAAGATGCTATTAAACTGGCAGCTTTAGATATGAAATATAAAAGGTAAAGGCCACGGTGTTAAAGGGACACTGCTATCCAAACAAGGAAAAGGTTCTGCTCAATACATTCGTTGGAGCTACACTCAAGAAGCAAACCAAAGAAGAAGCCTCTGTTTGAAGCTAACATTTTCCAGGGCCTGGAACATTAGCTGAGGACTGTGTCTTCTGCAAATCTGACTTGGCTCAAACTCACAGCCATTGCCCCAAAGAAAGGTTGGCTGTAGGTGGAGAAAGAACAGTCTTGCCTGTTCCTCAAAGTCCGTACCGTGCTTCCCACCATTTTTGTTACCTGAGATTGTTTCCATTTCTGCTATTTCCTCTGGTGACTTTTGGGGGTTGAGTAGCATCTGTGACTTCTCAGGTGGTAAGACTGAATATAGACACTGGTCCTTCCAGTTCAACCTGTGTGTGTCACTATCATTTTCCATATCCCAGTACATTGCACTCGTTAGGAAACACATCAAAACTTTTTAAATTTATCTACACTCCCCACTAACAACTCCAACTGTGAAAGGGAATTCCACATCCTCACCGCTCCAACAATAAAGAACCCTTTACGCAGTTTAAGGTTGAACTGCTTCTTGTCCAACTTCTTTGTGTGGCCACGTGTCCTCTTTAGAGACCTTAGGTTAATTAGTTTCCAGCCAATGCTAAAGTCATCATTTAAATATTTGTAGATCGCTATCATATCCCCTCTTAAAGTGTCATTAAGTGGACCAGAGTTTTGTAACATGGACCAGGGTTTTGTAAAGTGGGCTATGGTTTTGTAAACTAGACCAGGATTGTGCAAAGTAGACCAGAGTTTTGTAAAGTAGACCATGGTTATGTAAAGTGGAGTAGAGTTTTGTAAAGTAGACCAGGGTTATGTAAAGTGGAGTAGAGTTTTGTAAAGTAGACCAGGGTTATGTAAAGTGGAGTAGAGTTTTGTAAAGTAGACCAGGGTTATGTAAAGTGGAGTAGAATTTGTAAAGTAGACCATGGTTATGTAAAGTGGAGTAGAGTTTTGTAAAGTAGACCATGGTTATGTAAAGTGGAGTAGAGTTTTGTAAAGTGGAGTAGAGTTTTGTAAAGTAGACCAGGGTTATGTAAAGTGGACCAGAGTTTTCTAAAGTAGACCAGGATTTTTTAAAGTGGACTCGAGTTTTGTAAAATGGATACTGGAACCACACTGGGTTGTACTATGAAGACGTTCTATACACATTACAGCAAGTCCAGCTGAGCTACTTTTACTAAAATAAGTTTTATACATTATTTTGATGCATTTCTGATTTTACCATCTTCAGCTGCCAATCAGCCAGAAAGAACCAATCAGAAAGCAGAAGCGTGAACCTACTGGCATTTTTTGTGTGAACCGTAATAGAAGCAGCAGACTGTGATCCATATATATTATATATACACGCATAGAGGATATACATACATAGTTGATCATCTAAGTGCTCTCTACCATCCCATTGCTTAATATGTACCTGTTTGATTATACATTGCCTTAACGTATGGCTCCTCGCTGGAAGCTAAGAGCATTCATCTTGTATATACTTATGCATTAGATAAACAATTGCTGGGGCCGCAGGACATTAATTAACGACATGACAGAGTGATTATAATTGCAGGATACAATTACAAAGGAAGAAAGACATAAATTAAGTGTATTTGTCCTATACATAATTAGTAGACAAGGTTCTTATTGAAAAGGTGAGTCAGTGCTTTTTACACCCTCTTCACACCCATATCATAACACATCAACGGCCTAAATAATGAACCCAGAACATGGGGATTGTATGGAGGAACATTTTACATTGTGGTGCCTTTTTCCTGCTTGTTGCTCCAGACATTTATTTTTTTCTAAATGTATTTATATTTGAACTATAAGAATCCACACGGTCTTAAAAGTCCTTCCATATAAATTCTATTTCACTAGGAATATTAATATGCCATCAATAGGAAAGGCCACTGCATGAGATAACAAGAAAATAAAATGTTTAATTGTATACTCAAGAACAGGGGCGGATTGACAACTCATGGGGCCCCCGGGCAATAGGGGATCATGGGGCCCCTGTGTCCTTGCCCACACTCAGAAAAGCCTATAAAAAAGGTACCAGTTCCATTTCATGGGGCCCCCTACTGACCCTAGGCCCTTGGGCAGTGCCCCAGTGCTCGAATGGTCAGTCCGCCCCTGCTCAAGAAGACCTAAACTGAAAAAGTGAATGTTATGTTACAGGGTCATTTAGATGTTGATGGTGCCTAAGCAACATTCTGCAAAATTTACCCATTTGGGGTGCATTTACTAAAAGCAAATAGACTGAGTATGCAAGTGTGGTTTCTCTAGAGCAGTGGTACTCAACCTTCCTAATGCCGCGACCCTTTAATACAGTTCCTCATGTTGTGGTGACCCCCAACCATAAAATTATTTATCCAGTAATTATAATTCATGAGTGTCGTTTTACCTCCAATACTGCTGCTTTCTACACAGTAGTTGCTTTTAACAGAGTAGCTGCTTTCAACACAGCAGCTGCTTTCTACACAGTAGCTGCTCAGTAGCTGCTCTTTACACATCGGAAATATGTGTTTTCCGATGGTCTTAGGCGACCCCTGTGAAAGGGTTGTTCGACCCCCAAAGGGGTCGCGACCCATAGGTTGAGAACCACTGCTCTAGAGCTTAGTAAATGAAGGGTAGTTCTACCGACTTCCATCATCCATTCATGTGTAAGCAAAATTGCTGTTTTTTTTTTTTTTACTTGCGTATGATTGGGTATTCTTTGAAAAGTGGAGCTTTACCTCATTTATTAAGCTCTGGAGCAAATGAACTTGCAAAAGCACACAGTTTTTTTGGCATTTAGCAAATCCACCCCCTTTCTCTTGAATGTCTTCCAAAAACAGATGTATACTCCTGGTTTGTGTGGGTTGTCATTGGAGAAACCTGATTTCCTGATGTGACTGGTAAACCAATGGCCTTGTCTGAAGACGTATAAAGGTATGGTGTCTGCAAACATATAGCTGCTGATTTATCTACTTAGGTACAAAGCATTGCTATCTGCATCACTCACAATAATTTAGCTAATTAGGAGCTTTTGGCACCAGGATCTTAGCACGATCAACTTTTGGTGCAGCTGAAGCTATACTTTGTTGCAGAAGATCCTGGCCCTGGATGAGGTGAGGATCATACAGAGGGTAAATGTTAGGGATCCATTTAGCTCAGGGGTGTCAAGCTCAATTTCATTAGAGGCCACATCAGCATTATGGTTGCCATCGAAGGGTCAGTTGTATCTGTAAGTCTAAATGTCCAGAGCACCACACCTTCCCTACGTCAGATGTCAAGCGTGCCCCCACCATCAAAAGTCAAGAGTTCCCCAGCCACCCTTACATCTTAGTGCATCCCCCTTACTTTGTGCTGCTGTCAGGAAGAAGCTGAGGGTGGAGCTAGGAAGCAGAAAGTTCAGGGTCTGGAGGAGGACTAGAGGAGGGCTGGAGTAAGCAGCCAGAGTCTGCTGAATGCTGAGACCAGGGGAGGTGGAGAAAAGGGGGTGCTGCAGCTGCACAGGGAGGTGCAGGTTCTGTATCAGGAGTTCTGTCCTTCTCTCTGCTGCTGACTGCTGGGCCCGGGGGGGGGGGGGGGGGGGGGTGTAGTTGGCAGAGACAAGTCTCTTCGTGGCTGCACAGAGAACCACAGGATCTGGCAGAGGAGTTCTGTTCACCTCTCTGCTGCCGTGTGCTGAGACATGGTAGGGGCAGAGATGATAGGGGTGCCGCAGCTGTGGGAGAGCTGTAAGGGCCACATGAAATAGCCTAACAGGGCCTTGTGTTTGACACATGTGATTTAGCTTATTAGATCAATGAGAGCTGATTGGCCAGCATGTGCCCCATCGGAATCACTTTGATCATTTCCAGAAGCCCTAAAGAAAGAAGGGAAAGAAGAGCGGGGCTTTCAAAACCGCTACATTGGCTCCATGGCCGTTAATCACATATGGAGATGAGTGTTTTGTAAAGTGGACCAGAGTTTTGTAAACTGGACCATGGTTATGTAAAGTGGACCAGTTTTGTAAAGTGGACCAAAGTTTTGTAAAGTGGACCATGGTTATGTAAAGTGGACCAGGGTTATGTAAAGTGGACCAGAGTTATGTAAAGTGGACCATGGTTATGTAAAGTGGACTAGAGTTTTGTAAAGTGGACCAGAGTTTTGTAAAGTGGACCAGGGTTATGTAAAATGGACCAGAGTTTTGTAAAGTGGTCCAGAGTTATGTAAAGTGTACCAGAGTTTTGTAAAGTGGACCGGGGTTATGTAAAGTGGAGCATGGTTATGTAAAGTGGACCAGAGTTTTGTAAAGTGGACCAGGGTTATGTAAAGTGGACAAGAGTTTTGTAAACTGGACCATGGTTATGTAAAGTGGACTAGAGTTTTGTAAAGTGGACTAGAGTTTTGTAAAGTGGACTAGAGTTTTGTAAAGTGGACCATGGTTATAAAAAGTGGACTAGAGTTTTATAAAGTGGACCAGAGTTTTGTAAAGTGGACCATGGTTTTGTAAAGTGGACTAGAGTTTTGTAAAGTGGACTAGAGTTTTGTAAAGTGGACCAGGGTTATGTAAAGTGGACCAGAGTTTTGTAAAGTGGTCCAGGGTTATGTAAAGTTCACCAGAGTTTTGTAAAGTGGACCGGGGTTATGTCAAGTGGACCATGGTTATGTAAAGTGGACCAGAGTTTTATCAAGTGGACCAGAGTTTTATAAAGTGGATCCGAGTCTTGTCAAGTGGACCAGCATTTTTGTAACGTAGACCAGAATTTTGCAAAGAACAGAGCTGTGGGAGGGCCCCAACAGGCTCCACCCACTGCAGAAACCTACAGAAGGGGCGGAGACAAGACCAGTCACCCTGCACAAGAAGGGAGAACACCAGTGAGCGGTCTTTATTACTGGAAACCAAATTCTCACACTGGATTACTACACAGATCTGGAAGAAATACACAAATCATGCCAAGATTCAAGGAAGATTACACAGGATGAATGGCCTTAGACAATGGGGTTGATTTACTAAACCTGGAGAGTGCAAAATCTGGTGCAGTTCTGCATAGAAACCAATCAACTTCCAGGTTTTTTGTTAAAGCTTAATTGAACGAACTGAAGTTAGAAGCTGATTGGCTCCCACGCACAGCTGCACCAGATTTTTCCACTCTCCGGTTTTAGTAACTCAACCGCAGTGTGTCATGCCTGATAGCTGAGGAGGAAGCAGTGCTGGATTCATAAACTGTATATAGGATGTTAGTGAGTGCCTTGTTGTTTATCCCAAATCTCTATACTGGTGCATTTTCCTCCTTTACTGACACTGATCAGCATGTTACCATCAGCCTGTGCCCCTCGGATCCCGCGTGTGCTGTTTATGTAACACCAGAGCCTGTTGGCCGCCTTGACGGGAAAGAAATTCACTCGACATGTTATATTCACAGAGTGAAGTCAGGAATCTGCTCTCTCCTTTGATGTTTTGTGCGTGTTGACGGTAGCAGGAAACAGCATTGGACACAAACAGTACTTATGTACTAAGCTGTTTCTTAACTCTGCATGCTACAGAAAGTCCCACTGTGTTAAGTAGGGATCCAGAAACAGCTCTCAAGCACATTAGCCCATTATGCTGGCTCTTTTCATATTATGTCTTTAATGCTAATGAAACGTTCTCAGTGTCATGTTTATGCAGAAATACGCGGCAAGAACATTTTGCCAATCATTTTTTCCTTTTAAACTTTCTATAACGGGGCCCACTCCTGAGAGCCGCTGAAAGCAGGAGATCCGCACGCAGTTCTTGGTACGGGAGAAAAATGCTTAACAAGATAGACTCAAAAAGGCCTGCAAGAATAAATACTATACAAAAGGCATCACTATTGGCGTCGATATCTCCTGATGGATTCATGAAACCGACCTGTTCGACGCCTGGGGCATCGCAATGGTATATAATTATTTACTGTGTTTGTTTAAAGCCTAGTCAGGTCATAAAGCAAACCAGACGGGGTCCGGAGTTAATAATACAGGCAAAGCTTCCTTGTTGGCTGGGGAAGTGCCTCAGGTGACACACAATGCCTCGGGGCTGTGGCTGGGATAACAGAGATACTACTGAACTTGCAGAAAAAGTTGACAAGTGTTTTAGCTGGAGCTAATCTAGCATACCAATGTGGTGTATGTACTGAGGCCGGTAATAATTGAAATGGCTCACAATTCCAGGGAAGTGCATGGTTTTCTCTTTTGAAAGAAGCTTGAAATACCGGTGTTCATAGAGGGAACCTATCATGGTTTGGGATCCGTTTTATTGATCCCAAGTTTACATATACAGCACTGTGCAAATGTTATAGGCAGTTGTTAAAAATGCTGTAAATGAAGAATGCATTCAGAAATAAAAGTGTTAATAGTTTATTTTTACCAATAAATAAAATAAAAAGTAAATGAAATCAAATCAGTATTTGGTGTGGCCACCCTTTGCCTTCTTCTAGGTAGACTTGCACACAGTTTTTGAAGGAACTCGGCAGGTACTTTGTTCCAAACATCTTGGGGAACTAACCACAGATCTTCTGTGGATGTCCGTTGCTTCAAATCCTTCTGTCTCTTGATGTAATCCCAAACAGACTCCATAATGTTGAGATTAGGACTCTGTGGGGGCCAAACCATATAAAATGAAAAGTAAATGAACAGAAGAGAATTCCAAATCAAACCAGTATTTGGTGTGGCCACCCTTTGCCTTCTTCTAGGTAGACTTGCACACAGTTTTGAAGGAACTTGGCAGGTACTTTGTTCCAAACATCTTGGAGAACTAACCACAGATCTTCTGTGGATGTCCGTTGCTTCAAATCCTTCTGTCTCTTGATGTAATCCCAAACAGACTCCATAATGTTGAGATTAGGACTCTGTGGGGGCCAAACCATATAAAATGAAAAGTAAATGAACAGAAGAGAATTCCAAATCAAACCAGTATTTGGTGTGGCCACCCTTTGCCTTCTTCTAGGTAGACTTGCACACAGTTGTCGAAGGAACTCGGCAGGTAGGTTGTTACAAACATCTTGGAGAACTAACCACAGACCTTCTGTGGATGTCAGTTGCTTCAAATCCTTGTATCTCTCTATGTAATCCCAAACAGACTCCATAATGTTGAGATTAGGGCTCTGTGGGGGCCAAATTATATAAAATGAAAAGTAAATGAACAGAAGAGAATTCCAAATCAAACCAGTATTTGGTGTGGCCACCCTTTGCCTTCTTCAAGGTAGTTTTGCACACAGTTTTTGAAGGAACTCAACAGGTACTTTGTTCCAAACATCTTGGAGAACTAACCACAGACCTTCTGTGGATGTCGGTTGCCTCAAATAATTCTGTCTCTTCATGTAATCCCAAACAGACTCCATAATGTTGAGATTAGGGCTCTGTGGGGGCCAAACCATATAAAATGAAAAGTAAATGAACAGAAGAGAACTCCAAATCAAACCAGTATTTGGTGTGGCCACCATTTGCCTTCTTCTAGGTAGTCTTGCACACAGTTTTTGAAGGAACTCGGCAGGTAGGTTGTTCCAAACATCTTGGAGAACTAACCACAGACCTTCTGTGGATGTCGGTTGCTTCAAATCCTTCTGTCTCTCTATGTAATCCCAAACAGACTCCATAATGTTGATATTAGGGCTCTGTGGGGGCCAAATTATATAAAATGAAAAGTAAATGAACAGAAGAGAATTCCAAATCAAACCAGTATTTGGTGTGGCCACCCTTTGCCTTCCTCAAGGTAGTTTTGCACACAGTTTTTGAAGGAACTCGGCAGATAAGTTGTTCCAAACATCTTGGAGAACTAACCACAGATCTTCTGTGGATGTCAGTTGCCTCAAATAATTCTGTCTCTTCATGTAATCCCAGACAGACTCCATAATGTTGAGATTAGAGCTCTGTGGGGGCCAAACCATCACTTCCAGGACTCTTTGTTCTTCTTTATGCTGAAGATAGTTCTTAATGACTTTGGCTGTATGTTTGGGGTCATTGTCCTGCTGCAGAATAAATTTGGGGCCAATCACTCGCCTCCCTGATGGTATGGCATGATGGATAAGTATCTGTCTGCATTTCTCAGCATTGAGGACACCATTATCCTGACCAAATCTCCATCTCCATTTGAAGAAATGCAGCCCCAAACTTGCAAGGAACTTCCACCATGCTTCACAGTTGCCTGAAGACACTCATTATTGCACTGCTCTCCAGCCCTTTACCAACAAACTGCTGCCTATTATAGCCAAATATTTCAAATTTGGATTTATCAGTCTAGAGCACCTGCTGCCATTATTCTGCATCCCACTTCCTATTTTCCTGCATAGTTGAGTCCCGTAGCCTTGTTTCCATATTGGAGGTATGGCTTTTTGGCTGCAGTTCTTCCATGAAGACCACTTCTGGCCAGACTTCCCCAGACAGTAGATGGGTGTACCTGGGTCCCACTGGTTCCCTCCAGTTCTGTGCAACCTCCCAAAATTTCCCAAAACTAGGCAATCCATGATGATGGCCCGCATGTCCTTGCTTCAATCTGTAGCATCTACTGTGGATCCTGGCTGCCCTCTCCATCCCCTGCAACCTCCCAAAATTTCCCAAAACCAGGCAATCCATGATGATGGCCCGCATATAGAAGCACAGGGAACCAGGGATGATATGGTTGGGTCTACAATAAGGTGTGTAATAAAAACAGAAAAGTTTTACTAAAAAAAAAAAAAAATAGGATGTTAATTGGGAGGGGAAAAATGTAGAAAGAAGAGAAGGAAAAATATAAGCAGTTAAAAAAGTAAAATACTCTTTTCTTGACAAAACAATAGGCTGCCACTGTTGAACTCTCCATTCAGCTGGAATAAATTGAACTACGCTGTATGTGGCAAATATGTTGCTTTATGTATAATTTCACATAAAACATGTCATAGCTTCACACTAAAAGAATTCCATCGCAAATGTGCTCGTGGCTTATGTATTCTCACAACATAATTTCCAAGTTATAGTAAAGCTATAGAGTACAATCTGAGGATACATTCCCAGGAAAGGAACTGAGGAAATCACTAAAGATTGTGGACTTTTGACTCTGCTTTTGGTTTAATGTGAGTCACCAATTTGTTAAAAGAAAAAAAAAAAAACGACCCCCCCAGAAGAAAAAAAATATTGTTATTATCCCTAGTCAATGTGTAATATTGTACAGGATTTATAATTTTTTTCAGTTGTATCAGGAACAATTGAGTACTGTCCGTGATACCTTTTTTAATTTGCACTAACATACAATTTTGAGGACAAGCTTTCGGGGAATGTCCCCATCTTCAGGTCCAAGCAGTACTGAAACAAAGATTTAGCAGAATGTGAGAAGAGATGTGAAAAAAAACCCCCAAAAAAACGAGATAAGACACAGCAAAATCAAAGGGGGGGGGGGGGGGGCAACACTAGCAGAAGCAGTCATGCTTGAGCTGATAGTCATAAAACTGTTGGATAATGTTTGAGGAATCCCATGTCCAGATTCAAGCCATTATCTCTTGTGTCAAACAGAATTATCATTCTTAGTTCAAAAGTTTTTCTTTCCTGAATGGATTTGAAATTTCCTTTAAGAACTAAAATATTGAGGTCTCCCAAAGTGTGGTCTGGTTGTGCGAAATGGTGTCCCACAGGTGTGCAGAGGTCATCTTCTTTATGTTCCTTGATGGTATGTCTGTGCAAATTCATCCTTGTTTGCACCTTCTGTCCTGTTTCGCCAGCATAAGATCCTTTGCTGCATTTTCTGCACTGGATAAGGTACACAACATTACTGGATGTGCAGCTGTATGATCCGGAAATACTGAAGATCACTTTGGAGTGTCTGACACTTTTTGATGGATTGATTTGGTTGCACAGTTTGCAGCGTTTCTTATATGTTTCAGTTGTATAGTATTTAAAGCAGGAGTCTCCAAACAATTGGAACAAAGGGCCAGTTTACTGTCGTTCAGACTTTAGGGGGGCCGGACTGTGCTCAGTGGGAGTAAACAATGCCCCATCTCTGGTATTATGGGGAGGAATAGTGCACCCTTGTTGGTGTCAGTGGGAGGAATAGTGCCCGTTTGTTGGTGTCAGTGGAAGGAATTATGCCCCATTGTTGCTTTCACTGGGAGGAATAGTACCCTATTGTTGGTATCTGTGGCAGGATTTGTACTTCATTGTTGGTGTCAGTGGCAAGAATAATGCCTCAAAGGCCGGATAAAGGTGAGCAAAGGGCCACATCTGGCCCCCGGGCTGCAGTTTTGGAGACCACTGATCTAAACTGAAGATAACAGAAACTAAAACTCTTTGAAATATTTAAAGTGGTTGTAAACCCTTACATATAACCAGGGCTCGGAGGTTGTGTCCTCGAAACGCGTTAGAAGTTGGTCATCCAGGGTTCCATCGTACGGACTCAGATGCTGCTTGGATCAATTATCCTGTTCAGTGTGATATTCCTGTGTTTTTATGTTCATTGTGAGTATAATATTTACCTTGTTCTTTCAATAAATATTTTAAACAATAATGCACTAGGTCGGTGCGCCCTCTTTTTTGTTTTTCTATTTGCATTCAGTGAAGTTGGACCACCCCAGTCTGTTGAGGGCAGCAAGCAGTGCATGTTTCAGAACATCCTTACTGGTTCCACCGAGTCCATTCCCAGCGCAGGAGAAAAGTGTTTTGCTGTGTTGAATATAACCAGTGACGTGACTGACCATAGGTGATACCCAGAGCATAAACAAATCCTCCTACATAAGTTGTACCTGTTTATCTGTGGCCCTCTCTTCTCTACAAAAACTCACATACCAAAGGCTAATTCCCATCTTGGGACAGCGGGCAGGGATTTGATGTCACACACTGCACGGCATACAGCAGGAAGCTGAGTGTAATCTGAGATCTGAGTGGAGGGAAAGAACACACACCCTTGGGGGTGGGAGGAGCCTTCTCCCAGGATTGCTTGGTATTGGAATAGACTGTCAGGCGTGACTCAAACAGTGTCAGGGAACGAGAATATCGCTGCGGCGCACGAATCTGCGCATGCGTAGGATCCCGACAAGGCATACAGGCAGGCGGGCACTAGGACCCAGGCGCGCCTGTCACCAATGACGGCGCCGGGCAGGCACTAAAACCTAGGCGCGCCTTTCGGCGCCGGGTGGGCTATTTAAACTGGCCATTGCAATGTCCAAGTTGCCGTATGGTCTTTATCCTCTGCTTGTGTCCTGATCCTGTGTATGTACCTTTGTTGCCGAACCCAGCCTGCTCCTGATTACTGCTGACCGTCTCCTGCCCTGACCCCTGGCTTGCCTCTGGACCACTCTTCTGCCTGCTCCTGATCGTCTGACCTCCTGTTGCTGAACTTGGCCTGTGATCCGACTATCCTTTGCTGCTCTGATTCCGTTCTGCCTTCACAGTTACCGACCCGGCCTGTCTGACTCCGCTACTTGCTTCACGGTGTGTCCGCATCCATCCATCCTGCACGGATCTATCCGTTTACTGCTCAGGTCTTCCCTGCCTCTTCACCAGCTACGTTCCACTAGTGGTCCTCTCTACTACAGTTTGGGTGTACCCGGGGGCCGCGACCTGGTTTCAGCCTGCTCCAAGTCCATCCCCACAATCAGGGGCTCTGGTGAACAAGCAGACTGGGGATTAGACTCCGCGCCCTGGGGAATCCCAGACTGTGGATCCATAGAGCTACAGTTAGATCGTGACAAACAGACAGAGGGAGGAGATAAAAGCTAGAAATCACACTACGTATGTACATCTATATAATGCTTTGCTCATTTTTCATTTCAGGGCTTTACAACCACAGTGAACTTCTGTTTTGCCCATGCAAACGTGTGGACATCTGATGTTCATATCTACAGTATATGAGCTTATTGAACATCTATCCTAAAACTTTGACCATAGATTTTGGATCCACCACCACCACCACCACCACCTTTATGGTTAGAAGAGCCTTCACTCCTCTGGGAAGGCTTTTTTTGGAGTGTGTCTGTAGGAATTAGTGTCTTTTCCAGCAAAAGAACATTTGTGAGGTCAGGTACTGATGTTCACTAGCAGCTTTCTATTCCATCCCAAAGATGTTCAGTAGGGTTAAAGGTCACGGCTCAGTTGCGCATGTTTCCCTATGAGACTGTGTAAAGAGAAGAGATGAGGCTGTCAATCACAAACTGTATGTCGAGGCTGTCCATTCCCAGGATTGTCTGTTGCCAGCATAACCTGTCAGAAGTCACTCATGCAGACAGCAGAAGAAAGAGAGAGGAGACAGAAATCACACTTGGTGCTTCAGACAGAGGCAAGCGCACACTGTAAAAGGAAATGCTTTGTTCACTTTTCTTTTCAGAGATTCAAAACCACTTTAAAATGGTAGTAAAGTCCCTATTTTATCATGTACCTACAGATAGGTTTACTATCAGGCTTACGTGTAGGTACAATCAGGGGCGGACTGAGAACTCATGGGGCCCCCGGGCAATAGGGGATCATGGGGCCCCTGTGTCCTTGCCCACACTCAAAGCACACCCAAAAAAAGCCTAAAATAATAGGTACCAGGGGCATTTCATGTGGCCCCCTATTGACCCCGGATCCTCGGGCAGTGCCCGAGTACTCGAATGGTCAGTCCAATGAATATCTAAACATGCACATTTAGAAGATATTCACATTGGCAACAGCTGATGATGTCACCCGTGCATGCGCAGTGACACTTTGCATTCAGGGCACCAAGTATGCCGAAGAATGCAGAGCGCTGTGCCGGAGATGCCCGGTAGTGTTGCCTTTGCGGCCCAGGTCTTTCAAATGGCCAGAGCTCGTGAACCTGGAAGAAAGACTAGGTGAAGATGGAAGCACCGGGGAAGACGTGACAACGCCGCGCTGGATGGCTCTGAGTGCAGGTAAGTGTGTCCAGGGGCGAACTGACAACTCATGGGGCCCCCGGGCAATAGGGGATCATGGGGCCCCTGTGTCCTTGCCCAAGCTCAAAAAAGCCTATGAAAAAGGTACCAGGGGCATCTCATGTGGCCCCCTACTGACCCCAGGCCCTCGGGCAGTGCCCGAGTTTCCAAATGGTCAGTCCGCCCCTGAGTGTGTCATAATGTGCTACTATGCAGTGCACATTATTCCTGTGAATATCCAAAGTGAAGATAACAGAAACTGGAATTGTTTAAACAATTACAAGTACTGGCCATAAAATTTCCAGTTGAAGCTATGATGACTCACTAAACTTCACTACATCCACAGATGGAGTGACACAACTTTTTCTTTTTAACAATAAAAATAGTATTTGTAGTGGTCAGGGCAAAAAAAAAAAATGTTGGTTTAGCGTAGAGATTCCTGTGAATAATCACATTCCATCAGTATGACTAGTATCAGTGGTTACATTAGCATGGTGCGCGGCCTTGAAGTGTGAATCAGGGTGATGACATCATCAGTAGGGAACTAGCTTCTTATAAACTTCCTATATGCAAGTAGAAAAATACGTAACATTATTCAATCCACTAGATAATGAAACTTGCCAAAATTGCTTTTCAACAGTAAAAATATATTTCTTTGGAGTAAAAAAAAGGCAAACTTTATCTGCATACAATACTAGATTCAAAGCAGAATTCCAGCCAAGAAACAAAATACACAGTTATAATACACATATGTGAACCTTTCCGCTTGCCAAATATTGTAATTCCATTGAGCCAATTTCGAGGCTGACACACTGAAGTGACACCATTGCTTCCTGTCATAGCTCCCTTCCTGTGTCACCAGAACACTTAAAGAAGAATGAACCCCATCTACTCGCTATGATGTCCTTTTTTTTTTCTTTTTTTTTTTTTTTAACAAATTCTTTATTTAACATGACCATATTACGGGGCACATAACACACAGAAACAATACATTATACTATTATTATTATATAGTATTTATATAGCGCCAATGGGTATGCTCAGCGCTGTACAATATAGTGGGGGACAGTACATGAGACAAGACAGTAACAATACAATACACGAGGGGTTCGAGGGCCCTGCTCTTTCGAGCTTACAATCTAGGAGGGAGGGGAAGGTGGTACAGGAGGAGATGGCTGTGGGGGATGGAGTGGTGGGAGGAGTGGAGGAGGTCAGTTGTTAGGTGAGGTCGGGTGTTAGGTGAGGTTGGGGTAGGCTTCCCTGAAGAGGAGGGTTTTCAGGGTGCGCCTGAAGGTGAGAAGGGTAGGGGACAGTCTGATGGATTGGGATAGGGAGTTCCAGAGGATGGGGGAAGTCCTGGAGAAGTCCTGCAATCGGGCGTGGTAGGAGGAGACCAGGGAGCTAGAGAGTAGGAGGTCCTGTGAGGAGCGGAGGGCACGGGTAGGGTAGTATTTGGGTATCAGGTCAGTTATGTAGTTCGGGGCAGCCTCTTTGTAGGTCAGAGTTAGCAGTTTGAATTTGATGCGTTGGGCAATCGGGAGCCAATGAAGGGATTGGCAGAGGGGGGAGGCAGATGTGGAGCGGTTGGTGAGGTGGATGAGTCTAGCCGCTGAGTTCAGCATAGACTGGAGTGGGGATAGCGTTCGTTTGGGTAGGCCAGTGAGAAGGGAGTTGCAGTAGTCCAGGCGTGAGATGATGAGGGAGTGTACGAGTTGTTTGGTGGTGTCTGGGGTGAGGAATGTGCGTATCTTGGAGATGTTGCGGAGGTGGAGCCTGCAAGATCTAGATAGCAGTTGGATGTGGGGTAGGAAGGAGAGGTGGAAGTCCAGGGTGAAACCCAGGACTTTGGCGTGTGGGGTGGGAGAGATGGTGGCGTTGTTAGTAGTGATGGAGAGGATGGGGGGGGGCACGGGGTGGGGGGAAGACCAGGAGCTCGGTTTTGGATAGGTTAAGTTTGAGGAAATGGAGCCACATCCAGTCTGATATGTCGTTTAAGAGGTGGGCGAAACAATCCAACATTGGATGCATTTGTCATATAGAGCATTCACTCTCCAGAGGCAATCGATTCACACGAACGTATTAGTTCTCCATAGTGGCTGGGTTGGGACCAGGGGCGGACTGACCATTTGGAAACTCGGGCACTGCCCGAGGGCCCGGGGCAGTAGGGGGCCCCATTAGATGCCCCTGGTACCTTTTTCAAAGGCTTTTTTGAATTTGGGCAAGGACACAGGGGCTCCATGATCCCCTATTGCCCGGGGGCCCCATGAGTTGTCAGTCCGCCCCTGGTTGGGACCCTGCTACAGTTTTGGCATTTTTCCGGTAATAAGTACAAATTAAGATACAAAAAAATAAGAGGGGGGAGTATAGAAAAGATACAGTGGGAGAGAGAAGAGTGTAGGAAGAGAAAGGGGAGAGAGGGTGAAAAAAATGGGAGGGGGCTGGGACAGGGGCGCTCTGTCTCCCTCAAACGGCAACCCCGGGGCCGGCGATACAATATTTCATATAACGTCTCTGTGCATCAACCAGGGTGTCCAGATCTTGAAATGCTTTTCAGATTGATTTTTGGTTGAGGTGGCTAATTGTTCCATAAGTTGAATGTCAGAGACTCTTGCATGCCAGTGTTTGATAATAGGAGAACCTTTTTTTGACAAAGAGCCGGTATGCATGCTTTCGCAGCGAATAAAAGCTGATTCAAAAGGGAATTTTTGTATCATGAAAGAGGTAGGTGGCAGGTGAGTATGCTAGCGACCACCTGGTGAGGTCTAATGGATGATTTAACTTCTGACCAAAAGATGGAGAGTGCTAGGAAGTCCCTGGAAATATGTAGGAGTGAACATTCTGACTTCTGGCACTGCCAGCACAAGGATGGCACTTGGAGAATAATTAAGAGTTGAGGGGTCTTGTACCATCTAGTCCAGTGGTCTCCAAGCTGCTGCCCTGGGGCTGGATGCGGCCCTTTGCTTGCCTTTATGTGGCCCTTAAGGCATAATTCCTACCACTGACACCAACAATAGGGCACTATTACTCCTACTGGCAACAACTATTTCCCCCAATATCAAAGATTGGGCATTGTTTACTTCCACTGGTCACATCTGATCCTCTAAAGTCTGAAGGACAGTAAACTGGCCCTTGACCTGGAAAGCTTGGACACCCCTGATCTAGTAAGTACTTTTTAGCCATTTTCTTGGTAGGTGTCAGCAAAAGATTTTGTGAGCAAATAAGGAATTCTCTCTTTGTGGGCAGGGGGAACGTTTTGTGTACATTTTTTTCCCACTTTGATAGGAAGCTCGGATCCTGTTTATGTTCACCAGCAAACAACCCAGAATAAGATAGGGTGAGGGTGTGCCTAATCGGTGTCGCCTCAACACAAATGTTCTCAAATGGAGTTAGGGCTCTAATGGTGTGCTATGCCTTAGGTAGGGATCTGTCTGAGGCATGAGTCTATTTTTTAAACAACGAAAGAAGCCTAAATCAGGACCGAACGACGCTTGGATGCCCGCAGTGGTCATAGGTTTATTCTGATGAGAGAAATGGCATAATCTAAACTTCCGTTTAGTGTAAAGATTGCAGAGTTGTGGATCCGTGGAGCTATGGGGTAATAAAAAGGAGCCAAGAATTGGTAAGAGCAGGCTGGGATGTGGTGACAACGACACGGTCTTGAATATTGTTAAGACAGCCTGACTGTAGGACTTGCCCAGGGCAGGCCCTCCAAAGGGGCAGGGATAGCAGCCTGTTCTAACACTCTGTGCTGTCCTTAAAGAGGAACTTCACTCCCCACCTACTTTGTTTTAATTTTAGGACCCTCCTACCCAGGGGCGGACTGACAACTCATGGGGCCCCCGGGCAATAGGGGATCATGGGGCCCCTGTGTCCTTGCCCAAACTCAAAAAAGCCTATGAAAAAGGTACCAGGGGCATCTCATGGGGCCCCCTACTGACCCTGGGCCCTCGGGCAGTGCCTGAGTTTCCAAATGGTCAGCCCGCCCCTGCTCCCACCCTTTGGACAGAATTGTCCTGGATCCAGATATTCACCCACCCAATAGATCTAGCGTTGTCCTGCTGTGACCCGCTGCTCAGGCCTCACAGACAGGGATCCATGCCTCCATCTTGATCCTCCTTGACTGACTGCCTAATTCAGACAGTCCTGCTTTCAATGACGCATGCAGCTGTGCCATGGAGCCATCGTACCAACTTGATCCTCTTTGACTGACTGCCTCTTCCAGGTTCACGCAGCCTAGCCCACGGTCATGTGTGCAGCTCTGCCCAAGGCCGCTGTGTGTCCTAATTTTGCAGCCTCCTAGAACACGTGAGAGAGTAATTCCAGGAGGCTGAGCGACCAGGACACATAATTGTTTTTAAGAATGTGGGCAAGAAGCTGGGGCAGAAAAAAAAATGTATATTTCACCATTTCATATTGTGGAAGGGGGAAAAGTGCAATGACCTTAAGTTACTCAGGAGAGTGAAGGACTGCTTTAAGTACAGGAAGCTGTCCTCCTTTTCCCTAGTGTCTGAAACATGTTAGATTAAGGGTTTTACAAATAAAGATTTAAAAAAAGGAACAATGAGTAAGTAAATTGAAAGCCTCTATATACATAACCCCTATGCCAAAGGTGATCCAAAGGAAGGCAAATAAAAAAATAAAAAATTGTTCAATTGCTACAACAGTATTGTTCTGCACTGTGTTTGTGTGCAGCAACCATCTTGGTAGAGAAGAAGGTTTTGCATACTCATTTCAGAACTCTTCCCTCTGATGGTCTGATAACCAGAGGGGTAATAATGAAGTAAGGTACGGGAAGCACAGATCACAAAATAGAGGAAGCAGAAGCAGGGAGATTCTTACATTGCAGGTCCTCAGGTACAGCTTTCACTCCAGCAAGGATAACAATGAGCAGCATATTAGCGATTAGTGCTATCACTAAATCTCACTTCAAGTCTTGTGAAACTAACAGTCAGAGGCAGCAGTGCCTTAGATGATGTGACACTGCACATACGTATCTATGAGGCAACAGAACAGGACTGCCTAGGCATAGTAAGTACCCTGTTATTTTTTAGATTTTCTATCTTCATTTTTTGAGTGAAGGTCCACTTTAAGAGCAATCTAGAGAATTTTGGTAATTAAAGCATAAAGAGGACGTAAAGGTAAAATTTACCTAATTCTAAACTCTCAGCCACATTCTAAGCCTAATCTACATAACTCTGTAAGAAAAAAAAAATCACTATACTTACCCGTTCTGCAGCCGGTCCGCTCCGGTCCCACGCTGAGCTGTCAGCAGTGGCTTCAGTATGAAGGAGAGGCAGCCAACAATGGAAGCCCCATAGTAAGTCTATGGGTGACCTCACCCCCCAGGTATTTCCCAGCTATTGTCGGCTGTCTCTTTCGCACAGGGCTAAGTAGATTAGGCTTTCTCATAAAACAGAATAGAAATTCGGAAGTGATGTAATGTATTTGTATTGTATTTGCGGATGAACAAACAAAAATTTTATGATCTGTTATTGTAGGAGAAAAATTTTTCATGCTTACAATTTTGAATGAAAGCTGTGTACTAACAAAAACGCTTTGAAAACTTTGTACGAGCAAGCAGATATACTGACAGGTCTGGGAGTATAAGGTGAAGAGTCAGCAACTTGTTCTCTCGATATAAGTACTTTATTCATAAAGGGTACAGTGTGCAAGTTACAGCAGCTTACTCATTTCAGCAAAAAAACCTTATTCATAACCATGATACTGACAGGTCTGCAGGAGACCTGCATGGTACCAGTGTTCTGCTAATTTCTGATACAATGCTTTAGAGCAATGTTTCTCAACCTTTTTTCAGTCAAGGCGCCCTTTAAAATTATGGACAATCCCGAGGCACCCTTTAAAATTATGGACAATCCCGAGGCACCCTTTAAAATTATGGACAATCCCGAGGCACCCTTTAAAATTATGGACAATCCCGAGGCACCCTTTAAAATTATGGTCAGTCTTGAGGCACCCCATTCTAAAATGGGGTGCCTCAAGACTGTCCATAATTTTAAATGGACACCCCATTCTAAAATGTGAAATAGTTTTATGTAAAGCAGTGACACCCACACATGTAGGACATCTACACATGTAGGACACCCAACGTTAGAGGTGATTTATTCTTCCAGAGCAAATACACTTTTGCACACTGGTACTGAGTAGTGTTCCAGTTTTTCTCTTTTCCCTCAGTTTTTTTCCATCACTGAGCTAATGTGACCCCAGCACTGATGGAGAGGGGCGGGGGAGGATCAGACTAGGATGCTGTGCAGGCAGCTGACATCCTCCTTATCAACTGATGGTCATTAGTTGTCAGGACTCCGGCGGCTAGAAGGTCGTAATGGTGCACAATGAAAACCTGTGGCTTTGTGAAACTAAAAGGCAGGCTTGTCCACCCACTAGCTTGTATACAAGTTTTGGGCAATTTGGAGACATTTTGCCAAGGCACCCCTGAAGAAACTTCAAGGCACCCCAGGGTGTCTGGGCACCCCAGTTGAGAAAGGCTGCTTTAGAGCAGGGGTCTCCAAACTTGCTAAACAAAGAGCCAGTTTACTGGCTTTGAGACTTTAGGGGGGGCCAGACCATGGCCATTAGGATAGAAATTGACCTATGTCATTGGGCGTAAACAATGCATCCTTGGCATTAGGGGAGGAATAGCGCCCTATTCTTGGTGTAAGTTGGATAAATAGTGCCCCATCGTTGGTGTCAGTGGGAGGAATAGTGCCCCAAGGTTTGTTTCAGTGAGAGGAATAGTGATTGTTGTTGATGTCAGTAGCAGGAATTATGCCCCCTTGTTGGTGTCAGTGGAAGGAATAGTGCCCCATGGTTTGTTTCAGTGAGAGGAATAGTGAATGTTGTTGATGTCAGTAGCAGGAATTATGCCCCCTTGTTGGTGTCAGTGCTGCGCTGTCACGGCGGTCACATGATCGGGAAAGGTCCCGATCAAAAGAGGAGATCGGGACCTTTCCGTGAGTACGGGATATGTGTGCTGGGAGCAGGGGCGGACTGACCATTTGGAAACTCGGGCACTAACCGAGGGCCCGGGGTCAGTAGGGGGCCCCATGAGAAGCCCCTGGTACCTTTTTCATAGGCTTTTTTGAGTTTGGGCAAGGACAAAGGGGCTCCAAGATCCCCTATTGCCCAGGGGCCCCATGAGTTGTCAGTCCGCCCCTGGGTGAAGCACTGCTTATTTCCATCATGTCAAGCAAAAATGCTTTTTTTTTAAATTTCTTTGCGCCTGATTGAGTATTCTTTACAAAATGAAGCTTTACTGCGTTTACAAAGAAAAAGATTTACAAAGTGCACAGTCTATTTGCCTTTAGTAAATCCACCCCACAGTATCAGAAATGTATTGATGCAGACTAATGTTATTGACAGGTCCAGTTTGACTGTAGGTACCATTAAAGTGAACCTGTGTTTTGCTCATGTATGGGCCCATCTGACTCTTGTATTATCTCGCCCCGTGTTTCTTAACCAGGGTGCTGTGACACACTGTGGTGCCTGCTGGGCTGCTCATGGATGCCACGATATATCCCGTATTTTTGCACAGCATCGTGCATTTCCATGATACAGATGGGCCAGCTGAAGACTCTGATGTGAAAGTGAGGAGCTGAGGACTCGATGTCACGGCGGTCACATGATCGGGAAAGGTCCCGATCGAAAGAGGAGATCGGGACCTTTCCGTGAGTACGGGACATGCGTGCTGGGAGCAGGGGCAGACTGACCATTTGGAAACTCGGGCACTACCCAAGGGCCCGGGGTCAGTAGGGGGCCCCATGAGATGCCCCTGGTACCTTTTTCATAGGCTTTTTTGAGTTTGGGCAAGGACACAGGGGCCCCATGATCCCCTATTGCCCGGGGGCCCCATGAGTTGTCAGTCCGCCCCTGGCTGGGAGTGTGCAGGGCGCGCGCTCTCGGCACATTTTTTTTTAATAGAACGCAAATGGCCTGCTCTGCGTCAGCACATTTGCGTTCCAAGAGGTTAAATTGAAGATTACGTTGGAATTTAAAGAGGACATTAGTTCACACAGATATGTACACTGAACCCAAAAATGGTTTAGAAGTGAAAAAAAAAAAAAGGATGGTTTGGGCTAAGACAGGGGACAAGTTGGAGTGTTTTATAGTCCAGCGGGATACATTCAAGTGACTGTAGGGGCCCAGTACTGTCCTAAAAGGAGCGCAGTACAGTGTCATGTGTCATGGACTCGTCTCTCTTTCAGCAGTCACATCGTGTAAAGCAGTTGGAAGCTGCTGCTATTGTAAACAAGGGTGAACCTGACTTTGAGGACAAGTCATCTATGTACTGTCCCATCTTGATATATCCGTGCCTTCTCTATACAATATACAAGAACACTCTTTGAAAACACACAGAGGGGCCTGGAATTTGCCTCTTAGCTGGGATAATAATAAACGTCTGCTGGTGACTCAGACTCTTAGATCCAAATTTACATTCCCAATCCAGCTAAAAGATTTTAAGTTAAACAATTTTATATAAAAAAAAAAAAAAATGCAATAAACAACATTTATATCATCACCAAAGGCATTTGTTTCCACTACGCCTGTGCTAAATATTTTACAATACTGCCCTTGTGTTCTATTCTCCAGAGCACGGCTCCAAAAAAACGCAAATGTACGAGATCTCATGAAATGTCAGCTGAACCCTGAGAATCCTCTTTGGGTTGGGGGCAAGTTTCTACATGTTTAATATTCTGTGTGTCCTGGCAGGGGCGGACTGACAACTCATGGGGCAATAGGGGATCATGAGGCCCCTGTGTCCTTGCCCAAACTCAAAAAAGCCTATGAAAAAGGTACCAGGGGCATCTCATAGGGCCCCCTACTGACCCCGGGCCCTCGGGCAGTGCCCGAGTTTCCAAATGGTCAGTCCGCCCCTGGTCCTGGACATATCATTATTATCTCCTATTTGGACATGCCAGGCCATATGTATCGCAAGGTGGGTCCAGAGCTGTGGTGTGCTTCGGGGGCAACAAGGAAGCACAATTACAAATTGAAGGGATTTCCCTTCAATTTTTCTTTTGTAATATTTTTGTTTTTATTTTTTCTTTGGGTCTCTTCTTGACTATGGGGTACAGGAAAAAGACTCCAGATCTAATGGCATCTGAACTATCATGAAAACAGATTTGTCTCTTCACCCATTTGTAGCTTCCCTAGCGGTCTGATTATGTCAGTATTTCTGTGCTCAAAGCGGTACATTTTTTTGCATGGAAATATGTCGTTTTTTTTATTGTAGGCCTGTAATTTTTAGGAATAACTCACTGAAATCTGTCCAAACAAGAGTCTAGTAAACATCCCGGGTATGATAAAACTTAAAACACGAAATCATAAATTATAATTTATTAAATAATCATAAAAAATAATAATATAATAATAATAAATTTAATTCAATAATATAATCAAAGCAAAAACACTGAAATGTGAAATAGAGCGCTAAGTTCGCACATCACTGAGCAAAGTCGCAGAATCGTTTTCAGTGTCTGATGAGGAATTTCCCCCACGAATCATTATCACTCAATTCTGCAAGTGGTTCTGATTTACTATCGCTGTTCTCTAGCCGGTCTAAAACCGCGTCTGACCTAAAGGGACGCTTTTTGGACGCCATGAACGTTTCTCAGTTTCCAGGCAGAAAGAACAGTAAAAATGCAGGCAGGGCGCCGGACAAAGCACTCGGGACAAAATGTATGTGAAATGGTTTGATACAGGAATGTTATACTATGTGATTTTAGTGTATTTAGTGAATGTCACTTTTTGACATTTTTTAATTTCCCGCCAGTTCCGTCCCCCGTACGTCCCGACGTCGCAGGGAACGGAACAAAGAAGACAGATGCCGGCATCGGCCGGAGGACATTGCCGGGGACACTGCAGGAGGGACATCGCGGGAGCGCAGGACAAGGTAAGTGAAGAAGAGATCCCGGAGCAACGCTGCAGTGTATTCCCGAGTGTAGCTCGGGGGGGTTACCGCTTGTGGTGCTGAAACTTTACCCCAATCTACACTCGGGAATACCGCCAGGGGAGTTAAAGAATTACAAATGTATGTAACATTTACTAAATTGCCAAATGTTTGTGAACACCTAACCATCACACCTACCTACATCGGCCACTTTATTAGGTCCACCTGTTCAATTGCTTGGTAACACAAATGGCTAATCAGTTAATCACATGACAGCAACTCAATGCATTTAGGCATCTAGACGTGGTAAAGACGGCTTGTTGAAGTTCGAACCGAGCATCAGAATGGGGAAGAAAGAGGAATTAAGTGACTTTGAACATGGTTGGTGCCAGATGGGCTGGTCTGAGTATTTAAAAACTGCCGATCTACTGGGATTTTCAGGCACAACCATCTCTAGGGTTTACAGAGAATGGTCCGAAAAAGAGAAAATATCCAGTGAAAGGCAGTTGTTTGAAGGAAAATGCCTTGTTGATGTCAGAGGAGAAAGGCAAGACTGGTTCAAGATGATATATAGGCAACAGTAACTCAAATAACCACTCGTAACAACCAAGGTATGCAGACTACCATCTCTGAACACACGACACATGTCGAACCTTGAAGCAGATGGGCTACAGCAGCAGAAGACCACACCAAGTGCCACTCCTGTCAGCTAAGAACATGAAACCGAGGCTACAATTTGCACAGACTCACCAAAATTGAGCAATAGAAGATTGGAAAAACATCTGGTCTGATGAGTCTCAATTTCCCTAGAGATGGTTGTGTGTGAAAATCCCAGTAGATCAGCAGTTTTTGAAATACTCAGACCAGCCCGTCTGGCACCAACAACCATGCCACGTTCAAAGTCACTTAAATCCCCTTTTTTCTCCATTGTGATGCTCGGTTTGAACTTCAGCAAGTCGTCTTCACCACGTCTAGATGGCAAAATGCATGTCATGAGATTATTACCAAGCAATTGAACAGTTGTACCCAGGGGCGGACTGACCATTCGAGCACTCGGGCACTGCCCGAGGGCCCGGGTCAGTAGGGGGCCCCATGAATTGCCCCTGGTACCTTTTTTATAGGCTGTTTTGGGTGTGCTTTGAGTGTGGGCAAGGACACAGGGGCCCCATGATCCCCTATTGCCCGGGGGCCCCATGAGTTGTCAGTCCGCCCCTGGTTGTACCTAATAAAGTGGCCCGTGAGTGTATATGGCTAAACATATGTGGACACTCCTCCAAATGGATGAGTTCACGAGTTTCCAGTGAAGGGTTTTGGCTAATACTACAACAAAGTCATTTAGATAATTGTGCTCTTCCAGTTTTGTGGCAACAGATTGGTGAAGGCCCTTTCTGTTCCTGCATTAATATGCTCCCGGGTACAAAGCTAGTTCCATAAAGACATGGTTTGATAAGTTTGGTGAAGAGGAATTTGTAAGGCCTACACAAAGCCCCGACCATCTTTGTGGTGGAATGGAAAGCTGATTGTGAACATCAGTACCTGAACTCCCAAATGTTCTTTTGCTGGAAAAGACACAAATTCCCACAGACACCCCACAAAATCTTGTAGAAAGCCTTCCCAGAGGAGTGAAGGCTTTTAAAACCATAAAGGTGGGGGGATCCAATACTAAAGGCTAGAGATGTGCACAGCAAAAACATTTGTTTAGTTTTGGATTCATTTGTTAAAGTGGAGTTCCACTCACACTGTATTATTATTATTATTATACAGGATTTATATTATTATTATTATTATTATACAGGATTTATATTATTATTATTATTATTATACAGGATTTATATATTATTATTATTATACAGGATTTATATTATTATTATTATTATACAGGATTTATATATTATTATTATACAGGATTATATATTATTATTATTATACAGGATTTATATTATTATTATTATTATACAGGATTTATATTATTATTATTATACAGAATTTATATATTATTATTATTATTATACAGGATTATATATTATTATTATTATACAGGATTTATATTATTATTATTATACAGGATTTATATATTATTATTATTATTATACAGGATTATATATTATTATTATTATACAGGATTTATATTATTATTATTATTTTACAGGATTTACATTATTATTATTATTATACAGAATTTATATATTATTATTATTATACAGGATTTATATTATTATTATTATACAGGATTTATATATTATTATTATTATTATACAGGATTTATATTATTATTATTATACAGGATTTATATTATTATTATACAGGATTTATATTATTATTATTATTATTATACAGGATTTATATATTATTATTATTATACAGGATTTATATTATTATTATTATACAGGATTTATATTATTATTATTATTATTCAGGATTTATATATTATTATTATTATTATACAGGATTTATATATTATTATTATTATACAGGATTTATATTATTATTATTATACAGGATTTATATAGCGCCAACGGTTTGCTCAGCGCTTTACAATATAATGGGAGACAATACAGCAACAATACAGTTCAATACAAGAGGGATAGGAGGGCCCTGATCCTGGGAGCTTACAATCTAGGAGGGAGGGGAGAATGGTACAGTAGGTAGTAACTGTGGGGGATGGACTGGTTGGAAGGGTAGAGGATTCCAGAATTAGCAGAGGGTGGGATAGGCTTCCCTGAAGAGATAGGTTTTCAGTAATCGCCTAAAGGCAAGTAGAGTAGGTGAGAGTCTCATAGATTGGGGTAGGGAGTTCCAGTAGAAAAATAAAAGTCAGCAGCTACAAAAACTGTACCTGCTGACTTTTAAAAAACAGCCACTCACCTGCTCCACGATCTCGCTGTGTCCTCCCCGCAGCCCGTTTCACCGGCCGTCCTGTGTTCCAGGTGCCGGCATCTTCAGTGTGGGCAACCGGCTGTGACAGCTTGCGGCTTCACAGCCGGGTGCCCACTGCACATGCGTGAGCAGTGCTGCGCTTCCTGAATGGCCCCGTAGTCTTCTGGGACCTGTCACGTGACCCGGAAGACTATGGGGAGGGAGAGTAGGAGGACAACTTCCACTTCAGATAGCCTAGGCGATCACAGCAGAAGTGAGAGCGGGTACCTGTCGATTTCGGGTACCCGCTCCCCAAAGGTGTCAATCCTTAATGGGGAGCGGGGGACCAGTCTTTAAAGCGGAACTTCCCCTTTTGGGTGGGACTCCGCTTTAAGTCAATCATTTCCTTACATTATATTCATTATGTTACACATTTGTTTTTTGAATTCGTTTCGTATATACGTTGTTCAGAATTGATACGTATTTTTGAAAGTAATTTTGGAAAATTCAGATTCATTTGTTATGTCATTATGTTATTTCGGTGACTTGCTTGCGACTTCGATGCGACTTGCTTGCGACTTCGATGCGACTTGCTTTCGACTTTGATGTGAAACGTATTCTTGAACTTACAAAACCTGCTGAAGTTGCAAATGAATTACACAAATGAATCCAAATGAATTTGTTGTTTTCATTATAATATATTTCAAATTAGTTAAAATTAGTTTCTATTGTGATTCAGAGATTAGGATGCATCTCCAAATTTCAGAATAACGAACATTTTGACTGAATTTCAATCCAAAATAAAGTGAATTGCATGTCTATCAATGGACATGGTTTCAGAATAGATGTCCAAACAGCACATATAAGTATGAAAGTCAGGTGTCCACAAGTTTGCATGGGCAAAGCACGGGTTCACTTTGAAGTGGTTGTAAACCCCTGAAATGAAAAATGAACAAAGGATATCCTTCTAGAGATGTATTTGCCTCTATCCAAAGCACCTAGTGTGATTTCTAGCTTTTCCCTCCTCCCTCTGCCATCTGTATGAGCCACTTCTGACAGTCTATGCCAATGGTCTCCTAACTGCGGCCCTCTGCTTGCCTTTATCTGGCCTTTGGGGCACTATTCCTCCCACTGACATTAACAATTGGGTATTATTCCTGCCACTGACACCAAAAGTGAGGCACCATTCCTCCCACTGACACCAATGATGGGGCATTATTCCTCTACTGACACCATTGATGGGGCATTATTCCTCCAATGACACCAATGATGGATCACTATTCCCCCCACTGACACCAATTATGTGGCACTATTCCTCCCACTGACACCAATGATGGGGCATTATTCCTCCAACTGATACCAATGATGGGGCACTATTCCTCTACTGACACCATTGATGGGGCACTATTCCTCCCACTGACACCAATGATGGGGCATTATTCCTCCAACTGATACCAATGATGGGGCACTATTCCTCTACTGACACCATTGATGGGGCATTATTCCTCCAATGACACCAAAGATGGATCACTATTCCCCCCACTGACACCAATTATGTGGCACTATTCCTCCCACTGACTCAAAACATGGGGCACTATTCCTCCCACTGACACCAATGATGTTGCACTATTCCACCCTCTGATGCCAATGACGGGGCACTATTCCTCCCACTGATACCAATGATGGGGCACTATTCCTCCCACTGATACCAATGATGGGGCACTATTCCTCCCACTGACACCAATGTTGGGGCACTATTCCTCCCACTGATACCAATGATGGGGCACTATTCCTCCCACTGATACCAATGATGGGACACTATTCCTCCCACTGACACCAATGATGGGGCACTATTCCTCCCTCTGATACCAATGATGGGGCACTATTCCTCCCACTGACACCAATGATGGGGCACTATTCCTCCCACTGACACCAATGATGGGGCACTATTCCTCCCACTGACACCAATGATGGGGCACTATTCCTCCCACTGATACCAATGATGGGGCACTATTCCTCCCACTGATACAAATGATGGGGCACTATTCCTCCCACTGACACCAATGATGGGACACTATTCTTCCCAATGATACCAATGATGGGGCACTATTCCTCCCACTGATACAAATGATGGGGCACTATTCCTCCCACTGACACCAATGATGGGACACTATTCCTCCCACTGACACCAATGATGGGACACTATTCCTCCCACTGATACGAATGATGGGACACTATTCCTCCCACTGATACGAATGATGGGACACTATTCCTCCCACTGACACCAATGATGGGACACTATTCCTCCCACTGATACCAATGATGGGGCACTATTCCTCCCACTGATACCAATGATGGGGCACTATTCCTCCCACTGATACCAATGATGGGGCACTATTCCTCCCACTGATACCAATGATGGTGCACTATTCCTCCAACTGACACCAATGATGGGGCACTATTCCTCCCACTGATACCAATGATGGGACACTATTCCTCCCACTGATACCAATGATGGGGCACTATTCCTCCCACTGACACCAATGATGGGACACTATTCCTCCCACTGACACCAATGATGGGACACTATTCCTCCCACTGATACCAATGATGGGACACTATTCCTCCCACTGATACCAATGATGGTGCACTATTCCTCCAACTGACACCAATGATGGGGCACTATTCCTCCCACTGATACCAATGATGGGACACTATTCCTCCCACTGATACCAATGATGGGGCACTATTCCTCCCACTGACACCAATGATGGGGCACTATTCTTCCCACTGATACCAATGATGGTGCACTATTCCTCCAACTGACACCAATGATGGGACACTATTCCTCCCACTGATACCAATGATGGGACACTATTCCTCCCACTGATACCAATGATGGGGCACTATTCCTCCCACTGATACCAATGATGGTGCACTATTCCTCCAACTGACACCAATGATGGGGCATTGCTCACTCCCACCAACGCCAGGACATTTTCTACTTCCATTGGCCACAGTACGCCCCCCCTAAAGTCTGAAGGATAGTAAACTGGCCCTTTGATTAGAAAGTTTGGAGACCCCTGGTCTATGCCAACACCAAGCAATCCTGGGAGACAACTTCTCCCAACCCACGGTGGTGTGTTCATTCCCTCTACTCAGGTCTCAAATTACACTTAGCTCTCTGCTCTGTACTGTGCGAAGATGCCTCCTGAAGTTCAGAAATGCTGAACAAATTCTGTACTTTGAACGACTGTAGATAACAGAATGACACAGATAAACAGGTACAACGTATACAGGATTTATTTAATCTCTGTGTATCAGGCCAGTCTGTTCACTGAGTATATGTAAGGGTTTACAACCATTTAATTAATAAACGTTTTAAGAAAGGTGGGTAAAGCAAATTGATAGGAGAACCATTTTTAAATTTGTTAATATAGAGATTATTCGGCAAAGTGACACAATGGGCGTTTACCCCAGAAGCACACCAAAGGATGTTCAAGTGCCAAAGCCTAAAGCTGGCCATACACTTTTCTGTCCAATTTCTGCCCAATTTCCTTTAGATTTTACCTTCAACTATGTAGTCCTAGGGCCTGCCTAATTGGATACAACTGAAAGTGTTGTTTAGGCTTGACCTCATATTATATGTTTTTTGGTAAATCTAAAGACACTTTCTCAAGAAAATTGTATAATGTATGGCCAACCTAAGTTGTCAGGCTGTGAGATAGCTCATATCATTAAGGAACTCTTATCATCCCTCCTGTACACCTGTAACCACTTTTGTGACCATTCGAGCACTCGGGCACTGCCCGAGGGCCCGGGGTCAGTAGGGGGCCCCATCAAATGCCCCTGGTACCTTTTATAGGCTTTTTTTGGGTGTGCTTTGAGTATGGGCAAGGACACAGGGGCCCCATGATCCCGTATTGCCCGAGGGCCCGGGGTAAGTAGGGGGCCCTATCAAATGGCCCTGGTACCTTTTATAGGCTTTTTTGGGTGTGGTTTGAGTGTGGGCAAGGACACAGGGGCCCCATGATCCTGTATTGCCCAAGGGCCCAGGGTCAGTAGGGGGCCCTATCAAATGGCCCTGGTACCTTTTATAGGCTTTTTTTGGGTGTGTTTTGAGTATGGGCAAGGGCACAGGGGCCCCATGATCCCGTATTGCCCGAGGGCCGGGGTCAGTAGGGGGCCCCATCAAATGCCCCTGGTACCTTTTATAGACTTTTTTTGGGTGTGGTTTGAGTGTGGGCAAGGACACAGGGGCCCCATGATCCTGTATTGCCCGAGGGCCCGGGGTCAGTAGGGGGCCCTATCAAATGCCCCTGGTACCTTTTATAGGCTTTTTTTTGGGTGTGCTTTGAGTATGGGCAAGGACACAGGGGCCCCATGATCCCGTATTGCCCGGGGGCCCCATGAGTTGTTAGCCCGCCCCTGGGTCCACCCTTAATACTGGGAGAAGGATATAAACAGTGATGGCCTAGTATAGGTCGTTCTATTAGAACAGAGATTTCTACTACTGAAAGTTACATATTGTGATATAAATTGTGCAGGGGCGGACTGACCATTTGGGCCCGGGGTCAGTAGGGGGCCCCATGAGATGCCCCTGGTACCTTTTTCATAGGCTTTTTTGAGTTTGGACAAGGACACAGGGGCCCCATAATCCCCTATTGCCCGGGGGCCCCATGAGTTGTCAGTCCGCCCCTGAAATTGTGGCAACATTTTGGGCATCTGACTGAAGTCCTGTCTGTTCAGAAATAATTCAATTTTAAAAGCCAGGAACATTCACAGGGAAAAACATTTTAATAGAAAAAAAACTCTACACGTTGGACTGTCCTTGGAAACCCGGGACAGCTAGCAGCCATGAAACCACTTTATTGCTGGATTTTGAGCGTACATGTTCTGTTTTAAAATGGCACTTCTGCAGTTTGGAGTATTTCTCGTTCGTTTTCAACAAACGCACACCAGACTTGAAATGCCTTTTTTTTTGTAAGTATATTTATGTCATTTGGAAAAAAAAAAAACTTACAAAATTAAGAGAGCAAATGCTCCATTTTTTTTTATGGGACCAAATACTGTTCACATGCAAAGAGATTGTGGCTCAGTGACGTGATTGTTCGATGCTATGAATTATTGAGGAGATGATGGTATCAGCACACTCGGTCCTTACTGTCTGCCAAAACACATAAGCACTGAGAGCACTTTGTCCCCCCCGCCATGGTGCTGTGCTCTGAGACTGACATTAATCTGCACATGAGGATGGCTTTTGAATGTTCCATCCTATACATTATCTGACATTTATATTTTTATCAAATTTATTATCATTGGAGAATTAGCCAAAGTTTTATAATAAAAAGCAAAAGTCGCTCTTTGCCAACATCACCCTGACCCATACCTACCCAACCTACCACTTCCAGTCCGGACACTTTCACCCCCTTCCAGTCCGGACACTTTCACCCCCTTCCAGTCCGGACACTTTCCCCCCCTTCCAGTCCGGACACTTTCACCCCTTCCTGTCCGGACACTTTCACCCCTTCCTGTCCGGACACTTTCACCCCCTTCCAGTCAGGACACTTTCACCCCCTTCCAGTCCGGACACTTTCCCCCCCTTCCAGTCCAGACACTTTCCCCCCCTTCCAGTCCGGACACTTTCACCCCCTTCCAGTCCGGACACTTTCACCCCTTCCAGTCCGGACACTTTCCCCCCCTTCCAGTCCGGACACTTTCACCCCTTTCCAGTCCGGACACTTTCCCCCCCTTCCAGTCCGGACACTTTCCCCCCCTTCCAGTCCGGACACTTTCACCCCCTTCCAGTCCGGACACTTTCCCCCCCCTTCCAGTCCGGACACTTTCACCCCCTTCCAGTCCGGACACTTTCCCCCCCTTCCAGTCCGGACACTTTCCCCCCCTTCCAGTCCGGACACTTTCCCCCCCTTCCAGTCCGGACACTTTCCCCCCCTTCCAGTCCGGACACTTTCACCCCCTTCCAGTCCAGACACTTCCCCCCCTTCCAGTCTGGACACTTTCCCCCCCCTTCCAGTCCGGACACTTTCACTCCCTTCCAGTCCAGACACTTTCCCCCCCTTCCAGTCCGGACACTTTCCCCCCTTCCTGTCCAGGCCAATTTTCAGCTTTCAGCACTATCACACTTTGAATGACAATTGCGCGGTCATGCAACACTGTACCCATATGAATTTTTTACCATTTTTTTGAGACAGATAAAGCTTTATTTTGGTGGTATTTATTCAACGCTGGGATTTTTATTTTTTTTGCTATGTAAATGAAAATGTCCAAAATTTTTTAAAAAAAGTGTTTTTCTTATAAAATTTTGCAAATAAATAATCTTTCATCATAAATCTTGACCAAAATTTATTCTGTTGTATTTTTAGTAAAAAAAAAATAAGCCAAATTAGGTTATAACCAAAAATTATAATTTTTTTAAACATTTTTTACATTTTTATTTTATTTTTTTATATTATCATTTATGGGTTTTTTGGGGTTTTTTTTACATACTGTCACCCTAGCAGTACAGTGTCACCATGGTGACACTGTACTACTTGTGGGGGTGATGAAGATGTTTTTTTTTACAGTGATTGCTTTTACACTCATATAGGATGTAAAAGCAATAATTTCTCTTTCTCTCTGTCTGCATTCTTGCAGCCATTGAGAAATACTGAGTGAGCTGTGATTGGTCACATGGTACAAGGCTGTTGTGAATAGCCTTGTACCATGTGACCTCTGTGATCATTCACAGATTTCACACGTAGTAAGCAATGATGTCACAAGTGACATCTTGCTTACTACTTTGCATGTGATCACTGATTGGCCTATCAGTTATCACATGATCGGGACCTCGTACAGAGGTCCCGTCCGACAATCGGTGTTTCACTGTGTCTGGAGGACACAGCAGGCACCGGATCGCGGTGCTGTGCGCTCCACAGCTAGAATAGGCGGGTGCCGTTTATGAACGGCAACCCGCCCCTGGAGTGCCACCGCCCTGCCGTTTATAAACAGCAGGAGGACGGCAAGAGGTTAACCAGTTCTCTAAAACCAAGGCCAAACACTCCAGCCACCTTTAACATTCACTTTACATCTAACCATGAGCTCCATACACACGGGACATTTTGATAACGCTGGCAACGTTAGCTGTGTAAAGTCACGTTAAAAACGTGAGTTTTTCATCTTTTTTTAGAGTTTTTGCATTAGCGTTTAGCAGCGTTTTGCCGCAATTAGCGGCTTCTTCCTGCATTTTGCCGCATTTGCGTTTTTACAAAAAAAAAGTTCAAAAACGCCTGTTTGTGCCGTTTTACCGCGTTTTGCAACGTTAGAGCATTTTTACAGCTAAAAAACTCCACTAGAAACCCACTAGTTCTGGGGTTTTTTTCCAGCCAAAAAATGTTGATTACAGTCTGTGTGTGCATGGACACATAGGATAACATGCTGGGGGGTTTACTAGTTGTAGAAAAAAACATCAAAAGCCAAAAACAGCCGCTGTAACAATGTCAAGAAAAAGAGAGGAAGGCGCCTCTAAGTGCAGTATTGACAATTTATTTAGTAAACAATGGAAAATTTGCACTTACAAGATATACGGTTAAAAATACTCATCTTGTCTGGGCGCATTCCCCTCCCCCCTAAAGCACGCACACATCACCCCCATACTCATAAAACCCTCCCTTGACCCCACTGACCTGAACAACCTTAGACCCATCTCCCTGCTGCCATTCACTTCCAAGCTCCTTGAGCACTTAGCCTACAATCGCCTAAGCGCCCACCTCACTGATAACAGCCTCCTTGACCCCCTACAGTCCGGCTTCCGTCCCCTACACTCCACCAAAACCGCCCTACTTAAAATCACTAACGACCTGCTAACCGCCAAAGCTATTGGCCACTACTCAGTCCTCTTACTCCTCGACCTCTCTGCAGCCTTCGACACCGTCAACCACCCCCTCCTCCTTACTAAACTGCACTCCTTTGGCATCAGGGACGCTGCTCTCTTCTGGCTCTCCTCCTACCTATCCCAATGCTCCTTCAGCATTACCAATAACGCTGCCACCTCCCCCTTTCTCCCCCTCTCTGTTGGAGTCCCCCAAGGCTCTGTCCTCGGACCCCTCCTCTTCTCCATCTACACCTCCTCCTTTGGCAAACTGATACACTCCCACGGCTTAAACTATCACCTCTATGCCGACGACACACAAATTTACCTCTCTACCCCTCACCTCACCCCCACTCTCTCCGCCCGAATCGCCCACCTCCTGAACGACATATCAGACTGGATATCGCTCCATTTCCTCAAGTTAAACCTGTCCAAAACCGAGCTCCTACTTTTCTCCCCAGCCCGCGCCCCCCCATCCTCTCCATCACGACTAGCAATGCCACCATCAATCCCACCCCACACGCCAAAGTCCTGGGTGTCACCCTGGACTCAAACCTTTCCTTCCAACCTCATGTCCAATCACTATCAAAGTCATGCAGGGTCCACCTCCGCAACATCTCCAAGATACGTCCGTTCCTAACCCCAGACACCACCAACCAACTCGTACACTCCCTCATTATCTCACGCCTGGACTACTGCAACTCCCTTCTCACTGACCTACCCAAACAAATGCTATCCCCACTCCAGTCTATCCTGAACTCAGCGGCTAGACTCACCCCCCTCTGCCAATCTCTTCATTGGCTCCCGATTGCCCAACGCATTAAATTCAAATTACTAACTCTGACATACAAAGCCATTCACAATGCTGCCCCAAACTACCTAACTGACCTGATACCCAAATACCACCCTACCCGTGCCCTTCGCTCCTCACAGGACCTCCTACTCTCCAGCTCCCTGGTCTCCTCCTCCCACGCCCGACTGCAGGACTTCTCCAGGACTTCCCCCATCCTCTGGAACTCCCTACCCCAATCCATCAGACTGTCACCTACCCTCCTCACCTTCAGGCGCACCCTGAAAACCCATCTCTTCAGGAAAGCCTACCCCACCCTCACCTAACAACCAATCTCCTCCACTCCTCCTACCACTCCATCCCCCACAGCCACTTCCTCCTGTACCACTATCCCCTCCCTCCTAGATTGTAAGCTCGAAAGAGCAGAGCCCTCGAACCCCTCGTGTATTGTATTGTACTGTATTGTCTCATGTTCTGTCCCCCTTGCTAATGTACAGCGCTGAGCACACCTTTCTGGCGCTATATAAATACTGTATAATAATAATAATAATAATCGTGTGGTAATTAGATCCAGGTGGGACATCCAGCCGTCCAGCAGCAAACTATGCCTATAGGATCAGGAAGTAGAGTCCAGGATGTGCCTGTGCATCAAAAATTAAGCTTGGAGAGCAGAGTCAGATGTAGCAGGTGAAGGGGGCGGTAATGCATTTCGGAGCATGCTCAATAGGCTCCTTCTTCAGACCTGGATGTCCCTCCTGGATCTAATTACCACGTAATGAGTCTTTTTAACCATTTATCTTGTAAGTGCAAATGTTCCATTGTTTACTAAATAAATTGTCAATACTGCACTTACAGTAGAGGCGCCTTCCTCTCTTTTTCTTGTTACTGCATTAGAGCCTTGCTTCCACTCTAAGAAGAGCTGCCTCAGTGTTACTGCTCCCATCCATCCATCCATCCATCCATCCCTGATATCCATCTGGCACCTTTATCTTACAGCTACAGGGGTTGGGCTCCAACAAGCGCGCCCTATATAATATACATTTTCTGTAACAACGTCAAATGTGCGTGAGGGCTAAGCCCTGAAAATCTAATCTTAAGCTCTTCACGCCGGCCGCACGCAAATGTGAGGCCTCCTGGCGTCTGGGCCTAGACGCCGAGCGGCCGCACATTTTGCGCTCTATTAAAAAAAGACATAAGTGCCGAGAGCGCGTGCCCTGCGTGTTCCCAGCACACATGTTCGGTACTCATGGAAAGGTCCCGATCGAAAGAGGAGATCAGGACCTTTCCCGATTATGTGACCGCCGTGACGGCGCATCACGGCGGTCACATGACCCTAAACCCCACCCCACCTCCCAGCTTCTGAAACCCTTAAAGGGCCGGAAGGTGCCGGCGTGAAAGGGTTAAAGTGGCATTCCAGTAAAAAAACTGAGCTAAGCCTAAGTCTATTCCCACCCCCATTCTAAGACTATTCTATCTCCCTTGTAAAAAGAAAGATGCCTATACTTACCTATTCCAGAGCCAGCTTCAGTGTAGAGGAGGGGTAGCCGACAACAGATTCCCCATTGTAAGCCTACGGGTGATTTCATCACCTAGGCTTTGTAGCCGTTGTCGTTGCCTCTCCTCTACACTGAAGCCAGTGCTGAGAGCCGGTCATGTGACCAGGCTGGAGCGGCTTCTGAGTAGGTAAGTATAGACATCTTTGACTTACAGGGTAAAAAAATAGTGTTAGAATGGGGGCGGGAGTAGATTAAGTTAGTTTAGTTAGGTTTTGACAGGAATTCCACTTTAACCTAAATTGTAAGACTAACTAACCCTCTAATCCCATGCCTCTAGTTTTAATGTCTGAGGTGGTGTTGGTCCGGGGTGGTGTTGGTGAGGCGCTGGATTCAATTCTTTAAAAACCATCAAACTGAGTCTTTAATTGAACCTAGTGGCTTGGATTCTCCACTAAGCAAGGAACCCTCTAGGAGGTGTAGAGGGCTTCCAAAACTGAAAAATCTATACATAGAAAAGCCAAAAAGAGAGCCAAATGATTGCTGCAAGGACTCAAAGTTATTTTATTGGTGACAAAAGTGACAATAGGAAAACAAAGGCAGTCAAAGTGTTTGGGTGGCCAAAAATCTTCCCTTTCTATCAAGACCCAAATAATGTGGCAAAAGTGTCCATAGGATTCAAAAGAAATGTTCCAGGATACACACTCACTGGTCATTTTATTAAATACACCTGTTCAATTGTTCGGTAACAGAAATGGATAATCACATGACAGCAACTCAATGCATTTAGGCATCTAGATGTGGTGTGTACGACTTGTTGAAGTTCTAGCCAAGCATCACAATGGGGAAGAAAGAGGATTTAAGTGACTTTGAACGTGGCATGGTTGTTGGTTCCAGATGGGCTGGTCTGAGTATTTCAAAAACTGCTGATCTACTGGGATTTTCACGTACAACCATCTCTAGGGTTTATAGAGAATGATTTGAAAAAGAAAAAATATCCAAGGAGAGGCAGTTGTGTGGAGGGAAAATGCCTTGTTGATGTCAGAGGTTGGAGAATGGGCAGACTGGTTGCTGCAACATTCAGATGGTAGGGTCAGATTTAGGCGTAAACAACACGAAAGCATGGATCCATCCTGCCTTGTATCAACAGCTCAGGCTGGTGGTGGTGGTGGTGTCACGGTGTGGTGGATCCATCCTGCCTTGTATCAACAGCTCAGGCTGGTGGTGGTGGTGGTGTCACGGTGTGGTGGATCCATCCTCCCTTGTATCAATGGTTCAGGCTGGTGGTGGTGGTGTAATGGTGTGGTGGATCCATCCTCCCTTGTATCAATGGTTCAGGCTGGTGGTGGTGGTGTAATGGTGTGGGGGATATTTTCTTGGTACTAGCAAGGTGTACCTAATAAAGTGACTGGTGAGTGTAAATCTCTAAAATATTAATAATGAGATACTATTCATATGTAAGTGATTGTACCTGCATTGGCAGACAGTGATGCAGGTGCAAATGATCGTCTCCAGAGTTCAAGAGATTTGTACTCCTGAGATAATTTTTGGCTTTTTTGGCTTATCTAGCTTTAACGTAACCTTCAACCTAAGACATTAACCCTAACACTCTGACCAAAACATATTTACCTTTGGTTAGATAAAGCGGGGCATGGTAAAAAAAAACCCGTCAGTTGTTGTTTTTCTTGGTGCCTGCCTCTCATTGGGGAGATTTCTCTTCGAGTGTTAAACCCTTAAAACATTCTATATATTTTTGCCTCACTCAATTGCTTAGACATATGATCAGTCATTTTCCTCCCAAATCCCAAATGTTGCAGA
The DNA here is from genome assembly GCF_062004578.1 of Staurois parvus. Lineage (NCBI taxonomy): Eukaryota > Metazoa > Chordata > Amphibia > Anura > Ranidae > Staurois > Staurois parvus. Next base: position 1,264,135 of record NW_028317891.1, read on the forward strand.
AGATCTACTTAAAAATGATGCCCACTACACTTCCTCCTATGGGGTGGCTATGTGGGGTGCCTTGTGGGATCTCTCTGGAACCCAAGTGTAGCCTGACGTACATGCCCGCTCCCAATTGGAACTACAGCCATGCAAGAAGCCACACAGAGGCTGCAGAGAAATAAGGAGGACATTCTGTCCACCAGCTCTAGATTGACAGCTGTGGGGATCGGAGGGAGAAGGAACCAACAGTAAGCCTATGCAAACAGAGCAGGCATACACTGTGCACAAAGCATCTTGGGAAATGTAGTCTCTATGTCAGAGGGTGCATTGAGATGTTAATTGTGTGTCATCCCTGCCAAGAAGTTTGAAGAAACACAGGGCAGGAGATAGCAGATGCTCTGTATTTCTATACGGAAAAAAATTAGCAAGAGAAATTGAGAAAAAGAGGCACAGTGCTTTTTCAAAGTGCATCTAGGGTCGTCAGTTCAAATCCCAACCATGACACTACCTTCCTGGAGTTTGCAAGCTCTCCCTGTGCCTATGTGGGTTTCCTCCAGGTACTCCGGTTTCCCCTCTTCACGTCAGTTTAAATCCCAACCATGACACTACCTGCCTGGAGTTTGCATGCTTTCCCTGTGCCTATGTAGGTTTCCTCCAGGTACTCCGGTTTCCCCTCTTCACGTCGGTTCAAATCCCAACCATGACACTATCTTCCTGAAGTTTGCAAGCTCTCCCTGTGCCTACGTAGGTTTCCTCCAGGTACTCTGGTTTCCCCTCTTCATGTCGGTTCAAATCCCAACCATGACACTACCTGCCTGGAGTTTGCATGCTCTCTCTGTGCCTATGTGGGTTTCCTCCAGGTACTCCGGTTTACCCTCTTCACGTCGGTTCAAATCCCAACCATGACACTACCTGCCTGGAGTTTGCACGCTCTCCCTGTGCCTACATAGGTTTCCTCCAGGTACTCCGGTTTCCCCTCTTCACGTCGGTTCAAATCCCAACCATGACACTACCTGCCTGGAGTTTGCATGCTCTCTCTGTGCCTATGTGGGTTTCCTCCAGGTACTCCGGTTTACCCTCTTCACGTCGGTTCAAATCCCAACCATGACACTACCTGCCTGGAGTTTGCATGCTCTCCCTGTGCCTACGTGGGTTTCCTCCAGGTACTCCGGTTTCCCCTCTTCACGTCGGTTCAAATCCCAACCATGACACTACCTGCCTGGAGTTTGCAAGCTCTCCCTGTGCATACGTAGGTTTCCTCCAGATACTCCGGTTTCCCCTCTTCACGTCGGTTCAAATCCCAACCATGACACTACCTGCCTGGAGTTTGCATGCTCTCCCTGTGCCTACGTGGGTTTCCTCCAGGTACTCCGGTTTCCCCTCTTCACGTTGGTTCAAATCCCAACCATGACACTACCTGCCTGGAGTTTGCATGCTCTCCCTATGCCTACGTGGGTTTCCTCCAGGTACTCTGGTTTCCCCTCTTCACGTTGGTTCAAATCCCAACCATGACACTACCTGCCTGGAGTTTGCATGCTCTCCCTGTGCCTACGTGGGTTTCCCCCAGATACTCCGGTGTCCCCACTCCACCCTCAAAAACATGCTGGTAGGATAATTCATTGTATAAATGTGAGTTAGGGACCTTAGACTGTACGCCCCTTGAGGGTTAGGGACCTTAGATTGTACGTCCCTTGAGGGTTAGGGACCTTAGATTGTACACCCCTTGAGGGTTAGGGACCTTAGATTGTATGCCCCTTGAGGGTTAGGGACCTTAGATTGTACATCCCTTGAGGGTTAGGGATCTTAGATTGTACGCCCCTTGAGGGTTAGGTACCTTAGATTGTAGGCCCCTTGAGGGTTAGGGACCTTAGATTGTACACCCCTTGAGGGTTAGGGACCTTAGATTGTACACCCCTTGAGGGTTAGGGACCTTAGATTGTACACCCCTTGAGGGTTAGGGACCTTAGATTGTACACTCCCTTGAGGGTTAGGGACCTTAGATTGCACGCCCCTTGAGGGTTAGGGACCTTAGATTGTACACTCCCTTGAGGGTTAGGGACCTTAGATTGTACACCCCTTGAGGGTTAGGGACCTTAGATTGCACGCCCCTTGAGGGTTAGGGACCTTATATTGTACGCCCCTTGAGGGTTAGGGATCTTAGATTGCACGCCCCTTGAGGGTTAGGGACCTTAGATTGTACGCCCCTTGAGGGTTAGGGACCTTAGATTGTACGCCCCTTGAGGGTTAGGGACCTTAGATTGTACGCCCCTTGAGTAAATACATAAATAGAGGAAGTTTTACTTTTAGGATAAAGGTTGATACTACTTTCATTTCTTGTGCCCGGGGACACAACAGGAAGTGGATGAAGATTGTAGAAAGTCTCTCTTTGTTATCGGGAGAATGGGCGTCCCCATTGGAAGATTGCCCTTCACATCTTATTTGGGTGATAATTGGAAAATTGTAGATTTCACATCACTCTCTGCTCTGGCGACAATGAGGGTAGAGGCACACTCTAATAAAAAAAATTCCCCTTTTGGTGCCTTTAAATGAATTCTACAATCCTGTGGGTACCTTAGGCGGGCACAATAATAGTACAGACAAATCTTTCTGCCGTTCTCTACTTTTTCTCATCTCACCATCCTAAGTGCAGTTTTTTGTCCTCATGAGGGCTGTTTTCTTTGAGTTGATGCTCATTTGGAGGGATCAGATGGGAACTGACTTTGGAGCAGCTGGCTTCTAGTTTTATGAGCGGTTATCGTTTGTATCATGTGATACGACAATCAGTACAATAGAAGTGGAACTTTCAGCCGTAATCGTTGCCATGTATCACACATGCTGCATCCATATAACAAAAAATGAACAAATGTTTTATAGTTTTTGGAGATATGATCAGATTAACATGGATTTACTCCTGCACTGTAAGGCAAACAAAGGTAGATGAAAACCCAATCAGTAAAATTATTTGGAAACTCGGGCACTGCCCGAGGGCCCGGGGTCAGTAGGGGGCCCCATGAGATGCCCCTGGTACCTTTTTCATAGGCTTTTTGGGCAAGGACACAGGGGCACCATGATCCCCTATTGCCCGGGGGCCCCATGAGTTGTCAGTCCGCCCTTGCTCATGCTGTTGGTTGGGGTTTTATTATCTATTATGAAACAGGAATAATTGAAAAATCGCCCCAAGGTGGGACAGAACAGACCCAAGAACAGCGGAAAAAAGATATGGCTATTGGTTGCTAAGATGCTGGCAGCTGGATGCACAGCATCATTGGTTGCTAGGATGCAGACCCCTGGGCCACACAGCATCATTACTTATAATGGTGCTGACACTGTTAGCCTGGGGGCTGAACATGCATTTTGGTCTTAGCGTCGCCTAAGGCAGCCACCTCATTTCTCCTCATGGGTGGCATGGTCCTGTCTAGAGATATAAAAAGGTCTCTTTTATGCGCACTGACCCTTCAAGTGCATATGATGTCTGCTATGATCACATTACAATCTTTTTACAATCAAGATTTTTCCAAAATTATGTAACATGAGCATGTCCCCAATCCTTTTGCATCCAGTCAGGCAGGTCCTTGCAGTTCTTTGGTAGTTCCAAATTGAGCCATAGATGGTTCGAATCTCACCCGGATCCGCAGGGACCATCCGAGAGATCTATGGCCAGGCTGACTGTACCCAATTTAATCGTTGTATGACCTGGGTCAGGGGCGGACTGACAACTCATGGTGCCCCCGAGCAATAGTGGATCATGGGGCCCCTGTGTCCTTGCCCAAACTCAAAAAAGCCTATGAAAAAGGTACCAGGGACATCTCATGGGGCCCCCTACTGACCCCGGGCCCTCGGGCAGTGTCCGCGTTTCCAAATGGTCAGTCCACCCCTGACCTGGGTACAACCAGCCTGTGGGACCTTTCATGCAATTATTGCCAGCGGCTATAGCCACTAGCAATAATCACTGTGTTCTCCTGGCAGGGACGCCTCCCCCCCCCCCCCCCCGGGAGATCACAACAGCCTTGTGGGAGGGATTCCTCCATTAACACTGATTGTGTTAAAGGGGGAATCAAGTGATTTTCTTTCCTGCAACTTGTGGTTGCAGAAAAGAAAATCGCATCCTCTATGGTTCGTTCACACGGGGAAGTAAAATTAGGTGGTTGAAGCAAGGTTTTACCACCACCCGACTGCCCACCTAAAGAAAAGCATGTAGTTACTCGGGGCTGTACACTTGAGGTGGCGAATTTTAAAGAGCATGTCGCATTCGGTGGGCGGTACTGCTGACGTACACAACCCATTTAAATGTAGAGGGTGGTGCCACAACTGCCCCGTAGTGTGCCATTTACAGGGTTCGAACGGGTAACTGTCAAACTGCCTGTCAAACGGCTCCTACAAGCTTTTCAGGGGCTGCTGCCAGTAGGAATGAGCTCTGAAGGAGATCGTACAATCAGATTGCAATGTTTGTTCTGAGTTTAAGAAGTACGTTGAACAAACAACGCTGAAGGCAGTCGGGAGTTAAAGGCGATAACAGAAAGTTCATAAATCTGTTTATTCTTCTGGCCTGGAAGTCCAGCCAAGTGTTTTGGTTGGTGCTTTGCATATTTCTCCCGCCTGATGGTAAAACGTGGTAGTTGGGGAGGGTAACAATGAGCGCAGTGTCTGAGGAAGCGGCGCAGGTTTTGATCCTTTCTATGCTGCAACAAAAGGACTGTAACAATGCCAATAATTCCATTGTGCAAATACAGCCGCGTCCCGAACGCTCAATGTAAAGCTGTGTGAGGCAGGACAGTCGCCAAGGTGAAACGGAGGACTTAGGGTATCCACTTACTGTCAGGTGCAACGTACAAAGTGCTGCGTTCCAAATGACGGCACATTTCTTCATCATATGGAGAGGGATATGTGGAAAGGCTGCAACAAGCTGCAAAATCAAAGTCTATACCAGGGGCGGACTGACCACTCCAGCACTCGGGCACTGCCCGTGGGCCCGGGGTCAGTAGGGGGCCCCATGAAATGTCCCTGGTACCTTTTTATAGGCTTTTTTGGGTGTGCTTTGAGTGTGTCCACAAGCTGTGAGCCATATGATGTATTAACCTCCAGACTTTCTAAACAAAGGGCCAGTTAACTGTCCTTCAGGCTTTAGGGGGGCCAGGCTGTGGCCACTGGGAGTAGAAAATGCCAGAACATCAGCAGGAGTAAACCATGCTTTATCATTGGTTTTAGTGCGAGGAAGAGTATACCATTGTTGGTGTCAGTGTGGGAGGATTGGTGCCCCATCATTGGTGTCAGTGGAAGGAATAGTGCCTCATCATTGGGAAGAATAATGCCCCACTGTTGGTGACAGTAGGAGGAATGGTGTCCTGAGGGCCTGATAAAGAAAAGCAAAGGGTCACATCCAGGGGCGGACTGACCATTTGGAAACTCTGGCACTTCCTGAGGGCCCGGGGTCAGTAGGGGGCCCCATGAGATGCCCCTGGTACCTTTTTCGTAGGCTTTTTTGAGTTTGGGCAAGGACACAGGGGCCCCATGATCCCCTATTGCCCAGGGGCCCATGAGTTGTCAGTCCACCCCTGGTCTATACTGATTGGGGAGATATCGGATTCATCAATGCAGGCTAATTATATTCTATGCATCTCTATGTCCATGTGCTGATCTTATTATTTCTGAGTGGATCATAAAATCAAAAGGGTCAGTCCGCCTAAACCCCTTGCCATCCTGAGGATTCCCCCCCCCCCTTCATGACCAGGCCATTTTTTGCGTTACGTCACTGCGTTATTTTAACTGACAGTTGCGCCGTCATGCAACGCTGCACCCAAATTAAATTTACATCCTTTTTTCCCCACGAATTGAGCTTTCTTTCTTTGGCATTTGATCGCCTGTGCGTTTTTTTTTTTACGCTATATATAAAAAAAAGGCCGACAATTTTGAGAAAACAAAAAATATTTTTAACTTTTTGCGATTAACCTCCCTAGCGGTCTGATTATGTCAGTATTTCTGTGCTCAAAGCGGTACATTTTCTTGCATGGAAATATGTATTTTTTTTATTGTAGGCTGTAATTTTTAGGAATAACTCCCTGAAATCTGTCCGGACAAGAGTCTAGTAAACATCCCGGGTAGGATAAAATTTGAAACACGAAATCATAAATTATAATTTAATAAATAATCATAAAAAATAATAATATAATAATAATAAATTTAATTCAATAATATTATCAAACCAAAAACACTGAAATGTGAAATAGAGCGCCAAGTTCACATATCGCTGAGCAAAGTCGCAGAATCGTTTTCAGTGTCTGATGAGGAATTTCCCCCACCAATCATTATCACTCAATTCTGCAAGTGGTTCTGATTTACTATCGCTGTTCTCTAGCCGGTCTAAAACCACGTCTGACCTAAAGGGACGCTTTTTGGACGCCATGGACGTTTCTCAGTTTCCAGGCAGAAAGAACAGTAAAATGCAGGCAGGGCGCCGGACAAAGCACTCGGGACAAAATGTATGTGAAATGGTTTGATACAGGAATGGAATACTATGTGATTTTAGTGTATTTAGTGAATGTCACTTTTTGTCATTTTCAAATTTCCCGCCAGTTCCGTCCCCCGTACGTCCCGACGTCGCAGGGAAGGGAACCCAGATGACAGATGTCGGCATCGGCCGGAGGAGATGGCCGGGGACACTGCAGGGGGGACATCGCGGGAGCGCAGGACAAGGTAAGTGAAGAAGAGATCCCGGAGCAACGCTGCAGTGTATTCCCGAGTGTAGCTCGGGGTTACTGCTTGTGGTGCTGAAACTTTATACCGAGCTACACTCGGGAATACCACCAGGGGGGTTAAACATGTCCAGTAAAAAAAAAATAAATACATTTCGTCATAAATTTACACCAAAATGTATTCTTCTACATGTCTTTGCTGAAAAAAAATCCCAATACATGTAAATTAATTGGTTTACATGAAAGTTATAGCATCTACAAATGGGTATATATACTATATACTGGGATTTTTTTTTTAAATGTAATTTTTATTAGTAATGGCGGCAATTAGCGACTTATAGCGGGACTGCGGAGGACATTCTGACACTGGGGGGAACTGACTTCCCCAGTGACACCAATACAGGGATCAGTGCTAAAAAAAAACATTGACACTGGGCAGGAAGGGGTTAACATGAGGGGCGATCAAAGGGTTAACTGTGTGCAGGGAGTGTTTTACTAGGGGGCAGTGTCAGTGTGCTTCACTGTAATCTCACTATTCTGGATGACTGTGCTGTGCACAGCCATTCAGAGCAGTGTGCCCAACAAAACAGTCCTCCTCCCCATCGGAGATCTTCGGAAATCACCGGGCGCCAGCGAGTAATTTCCGTTTGGGACCCGGTGATTGACAGCCGCGTGCCCCCTACCCAGAAATGCAAAATTACGTATATATACATGATTTTGTGCACCCGTGCCGCCCTGTAGATGTATTTCTGCTATAGGGTGGACGGGAAGCGGTTAAAGAGGAGCTCCACGCAAAAGGGGAACTTCTGCTTTAAGGCCCTGCCCCCCCTGCTCCCCGTTAACAATTAGCACCTTTGGGGAGCCGGTACCGGACTTTGACAGGTACAAGCTCCCACTTCTGCTGCGAATTCCTAGGCGCTCTGAAGCAAAGTTGTCCTATCTCCTTTCCTTCTGGGTAGTCTCCTGGGACATGTGACTGATCCAAGAAGACTACGGGACCATTCACAAGACAAGATGCTACTAGTGCATGTGCAGTGGGCACCCGGCTATCAAGTTGCCACACCCGAGTGCCCAGACTTAAGATGCCGACGCCGGGGAGAGAGGACGGCTGGTGAAACTGGCTGTGTGGAGGACACTGCTGGATTTAGGGACAGATGAGTGTCTGTTTTTTAAACAGTCAGCAGCTACAGTTTACCCATAACAACTTGATAAAAATATAATGTTCTCTAGCAAAGGACATACATTCCACAATAATAATAATCCTACTAAGATTAGTGTGTGCTGTAAATTTCCTTCAGCATTGCTCCTGTGTCTTCATGCTGGACTCGGCCATTTTGCTGAAGCCCAGGACCCCTGAGCAGCAGTAAATCTTTAGGCTGTCAGAAGACCAGTCTCTAAAGCCTCTAATCCCTGTAGATCAGCAGTTTTTGAAATACTCAGCCCATCTGGCCCCAACAACCAGGCCACGTTCAAAGTCACTTAAATCCCCTTTTTGATGCTCAGTTTGTTTAATATTCTAATTGTCTGATACAACTGTAGTATTAAAAAAATAACATAACCAAAGCATTCAACAGTGAAGGTATATACATTATATACGCTCACAGCCACGTTATTAGGTGAAAATCCCAGTAGATCAGCCGTTTTTTAAATACTCAGACCAGCCCAGCGGTTCTCAACCTTCCTAATGCCGTGACCCTTTAATACAGTTCCTCATGTTGTGGTGACCCCCAACCATAAAATTATTTACCCAGTAATTATAATTCATGAGTGTCGTTTTACCTCCAATACTGCTGCTTTCAACACAGTAGCTGCTTTCAACACAGTAGCTGCTTTTAACAGAGTAGCTGCTTTCAACACAGTAGCTGCTCTTTACACATCGGAAATATGTGTTTTCTGATGGTCTTAGGGGATCCCTGTGAAAGGGTCGTTTGACCCCCAAAGGGGTCGCGACCCACAGGTTGAGAACCACTGGACTAGCCCATCTGGCACCAACAACCAGGCCACGTTCAAAGTCACTTAAATCCCCTTTCTGATGCTCAGTTTGTTTAATATTCTAATTGTCGGATACAACTGTAGTATTAAAAAAATGACATAACCAAAGCATTCAACAGTGTAGGTACATACATTATATACACTCACTAGCCACGTTATTAAGTGAAAATCCAAGTAAATCAGCAGTTTTTGAAATACTCAGACTAGCCCATCTGGCACCAACAACCAGGCCACGTTCATAGTCACTTATATCCCCTTTCTTCCCCATTCTGATGCTCGGTTTGAACATCAGTCGTCTTCACCACGTCTACATGCCTAAATGCATTGAGTTTCTGCCATGTGATTGGCTGATTAGCAAATTGTGTTACCAAACAATTGAATCGGTGTACCTAATAGGTGGTTGATGAGTGTAAACATAAAGCTACAGCTCTTGCTAAAAGCCACAGCAAGCCATCCCTACATCCAGGGGCGGACTGACAACTCATGGGTCCCCCGGGCAATAGGGGATCATGGGGCCCCTGTGTCCTTGCCCAAACTCAAAAAAGCCTATGAAAAAGGTACCAGGGGCATCTCATGGGGCCCCCTACCGACCCCGGGCCCTCGGGCAGTGCCTGAGTTTCCAAATGGGCAGTCCGCCCCTGCCTACATCTGTATGTCAAGAATAGGGGATATTAGTACATAGGCCACTTCTACATGGAGCTTGGCAAAGCTTGTAAGACAGATAGGACTGTGGTGTATTTTTCAGGCACAGAGTGTTGAGAGGATCCTGGCCACAGAACGATGGGACTTGTGCTAGTCTAACCACAACAAGAGCATCTCACCATTCAAATTGCCTTTTGTCATCATTTCCACCACAGGGATTTCACCTCTCACAATCAGATTTTGCCGCTTCCACAGAGGCGCGTTTATGAGAACATCAATGGGGTTGGAAGTCTCGCAGTGGCGCAAAGTCCTGCTGAGTCCAGGTCAGCTCCAGTTATACAACACATACAAATATCCGCTTAAAGGGAACGTATTGTAGTTTTTCAGTTTCCTTCTGTTCCTTCTATCTTTATTATGGTCAGGACCAGGGGCGGACTGACAACTTATGGGGCCCCCGGGCAATAGGGGATCATGGGGCCCCTGTGTCTTTGCCCAAACTCAAAAAAGCCTATGAAAAAGGTACCAGGGGTATCTCATGGGGCCCTCTACTGACCCCGGGCCCTCGGGCAGTGCCCGAGTTTCCAAATGGTCAGTCCGCCCCTGGTCAGGACTTAAAAAACACGTTTAAAAAAAATGATTGCATGTGAATAGTTTGTATTTTCATATGCAGTCAACAGGTGGAGCTCTAGATTCCTTGTTTTCTTTAAAAAAAAAAAGTTAACAAGGTTCAGTAGCTCATATGATTAAATATTAGTTAAAACCCAAAAGGAAATCCAGAAGATTTATTATATAGCTTAACCTCCCTAGCGGTCTGATTATGTCCATATTTCTGTGCTCAAAGCGGTACATTTTTTTGCATGGTAATATGTATTTTTTTTTATTGTAGGCCTGTAATTTTTAGGAATAACTCACTGAAATCTGTCCGAACAAGAGTCTAGTAAACATCCCGGGGATGATAAAATTTGAAACACAAAATCATAAATTATAATTTAATAAATAATCATAAATAATAATAATAATATAATAATAATACATTTAATTCAATAATATAATCAAACCAAAAACACTGAAATGTGAAATAGAGCGCCAAGTTCGCACATCGCTGAGCTCAGCCGCAGAATCGTTTTCAGTGTCTGATGAGGAATTTCCCCCACCAATCATTATCACTCAATTCTGCAAGTGGTTCTGATTTACTATCGCTGTTCTCTAGCCGCTCTAAAACCGCGTCTGACCTAAAGGGACGCTTTTTGGACGCCATGGACGTTTCTCAGTTTCCAGGCAGAAAGAACAGTAAAAATGCAGGCAGGGCGCCGGACAAAGCACTCGGGACAAAATGTATGTGAAATGGTTTGATACAGGAATGTTATACGATGTGATTTTAGTGGATTTAGTGAATGTCACTTTTTGACATTTTTAAATTTTTGAGTTCTGTCCCCCGTACGTCCCGACGTCGCAGGGAACGAAACCCAGAAGACAGATGCCGGCATCGGCCGGAGGACATTGCCGGGGACACTGCAGGGGAGACATCGCGGGAGCGCAGGACAAGGTAAGTGCAGAAGAGATCCCGGAGCAGCACTGCAGTGTATTCTTGTAAGCTTGTAAAATAATGCAAAAAAAAGAAAGAAACTCATATCCTGAATACTATTACAGGACCAGGGGCGGACTGACCATTTGGAAACTCAGGCACTGCCCGAGGGCCCGGGGTCAGTAGGGGGCCCCATGAGATGCCCCTGGTACCTTTTTCATAGGCTTTTTTGAGTTTGGGCAAGGACACAAGGGCCCCATGATCCCCTATTGCCCGGGGGCCCCATGAGTTGTCAGTCCGGCCCGGGATGCACTTAGCCGAAAACCGAAACTGAGCTGGACCGTTTTGTTTTTAAAATATATTTTTTATATATAACTGTATTATATTCAACATTTTAATTAATATCATGAATTTAAATGACTGTGAATTTTAAAAATACGATCCAGCAACATAAAGTAACTTATATTGACATTACGAAAATTGGACAGAAAATTAAAATAAAATATATATCAAATTAAAAAACTTAAATAGAGCATTGAAGTCCATAGGGGACATTTTTGCATTGAAGTCAATGGGACGTGAATTTGCATTGAAGTCAATGGAGCATGGTTTTACACTTTAAAAATACAATCCAGCAACATAAAGTAACTGTTATTGACAGTACAAAAATCGGACAGAAAATTAAAATAAATATCAAATTAAAAAACTTAAATACAGCATTGACATCCACAGGGGATGTTTTTGCATCAAAATCAATGGGACGTGAATTTGCATTGAAGTCATTGGGGTGCAATTTTGCATTGAAATCAATGGGGCGCAATTTTGCATTGAAGTCAAGAGGAGACATTTTACAATAAAGTCAGTGGGCCTCAATTTTGCACTTAATTCAACGGGACACGATTTTGCATTGAAATCAATGCAGCATGGTTTTACATTTTAAAATTACAATCCAGTAACATAAAGTAACTTTTATTGACAGTACAAAAATTGGACAGAAAATAAAGTATTTAACAAGTTAAAAAGCTTAAATAGAGCATTGAAGTCAATAGGAGGTGTTTTTTGCATCAAAGTCAATGGGACGCAAATTTGCATTGAAGTCAATAGGGCACAATTTTGCACTGACGTCAATGAGGTGCAATTTTGCACTGAAGTCAAGAGGGGGCATTTTGCATTGAAGTCAATGGGGCACAATTTTGCATTGAAGTCAGTGGGATGTGATTTTACATCTCCTAGATTGTAAGCTCCGAGGAGCAGGGCCCTCCTATCCCTCTTGTATTGAACTGTATTGTTGATGTATTGTCTCCCATTATAGTGGACTGACAACTCATGTGGCCCCCGGGCAATAGGGGATCATGGGGCCCATGTGTCCTTGCCCAAACTCAAAAAAGCCTATGAAAAAGGTACCAGGGGCATCTCATGAGGTCCCCTACTGACCCCAGGCCCTCAGGCAGTGCCCGAGTTTCCAAATGGTCAGTCCGCCCCTGGCGCTGAGCAAACTGTTGGCGCTATATAAATCCTGAATAATAATAATAATAATTGAAGTCAATCGGGGGCATTTCCGCATTGGAGTCAATAGGACGCGATTTTGCATTGGAGTCAATGGGACGTGATTTTGCATTGGAGTCAATGGGACGTGATTTTACATTGAAGTGAATTGGACGTGATTTTGCTTTGAAGTCAAATACCATTATTGGCAGTTTTTTTTATCTATTGCCTTTTTGCATTCAGTATCGTTTTAAGTTTAAATGATTTTCTGTACTTTTATGTACTGTGAAATGTATATAAACAAAAAGTTGGGGAATAAAACAAAATACTCAGTGAGCGCTTAGTGGTAGTATAGCAGCTAAAAGCACGAAAAGGCAACCAGAATAAAACCTCATAAAATACTTCAAAAGAAAGTGCAGCGTTAAAACAAATACAGATAAATACTTTCAATCCATAAAACCAGCTGAACAAATAATCGTGAATAAAATGATCCCAGTATGCTAAAATAAATGTATAAAAATGGTGACAGTCTGTGATAAGTGATGGATACATGAGATGTTGGTGACTTCATGTTCCAGGTGGCAAAGTGATAAAATAGTTAAAATATGCACTCACCAGATGCGTATCTTTATATATGCATATAATCAATAACCAGAGGTCCCCCTCATGGGATGGGATGGATGTATGCGGTTCAGCTCATCCATCCCATCCCATGAGGGGGACCTCTGGTTATTGATTATATGCGTATACAAAGATACGCAACTGGTGAGTGCGTATTTTAACTATTTTAGCACCTCGCCTCCTGGAACGTGAAGTCACCAACATCTCCTGTATCCATCACTTATCACAGACTGTCACCATTTGTATACATCTATTTTAGCATGCTGGGATCATTTTATTCACGATTATTTGTTCAGCTGGTTTTATGGATTAGAAAGTATTTATCTGTATTTGATTTAGCGCTGCACTTTCTTTTCAAGTATAAAGCTGGGGAACACAAGTCTTCAGTACAGACAGGTGCAACGTGATAAAATAGTTAAAATACGCACTCACCAGATGCGTATCTTTATATATGTCAAGGTCCTACCTTTTCCCTGAGGTTATGTTACTCCATGTGCTGGCGTCCATCTTGGATTCTGCTGTGCATGGTGGGAATCCTTTTATGCCTTCAGGTCTCTGAGGTCCATCCCCCAGAGGGGCGTGGCTGATGACATATAAGCCTGTGGCCCGCACATGCTCTTTGCACTTGTGCCTTGTGTCTTTGTGTCACTATTACTCTGTTCTGACTCTCGTGACTCTCCTGGTATCTGATTCGGCTTGTGACTTGACTATTCTTTGTATTCTCCTTTGATCTGACCCTCTGTTGCTGAACCCGGCTCGTGACCTGTGATTCTCGTCTGCTGTCCTGTACTGTTTTGTCCTGTTGTTGTTGACCCCGGCCTGTCTGACTACTCTTTTGTCTCTTCCACCAGCTACACGCCATTGGCGGCGGCCATTACCACAGCTGAGGTGTCTCGGGGGCCGCGACCTGGTTCCTGGCTGCGTCAAGTCCATCCCCACCATCAGGGGCCCTGGTGAAGGGCAGCCTGGGACTTAGATTCCGCGCCCTGAGGGACTTCGGTCTGTGGGTGGTGGTTGTCGTCAGCCAGTGCGTTACATTGTTAGGCCTGCCTGTCCGTTCCTCGGCTCCTGCCCTGACAATATATGCCTATAATCAATAACCAGAGGTCCCCCTCATGGGATGCGATGGATGTATGCGGTTCAGCTCATCCATCCCATCCCATGAGGGGGACCTCTGGTTATTGATTATATGCGTAGATAAAGATACCATCTGGTGAGTGCGTATTTTAACTATTTTATCACCTCGCCACCTGGAACATGAAGTCACCAACATCTCCTGTATCCATCACTTATCACAGACTGTCACGCATCTGGTGAGTGCGTATTTTAACTATTTTATCACCTCGCTATCTGGAACATGAAGTCACCAACATCTCCTGTAACCATCACTTATCACAGACTGTCACCATTTTTATACATTTAAGCATACTGGGATCATTTTATTCACGATTATTTGTTCAGCTGGTTTTATGGATAGAATGTATTTATCTGTATTTGTTTTAGCGCTGCACTTTCTTTTGAAGTATAAAGTTGGGGAACACAAGTCTTCAGTACAGACAGGTGCAAAGTGATAAAATAGTCACCAACATCTCCTGTATCCATCACTTATCACAGACTGTCACGCATCTGATGAGTGCGTATTTTAACTATTTTATCACCTCGCCACCTGGAACGTGAAGTCACCAACATCTCCTGTAAGCATCACTTATCACAGACTGTCATCATTTTTATACATTTAAGCATACTGGGATCATTTTATTCACGAATATTTGTTCAGCTGGTTTTATGGATTAGAATGTATTTATCTGTATTTGTTTTAGCGCTGCACTTTCTTTTCAAGTATAAAGTTGGGGAACACAAGTCTTCAGTACAGACAGGTGCAAAGTGATAAAATAGTCACCAACATCTCCTGTATCCATCACTTATCACAGACTGTCACGCATCTGGTGAGTGCGTATTTTAACTATTTTATCACCTCGCCACCTGGAACGTGAAGTCACCAACATCTCCTGTAAGCATCACTTATCACAGACTGTCACCATTTTTATACATTTAAGCATACTGGGATCATTTTATTCACGATTATTTGTTCAGCTGGTTTTATGGATTAGAATGTATTTATCTGTATTTGTTTTAGCGCTGCACTTTCTTTTCAAGTATAAAGTTGGGGAACACAAGTCTTCAGTACAGACAGGTGCAAAGTGATAAAATAGTCACCAACATCTCCTGTATCCATCACTTATCACAGACTGTCACGCATCTGGTGAGTGCGTATTTTAACTATTTTATCACCTCGCCACCTGGAACGTGAAGTCACCAACATCTCCTGTAACCATCACTTATCACAGACTGCCACCATTTTTATACATTTATTTTAGAGTACTGGGATCATTTTATTCACGATTATTTGTTCAGCTGGTTTTATGGATTAGAATGTATTTATCTGTATTTGTTTTAGCGCTGCACTTTCTTTTGAAGTATAAAGTTGGGGAACACAAGTCTTCAGTACAGACAGGTGCACAAGTCCATATTCTCCTACAAAAAGTGTAATCAGACCAAATTATAAAAAAAAAAAAAGAAGCTAACCATTTCCTTGGAGAAAAGAATAAACACCTTTTATATCAATGTGCATATAGTATAAAATGCTGCATACATATATTAAAATAATCAGCTAAAATATTTTCTTTCTTTCTTATGCAAAAGACAGGAAAACAAAAGCAAAAGCTGAGCTGATTAGGCAACAACCTGCCAAGGAAGAAAGGAAAAAAATGCACACAGCAAAACAATTAGCCGAAATGCAAGGCAAAAGTCCGTTAATGTTATCCAGAATGACAGCACAGCCATTGTTTGGGCTGCCAAGGCGCTGCATGCTCGCTGGATCTCAAAAATGTCCTAAGAGAATAATAAACTAACCAGATTAGACTAAGAGTGATGCTTCGGTACCACTTCCATCGACGTTACAAAACTCGCACACTGTTCCGAGTTTTACAATGCGAGCGGGGAGCTGTAGTTTTCGGGAAAATGGCTGCTCCGTGTTGGCAGGAAAGAGAGTGCCAACAAACAGGGCCCTGCTTTATTATTTAACAGTTGGTACTGCTGGAGTCCTGGCACTGCAATAGAGCAATCTCTGTCTTAGTGCAAGTAAGCCTGATGTTAAGAGCTTATGAGCCAAATCATGTTTACCATAGTCTGTGAGAACCTAAACAGCCCCATCAGATGGACAAATTCCTAAGGTACAACATTCCTTGGCCAAATGAGCGAATGAAAAATTCAGAGAGGTGCAGAATTGCTTCGGCTGCCGCGCAATTAAACTTTGCAGATGGGGAATCGTTGTTACAAATCAAAGCTCCCCCCCCCCCCCATCCGATTAACAAACCAGTCTTCGCCGTGAAACCTTGACCCATAGTCTACCCCATAAAACTTGCCAAACGGCTCTTCCGGTATCACATAGCCAACTGGCCGGCTGGAAGAGCTCATCGAGCAAAAAAGGAAGCTCTGCCATCAAGCTCGGGGCGCCACCGGGGCATATGTGCGAAATTATAACCCTCCAGGCCGCTGAGCTGAGAAGCTGTTGCACGCTCCCACCAAAGCAGACGACCTTGTCAAAAAATGAGCTCTGACTACAAGTTCATCTCATTAGCGGGGGGGGGTTTGATCGCTTGTTCCTACGGAGCCGACTTGACACGCAGAAGCCAAATGGAGAGATTGTTGTGTTGGATGATTTTACGGCTTTTTTGGGGGGAACGTACGGCTCGTCTGATCATTTACAAAGGTACACAGGCCTTCCTTGAAAAATGATGCTTGGCAGCTATGGCTTGAGCCTTGGTGGGCTTTCTACTGCGTTGCTGTAAAAGGCGAGGAGAGAATAGAGAATATGGAGAGGCGATGGTCCACACCGTATTATTTATGCAAAATACACATGCAAGTTGTTAAATCGAGGAAAATTCAAACATGCTAATTCTGTAAGAGGTGAGAAGATGGTAAGATAATGCCTCCTCCATTTAATATTTAAAGTCGTGAAATGTGAGAGACACATTATTTTGTTTTGGGTCACACTGAAGCCATTCAAGATTTTTTTTTTTTTTTACTTTCACACCTGGTCTATTTAATTTGGTTATTGTGAACAATTATTCATTGTGCTCAACATGTTAAAGGTACACTCCAGTCAAGGTAGAAAATGAAGCCTTTAAGCCCAACTCCTGCATTTATTGGACCCATTTCCAAAAGCCCATTTTGTGGAGTCACAGATAGTCTTCCTCAACACGGTTACCTGCACTATTCTCCTATGAGTCTAGGCAGAGGCATAGATAGGGGGGGCAGAAGGGGTACATATGTACCCGGGCGCCAAAATGAGGTCACAAGATCACTGCAGCAGACATCTCATCTGATACGTCTGCCATCCACAGTGAGTTATGAGAGGAGAGAGGAGCCGGACGGGAGAGGAGGGCAGTGAGCCGTAGGGGATGAGGGGAGAGCCGAGCCGGGTGAGTAGTGCCATGGATGAAGGGGGGGAGGCAATGTGATCGGGACGGGGGGTGTCTACAGGGACCATATGAAGCGGGGGGGGGGGGGTGTCATGTGGTGTCTGTTCGTCCCCTGGCGCAAAATAGCCTCTGAGTCTACGGAAGCTTCACCACATGTCCTCGGGGAGCAGGTCCATAACATTCTGGACTCACAAGAAGCAAGCTCAATGATGGTGAGCACCAATCAACCTAAAATAGGACCCGTACTGAACCACAAGGTGGGCACAAGTGGGGCAGTTGAGTATAAAGCTGGGTACACACAGATCAAAATTCATCCGATTCCTGCAGAAGCAGCTGAAATTCGATCTGTGTGTAGCCCTCTCTGTTCAACTCAAACCGATCATTAGCCCATCTTCTGATGAATGGTCCAGCTGGAGAACCAGCATTCAATCAGCCACTTCAGCTAATGGATCAATGTATTCTGATGGGGGAAGTCCTTGCAATCAGAATATAATAGCAACATTTTCTTTACAATTTATTTTGGTATGCTGTTTTAGTATACAGTGGGGCACAAAAGTATTTAGTCAGCCTCCAATTGTGCAAGTTCTCCCACTTAAAGAGATGAGAGAGGCCTGTAATTGGCATCATAGATAGACCTCAACTATGAGAGACAAAATGAGAAAACAAATCCAGACAATCACATTGGCTGATTTGGAAAGAATTTATTTGCAAATTATTGTTAAAAATAAGCATTTGGTAAATATGAAAAGTTCATCTCAATACTTTGTTATATATCCTTTGTTGGCAATGACAGAGGTCAGACGTTTCCTGTAAGTCCTCACAAGGTTGGCACACACTGTTGCTGGTATGTTGGCCCATCCTCCATGCAGATCTCCTCTAGAGCAGTGATGTTTTGGGGCTGTCGCTGGGCAACACGGACTTTCAACTCCCTCCAAAGGTTTTCTATGGGGTTGAGATCTGGAGACTGGCTAGGCCACTCCAGGACCTTGAAATGCTTCTTACGAAGCCACTCCTTCGTTGCCCAGGTGGTATGGTTGGGATCATTGTCATGTTGGAAGACCCAGCCACGTTTCATCTGTAATGCCCTTGCTGATGGAAGGAGGTTTGCACTCAAAATTTCACGATACATAGCCCCATTCATTCTGTACATAGATCAGTCATCCTGGTCCCTTTGCGGAGAAACAGCCCCAAAGCATGATGGTGCCGCCCCCATGCTTCACAGTAGGTTTGGTGTTCTTTGGATGCAACTCAGCATTCTCTCTCCTCCAAACACGATGAGTTGTGTTTCTACTAAACAGTTCTATTTTGGTTTCATCTGACCATATGACATTCTCCCAATCCTCTTTTGGATCATCCAAATGCTCTCTAGCAAACTTCAGACGGGCCCAGACATGTACTGGCTTAAGCAGGGGGACACGTCTGGCACTGCAGGATCTGAGTCCCTGGCGGCGTAGTGTGTTACTGATGGTAGTCTTTGTTACGTTGGTCCCAGCTCTCTGCAGGTCATTCACTAGGTCCCCCGTGTGGTCCTGGGATTTTTGCTCACCGTTCTTGTGATCATTTTGACCCCATGGGGTGAGATCTTGCGTGGAGCCCCAGATGGAGGGAGATTATCAGTGGTCTTGTATGTCTTCCATTTTCTAATTATTGCTCCCATAGTTGATTTGTTCACACCAAGCTGCTTGCCTATTGCAGATTCAGTCTTCCCAGCCTGGTGCAGGTCTACAATTTTGTTTCTGGTGTCCTTCGACAGCTCTTTGGTCTTCACCATAGTGGAGTTTGGAGTGTGACTGTTTGAGGTTGTGGACAGGTGTCTTTTATACTGATAACAAGTTCAAACAGGTGCCATTGATACAGGTAATGAGTGCAGGACAGAGGAGCCTCTTAAAGAAGAAGGTACAGGTCTGTGAGAGCCAGAAATCTTGCTTGTTTGTAGGTGACCAAATACCTATTTTCCACCATAATTTGCAAATAAATTCTTTCCCAATCAGCCAATGTGATTGTCTGGATTTGTTTTCTCATTTTGTCTCTCATAGTTGAGGTCTACCTATGATACCAATTACAGGCCTCTCTCATCTTTTTAAGTGGGAGAACTTGCACAATTGGTGGCTGACTAAATACTTTTTTGCCCCACTGTACATGTGCCAGGATTTTATCCACTGAACTATGTCTGTATTGTATAGACTTGACCCCAGTTTTAAAACCTGCAAGTGGATTCTCTTCAGCAGGTGGCTCCTCTAATGGTTGGTGATGCAGAACGACTTCAAGAGCTTTTCCCCTTTCTCATGGCAATCGTTTTGCTCACAAATCTTAATAAAAATATTGGAATGTGTCAGATTTGGCTTTTTGTTTCTTCACCTTTTTGGTGTCATACCAATACAAACAAAAGAAATAAAGGAGAGAATGCTGAAACATTTGTAATTGCAACAATTTCCTGGGTAAAGTGGTGCATTATCTAACAGAAATGCAGGGGGGGGGGCAATATCTTTGGCCATGACTGTAGCTTCGTCCGTCTATTTATTGTCATTGAATACACCCAGACAAGGATGGACCGTTACATATGACGACATATAAACCTGCCTGGGGCAGTCCGGTGTCTTATACACAGGTATGTCCCTTGCACGCAGCGTCATGAAGGAAACGTACAACGCTGTGTACATGGAAAGCGCGGCAGGCAATTTCAACCTCTGAAAAGAAAACAAGTAAAAGATACAATAACTGTTGTACGCACTAATGAATCATTGATGTGCACAGTTCTTACAGAAAAAAAAAAAAAAGTAATATTATACTCGGTTATACTCGGCTTATGTTTTAATTGATTTATTAATATTTTATCACAGGAATGTAATTTAAGCGTCTAGTGATTTAGCTCTCATAAACCTTTAGCATTTTGCAAATTCAAATTCAAATTTGAAGCCAGGGCGAGCAATTAACTTTTCTATCATCTTGTCAGGGGAGAAGGTTCGTGTTTAATTTGAGACAAAGTGACAGAAATATATACACTGTATGTAAGACTGCAATTTAATTTCTGAGTCAGTGCCATCCACCTTCATTACTGTGATAGCGGGGAGGGATGATCTGCAGAAATGGCCCCAGAGCTGCGCATTCTATACCAAATAAGGGGGGGGGAGGGGGTGCAACCAGTGGAATCAGAACCTCAAAAAAAGAATTACAATTACAGTGGAGGCATACAATAGCATAGCTGATGCAACCTATCTCTGGAGATAAAGTAGAACTGAAAGCAAAACTTTTTTTTTTTAATTTTGCATTTTTTTTTGGCCATCAATGTCCCATTGAGGAGATTTCCTTTCACTTCCTGTCCAGGGGCGGACTGACCATTTGGAAACTCGGGCACTGCCCGAGGGCCCAGGGTCAGTAGGGGGCCCCATGAGATTTCCCGGGTACTTTTTCATAGGCTTTTTTGAGTTTGGGAAAGGACACAGGGGCCCCATGATCCCCTATTGCCCGGGGGCCCCATGAGTTGCCAGTCCGCCCCTGTTCCTGTCCCAAAGACAAAACAGGAAGTGGGGGGATCCCTGGTTGTCACAAGGGTCAGCAAAATTACTTTTTCCATTGGAAGATTTTCCCTCTATTTCTGTTCCGGTGACCATTCAAAGTGTGGAATTTTCTTTCACTCTTTGTGATAATAGGATAAACAGGACAAACAGAGAGGGTGAATCCCCTTATAAAGGGACAAAGACAGCAATAAAAACCCGACAGTCGTTCTAATCCCTCTCCACTCCATCCAAAGCTACAAAAAAAATAAAAGTCCCCTTAACTACATGCCGCCCAGCCACTGTACATATACGGCGGCAGGGCGGCACTCGCAGGCAAAACCACGTTTTAAAATGTGTGTTTTGTAAACAAATAGGGAGCGCGCGCGAGGCGCGCCGCCGCCCTATCTGTCCCGCAGATCACCGCCGCAGATGTCAGTCACCGGGTCACAGCCGCTCCTTAGCGGCTATGTCCCAGCGATCGGCGGCAAACAGTGACAGACAGCACAGCTGCAGTAGCTGTGCTGTCTGTCACTTCCCTGTCAGCTCGAGGATGAGCTGATCGAGAAAGAACAGTTTCTCTTTGTCGATCAGCCTTGTCCCGCCCAGTACACACCCCGCCCCCTAATAAAACACTCCCCTCACTCCTATAACCCTTCCCTGCAAAATAAAGTTAACCCCTTCCTCCCCAGTGCCATTAGTACAGTGTCAGGTTTTTTTTGCACTGATCACTGTATTAGTGTTTTTGGGGATGTCAGTGACCCCAAGTCAGTACCCCCCAATGTCAGAATGTCCGCCGCAGTCCCGCCATAAGTCGCTGGTCGCTGCCATAAGTCCCTGGTCGCAGCCATAAGTCGCTGATCGTCGCCATTATTAGTATAAAAAAAACCCTAAAAATCCCAGTATCTTTCCCGCCATTTGTAAACGCTATAACTTTCACGTAAACCAATTAATTTACACGTATTGGGGTTTTTTGTTTTAGCAAAGACATGTCGCAGAATACATTTTGGCAGAAATTTATGACTAAATTTGATTTTTGCATTTTTTTTTTACTGGACATGTTTTATAGCAAAAAGTCCAAAATATTGTTTTTTTCCCTCAAAATTGTCAGCCTTTTTTTATAGCACAAAAAATAAAAACTGCACAGGCGATCAAAAACCACCGAAAGAAAGCTCAATTTGTGGGAAAAAAAGGATATAAATTTCATTTATGTACCGTATTGCATGACCGCGCAATTGTCCGTTAAACTAGCGCAGCGCTGTATAGCAGAAAAAAGGCGTAAATTGCAGTATCTATACCATAGTTTGTAGACGCTATAACTTCCACACAAAGCAATCAATATTCACTTATTGGGATTTTTTTTACCAAAAACATGGAGCAGAATACATTTTGGCCTAAATTTATAACCAACTTTGAGTTTACTATATATTTTCTATAGCTGAAGTAAAAAATATTGTTTTTCTTCAAAATTTTTGGCCTTTTTTTGTTTATAGCATGAAAAATAAAAAGCGCACAGGTGATAAAATACCACCAAAAGAAAGCTCTATTTGTGTGAAAAAAAGGACGTAAATTTCGTTTGGGTGCAGTATTGCATGACCGCGCAATTATCAGTTGAATTAGTGCAGCGCCGAGTAGCAAAAACAGGCGTGGTCATTAAGGGGGGTAAATCCTCTGGAGCTCAAGTGGTTAATATAGTTTTATACCTGTTGATCCTGCCAATAGATTTTATTTATTTGCTTCCTCCAATAAGGTGACAACATTAGTTATGCTGCAGTGAAATTGCAAGGAAGTGTTGTCACCCTGTGGACAGGGCAGTCTTAGATCACCGTGTAGTTTTAAGCGACAAACAAATTAAAGTGATTGTAAAGGATCGAATTTTATTTTTAAAAAGTAACAAACATGTCATACCTGATCTGTGTAATGGTTTTGCACAGAGCAGCCCCGATCCTCCTCTTCTTCTGAGGTCCCCCCAAGAACTCTTGGCTCCTCCCTCCTGCTGAATGCCCTCATTGCAAGCCGCTTCCTGTGGTGGCGCTCATGCGGGCTTACTCATAAATCCACCCCCCCACTTCCTCCTCACTGGCTGTGATTACAGAAGCAGGAGCCAATGGGGAGGTAGGGAGCCAAGCGAATCTATGCTCCCGTGCAAAGAGCTGGATCAGGCTCAGGTATGTATAATCAGGAGCTGGAAGGGGAGCAGCGTGCATATTAAAGTGTTACTAAACCCACAACAGTACAATCAGTCTGTATATGCAGTAAAGCATGCTTGTTATACTCACTGTGGGACCTAAGGGGTTAATCCTCTGCATTGTGTAAAAAGGCTGTTTGATCCTGTCTTCTATCATCCTCCCCTTCTTCCAGTATCCCCCCTTACTCTGCACATGCTCAGTTTGGGTGTATTGCTAGAGAGCATTTTCTTTTTCTTGGGAGAGTGCATGTGATCAGCACAGGGCCAATCAGCACTGTCCAGACAGAGGTCAGGGGTTCTGCATGCTCCTAGAGCAGACAGAAAACTCCTCCTACAAACTTTAACCAGTGCTCTGCCGAACACTAATAGACTGCTCTAACTGCTGATAAGAAAAGGTATTTAGCAGTTTATATTTACTAAAATAATTGCATTTCCATGTTCTGTACTGTGGGGGACCAGATATAGTGAATGCAGGGTCCAGGAAGACCAGCTATAGTGAATGCAGGGTCCAGGAAGACCAGATATAGTGAATGCAGGGTCCAGGAAGACCAGATATAGTGAATGCAGGGTCCAGGAAGACCAGATATAGTGAATGCAGAGTCCGGAGAGACCAGATATAGTGAATTCAGGGTCCGGAGAGACCGGATATAGTGAATGCAGGGTCCGTGGAGAGCAGATATGGTGAATACAGGGTCCAGGCAGACCAGATATAGTGAATGCAGGGTCCGGGGAGACCAGGTATGGCGAATGCAGGGTCCAGGGAGACCAGATATAGTGAATACAGGGTCCGGGGAGACCAGATATAGTGAATGCAGGGTCCGGGGAGACCAGATATAGTGAATGCAGGGTTGGAGAGACCAGATATAGTGAATGCAGGGTCCGGGGAGAGCGGATATAGTGAATGCAGGGTCCGGGGAGACCGGATATAGTGAATGCAGAGCCAGGGAGACCAGATATAGTGAATGCGGATTCCGGGGAGACCAGATATAGTGAATGCAGGTTCCGGGGAGACCAGATATAGTGAATGCAGGGACCGGGGAGAGCAGACATAGTGAATACAGGGTCCGGGGAGACCAGATATAGTGAATGCAGGGTCCGGGGAGAACGGATATAGTGAATGCAGGGTCCGGGGAGACCAGATATAGTGAATGCAGGGTCCTGGGAGACCAGATATAGTGAATGCAGGGTCCGGGGAGACCGGATATAGTGAATGCGGGGTCCGGGGAGACCAGACATAGTGAATGCAGGGTCCGAGGAGACCGGATATAGTGAATGCATGGTCCAGGGGACCAGATATAGTGAATGCAGGGTCCGGGGAGACCAGATATAGTGAATGCGGGGAACGTGGAGACCGGATATAGTGAATGCAGGGTCTGGGGAGACCAGATATAGTGAATGCAGGGTCCGGGGAGACTGGATATAGTGAATGCAGGGTCCAGGGAGACCAGATATAGTGAATGCAGGGTCTGGGGAGACCGGATATAGTGAATGCGGGGAACGTGGAGACCGGATATAGTGAATGCAGGGTCTGGGGAGACCAGATATAGTGAATGCAGGGTCTGTGGAGACCGGATATAGTGAATGCAGGATCCAGGGAGACCAGATATAGTGAATGCAGGGTCCGGGGAGACCAGATATAGTGAATGCAGGGTCTGTGGAGACCGGATATAGTGAATGCAGGATCCAGGGAGACCCGATATAGTGAATGCAGGGGGGAGACTGGATACAGTGAATGCAGGGTCCGGGGAGACCGGATATAGTGAATGCAGGATCCAGGGAGACCAGATATAGTGAATACAGGGTCCGGGGAGACCAGATATAGTGAATGCAGGGTCCGGGGAGACCAGATATAGTGAATGCAGGGTCCGGGGAGACCAGATATAGTGAATGCAGGGTCCGGGGAGACCAGGTATAGTGAATGCAGGGTCCGGGGAGACCAGATATAGTGAATGCAGGGTCCGGGGAGACCAGGTATAGTGAATGCAGGGTCCGGGGAGACCAGATATAGTGAATGCAGGGTCCGGGGAGACCAGATATAGTGAATGCAGGGTCCGGGGAGACCAGATATAGTGAATATAGTGAATGCAGGGTCCGGGGAGACCAGATATAGTGAATGTAGTGAATGCAGGGTCCGGGGAGACCAGATATAGTGAATGCAGGGTCCTGGGTTTAGTAACACTTTAAGCCTTTAGAACCACTTTAAAGTCCAGTTCCTGCCAACGCTTTTTAGGCATTTAGAACAACATTTTATTTTTCTTTTGGCAAAAAAATTAAAGCTGATCATTGTAAGCATCCCTGTTGGTGTTATTTGCTTTATTCAAACCCCCGTAACTTCTCCTTTTGCTGGACATCTCGGCTTGTTAAAGAAAGTGGAAAAATAACAAATCTACTTGTCAGGATCAACAGGTAATAAAACTGTATTAGATAGGACAAACAAAACTCCATGTTAATGCTGGTGACAGGCTGCATCATACACTGTATGTCACTGGTTTGTTTTGAAAAACATGTTTTGGGGGTCTTGGGCTTTAAGACGCAAGTGGGTAAGGATTGACCAACTCAGCTCCTTAGGATGTAAACCGATCTTGGTTCAATCAGAGGCTTTCAGGGCAGAGGAGAGATCTGGGGTCTATTAGATCTCTCCATAAAGAGGACCTGTCCTTCTTATTGCTATCACAAGCGATGCTCTTCATTCTTTGTGATAGCAATAAAGTTGAATTGAAAAGAAAAAAAATTTTGAATAAAATTAATACTATCATTTTTTTTTATTCAAAGCGCCCCTGTCCCCCAGTTGCAGGGGCATATGCAATTTTAACGGAGAAACAAAAAAAGGGTGCACCGACCTAGTGCATTATCATTCAAAAATATATTTATTGAAGGAACAAAGGGCTCTGAGGAAGAGGTTGTGTCCTCGAAACGCGTTAGCCAGTTGGTCGTCCAGGGTTCCATCGTATGGACTCTTTGGATCATACATCTTGTTCAGTTTGACATGCCTGTGTTTTTATGTCTATTGTGAGTATGATACTTACTTTGTTCCTTCAATAAATATATTTTTAAATGATAATGTACTAGGTCGGTGCACCCTTTTTTTGTTTCTCTGTTTGCATCTAGTGTATTTGGACCACCCCGGTCTGTAGAGGGCAGCAAGCAGTGCATATTCCAGAACATTCCTATTGGGTCTACTGAGTCCATTCCTAGTGCAGGAGAAAAGTGTTTGTTGTGTTGGATACACAATTATAAAGCATTGCATGTTAGGTATCTACTTTCTCGGCGTAATATCACCTATTATATTTTACCAAAAAAATATAGGTATTATATTGTGTTTGCATGCACTTAAATTCATTAAAATTAATTTTTTTCCTAAAAATTTGCATCTTAAGAATGGCTGCGCAGATATCCCGCAACATAAACAATTGCAACAACCACCATTTTATTTGCCAGTGTCTCTGCTTTAAATAAAAATAATTTTGGGGGGTTCTAAGTAATTTTACAGCAAAAAAAACCAAAAAAATTATTTTTACATGTTTGTGAGAAGTGTCACAACTGCCCTGCGGGTAAAGTGGTTAAAGAAGTGAGCCTCATAGCTGTCATGAAACACAATTTAAAATTCAGCTTCAACCAAAAGCTCACTTAACCCTTTCCCGCTGGCACCTCCCGGCCCTTTAAGAGTTTCAGAAGCCGGGAGGCGGGGTCTAGGGATCATGTGACCACCATGACGCGTCATCACGGCGGTCACATGATTGGGAAAGGTCCCGATTGAAAGAGCAGGCCGGGACCTTTCTGTGAGTACTGGACATGTGTGCTGGGAGCGCGCAGGGTGCGCGGTCTCAGCACATATGTTTTTTGTTAATTGCACGCAAATGTGTGGCCGCTCGGCTTCTAGGCCCAGATGCCGGGAGGCCGCACATTTGCGGCCGGCGTGAAGAGGTTAAGCACGGTATACACGGGTAAGCTTGCCCTCACTTAAGCAGGGTATACATGCATTTGGTTTTTTTTCAGTCAACCATCAGGCTGAACAAAAAAAACCTCATAGATCCCCCCTTCCCCGTCAGAATACACAGATCAGTGCTGCAGCCATTGGCTGCATGCTCTGATCGAAGGCTGGTTTTCCAGGAGGATCGTTCGACAGAAGCTGGTCATTAGACCGACTTCTGTTTAACAGACAGCGCTACATGTACCAAAATTTGGTCAGTTCCTACTGAACCCGCCACATTTCAGTATGTGTATACCCAGCTTTACTGTCTTGGTGACCACACAGGAAGTGAGAAGATCTCTCTGGGTAGGTATACACATGGCAAATAAAATGTGACAAAGTTTCATACTCTTCTCCACTCAATATTTTATTACTGTAGTGTCTTATATCATTTTCTTATTATATCTAAAATTTAGTTTTAGTTATAATTTAAAGTCTTTAATCAAAAGCCAATGTAAGATAATGAGACTGTAAAAAAAAAATCACACTTTTTTTTAGTTAAGGCAATGAACAAAGCCAGGAGGAAAGAAGTGAAAAGGTAAAAAAAAGGTAAAAAAAGAAAGATGTAAAAAGATAAGGAAATAAATGAGAGGGCTATCATAGGTGACTTTTCTGTTTGAAAATACTGGTTACCCGCCCAGCAAAATTCATTGGTTTCGTAGTTGGTGTTCCGACATCAAATTCCCATAAAGCCCAACATTAATTTGGGTAAAAAGATGACAAAAATGACTCTCTCTGTTAGGTACATATGGCAAATAAAACATTTTCTAGACTCTACTGAAAATGTTTTATTACTGTGTGTCTCTCTGTTGGAGAGATTTTGCTCACTTCCTGTGACACAGGAAGTGAGTGAAAATCTCTGCATTTGATACAGTAATAGTAATAAAAAAATTGACAGAGTTTCTAACTCTTTCCTAGCATTCCAAAATTTAAAAAAAGCTTGTCTTTAGATATACAACAATTTGAAGTCTTCAATCAAAAGCTAAAGCTAGATAATGAGACCTCTTGTAGAAATACATAACTTTTGTAAGTGATTGCTATGAACAAAGTTAGAAGAAAGGAAGAGCAAAGGAAAAGGAAAGGGAAAAGAAAGGGAAAGAAAAGGGAAAGAAAAGGGAAAGGAAAGGGAAAGGAAAGGAAAGGGAAAGGGAAAGGAAAGGGAAAGGAAAGGGAAAGGAAAGGAAAGGAAAGGGAAAGGAAAGGAAAGGGAAAGGGAAAGGGGAAAGGAAAGGGAAAAGAAAGGGAAAGGAAAGGGAAAGGAAAGGGAAAAGAAAAGGAAAGGGAAAGGAAAGGGGAAAGAAAAGGGAAAGGAAGGGGAAAGAAAAGGGAAAGGAAAGGGAAAGGAAAGGGAAAAGAAAGGGAAAGGAAAGGGAAAGGAAAGGGAAAGGAAAGGGAAAAGAAAAGGAAAGGGAAAGGAAAGGGGAAAGAAAAGGGAAAGGAAAGGGAAAGGAAAGGGAAGGGAAAGGGTAAAGAAAAGGGAAAGAAAAGGGAAAGAAAAGGGAAAGGAAAGGGAAAAGAAAGGGAAGGGAAAAGAAAAGGAAAGGAAAGGGAAAGGAAAGGGAAAAGAAAGGGAAGGGAAAGGAAAGGGAAAAGAAAAGGAAAGGAAAAGGAAAGGAAAGGAAGGAAAGGAAAGGAAAATGAAAGGGAAGGAAAGGAAAGGGAAGGGAAAACATAAAAAAGAGAAAAGGAATAGAAAAAGAAAGGGAATGGAAAGGAAAGGAAAAAAAGAGAAAGGGTGGAGAAAGGGAAAGGAAAGGAGAAATAAAGAGAAAGGAAAGAGAAAGGGAAAGGGAATGAAAAGGGAAAAGAAAAAAAGAGAAAGGGAAGAGACTGTGTAAGGGAAAGGGTAAATAACAACAGTTCTATCATTGCTGAGCTTTTCTCTGAAAAATACTGGTTGCTTGCCCTGAAAAATTAACACGTTCCATATTCATAGTTGATGTTTCTACACCCAATAATAAGGAAGGAAGGAAAGAGATGAGGTCTACCATTGGTGATTCTTCTGTTTAAAAATACTGGTTACTTTCCAGCAAAATTCATAGGTGTTGTAGTTGGCGTTCCCACACCAGATTCCCAATAATAAGGCTATGTGAAGCCCAATACAGTATCGATCCAGTAGAGGGTAAACCTATCTTAAGTGTCCACGCAGCTGGTCCCTAATCAGGGCTCAAGCTTTGCCCATCATGGTGGGCATGCAGCCAGAGTGGTCTTCAGGGTCTGGGTTCCATAGGAATTGACCACAACCATGTACCTGTATAGAACCCCATGGCTAACTACATGCATTGCAATAGGTGCTGATCTGAGCGCCCAAGAAGGATCCACTGTTTGAAGCAAAATTACAGGCAGTCCAGACAGCATGAGGTCTGGGCACAGCTTCCACGGTTATACCAAGATTGCATCAATCCAGATGCACCAATTCTATTGTTCAATTAGAAGACAGCGAGATGATGACCGAAGAATTAAAAGTAAACTAATAAACTAGTAAAGCAAATAATTTCTTCATAAGGGGATCCATCACCTTAGGACACTAGCAAAAACTTGGGTCTACACCCAAGGGAGCATGTTCAGCAAAGCTTTGCCATTAATTCACATTATAACACAACAGTACCAATAAAAAATAGTGAAAGTATGAAGTGTCCATCAGTGTCAAAATGGTATTTAAACAATATGGAGTTTCCACTTCTGTAATTGATCTTCTTCCATAAAATGATCTGTGCATTTATAAGTAGTGGTGCCTATGTGCTCAAGAAACACTCAGTGATTGGTGATCTGTGGCCCTCCTTTATCAGCACTCACCAGACAAGGTGGACCTTCTGCTGTATAGAATGAGTCAAATACACTTTCTCTGGTGAGGGATGCCTCCTTGCTGGCCTTCAACCTCTTTCAGAATGCCTGTGATCATTCTATGATATGGAATGAGTGGCTAGAGTTGAATAAGGATTCCGATATGTGTTTTTTCAGAAAGCAAAGGGAAAGTCAGGAGTTCAGAGCAGAGATTGCCGATGAATCAGAAGTACCAGGAACTGAAGCAAAATGTCAGAGATGAAGAGCTACCACAGCTCTGGTCCCTAGTAATGTACTGATGATGCTGACAACCCTCAAGCCCTAGTTTTTACCACTTGACCTCTGTAAAATTTTACCCCTTTCATGATCAGGGCATTTTTTTTCTATTCAGCAATAGAACTGGTAATTGCTTGCTTATGCAACACTGTACCCAAATTAAATTTATATCTTTTTCACACGAATAGAGATTTTTTTTATGGTGATTGATCACCGCTGGGTTTTTATTATATATATATAAATTTTGGGAAAATAGCGATATTTTCTACTTTCTGTTATAAAACATATCACATACATTTTTTTTTTAAATTCTATTTTTTTTTCATATATTTAGGCCAAAATATATCCTGTAAGAAAAATCCCAATAAGTGTATATTAATTGGTTTGTGGAAATATGGTGTTTCCTCTTCTATAATTGCTCTTCCATAACATGTTCTGTGCTTTTATAAGTAGTGGTGCCTATGTGCTCCAGAAACACTCAGTGATTGGTTTTCTGTGGCCCTCCTTTATACACACTCACCAGACAAGGTGGACCCACTGCTGTATAGCATAAGAGTCAAATAAAATTTTTATTATATATAAATATATATATATATATATATATATATATATAAACAAAAAAAGTTGTAAATTTTGGGAAAATAAAAATATTTTCTACTTTCTGTTATAAAACATATCACGTAATTTTTTTTTTTTTAATTCTATCTTTTTTTTCAGAAATTTAGGCCAAAATATCCTGCAAAAAATCCCAATAAATGTATATTAATTGGTTTGTGGAAACGTTATAGCATCTACAAACTATATACTGTACTTCATGCGGCTATGACGGTAATTGCTCGCTCATGCAACACTGTACCCAAAATTGACCCTGATGAAGTCACGAGGTGGGCGTGGCGCAACGCGTCGGTACGTAGGGAGGAGCTTCCGGTGACGTCATTTCCGGCGTGGGGGCCATATTGGATCACCCTGTTGAGTACACCCATGCAGTACACCCATAGCATGTGGTAAAAAGCTGGAAAACTCGTGGGCAAATGTGAGTATAATACTTATTGTCGTTTTAAATTTGATGCAGTAAAAACCGGTTGCACTATAGAGGGTCTCTGCTTGTGTCTTATCATGATCCTGTGAGGAGTTGGCTGTTAGTCTGTTGGAGGCTGGAGACGTGAGGGGAAAGCCTGAGAGGGTCCATTCTGATAGGATCACTTGATCCTCAAAGCGTGTTGACCCTGTGGGGTCTAATGAAGGAGGTGAGGGGGTATTTTGGCTGGTAAAGGATTGGCATGTGTCTACCACGTATACGGCACATTATATATTCTTGCATGAAGAGTGAAGTGTGAGGATCACCATAAATTATCGTATTACTATTATTATATCATTTTGGACTTTTTGAATTGATTATTTGTTCACTAATTTTGTGCACCAGTATACATATTGTTTCACAATGTGCAAATAGCAGTGTGTTTGTCACTTTTTTCACTAAATATTCCCCGTGAGGGAATTCACGTATGACACAACTATTTTATTATTTATGTATTGATTTATCATCTTGGATATATATATGTAGGGGATGTATATAGAGTTTGTGCATTTTAACACGTAATTGTTAGTATTATTAGCGCTACACTATTTATTTTTAAATTAAATTTATATCATTTTTTCACACAAATAGAGATTTTTTTTTATGGTGATTGATCATCGCTGGGTTTTTATTATATATATATATATATATATAAAAAATATATATAAAAACAAAAAAAAGCTGTAAATTTTGGGAAAATAACAATATTTTCTACTTACTGTTATAAAACATATCACATTTTTTTTTTTAAATTACATTTTTTCATAAATTTAGGCCAAAATATATTCTGATAAAAAAAATCCCAATAAGTGTATATTAATTGGTTTGTGGAAATATGGTGTTTCCTCTTCTGTAATTGATCTTCTTCCATAAAATGTTCTGTGCATTTATAAGTAGTGGTACCTATGTGCTCCAGAAACACTCCAGAAACAGTGATTGGTGATCTGTGGCCCTCCTTTATCCACACTCACCAGACAAGGTGGACCCACTGCTGTATAGTCAAATAAAATGTTTTATTATATATAAATATATATATATAAACCAAAAAAAGTTGTAAATTTTGGGAAAATAACAATATTTTCTACTTTCTGTTATAAAACATATCACGTAATTTTTTTTTTTTTAATTCAATTTTTTTTTTTCAGAAATTTAGGCCAAAATATCCTGCAAAAAAAATCCCAATAAGTGTATATTAATTGGTTTGTGGAAACGTTATAGCATCTACAATCTATATACTGTACTTCACGTGGCTATGACACTATACTGGTAATGGCAGAAATCAGCGACTCATAGGTGGACTGTGATAGCGTGGGGGAAATCTGGCGCTATCTGACACTGGCTGAGAGGGACACTAACTGACGCTGATATCAATAGTGACACTAAAGCCCTGTACACACGATGAGAATATTGGATGAATGATCGTCTCTTGTTTTTGCATGCTAGTCTCATATCGATATTGAAAATGTTACTAAAGTTATGAAAATTCTCACAGGACAGAATAAAAATCTTAAAGTGATATCATGTATTGTAATGTATTTGCATAATATTTTCAGATGGAATCTGTACTGATTAACCTCCCTGGCGGTATGATTATTTCAGATTTTTGGTGCTGAAAGCGGTACCATTTTTTTGCATGGAAATATGTATTTTTTTTATTGTAGGCTGTAATTTTTAGGAAAAACTCACTGAAATCTGTCCGAACAAGAGTCTAGTAAACATCCCGGGTATGATAAAATTTGAAACACAAAATCATAAATTATAATTTAATAAATAATCATAAAAATAATATAAAAATAATAAAAAATTTAATTCAATAATATAATCAAACCAAAAACACTGAAATGTGAAATAGAGCGCCAAGTTCGCACATTGCTGAGCTCAGTCGCAAAATCGTTTTCAGTGTCTGATGACGAATTTCCCCCACGAATCATTATCACTCAATTCTGCAAGTGGTTCTGATTTACTATCGCTGTTCTCTAGCTGATCTAAACCGCTTTTGACCTAAAGGGACACTTTTTGGACGCCATGGACATTTCTCAGTTTCCAGGCAGAAAGAACAGACAAAATGCAGGCAGGGCGCCGGACAAAGCACTAGGGACAATATGTATGTGAAATTGGTTGAGACAGCAATGTTTTACTAGGTAAAATGTAAAAAAAAAAAAATGACATTTTTTAAAATTTTTAAATTTCCCGCCGCCGGCGGCTGCGGCGCCCGTACGTCCCGACGTCACAGGGACAGGACACAGAAGCCGGATGCCGGCATCGGCCGGAGGAGATGGCCGGGGACGCTGCAGGGGACACATCGTGGGAGCGCAGGGTAAGGTAAGTGAAGAACACTTGCCGGAGCAGTGCCTCAGGGTAAGCCCGAGTGTAGCTCGGGGTTACCGCTTTTGGTACTGAAATGTTACCCCGAGCTACACTCGGGAATACCGCCAAGGAGGTTAAATGAAAAATTGTACGATCTGGTATCGTAAGAGAAACATTTTTGTGCTTGTCACTTCGAACGATTTCGAACGAAAGCTGTGTACTAACGACCATATTATGGTACAATCGCTTCGAAAGCGGTATTTTTGGTACAATTTTCTGATCCTGAGTATTAGGCTATTCACTGACCAGCCACTTTATTTGATACACCTATTCCATTGCTTGGTAACACAAATTGCCAAACACATGGCAGCAACTCAGTGCATTTAGGCATCTAGACACGGTGAAGACAACTTGTTGAAGTTCAAACCGAGCACCAGAAAGGGGAAGAAAGGAGACTTTGATCGTGGCATGGTCTTCTGCCAGACGGACTGGTCTGAGCATTTCAAAAACTGCTGGTCTTCTGGAATTTTCACACACAACCATCTGTAGGGTTTACAGAGAATGGTCCAAAAAAGAGAAAATATCCATTGAGCGGCAGTTGTGTGGAAGAAAATGCCTTGTTGATGTCAGAGGTCAGAGGAGAATGGGCAGACTGGTTTGAGATGATAGAAAGGCAACAGTAATTCAAATAACCACTCGTTATAACCAAGGGAAACAGAATACCATCTCTGAACGCACACAACGGTGCCACTGGACTCTAGAGCAGTGGAGATGTGTTCACTGGAGTGACCAATCACGCTTCTCTGTCTGGCAATCTGATGGACATGTCTGGGTTTGTCGGTTGCCAGGAGAACGGTACTTGCCTGACTGCATAGTGCCAAGTGTAAAGTTTGGTGGAGGGGGATTATGGTGTGGGATTGTTTTTCAGGGGTTGGGCTTGACCCCTTAGTTCCAGTGAAGGGAACTCTTAAGGTGTCAGCATACCAAGACATTTTGGACAATTTCATGCAACAGTTTGGGGATGGCCCCTTCCTGTTCCAACATGACTGCGCACCAGTGCACAAAGCAAGGTCCATAAAGACATGGAGGAGCCAGTTTGGGGTGGAGGAACTTGACTGGCCTGCACAGAGTCCTGACCTCAACCCCATATAACACCTTTGGGATGAATTAGAGCGAAGACTGCAAGCCAGGCCTCCTCCCCCGACATCAGTGCCTGACCTGACATATGTGCTTCTGGAAGAATGGTCCAACCTTCCCATAGAGACCCTCCTAAACCTTGTGGACGGCCTTCCCAGAAGAGTTGAAGCTGTTATAGCTGCAAAGGGCGGGGCCAACTCAATATTGAACCCTACGGACTAAGACTGGGGGGCCATTAAAGGTCATGTGTGTGGAAAGGGCGGAGCCAACTCAATATTAAACCCTCCGGACTAAGACTGGGATGCCATTAATGTTCACGCGCGCGTAAAAGCAGGTGTCCCAATACTTTTGGCAATAAAGCGTAGTTCTGCACCGGTTGTCAAATATGGTGCACATTATTACATTATTATTACATCGAGTTTATATAGCGCCAAAGGGTTTGCTCAGCGCTGTACAATAGAGGGGCTGACAATACATGGCACAGTACAACAAAAACAGACAGCGTACGAGGGGTAAGAGGGCCCTACTCTTTCGAGCTTACAATCTAGGAGGGAGGGGGTGATGGTACAGAAGGAAGTGGCTGAGGGGAATGAAGTGGTGGGAGGAATGAGGGAGAATGGCCGTTAGGTGAGGGTGGGGTAGGCTTCCCTAAAGAGATGGGTTTTGAGGGAGCGCCTGAATGTGGGGAGGGAAGGCGACAGTCGGATGGATTGGGGCAGTGAGTTCCAGAGGATAGGGGAGGACCTGGAGAAGTCTTGCATTGTAATGCATTGTGCATTGGATTGTGATCAATCCTTCTTTGCACCAATGCTGGTAACCACTGTAAATGACCACTCCTTGACACTGTTAAAGATTGATTATTGTTCATAGTGTTGTCAGATATCACAGTATGTGACATCATTAATGGCACCGCTGCTCACGATTGACCCTGGATGGCACATTGGAGCTCTACAGTTATGACTATATTAAAAGAAGCTCCAACAGTCTCCAGTTTGAATTTCAAGGTTTCATTTTCTATTCCAATTGGAGCATGCCTTGAAGACTCGAGAGTTCTTTACACGCTGGCAATGAAAAAGTTTAACACCATTAATCTGTGCATACCGGGGATAATAAAAACAGTCTTTCAGATTGGAAATAATTTAGAATAAAATGTTACGGTGTCGCTGTTCCTTCCATACAGCCTGGGAACACCTCTGTCATCCACATGTTCCAGACTTTCAAAAAAAAAAAAAAACAAACAGAAAATGACATGGTGTTCTATGTGCTTGCGAGCTCTTCTTGCACTGCTTCCTGGAGTGAGTCCAGCTCGCAGCTTCTTACAAAGTGTTCCCAGTCGTCCCCTCTGTGCGGCTTTGTAGTGTGTGCACCCTACCATCAGATGGAGGGGATAGGTAACCTTTCCCACAGTCTGTCAGCTGCCGCCTTTGTTGTGCTTTGTCTGCGAGATTACCTGAAGTAACTCTGCGTCTGGCCCCCGTGGGGATAAGTTGGGAGAGGACAAAAGGTTTGATCTGAAAACAAGAACATTCAGGGGGGCTGGACAAAATTAGGAAATTACAGACAGTTACAGAAAAAAAAAATGAGACGGGTTCCTGGTTTTTCTATTCTTTGCCATCTGTTTCTCACAGCTCGGGCCTGCTTGCAGCAAGGCACAGGGGATCAAAAGCCCCCGTCTTGTACAGGGGCGGACTGACAACTCATGGAGCCCCCGGGCAATAGGGGATCATGGGGCCCCTGTGTCCTTGCCCAAACTCAAAAATGCCTATGAAAAAGGTACCAGGGGCATCTCATGGAGCCCCCTACTGACCCCGGGCCCTCGGGCAGTGCCTGAGTTTCCAAATGGTCAGTCCGCCCCTGGTCTTGTACACAGTTTAGTGGGCACCACTGCTGCGTATAGGATGACTTTCGGAGGAAGAAAAGAAGGATGGCTTTTACTGCAAACAATACTGCACCAGGGGCGGACTGAACATTCGAGCACTCAGGCACTGCCCGAGGGCCCGGGGTCAGTGGGGGGACCCATGAAATGCCCCTGGTACCTTTTATAGGCTTTTTGTGGGTGTCCTTTGAGTGTGGGAAAGTACACAGGGGCCCCATGATCCCCTATTGCCCGGGGGCCCCATGAGTTGTCAGTCCGCCCCTGTACTGCACCTAAAAATACTTCCTTGCCAAGTACTTTGTTGAAAACATAGGGGTAGATTTACTAAAACTGCTGCAATTTGGTGCAACTCTGCATGGTAGCCAATCAGCTTCTAACTTCAGCTTGTTCAATTAAGCTTTGGCAATACCACCAGGAAGCTGATTGGTTGCTATGCAAAGTTGCACCAAATTGTGCACTCTCCAGCTTTAGTAAATAACCCTTACTGCAGTTTCAATTACAAATTGGAAAAACAGATAGGCCTTCAATACTTCATGAACAACATACTATAGTGGGGTTTCTCAACCAGGGTTCCACAGATCCCTAGGGCTCCTCCAGAGGTTGCTAGGGGGGTACTTGATTAATGAGCAATTACTGCCTTTCAGATAAGTTCCCTCTGACACCATTGATCCTTTTGGCTATCTGTAAGGGGGTCATTCTTCCCAATGACCAGAAGTGTAAGGAGCATTCTTCTCATTGACCATCACACTAACATATCATGAGTTGTAGATATGGTAATTATTAGATGGGGTTCCCTGAGATTGGAAAGTTTCTTTCAAGGGTTCCTCTGTGTTGAAAAGGTTGAAAAAGGCTGTACTATAGTCTGCTATTGATAGCCTAAATTTTTTCCAATTCCTAATGCATTTGTCCAGAATTCGAGCCATTGGTGGCTCTGTTGGCACCACCCAGCTTGACAAAAGTCAATTTTTCAATTGACCTTTGCAGAAGGAGCCAGGTGGAAAATTGTCAGCCAAACAGTGCCAGCATCCAATGGGAAGCACTCACTGTTCTAGTATTCTAACAGTCGCACCTGCTGCTAGTCAGAAAACTTGGGAAATTCCTCCATCTGAACTGTTTAGCATGGATAGAGGAATCTATTAAAATTTTAAGGTTCCTTCCAAATGATTTCTAGTTCTGTTCAGCCAATTTTGTGACTTAGACACCTGTGCCAGAGAGCACAGCCAAGTCGCACCCCCACCGCAGACTGCTGACTGAGCAATAAAGAAACATGGGAGTTGATTTACTAACACTGGAGAGTGCCAGATATGGTGCAGCTGTGCATGGTAGCCAATCAGCTTCTAACTTCAGTTTGTTCAATTAAGCTTTGACAAAAAAGAAAACTGGAAGCCGATTGGTTACTATGCAGAGCTACACCAGATTTTGCACTGTCCAGTTTTAGTAAATCAACCCCTGTGATGCACTAATGAACCATCCATCTGCTCTCTACTGCTGTTAACAAGCTCACTTTCAGCATATATGCACTGCAGTAGGGCTTAACTGGCTCCCATTGCAGGTTCTCCCTCTCCTTGGGCCTAGCACATCTACCTAAATGGGCACAAGCATATCTAATGCCTTTTTAAAGGTTTAGGATAGAATAGGGAAAGGTTAAAAACCCTACCCTTTCATTTTTCATCTGTGTCCCATTGGGAAGATTTCCCCTTACACTTGTGTCCCATTGGGAAGATTACCCCTTACACTTGTGTCCCATTGGGAAGATTTCCCCTTACACTTGTGTCCCATTGGGAAGATTTGCCCCTACACCTGTCCCATTGGGAAGATTTCCCCCTACACTTGTTTCCCATTGGGAAGATTTCCCCCTACACTTGTATCCCATTGGGAAGATTTCCCCCTACACCTGTCCCATTGGGAAGATTTGCCCCTACACTTGTGTCCCATTGGGAAGATTTCCCCCTACACCTGTCCCATTGGGAAGATTTCCCCTTACACTTGTATCCCATTGGGAAGATTTCCCCCTACACCTGTCCCATTGGGAAGATTTGCCCCTACACTTGTGTCCCATTGGGAAGATTTCCCCCTACACTTGTGTCCCATTGGGAAGATTTCCCCCTACACTTGTGTCCCATTGGGGAGATTTCCCCCTACACTTGTGTCCCATTGGGAAGATTTCCCCTTACACTTGTGTCCCATTGGGGAGATTTCCCCCTACACTTGTGTCCCATTGGGGAGATTTCCCCCTACACTTGTGTCCCATTGGGGAGATTTCCCCTTACTTTCAGTCTTGTAGATACAAAAGGAAGTGATAGACAATCTCTTCAAATTATGGGAAATGTCTTCTTAGACAACTGTAACCTGAACAAGTGTTGCTGTTTAAAAGATTTAGAGGGCTATTCCTGTACTAATGACAACTCAAAGTTTTGGAATGCCCAAAACAAATAGAGAGGATCTTCCTAGTAAGGACAACTGACAGGTGTTTTAAACCTTCCCCACTCTGACAAAACTAAAAAAAAAAAAAGAAAAAAAAAAAAGGCACTTTGCTCTCCTTACAAATAAAAGTATAAAAGTTATAAAGTAGAGACTGGTGGGGTAGAGGTGGCTGTTGGGGTGGTTGCTGAAATCACAGAGAACCTGGGAGTAGAGCTCCTTGTCCAGAATAATGCAAATCTTAGAATCAAAATCATTTATTGGAAGTTTAAAACATATAGGTTGAACTAATTATTATTATTATTATTATACAGGATTTATATAGCGCCAACGGTTTGCTCAGCGCTTTACATTATAGTGGGAGCCAATACAGTAACAATACAGTTCAATACAAGAGGGATAGGAGGGCCCTGATCCTGGGAGCTTACAATCTAGAAGGGAGGGGTGAATGGTACAAAAGGTAATAACTGTGGGGGATGGAGTGGTTGGAAGAGTAGAGGATTCCAGAATTAGCAGAGGGCAGGATAGGCTTCCCTGAAGAGATAGGTTTTCAGTGATCGCCTAAAAGTAAGTAGAGTAGGCGATAGTCTGATAGATTGGGGTAGGGAGTTCCAGAGGATGGGTGATGCCCTGGAGAAGTCTTGGAGATGAGCATGGGAGGAGGAGACAAGAGAGGTAGAGAGTAGGAGGTCTTGCGAGGAGCAGAGTGTATGGTTTGGGTGATATTTAGAGATAAGATCGGATATGTAAATTGTGGCAGTGTTGTGGACGGCTTTATATGTCATTGTTAGTGTTTTGAATTGTATCCGTTGGGCAACTGGGAGCCAGTGGAGGGATTGGCAGAGAGGGGTGGAGGACACTGAGTGGAGGCCAGTGAAGGGATTGGCAGAGAGGGGTGGAAGACACTGAGTGGAGGCCAGTGGAGGGAATGGCAGAGAGGGATGGAGGACAGTGAGTGGAGGTCAGTGGAGGGATTGGCAGAGAGGGGTGGCAGATACAGAACGGTTAGTAAGGTGGATGAGTTTGGCAGCAGCGTTCATGATAGA
Source organism: Staurois parvus (assembly GCF_062004578.1). Taxonomy (NCBI): domain Eukaryota; kingdom Metazoa; phylum Chordata; class Amphibia; order Anura; family Ranidae; genus Staurois; species Staurois parvus. The sequence goes on from NW_028317891.1 coordinate 1,304,132, forward strand.
CTGAAGAGGGGATAGCCTGCGATGAGGTCAGCCAGTGAGGAGGGAGTTACAATAGTCGAGGTGTGATATGACAAGGGAGTGAATAAGTTGCTTAGTGGTTTCCGAGGTTAGAAACGGTCATATCTTGGAGATGTTGTGGAGGTGAAGTCTACATGGTTTTGTCAGCGATTGGATCTGGGGCTGGAAGGACAGATGGGAGTCTAGGATTACACCTAGGACCCTGGCATGAGGGGATGGACTGAGGATGGTGTTATCGATATTTATGTTGAAGTCAGTGGAGGTGACACGGGCTGGGGGGAATACTAATAGCCCAGGTTTGGAAACTAATGAGTGTCAGGGGAATCACCTCCCCTTTCTTCAGGGCTGTTAGAGCCTGTTTTTTGAGAACGGAGAGTTCCAAAAAGATTTCTAAATTACTTATGTCAGCAGAGTGCCAGCTTGTAGTGATGTTGGGGCACCAGCATAAAAAATTTAGAAACCTTTTTAAGGCCGAAAAGCAGGCACTAACAGCCCTGAAGAAGGGGAAGGCAATTCCCCCAAAATGCACTGGAACGATCTGTATATTTTACACTTCCAATAAACAATTTTAACTCTACACCAAGAGCTGCATTATTCCTAACAACGAGTTTTCCTCCCTGCTCATCCACGTTCTTGCTGAGATAACGACATTGTTGTACCAGAAAGGTAGCAGCCCAGACCACAAAGAGGGTCCATCACCACCATCCACCATGAGGTGTAACCTATTGGAAGTGATCCCTTCCCCATCCAACACCTACTAGTTACCGAGAAAATAGGTCCAATGCGTTCTCCAGCACAAACCAGACAAATCTCAGAGATGACAGAATAAATAATACATAAAATGACTGTGCCGTCTTGGTATCTAGTTGAGGATTATATTTGTTTCAGAAATGCCACTTTTCTAGTAATAGGACAACCTAATGGAACATTATGTGATCCAGCTAAAATGGGGCGTAGCCTGAAACTTTTCAGCAGAAATCTTTCATCCAAGACACGATTCCACTCCTCCAGTTCTACCTAACGGTCGTCCTTCTAGTTCTACAATACGGATTGTATATAAAAGAAAATGTTTCAACTAATGAAGCTGGAATGGAGAAAAAAGGATCTTTCTGGCACAGCAAGATGTGGAGATGACACTAAGATATGAAGCAGGGATTCTGCAAAGATAATAAAATCAAACTATACAGTGCATAATTCACTTTAGAAACATATTACAGCGGGCCTCCTGCAAACAAATATGTCTTCTCCGTGCCTCCGCTGCCTTCAGAGTCAACACTGAGCAGATGAAATTGTTGGACATATGAAGAACAGGCCGTTTTTTTGTGTTTATTTCATGCTGGCTGTGCTGTATAGTTTATACAATGGGAACAGCAGGTGCAGGGTGTCCAGACACCCTGAGGTGCACGGCCTTGCTCGGTGGGGTGGGGTGTGTGCACCGAGGATGTGTATTTATGAACACTACATGACTGAGGGACATGCAGAATATTGAGGCTAGTATTTACCACCTACACCATAAAACAACCACCCCCCTTCAACCTCCCCCCACCTAAATAACCATGTGACTCTCCTTTTTGGTGGAAAAAACGGCCATAACAGCCCATTTATTTAACATAACTCTTACATAACATAATACTTCTTCTGGTACAATTAAATAATAATAATAATAACTGACATTAACAATCACAACCAGGTCCAAGGTCTTCAAAGGCGCTGTTACTCACATCAATAACTTGGCTGTATCTGACGCCCAACGAAAAAGGCCCCCAGCCGCTACACACTGCCTCGGGGACAATACTACAGTTATGTAGTCCCAGATACAGCCAATGACCTCCCACCTTACCAACATGACCTTATAATTGGGAAGGGACACCCATACCTACGACGGGCCCAACCCATAATCCACCAATTTATGTAGTCCCAGATACAGCCAATGACCTCCCACCTTACCAACATGACCTTATAATTGGGAAGGGACACCCATACCTACGATGGGCCCAACCCATAATCCACCAACTTGTCACTCCAGTACCGCCTTCAAAGACCCAACGACCCCTGCCGGCTGCCATGACAAAAACAGAAACAGACAACACCACAGGACTGCAAAACAGCGAGCAAGAAAAGAAACAAAGCAAGAAACACACACAAAAAACACAAAAAAGAACAAAACCAATAAACAAGCAAACAAACAAAACAGCAAGACAAAACAACGAAACAGCTCCAGGGAGGGAGGGCGGGAGAAACCTCACCCGTGCTGGCACAAGCTCCGACTGACCACCGACAAGTCCCAACCCCTCTCCTCATCCTAGCAAGACCACCCTCCAGCCCAATTGCTCCAATCAGGTGAGTAACCACCCCCCATCCCCTATACTCCCACCCAAATCCAGTCTCCGCCTCGTCTGCAAACCCCAGTCATGCTGGCCCTCCCTTTTAGCTTCGCTCAGTCCAGGCCCTGACTTTCTCTTTACTTCAGGTGTATTAGTGCCTGGTCATACCGGGTGCGACTTGCCATGTGATGCGAATTTCAAATCTCTTGGCAAGTCGCACCTTATTGTCCGCAATTATATATTGGTGCAATTCTGACATGGTCGGAGTTGCAGCGATTTTGAAAGTAGCGAATGCAGTATTTCAGGTGCGATTTGCATAGACATCTGTGTCTTGCAAGTCACACTTTGAATCGTAATGACATCTGACTTTGAAAAATTGTACGACTTCGCTGGAAGCCTCACAATTTCAAAGTCGGAGCGGTGTGACCGGGGCATATAGACTGCTGCTGCAGCACACTCGCATGTTAGAGTCAATTCGTGGGTGCTAAATACAAGTCAGGACACTACCTGGACTAAGCTTGTATGTGGTGTGGGGTGGATTTCTTGCACATTCGATCTCCTCCCACAAGCTAAAACACACTGATTTATTATTGACTGGCTGAAGGTTTCTTTACAAACGAGCTTAAATCCAGTTTAGCCAGTCTGGTGATCCAGCCACCCTTACCGAATAGCACAGAAGGAGCAGCAGCCAGCTGATGAGGGAATATTTCTGCTCCTCCCTAGGGTTGGCACCTCATGCCTTTTAAATGGAACACATAATTGTAACGGAACCGACCCCAGACTGCGCTTGGGTATTTCCATTAGAATACCGCTTCCCCGTCCGAACACCAACAACAGACACCACAGCCGACCATACAAGACTAGTTTATTTGAACACAGATACAAGATATATACACTCAGGGGACAATCCCCCCTCCCTGCATAGTGGCACAGGGTGGGACAATCTACATTTAGTAACAAGAGACACACAGGTATTCAAACTTCACACCAACAGACAGTCCCATCAGGAGGGAGGGCTGCTGGAGATACCCCCCCCCCACTAAGCTAATACACATAAACACATACATCCCATAATAGCTTGCTCCCAAGCAAGACAAACAATAGAACAATGGGATGCAACCACACAACACCAAACAATCCACAACCCTCAACCCACCTATCTCGTAGACATGTCTACACAATATTAGGACAGATCACCCTGTGCCCCTAACAGACACAGGGTGACTTACACATAAGAGGGATACGGGGAGCTGAGACAGGGGTCTCCCCACCTCTCCAAAGTGAGCTGGGTTCCATGGGCCCCCCACCCAAAGTGACTCCCGTCACAATAATAATTACACAGGTTCTGTGGCTGATTAAGGTGGTAAATAAAATCACTTAGTGCCTTATCTGCGTTAAATTAGCATTAGAACCTGTGTAATTAATGTGTTCAGTTTTAAAAGGATGAGTTGGCAACCCTACGCCTGTCTTGTGTTAAGAGTGTTAGGCTTTACATTCGGGATCCACCCAGATGCCTAGACCGGCAGCTGGCTCAGCCTCTTGGCATGCCGCTGAGCGCCTGAGCCAGCAGCTCCCACCCCCTCCACATCCCAGCACTCCAGAGCTGGAGGGGCAGAGCAGAGAGCCGGTGACTGACAGTCTCACCTCTCAAAGGGGGAGAACTGAGCGATCAGCGGCGTTTGATCACTCGGTTCTCAGGGTAGAGTCAGCAGGGCACAGCTGCAGCTGGGATCGGTACTGCAGCCATCTAGGTGAGTATGACTGTTTTTTTTTTTACACCAGGGATCTCCAAATTTTCTAAACAAAGGGCCAGTTTACTGTCCTTCAGACTTTAGGGGGGCCAGACTGTGGCCATTGGGAGTGAAAATTGCGTGAGCATCAGTGGGAGTAAACAATGCCTCATCGTTGGTGTCAGTGGGAGGAATAGTGCCCCATTGTTGGTGTCAATGGGAGTAATTGTGACCCATCACTGGTGTCATTGGGAGGAACTGTGTCCTATCATTGGTGTTATTGTGCCCGATCGTTGCCATCATTGGGAGGAATTGTGCCCCATTATTAAAGTCAATGTGCCCCAACATTGGTGTCAATAGGAGGAACTGTGCCCCATTATTGATGTCATTGTGCCCCATTATTGGTGTCATTATGCCCCATCATTGGTGTCAATGGGAGGAATTGTGCCCCATTATTGATGTCATTGTGCCCCATCATTGGTGTCAATGGGAGGAATTGTTCCCCATTATTGGTGTCATTGTGCCCCATTATTGGTGTCATTGTGCCCCATCATTGGTGTCAATGGGAGGAATTGTGTCCCAATATTGATGTCATTGTGCCTCATCGCTGGTATCCTTGAGAGGAATTATGCCCCATCATTGGTGTCATTGTGCCCCGTCATTGTTGTCATTGAGAGGAATTGTGCCTCTTCATTGGTGTCATTGTTCCCCATTGTTGGTGTCATTGGGAGGAATTCTGGCAATTTGTTGATGTCACTGGGAGGAATTGTGTCCTTTCATTAGTATCATTGGAAGGACTTGTGCCACATTTTTGTGGTTAGTAGATGAAATCATGCCCCAAGGGTCGGATAAATACAAGAAAAGGGCCGCATCTGGGCCCTGGGCCACAATTTGGAGACCACGGTTTTAAACCATCAGTTACTATCTTCTGCTGCGATGCAGCTAGGTTGTTTAAATAACTTTCATTTATATTTTGAGTATACTTCTGTTTCCAACTGATGAGGAACAGAGTGGGTGGAAGCAATGGACTGTGAAATGGCAGGTCTATGTTACCTTACGCAGTGTAATGCTAGCTGCAGTCTGTGGCGCTAGCCTTCGCAGGGAATACGTGCGGATTTATCAGCAGTACCAATCATAGCAGGCATTCCTTACACAAAGGGGCCTATTCTTTCCCGGACAGATGTCTGGCAGACCTAAGATTGCACAGGTCCTTCTCATGAACCATCCTATCATAATATCATAAACAAATATTCCTGTACTGACTCACCCGCCACAGACACAATGACATGGGTAGGATGCTTCATGTATACTATTAACCCTCTGGTACCTCCATCTCCACAGTACATCTGATACAACATATTGAAGGGGATATAGAATCATCAGAAACAAAGCAGGTTTTATAAAAACAATATAATTAAGGCTCGGTTCACAATGCTGCGTCTTGGATTCCGACTTGTGAGACCCCAAGTCGCATGACATGTGAAATCCCATGTTTGTCAATGAGAGCCGTCTTAATTAGCACTACTGAAATCGCTCCGACTTTAGAAAAGGTTCCTGTACTACTTCAAGGCGACTTCTATTCGACTAGTGCCCATAGACTTTAATGGAAGATGGATCCTTGTAACGGAACCGGACCCAGACTGCACTGGGATATTTCCGTTAGCCTCCCGCATCCCTGTCAGAACACAGATCCCCGGACACCACCGCTGACCAAACAGGACGAGACAGCACCAGACTTGTATGAAAGACAGGAAATAGACTGCTTTATTTTAACATAGATACAAGATATATACACAGGGTGGGGAAATACACCCAGACAGAAAACAGATCAACAGGTTGTCCCATCAGGGGGAAGGGCTGCCGGAAATATTACATCCCATCCCAAGCAAGACACACAATAGAACAATGGGATGCATGTGCAAAAACACAGAAAGCACCGCAAAAAGAACTCCCAGAAATGAATCAAACGCAAACTGTATAGGTGTGAACCAGGCCTAAGAAAGGAAAATGGCTCTAGTGCAACAGCTAAAGGAATTTTATTAACCCCTTCACACTGGCGCCTGCCGGCCCTTTAAGAGTTTCAGAAGCAGGGAGGCGGGATGGGCAGGGCGGGGTTTAAGGGTCATGTGACACATCGTCACGGCGGTCACACGATCGGGAAGGGTCCTGATCGAAAGAGGAGTTCGGTACCTTTCCGTGAATATCGGACATGTGTGCTGGGAGCACTCTCTGCACATAAGTCCTTTTTTAATAGAACGCAAATGTGCGGCCGCTCGACGTTTAGGCCCAGACAACGGGAGGCTGCGCATTTGTGTTCATGAACAGGTTAAGAGACAGATTAACCACTTGCCCTCCACAGGATTTACCCCCCTTCCTGATCAGGCCATTTTTTGAGTTACAGCTCTGCGTTACTTTAACTGACAATTGTGCGGTCATGCAACACTCCACCCAAATGGAAATTAACGTCCTTTTTTTCCCACAAATAGAGCTTTCTTTTAGTGGTATTTTATCGCCTCTACATTTTTATTTTTTTGCGCTATAAAAAAAAATGACTGACAATTTTGAGAAAAAAACTATATTTTTTAATTTTTGCTATTAAACATGTCCAGTAAAATAAATTTTAAAAATCAAATTTTGTCATAAATTTAGACCAAAATGTATTCTGCTCCATGTCTTTGCTAAAAAAAATCCCAATACGTGTAAATGAATTGGTTTACGTGAAAGTTATAGCATTTACAAATGGCAGTATATATATATTTTTTTAATTTTTACTAGTAATGGTGGCAATCAGTGACTTCTAGAGTGACCGCGGTGGGCATTCTGACACTGGGGGGGAACTGACTTGGTTACTTCACATCCTCAGTGACACCAATACAGTGATCAGTGCTAATAAAAAGCACTGACACTGTACTAAAGGCACTGGGCAGGAGGGGGCTAACATCTGGGGCAATCAAAGGGTTAACTGTGTGCTGGGAGCGTATTACTAGGGGGCTGTGTCTGTGTGCTTCACTGTAAGCACACTGATTTGCATGGCTGTGCACAGCCATTTTAAGCAGTGTGCATGAGCTGACAGGGAGGAGAACCGTATTGTTTACATACAGCTCTTCCCCCTCTGCAATCACCGGGCACCGGCAAGTAATCACCGGCTGGAACCCAGTGATTAACAGTCGCGAAGGCGAATGGCGGCGCAGGTAGGGCACGATCCCTACCCAGAAATGCAAAATCATGTATATACAGGTGAAACTCCAAAAATTAGAATATGGTGCAAAAGTTCATTTATTTCAGTGCAGCAACTTAAAAGGTGAAACTAATATATGAGATAAACTCATTACATGCAAAGCAAGATAGTTCAAGCTGTGATTTGTCATCATTGTGATGATTATGGCTTACAGCTCATGAAAACCCCAAATCCACAATCTCAGAAAATGAGAATATTGTGAAAAGGTGCAATATTCTCGGCTCAAAGTGTCCCACTCTAATCAGATAATTAAGCCATAACACCTGCAAAGGGTTCCTGAGCCTTTAAATGCTCTCCCAGTCCGGTTCAGTAGGAACCACAATCATGGGAAAGACTGCTGACCTGACACCATCATTGACACCCTCCATAAGGAGGGAAAGCCTCAAAAGGGAATTGCAAAAGAAGTTGGATGTTCCCAAAGTGCTTTATCAAAGCACATTAATAGAAAGTTATGTGGAAGGGAAAAGTGTGGAAGAAAAAGGTGCACAAGCAGCGGGGATGATCGCAGCCTGGAGAGCATTGTCAGGAAAAGGCTATTCAAAAGTGTTGGGACTTTCACAAGAAGTGGACTGAGGCTGGAGTCAGTGCATCAAGAGCCACCACACACAGACGAATCCTGGACATGGGCTTCAAATGTCATATTCCTCTTGTCAAGCCGCTCCTGAACAACAACATCAGAAGCGTCTTAACTGGGCTAAAGAAAAACAGACCTGGTCTGTTGCTCAGTGGTCCAAAGTCCTTTTTTCTGATGAGAGCAAGTTTTGCATCTCATTTGGAAACCAAGGACCCTGAGTATGGAGGAAGAATGGAGAGGCACAAGGACCCCGAGTATGGAGGATGAATGGAGAGGCCCAAGGACCCCGAGTATGGAGGAAGAATGGAGAGGCCCAAGGACCCTGAGTATGGAGGAAGAATGGAGAGGCCCAAGGACCCCGAGTATGGAGGAAGAATGGAGAGGCCCAAGGACCCTGAGTATGGAGGAAGAATGGAGAGGCCCAAGGACCCTGAGTATGGAGGAAGAATGGAGAGGCACAAGGACCCCGAGTATGGAGGAAGAATGGAGAGGCCCAAGGACCCCGATTATGGAGGAAGAATGGAGAGGCACACACTGCAAGATGCTTGAAGTCCAGTGTGAAGTTTGCACAGTCTGTGTTGATTTGGGGAGCCATGTCATCTGCTGGTGTTGGTTCACTGTGCTTCATTAAGTCCAGGGTCAACGCAGTCGTCTACCAGGAGATTTTGGAGCACTTCATGCTTCCTTCCGCAGACGAGCTTTATGGGGATGCTGACTTCATTTTCCAGCAGAACTTGGCACCGCCCACACTGCCAAAAGCACCAAAACCAGGTTCAATGACCGTGGGATTACTGTGCTTGATTGGCCAGCAAACTCACCTGACCTGAACCCCATAGAGAATCTATGGGGCATTGCCAAGAGAAAGATGAGAGACATGAGACCGAACAATGCAGAAGAGCTGAAGGCCGCTATTGAAGCATCCTGGTCTTCCATAACACCTCAGCAGTGCCACAGGCTGATAGCTTCCATGCCACGCCGCATTGAGGCAGTAATTGCTGCAAAAGGGGCCCAAACTAAGTACTGAGTACATATGCATGCTTCTACTTTTCAGAGGTCCGATATTGTTCTATGTACAATCCGTGTTTTATTGATTGCATGGAATATTCTCATTTTCTGAGATTGTGGATTTGGGGTTTTCATGAGCTGTAAGCCATAATCATCACAATGATGACAAATCACGGCTTGAACTATCTTGCTTTGCATGTAATGAGTCTATCTCATATATTAGTTTCACCTTTTAAGTTGCTGCACTGAAATAAATGAACTTTTGCACCATATTCTAATTTTTCAAGTTTTACCTGTATACGTGATTTTGCGCACCCGTGATGCCTTGTAGCAGTATATCTGCTATAGGGCGGATGGGAAGTGTATAACGTGATACTAACATTTTGTTGCATTTTTTTAAAATAATAAACATGTTATACCTACCTGCTGTGTGCAGTGGTTTAGCACAGAGCAGCCTAAATCCTCTTCTCATGTCCCCCATCAGCGCTCTTGGCTCCTCCCTTCTGTCAGGCATTCCCTGCACATGGCATGTAAGTAGCATCAAGAGGCATCAAATTATTACTGAAGTCGCATCAAGTGGACATCAAATTGCCAGGAAGTCACCTGGCAAAGCCCCCCCCCCCCCCCAGTTGTGCGAGTTTCAGGTCAAAGTAGTGTGAACTGAGTCTAAAGGATAAGTTCACCTTCGGGGACATGTTACATGTTACAAGCAGCTTGCTATGGCAGGGCATGGGGATCTAATGTCACACGCTGAATAGCTTATATAGGAGAACTGAGTGTAATCTGAGACCTGAGTGGATGGAAGGTACCCCCCCCCACACACATAGTGTAGGGAATCTTACAGTCATACACAGCTGAGGCTGTTAACCACCAGCTGTGTGCTGGAGTGGCTTACAGCCACTGTAGAGAGCTAGAAGTGGTAATTCAAGTTTCAACCCACATGATGGTGTCACAGGCCCTATACGGTTTCAAATAATTGTGCAGCCCAACTGCACTTCCTTATGGCATTATGAGGCAGGCCGATACACAAATTGCAACAAAATCCTTACCACTGAGGTTTCTAAGAAGATTTTATTGAGTTTACTATGTTTATTAAGTCTTTATTCTTTTGTTCCCTCCTTTTTCTGATTAGTATGGGGGAGGGGCGGGGGTACCGTTTGTCTTTCAATATTCTATGAAGCGGTAAACAACTGCTATTTCTTTCCTGTAGTACTGTAGGTAATTTTGACATGTATTGTTTCTATTATTACATTGAATTGTTGAGAAAAATAAAAAAAAGCAAAAACAAAAAAAAAAACAGCACAAAGTGATTAGACCGAAAAGTACCCAAAGTGAAATATACATTTTGAGTTTCAGTTTTTTTCATTTGTGCTTCTTTGTTAAAGCCAAAACTTTCTTTTATTTATGGAATATTTAAAGCTCCTGTCAGTTTTTTGGCCGTCTGTATCCCACTGGGGAGATTTACTTTTGCAACCTGTCCAGTAGACGGGACAGGAAGTGAGAATATCTCCAAAGTGAGGGAAATTTCCACTTAGATAATCCTCATCGGAACAAATGTCCTCAATGAAAGATGTCCCCTCTATACCTGGTGACAACTCTAAAATTTTAGATCTTTCAAAACTTTCTGTTCCAGTGTCCGTAGTCACAAGGAGAAATGGAGAGGGTGAATCTCCCCGGGGGAGACAGAGCATGAAAAAAACTTTTGGTTTTTGATACACCTTCTTCTCCCTATCCAAGATAATAATATGTTTAGGCAACAGCTTTGACCCTTACCTACATGGTATCCCTCTTTGCTTTCTCAATTCATTGGGAGTTAAGGAAGTAGAACTGGTGCTAGAGTAGAGTAGAGCTTTTCTTACTCAAGTGAACTTGGAAATAACCTGCGTATGTGGAAAATGCTGAACATACGGGACCCCACTCGACCCCTCCAGAAGAGAAACTTCTCTGGTTCTACTCAGCGGACAGGCACTGTGCCCACAGCCTATCCTTGCTAATGTATACATTACAAATACATATACAGCCTGGCCTGTTTACAGTCAACAAACTACACTACAAACAGTCCCAGGGAATGTATAAACACCATGACTAGGGCTACCACCCACAGCCTGTTTATTTACTGAACAATCAGCCATAAGGCATCAATGGATGGGGAAGTCCAAGAGGAATCTTCCAAACACACTGTCCACCTGCATTAGTTTAAACGCAAGAGGGGAAATTCTTCCAACAGTTTCATCTATAATAATATGTGCATGTTGCTTGTTGGGTTTTTCTCTTGTGTTGGTATTGTTGGGGGAAGACTTTACAGATTCTGAACTGCCAATATGATATGATGTACGCAGTGCAAAGGGATCAGAGCAAATGATGCACAAATTTATTATTTATTACAGGTACTTATATAGCGCCGTCAATTTACACCGCTCTTTACATATACATTGTACATTCACATCAGTCCCTAACCCTCAAGGGGCGTACAATCTAAGGTCCCTAACCCTCAAGGGGCGTACAATCTATGGTCCCTAACGCTCAAGGGGCGTACAATCTAAGGTCCCTAACCCTCAAGGGGTGTACAATTTAAGGTCCCTAACCCTCAAGGGGCATACAATCTATGGTCCCTAACCCTCAAGGGGCGTACAATCTAAGGTCCCCAACCCTCAAGGGGCGTACAATCTAAGGTCCCTAACCCTCAAGGGGCATACAATCTATGGTCCCTAACCCTCAAGGGGCGTACAATCTAAGGTCCCCAACCCTCAAGGGGCGTACAATCTAAGGTCCCTAACCCTCAAGGGGCGTACAATCTAAGGTCCCTAACCCTCAAGGGGCATACAATCTAAGGTCCCTAACCCTCAAGGGGCGTACAATCTAAGGTCCCTAACCCTCAAGGGGCATCCAATCTAAGGTCCCTAACCCTCAAGGGGCGTACAATCTAAGGTTCCTAACCCTTGAGGGGTGTACAATCTAAGGTCCCTAACCCTCAAGGGGCATACAATCTAAGGTTCCTAACTTACATTCATACATACACATACTAGGGCCAATTTAGACAGGATCCAATTAACCTACTAGCATGTCTTTGGAGTGTGGGAGGAAACCGGAGTACCCGGAGGAAACCCACACGGGCACAGGGAGAACATGCAAACTCCAGGCAGGAGGTGCCATGGCTGGGATTCGAACCAACGACCTGAATACTGCCAGGCAGAAGTGCTAACCATTTAGCCACTGTGCTGCACAAATGAGCGAAAAGGAAAGGAGCGGAGAAGAAATGCAAGAGGGCAGGAGAGAAGGAGTGGGGAAAAAGAGTGGAGAATAGACAATAGGGGAAAAATTAGTGGAGAGAAGGGGTGAGGAAAAAGAGTGGAGAGGACAGGAGAGAAGGGGTGGGGAAAATAGTGAATAGGAGACGAGAGGAGAGTAGAGGAGAGAAGGGGTCGGGAAAAGAGTGGAGAGGAGAGGAGAGAAGGGGTGGGGAAATGAGTGGAGAGGAGAGGACAGGAGAGAAGGGGTGGGAAAAAGAGTGGAGAGGAGAGGACAGGAGAGAAGGGGTGGGGAAAAGAGTGGATAGGAGAGGACAGGAGAGAAGGGGTGGGGAAAAGAGTGGATAGGAGAGGACAGGAGAGAAGGGGCGGGGAAAAGAGTGGAGAGGAGTGGAGAGAAGGGGTGGGAAAAAAGAGTGGAGAGGAGAGGACAGGAGAGGAGGGGTAGGAAAAAGAGTGGAGAAAAGGGGTGGGGAAAAGAGTGGAGAGGAGAGGATAAGAAAGAAGGGGTGGAAAAAAGAGTGGAGAGAAGAGAACAGGAGAGCAGGGTTGGGGAGAGGAGAGGAAATACAAATAATTTAAAGTGATTCTAAAGGCTTTTTCTTTTTAAAATAACAAACATGTCTATACTTACCTGCTGAGTGTAGTGGTTTTGCACAGAGCAGCCAGGATCCTCTCCTTCTCGGGTCCCCCACCAGCGCTCCTGGCCCCTCCCTCCTGTTGGGTGCCCCCGCAACAAGCAGCTTACTATGGGGGCACCTGATGCTCCGTGTATCCATTCACATGGAGCCGCAGCTCAACCATGCCCCCTCACTCTTCTCATTGGCTCACTGGTTGTGATTGACAGCAGTGGGAGCCAATTTCTCCCACTTCTGTCTCAGTCAATGAGGAGAAGGAGCCCCGGGAAAGCCGAGACTCCAGTGCACATCGCTGGATCGAGAAGGGGCTTAGATGAGCATTAAGAGGGCTGAGGGGATGCTACACAGAGAAAGTTTTTTACCTTCATGCACAGAATGCATTAAGGTGAAAACCTTGAGCCTTTAAAACCACTTAAAACTTCATAGAGTGATCCTCATTCATACACTTCAGGGGAACTCATCTGTTATGTCTGGAGCTATACAAAGCCCCTTTCCCTAAACATATATGTCTCATTTATGGCATATGTGTGCCATGTGTGTATGATGGAGGAGGGATACAGAATAAAGACTAATATGTGTGTGATGAAGGAGGGATACAGGATAAATTCCAATGTGTGTATAATGGAGATGGGATCAAGGGTAAAGACCAATGTGTGTGTGATGGAGGAGATATACAGGGTGAAGACCAATGTGTAGGTGATGGAGGAGGGATACAGAGTACAGACCAATGTGTGTGTGATGGAGGTGGGATCAAGGGTAAATTCCAATGTGTGTATAAAGAAGGTGGGATCAAGGGTAAAGACCAATGTGTGTGTAATGGAGGTAGGATACAGGGTAAAGACCAATGTGTGTGTGATGGAGGTGATATACAAGATAAAGGCCAATGTATGTGTGGTGGAGGAGGGATACAGAGTGCAGACCAATGTGTGTGATGGAGATGGGATACAGGGTAAATTCCAATGTGTGTGTGATGGACGAGGGATCAAGGGTAAAGACCAATGTGTGTGTAATGGAGGAGGGATCAAGGGTAAAGACCAATGTGTGAGTGATGGAGGTGGGATACAGGGTAAATACCAATGTGTGAGTGATGGTACACAGGGTACAGACCAATGCATGTGATGGGGGAGGGATCAAAGGTAAAGACCAATGTGTGTGTGATGGAGTTGGAATACAGGGTAAATACCAATGTATGAGTGACGGAGGAAGTATGCAAGATAAAGACCAATGTGTATCTGATGGAGGTGAGATACAGGGTAAATACCAATGTGTGAGTGATGGAGGTGGGATACAGGGTAAATACCAATGTGTGAGTGATGGAGGTAGGATACAGGGTAAATACCAATGTGTGAGTGATGGAGGTAGGATACAGGGTAAATACCAATGTGTGAGTGATGGAGGTAGGATACAGGGTAAATACCAATGTGTGAGTGATGGAGGTGGGATACAGGGTAAATACCAATGTGTGAGTGATGGAGGTAGGATACAGGGTAAATACCAATGTGTGAGTGATGGAGGTAGGATACAGGGTAAATACCAATGTGTGAGTGATGGAGGTAGGATACAGAGTAAATACCAATGTGTGAGTGATGGTATACAGAGTAAAGACCAATGCGTGTGATGGGGGAGGGTTCAAAGGTAAAGACCAATGTGTGTGTGGCGGAGGAGGGATCAAGGGTAAAGACCAATGTGTGTGTGAAGGAGGAGAAATCAAGGGTAAAGACCAATGTGTGTGTGGCAGAGGAGGGATCAAGGGTAAAGACCAATGTGTGTGTGAGGAAGGTGGGATACAGGGTAAAGACCAATGTGCGAGTGATGAAGGAAGGATTCAGGGTAAAGACCAATGTATATGTCTGCTGGAGGAGGGGTAGGAGGGAAAGACCAAACCAATGTGTGTCTGTGCGGGTGGATGGAGCTCAATAGGAGGGAAAGACCAATCTGTGTGCCGGATTTGGGATGGAGAAAGAACAGGTAGAGGTTGATTTGCACAGTGACAAAGTGAAAGTACAAATTTTAGAATAAAGAATGATGAAAGAGGGGAAGTAGCTGACTGTAGGAATTTAGCATTAAGATGTCCATAGATGTCCATAGATGGGGAGACGCCTCACTAACATTAACAGGTGGTGAAGCATCCACTTGTTCTGAGCTGCATTGCTGTGCTGTTGAAATTTGCAATCATGTTCTTCTTGTACCACCGTCACAGAACAAGGGAACAAACAGCATCCACTACTACAGAGATTTTCCAGCAAGTCAATGTAACAATGAATGTGAGCTTTGAATTTTAATGGAGATCTCCAGTCAATACATAAAAACAAAGCAGTCACACAGTATAATATGGATAACCTGTTTCCTATGCGCTTGTGCCTGATATATGAAACTTGCTGCAATATTGGAAAAAGTTCCCAGAAACAATGGTCTTGTAGCAGCAAATGAAGCAATTTTGGACTGTGTCCTGCTTTCACGTGACTGTGCAGCAACTACTCATTAAACACAATGCAATTCAATGATGCCCTAGGAAAAATGATTGGGCGCAGACTTTCCTGCATCTCCCAGTATGAAATAAAAAATAAACAGGAGCTCATTTTATAAAAATTTTGCCTTTTGATTCAGCAGGGCATACATCTCAGGTGATTTTGCAGGTTTGGGTTTGCTCCGAGCAGCTCAACAAAACAATACAGAATTTGCAAGGCATCGAGTCACATTGATCCCCGCGTTGCATGTGTTATCATATTTATTTCCATTGTTATTGGGAGAGTGATGGAAGAGCCAGGGCTGGGCAGAATCTGAAAAATGCAGGCAAAAATACCCATCTTCATCCAGCTACCTAAGAAAATTCCCTCCTCCAGCCTCCCACTCAAAACAAAAATTTAAATTTCTTGCAGAGAATCATTAACACATTTTATTATGATAAACCAACTTGTAGAAAAATTTACCTTTGGCATTTTATTATATTATTATAATACAGAATTTATATAGTGCCAACAGTTTGTGCAGAGATTAATAAATGGAGGCAGACGGTACAGTACAATAAAATTCAATACAAGAGGAATCACAGGGCTCTGCTCTCAATTGGGGTCCCCCAAGGCTCTGTCCTCGGGCCCCTTCTCTTCTCCATCTACACCTCCTCCCTTGGCCAACTGATACACTCCCACAGCTTCAACTACCACCACTACGCCAATGACATACAAATCTACCTCTCCACCCCTCGCCTCACCACTTCAGTCTCCGCCCATATCACCCGCCTACTGAACGACATATCAGACTGGATGTCGCTCCACTTCCTCAAATTGAACCTTTCCAAAACCGAGCTCCTAATTTTCCCCCCAACTTGAGCCCCCCACCCCCACCCTCTCCATCACGACCAACAACGCCACCATCAGTCCCACCCTGCAAGCCAAAGTCCTAGGTGTCACTCTAGACTCAAATCTGTCCTTCCAACCCCATGTCCAATCGCTGGCAAACACATGCAGGCTCCATCACCGCAACATCTCCAAAATACGTTCATTCATAACACTGCCCCAAACTACCTCACTGACCTGATACACAAATACCACCCAACCTGTACTCTTCGCTCCTCATAAGACCTCCTACTTTCTAGCTCCCTGGTCTCCTCCTCCCACGCCCGACTGCAGGACTTCTCCAAGACTTCCCCCATCCTCTGGAACTCACTACCCCAATCCATCAGACTGTCACCTACCCTTCTAACCTTTAGGCGCACCCTGAAAACCCATCTCTTCAGGGAAGCCTACCCCGCCCTCACCTAACAGCCGATCTCCTCCACTCCTCCTACTACTCCATCTCCCACAGCCCCGTACTCCTGTACCACCATCCCCTCCCTCCTAGATTGTAAGCTCGAAAGAGCAGGGCCCTCGAACCCCTCGTATATTGTTTTGTTACTGTATTGTCTCATGTACTGTCACCCACTATTTTGTACAGCGCTGAGTAAACCTTTTGGCGCAATATAAATACTATATAATAATAATAATAATTAGAGCTTACAATCTAAAAGGGAGGGTCAAACTATACAAAGATAATAACTGTGTGGAATGAGCTAAGGGATGCTGTTTATTAGTTAGAGGCAGGATAGGCCTCTCTAAACAGACGGGTTTTTAGAGAGAGAGTGGATAGAGTAGGAGATACTTGGACAGATTGGGGTAATGAGTTCCCGAGGATGGAAGAGGCTCTGGAGAAGTCCTGGGAAGTGAAGATGCGAGGAGGTGATAAGGGAGCTAAAGAGCAGGAGGTCTTGGGAGAATAAAAGCAGCAGAGCACTCCCCGACATGGAACCCTATATTCTTGTAGAAGCCTACCAGAAGTTTGACATCTCCAGAGACATACCCTACCCACTCCTGCTTCTCTATACTGGATTGCTCTGATGTTATCAGGGAGCAGGACTAGGAACAGTAAGAGCAGACTAGTGGTAGCTTGCATCTAAACTAACAGCAGCTGCATCACAAGCAGGGGCGGACTGACAACTCATGGGGCCCCCAGAAATAGGGGATCATGGGGCCCCTGTGTCCTTGACCAAACTCAAAAAAGCCTATGAAAAAGGTACCAGGGGGATCTCATGGGGCCCCCTACTGACCCCGTACCCTCGGGCAGTGCCCGAGTTTCCAAATGGTCAGTCCGCCCCTGATCACAAGTGTGACTAGAACCTTCAGGGCCCCAATGCAGGAATCCTTAAAGGGCCCTCCTGACCACCAGGGCCCTTTCTATCAGCCTTTGGGCCCTTTCCATCAGCCTTTGAGCCCTTTCTATCGGCCATTTTAAAAGTTGCTGTCTTAATCAATAAAAAAAAAAGGTTCCTGCAACTTCGGTGCAATTTGACTGCCATAGACTGCAATCACAAAAGTTGCAAGCAAGTCACAAGGAAATCTCAAGGAAGTCGCAAAGAAATAGCAAGTCACACAACTTTGGGGTCCAGCAGTGTGAAGAGAAACAAAAAAGAAAGCGCACCAACCTTGCGCATTATATCAGTAAACCATAATTTTATTGAATACAGAATGATACTCTCAATAAAATTATGGTTTACTGAGGTAATGCGCAAGGTTGATGCTCTTTCTTTTTTGTTTCGCTTTGCAGTACTGGTCGGGCTTCCCTAGCCTTGCTTGGAGCTGCACAACCCTATATGCATTGGTGGTCGAATTTTTCAAGTGCTGGTTCCATCTATCCACCCCTATTCTGGGTTATAGAGTGCAGGAGAGGTCGTTTCTGGTCCAGCAATGTGAACCACAACTTAGGGTACTGCAGCAAGCACCCTCACGGTGGTGGAAAACCAGGGCCCAGTCACAAATGCAACCTTTGCGTCCCAAGTAGTTCCACCACTGGGCTGCATCACACCCACACGATGCTGTGTAATGGATGAAGAAGTGGGCACTGACAAATGAGCAAAGGCAGAATGCTATATAGTTTACAACTGACATACCTCATACTGTTTGAGGGACATGGTTCAGTTTGATAGATTATGATCAGAAAAGGACACCATAAAATTATTAAAAATATACTATCCCCTCCCTCCTAGATTGTAAGCTCAAAAAAGCAGGGCCCTTGACCCCCCTCGTGTTTTGTTTTGTTACTGTATTGTCTCATGTTCTGTCCCCCCACTATAATGTACAGCGCTGAGCAAACCTTTTAGCGCTATAAAAATACTGTATAATAATAATAACTAGAAAAGCTACAATTTCTGGGGAAATTATGTGGTGTTCTTGCCTCCACCAGTAGTCTACAACTGGAGTGGGCGGAGTAACTGGGTGGAGTGGGCGGAGTAACTGGGTGGAGTGGCTTGAGTAACTGTTGTGTGGTTGGAGTAGCTGGAGTAACTGTGAAAAGGTCAATGGGCGGCGTGAGTTGCAAACAAATGGTCATATTGTGAAAACTATCAATACTATGGCTTAGCTGTGGACATTTTCAGTGGCAGCAGGGATAGCTGAACGTTTTGATATAAGATTTGTGTAGGTGGGCTTGAAAATGAGGGAGTGATGGCAGTTTACAAATCATGTCCTGATTTTTCAGCTCACACTCTAGCTTTTGTCAGCTCCCACTCTAGTTTTGAACATTCCGCCATTCATTCCTATGGGACCAATTTCACCACAAAAACGCTGATATTTCGTGAACCATTTGGCGAAACGTTCCACAAAGTAACAGCGCACCAATCGGGAACAATCCACACGTTTCGGTATATTACTGTCTATGTAGTGTAAAAACTGTGGGAGGAGTTAGGGTGGTAAATTTGGCTATAATAATAAGAATATATATGTGAGATAACAGGAAGGGGTCTGCCATGCAACAACACTTAATACTAGAAAATCTACAATTTCTGGGGAAATTGTGTAAAGTGTTCTTGCCTGCAGCAGTAGTCTACAACTGGAGTGGGCGGAGTAACTGGGTGGAGTGGGCGGAGTACCTTTTGTCACTCAGCTGCCTGCTCACACACCTGAGTTCCTATGGCAACTCACGCTACAGCAAGAGCAGAGGAGCGGTTATAAACAAACTGCTCCAACTTGCTCACTTCGCTGGTGGTTGCCATCTTCAAACGGTTTTAGTTTTAAAACTATAAATCCTGAAAAGCTTTATATTGTGAGAATCACAAGACCCAGACCTACATTTTGATGCATAGTATGTCTCTGAAATATTAACAATTAAGGCACAGTCGCAGTTTAGAAATTGCCCTTCAAATGTGAGGTGGCTAGAGTGGAGTTTCAATGAATGTCAATGGGCGGCGTGAGTTGCAAACAAATGGTCATATTGTGAAAACTATCAGGACTATGGCTTAGCCGTGGACATTTTTAGTGGCAGCAGAGATAGCTGAACGTTTTGATATAAGATTTGTGTAGGTGGGCTTGAAAATGAGGGAGTGATGGCAGTTTAGAAATCATGTCCTGATTTTTCAGCTCACACTCTAGATTTTGTCAGCTGCCACTCTAGTTGCGCCATTCATTCCTATGGGACAAATTTCGCCACAAAAACGGCGATATTTCTTGAACCATTCGGTGAAACGTTCCACAAAGTAATAGCGCACCAATCGGGAACAATCCGCACGTTTCCGTATCTTACTGTCTATGTAGTGTAAAAACTGTGGGAGGAGTTAGGGCGGTAAATGTGGCTATAATAAGAATATATATGTGAGACATACTTTTTCCTCCCTGCACTGTGAATGTTTACATGTTATGTGCAATTAAACCATGGCAACATCTAATGTTTGTGTAGTATTATGTTCAGCAGACTGTGTTCTTCTATTGTTGTGACTTAGATGACGTTCAGAGCACATTTTATGCCCAATTCATGCAAAACTCCACGTAATCCCAAGGGGTTCACATACTTTTTCATGCAACTGTAAGCGGTCTTGCCATGCAAGAACACTTAATAATATATAAATGGGAAAATGTATTAGGAAAATGTGTTTCTCTGTGATGTACCATTAAAATATCAGAGGCTGAAAACTCAAAAGGGGCATTTACTGGTAAAAACAAAAAAAGGGGGGGGGGGCAGATATTTTGATTTCAGACTTCTATAGTGTATACATAACTTGATATTTTGCACCTTTACTGGTGAAATGGAGTCCTGCTTTGACAACAGAGAGAAAACAGGTTTAGAAGATGCCAGCAGGAGGACAGTCCACTATTACCAATCCACTCAGGTCGAATGACTTTCACAGCGGTTGTAAAGCAGTAGACTTCGGTATTGCTAAAATAAGAGGGATTAATAGGTTTATTTTGGAGCGGTTGACGGTGCCCTGAAAACACACGGTGCCCTTGATGTCCCAAGTGAACAGATTCTATGATCAGCACAGAAATTCTCATATGGTGAAGCAGCGTGAAGACTCCTCTTTAATCATGATAAATGACTTGGCGACAGCTGACAGCACTTAAGACACCGAGCATAATATTTTGGGTGTAAATATATGAATGGATTATAGAGGACACTATTAAAGCAGCAAGATCACTGAATGAAAACCATTTGTGGATCTCTATCAAACACTAAGTGGAATATGGAGGAACATTTTTACTCGCTGCAGTTGTCCACATCTATTTGCAATGGTTCCTAAAATTTGAAGCAAGTCCTTCTGCTTTTTAGATTTGTAATGAAGTAGAGATAAGTCCTTCTGGAATATGAGTTAGTCACGGAAGTAAAACCAATGTACATAGAAAAATGGGAAAAGGATTTGGGGATAGAGATAGATGAGGATAAACAGAGGAAAATATATAGACTCACACACGAAAATATCAGCATGAGAGAGGTGGAGGTAAATTATAAGAGTTTGGTAAGATGGCACATCGCACCAAATGTGGAACATAAAATGGGTGTAGAGAAAACACAAGAGTGCTGGCGTGGGTGTGGAAAGATTGGTACGTGGTTTCATATCTGGTGGGAGTACCCAAGGATTCAAATTTTTTGGGAGACAACGGTCAACTTAATAGAGAAAATCTCAGGGATAAAGATAGGATTAGATCCAGAAGTGTGCTTATTACATAAAACAGACTTACCAGTGAATAAATACAAAGACTCGGGTATATGGTACTATGTGAATGCAGCAAAGGGTTTGATATCTAAATTCTGGCATAGTTTAGAGGTTCCGAGAGAAAAGGATTGGGTAGAGAGAGTAAATCAGATTAGTAGGATGGAGAAATTGTACTATATCCAAGAAGATAAGATGGAGATATATAATAGGAGATGGGAGAAATGGGAAGATTTTGTACATCAAATGAATATATACGAAGCAATGAGAAATGATAAGAGAAGTTTCTTGATTTTATAGGGAAGGATGTAAGAGAAAAATGCAGAGTGGGAGGGTGGTGGGATGTGGTAGGGTGTAGGGGTAGAGGTAAGGGACATAAAAAGGGGGAAATAGAAGGAGATAGGATTAAGAATTGTATATATTATACGAGAATGTTGATGAAATGTATTGTTATGTTCTTCTTTCCTTTTCCTTTTTTTTATATGTATTTATAAATATGAAAAACGAATAAATATTTGAATTAAAAAAAAAAAAAGTCCTTCTGGAATAAAGACTTGCCTGTAAAATGTTTTGGAGGAATCCTATACTGAAAATGCTACTTCTCTGGCTTCTATACTTTCTGAGTCAGTGACCTTGAACATTTACTAATTGGGAGATTTGGTTTTTACTTGCTGCAAGCCTGTTCTGGTCCAGTAACTCAGAAAGTAATGAAGCTGTTGGATCAGCATGATAGTCAGAATATCATTCTCAGAAGAAATGCTCAGCAAGGGAAGATTGTTTATTTCATTGTGTACAGAAGTCCCTTTAAAGTGGAATTTCACCCAAAAGGGGAAGTTCTGCTTATCTACCTCCGCCACCCCTTCTCTTTAGGTTGTGGCACTTTATTACTTTTTTTGGGGGGGAGAAGCAGGTACCTGGTAATGACAGGTACCCGCTCCCACTTCCAGCTGATCGCCAAGGCCATCCAAGCCGAAGTGGGAAGACAGCTGTGAAGGAGCAAGCAGTCACAGCCAACCAGGGGCGGACTGACCATTTGGAAATTTGGGCAATGCCCGAGGGTCCGGGGTCAGTAGGGGGCCCCATGAGATGCCCCTGGTAACTTTTTCATAGGCTTTTTTGAGTTTGGGCAAGGACACAGGGGCCCCATGATCCCCTATTGCCCGGGGGCCCCATGAGTTGTCAGTCCGCCCCTGCAGCCAAATTCCCAAAGTAAAAATACCGGTGCTGGGACCCGAAGACCGGCGAAGAGTCGGCTCGGGTAAATACTGCTCTGGATCCCTGGAAAGGTAAGTGTCCTATTATTAAAAGTCAGCAGCTACAGTATTTGCAGCTACTTACTTTTAATTTTCTGTTTCTAAGGTGAAGAACTACTTAAGCTACATTTACAGTGGCAAAAACCTATTAAAGCAAAATCCACTATATGGACACAAACTTGGACACATGATTTTAACACCTACATGAGCTTGTTGGACATCCCACCTAAAAACCATGGCCATTAATATGTAGTTGACCTGCCTCCCACATCTGCAGCTATATCAGCCACCACTCTTCTGGGATTTTAGCCAAAATATTTAGCATTTAGCACCATTTAGCCAAAAGAGCATTTGTGAGGTCAGGTCAATAGGGCAACTAGCAATTGACATTGCAATTCATCTAGCAGGTGTCTACTAGGGTTGAGGTCAGGGCTTTGTGCTGGCCACTTGAGTTCCTCCACCGCAAACTGATTAAAATTATTATGGTGCATAGTAAGCTTGCAAAAAAGCCTAAATAATGGGCCCCCTGCAGTGTTAGGTCATAATGTGTTAGCATGTACTGCATACTAGTACATTATACATAGTTATATAGTTAGTCCGGCTGAAAAAAGACAAAAGTCCATCCAGTTCAACCATAAAAAAAAACAAGTTATAATCCTACACCCACAGTTGATCCAGAGGAAAGAAAAAAAACCCAGCAAAGCATGATCCAATTTGCTCCTGCAGGGGAACAAATCTCTCCTGATCCCGCGAGAGGCAATTGGATATTCCCTGGATCAACTTTACTTATAAATGTTAGTATCCAATAATATTCTGTGTATCTAGGAAAGAATCCAGGACTTTTTTAAAGCAATCCACTGAGCTGGCCAGAACCAACTCTTGAGAGAGTCTATTCCACATTTTCACAGCTCTTACTGTGAAGAAACCTTTACATATTTGGAGATTAAATCACTTTTCCTCCAGATGTAAAGAATGCCCAGTTGTCCTCTGTGATGACCTCAGGGTGAATAACTCTACATCGAGTTCACTATATGAGCCACAGATGTATTATACATGGAGATCATATCCCCCTTATGTATTATACATGGAGATCATATCCCCCCCTTATGTATTATACATGGAGATCATATCCCCCCTTATGTATTATACATGGAGATCATATCCCCCCTTATGTATTATACATGGAGATCATATCCCCCCTTATGTATTATACATGGAGATCATATCCCCCCTTATGTATTATACATGGAGATCATATCCCCCCTTATGTATTATACATGGAGATCATATCCCCCCTTATGTATTATACATGGAGATCATATCCCCCCTTATGTATTATACATGGAGATCATATCCCCCCCTTATGTATTATACATGGAGATCATATCCCCCCCGTATGTATTATACATGGAGATCATATCCCCCCTTATGTATTATACATGGAGATCATATCCCCCCTTATGTATTATACATGGAGATCATATCCCCCCTTATGTATTATACATGGAGATTATATCCCCCCCTTATGTATTATACATGGAGATCATATCCCCCCTTATGTATTATACATGGAGATCATATCCCCCCTTATGTATTATACATGGAGATCATATCCCCCTTATGTATTATACATGGAGATCATATCCCCCCTTATGTATTATACATGGAGATCATATCCCCCCTTATGTATTATACATGGAGATCATATCCCCCCTTATGTATTATACATGGTGATAATATCCCCCCTTATGTATTATACATGGAGATCATATCCCCCCTTATGTATTATACATGGAGATCATATCCCCCCTTATGTATTATACATGGTGATAATATCCCCCCTTATGTATTATACATGGAGATCATAAGCAATTCAGAGCGCATGTGCCGGTGACATCATTAGCTGCACGCTGTGTGAATATCTAGATAACGGTGCACGTTTAGGAGATAATCACTGTACCTACAAGACAGCCTTAATCAAGTCTTACCTGTACGTACAACTTAAATAGTGAACTTTACTTCCACTTTAAGGTACCAGACTGGATACTGACAACAGAGACCCCATACTTTTCAGTGAAAATACACTCTTAGAAATTGATTGTTGCTATGTAGTTCTCTTTTCATCTATACCAGGGGTCTCCAAACTTTCTAAACAAAGGGCCAGATTACTGTTCTTCAAACTTTAGGTTTTTTAAGTATTAAGTAGGGCAATCTCCCCCACCGGCTATTGTGTCTTCGCCAGCAGGGGCGGACTGACCATTTGGAAACTCGGGCGCTGCCCGAGGGCCCGGGGTCAGTAGAGGGCCCCATGAGATGCCCCTGGTACCTTTTTCATAGGCTTTTTTGAGTTTGGGCAAGGACATAGGGGCCCCATGATCCCCTATTGCCCGGGGGCCCCATGAGTTGTCAGTCCGCCCCAGCTCACCAGGATACACGGATCAGTGCTCACAGCAATTGGCTGCTAGTGCTAATCGGATGCTAGTTTTCCAGCATGTTCTTCCTACAAAAAAACGATTGTTAGATTGCATTCAGCTGAACAGGCAGCTGTCCAAATGGTTTCTGCTGAACAAGCCCATATTCAGATCGAGTGTACCCAACATCAGACTGTCCCATTTCTCAACAAGTGCTAAGGAGAAGATCACATATACCAAAGAGACTTGCCTTATCGTCTCTAGTTGTGAACTTGTAGCCTGGTCAGGAAGTCACCTCAAGACCTTCAGAAGTTCAGACTGTCCTCCAACTTTTACATGCTAAATGTTTTGGACCATCCCATGTCCCTAACCCCTCTCCTGATACAAATTTAATCAGCAATAAATCACAAAAAGACATCCCCTAGACTATTTATTGAAGCCAAAATGAATGGACTGTTGCTTGCGTGACTGGTAGCCTCTGTACTGTTTGTAGAAGGTATAGTTAACATCAGCGGTCCCTGTGTGGGTAGCTCTAGGGAGATATAGGATCCTGCTTGTCTGACTGCTAGTCTCAAGAGATTTGGAGTGCAATTTGGTTACTTCACTACTGTGCTGCCCCCTATTGTTCTTATTGAACAATAGGAGGCTACTTAAATCTTACATGCGGAAGCAAAAAACCCTGGCTCTACTAAGATGGCCACCTTCACACAAAGACATGGTGCAGGACAAAGCATAACATATTAATAATGGAAAGATGACTTGCAGGAAGACCACAGACAGCGCTAGTTCTTTGCCCTCTGCCTGCCTTTTTGGGGCACAGTTTCCAGTGTTCAGTTCCTCTTTATAGCACCCCCGTTAGCTTAAAAAAATCAAGATGAAAGTATCCTGTGTGCTTATACTCGTCTTTCTGGAAGCCCATGGGTCCTACATAGGGATCTGAGGGCACAACCACAGTACACAGTGGGAGACAGAGGAAACCAAACTAATGGAAGTGTCAAATGATGAAGAATCTTATGAAGGCTCCAACACTGGAATGAGGGGACATAGGAGACACGGGCCGCTAGAAGAAAGGCAGGAGACACAGGCTTGCAGGGAGATGTGTATAATAGCTCTTTTTTGCAAGACACTTTATTCTTGATTTTGTAAGTGGATGGGGTCACTTTAACTCATACCCCACAGTCAATGGCCAATGAATAGTGGTGGCAGAACAACTATACCATAACTAGGCTAAATAATTTCATAAATGATTCAAGATTGTCCTCTGACTGGAATGTTGTAAACAGCACTGTGATGTGTTTTCAAGCTGGAAGTGGCCTCCAAGCTCACAAATTTATTATACTGTGTGGGTTGAACATTTTTGTCTATAGAAAATGTTCTAATTGATCTATATCAGGGTCTGGATTCACATTTAGCATCTGCCCAGTGTGTTGGTTTGGCCACTGGGATAAGAGAACGTAGCCTGGCTATGGTAAATATCTCCTCCTTGAGTTAGGACATCCAAGACAATGATGGAGAATAACATGAAATGAGTTTATAAATGCAGAAGGTTTCTGGTTTATATCCTGTGATCTCAGTGGAGCTGTTCTACTTAAAAACTGTAATTCCACATAGCGTCAGCTAGGCTGAGAAGTCCCTGGGGCTCATGTAAATCACTGGAGGATGGCCAGCGGCAAGTCTCAGGGGTCCAGGCATGGGAAGACTTTGGAGATTTAGTTTGATCAATGTCAAAGTTTAAGATAGATTCTGGCTTTGCAAAGGCATAGCAATTCCAATATGTTTGGAAAGAACTAAAGCCTTCATTCCAAAGTGCTTCTCGGGAAGAAAATCCAGAAAGGAAATATAGTTCAGAATCTTCCATGTAGAAACACTGAAGGGTTGTCACCTTGCACGTTGTAATCAGCAGCAGAATGTGCATGTTCTATTTATTTTATTATTTATTTTCAAAATATAAGTCTCAAGTCCACAAGAATAAAGATCTTTATTTTAACCATGTCACTGAGATTTCCAAATTTCATTGGCCTCAGCTAAAAATAGCTGTCACTTTTTTTAGAATAAGCATCCTTATCCTGTTGTGTTAGCTTTGTGAGTTGACCCATATGTCCACATACAGAGCAACTATGTCAGAATGGATGAGATAAAACACATTCATCGAATTTGGGCCACTCAGTCCTTTGGGGGAGACTTGATGACGAGCCGGCCTTTTTTCCTGAGCTTGGACAGCTCTTCCCAATCAGGTTGGAGAGGTACCCTTGTAATAGGTTCCATTTTCAGAGTTTGCAGTCAAATTACAGAATTTTCTGTTGCATGGAAGGTGCCACCCTAAGCAATGTTCTTAGATTTATTGTACTAAACATTTGATCCGTGATGAAAAAATTGGATATCTACAACTCAAAGTGGCAATGTTTCTTAGAATGCTGAAGGTTGTAGGCAGGTGTAGTTTGGCCTCCCTGTACAGGTGTTATGCCAGCTACCATGCAGAGGGGACAGGGGACAAGAGGAACTCCTTTTCCTGTGTGACCTCTGTAGACATCATCAGGGGAGAAGCCATCCAATTGGCTGGATGACCTCTGTGGCCATCTTTAGTGTGGGCAGTGCTAATAAATAGCACTGTCCTGCTTCAGTTTTTGCATATCGGCAACGTGGCTAGGTCAGGAACAAGAACCCATAGGTGAGGGAAAATGTAACTAGCATAGGGAGAGACTCCAATGGAGGAGGGACAGAGTAGGGACCGCATGACTGAACCACCATCTAGGAATTTCTTCTGCCTTTCAGGTTCTGTTGCTTGCATACCACCTTCAGCCACCTCCTTTGACAGATGCTGCCATAAGCCTTCTATATTGTCTTTTATAATACTGAGACTGTGTTCTACAAGACCTTTTGAAAATCACTGCTGTGTTGGATTCAGCCATGTTATACAGGCCCTGTTGGCACCTTGTTGGAACTTTCTGTTAGTACATTTTGCTGCATTCATTGGCATCCATGTGCATTTACTCCACTGTGGATACCAAACACCAGGCCCGCCTAAAAGGTGATCATGTGAATATAGTAAAGGCAGACTGCCCCACTAGATGCTCATTCTTGAGTACCCACCCACATTCTAAGCCTAAGCCTCTTCAGTAAAGTACACTAAAACCCTTTGAAATGTATGTTCCTGACCTGGAGGGAATTTTCTTAAAAGGTTACATCCAGGCATTATCCAGATTAACTCCCAAACCCCTATTGCACTTCTTAGACCATGTCCCAGCATTTTTTTGCCTTGTTCATGTAGTGAGAAACAGCTTTTACTACTCTCCGTCATATTACCAGGCTTGTAAAATTAAAGTGGCAGCTGCTGGACGTTCGGCTACCATTGACATAGCTGCACCCCCAGAACTACATATCTCAAGAGTCTTCTACCTATACCCACAGTTTTAGTAGGCTCTTAGGCATCGGAATTGCTTTGCTGGCAAAGAATTCAATGTGGAAAGGATCAGAGAGAGATGCAGAATAGTTGGAGTCAGGGGCGGACTGACCATTTGGAAACTCGGGCACTGCCCGAGGGCCCGGGGTCAGTAGGGGGCACCTTGAGATGCCCCTGGTACCTTTTTCATAGGCTTTTTTGAGTTTGGGCAAGGACACAGGGGCCCCATGATTCCCTATTGCCTGAGGGCCCCATGAGTTGTCAGTTCGCCCCTGGTGGGAGTTTTGCAGTCCAGCAGGTGGGCTTATGAAAATGATTTGGATTTTAGTACAGTAAAGGCATTGTGTTGTCAGCCAAAACAGAAAGTTAGAAGCTCACTGGATTTCTGGCAGATCAACAGGTATTTTTCTTTGCTTGCAGCATTAAATGGATAATTCCTGGACTAGTAATATAATGCAAAGATTTCACAGAATTACTGAATAAGTTTTTTAACTTTAAACTTTGCCCTGACATACACTATAAGAAAACTGAAGAAGCTGAAGTCAGCAAGCTACTGGGAAATAGTAATTTGAGGTCCGAGTTTAAAGTGGAAGTAAAGGCAAAACCTAACTAACTCTAAACCTACTCCCACCCACATTCTTTTTTTTTTAATTAATATTTTATTAAGTTTTGCATTTCATCTATTTCATCTATAAAAACAACATCTATTATTCAACTATTTTCACCCAGAATACAAAAATACAAAACTCCCCCCTTCCCCACACCCTATCCCAATCCATACCTCCCGTTCCACCCCCCCCCCCTCACCCCCCCCTCACCCTCCCCTCCACTCAGCATCAGCCCCCTCTCTTTTTGTAATCCTAGGGTTTTCTTCCATTCCTGTTACCTATATGCTTTCAATTAATCTAACCTTCTTAAACTCCTCCCATTATATTTCCATTTTTCACAAAACCACTCCATTTTATCCTCCTCTGTATGGTATAGTTCCTCCATTCTATATATCTGATCTACCATTCTTATCCAATCCGTTGTTTTTGGTACTTCTTGTTCCCTCCAAAATTTAGGAATCAAACTTTTAGCTGCATTAATATATTGCAACCCAGAATTTTAGTATTTTTTAACCGTTAGCTCTGTTCCATGTAAAAGACATATCCCTGGTTCCTTTGGTATTTTTATCCCAGTTATTTCCTGTATCTGGTGGATTATTTCTTCCCCCACCCACATTCTAAGCCTAATCTATCTAGCCTAATCTCTTTTGAAGCTGCTCTGGTCCAGTCAGGGGCGGACTGACCATTCGAGCACTGCCTGACGGCCCGGGGTCAGTAGGGGGCCCCATGAAATGCCTCTGGTACCTTTTTTTATAGGCTTTTTTGAGTGTGTGCAAGGACACAGGGGCTCCATGATCCTCTATTGCACGGGGGCCCCATGAGTTGTCAGTCCGCCCCTAGGTCCAGTCCTAGGCTGAGCTGTCAGCGGTGGCTTCAGTGTGTAGAAGCGGCAGCCAACAATGGAAGCCCCATAGTAAGTCTAGATATGGGTGACGTCACCTCCCAGGTATTTCCCAGCCGCTGTTGGCTTTCTCTTGCACACAGAGTGCGCTGCTGGAGACCGGACCAGAATGGCTTCAAAATTGGTAAATATAGTGATCTTTTCTTTACAGGACTAGATAGATCAGGCTTAGAATAGGACAGAGTTGCCTGCTTGAGACCGGACCAGAATGGCTTCAAAATTGGTAAATATAGTGATCTTTTCTTTACAGGACTAGATAGATCAGGCTTAGAATAGGTCAGAGTTCCCTGCTTGAGACCGGACCAGAGTGGCTTCAAAATTGGTAAATATAGTGATCTTTTCTTTACAGGACTAGATAGATCAGGCTTAGAATAGGACAGAGTTCCTTGCTTGAGACCGGACCAGAGTGGCTTCAAAATTGGTAAATCTAGTGATCTTTTCTTTACAGGACTAGATAGATCAGGCTTAGAATAGGACAGAGTTGCCTGCTTGAGACCGGACCAGAATGGCTTCAAAATTGGTAAATATAGTGATCTTTTCTTTACAGGACTAGATAGATCAGGCTTAGAATAGGTCAGAGTCCCCTGCTTGAGACCGGACCAGAATGGCTTCAAAATTGGTAAATATAGTGATCTTTTCTTTACAGGACTAGATAGATCAGGCTTAGAATAGGACAGCGTTCCCCGCTTGAGACCGGACCAGAATGGCTTCAAAATTGGTAAATATAGTGATCTTTTCTTTACAGGACTAGATAGATCAGGCTTAGAATAGGTCAGAGTTCCCCGCTTGAGACCGGACCAGAATGGCTTCAAAATTGGTAAATATAGTGATCTTTTCTTTACAGGACTAGATAGATCAGGCTTAGAATAGGACAGAGTTCCCTGCTTGAGACCGGACCAGAGTGGCTTCAAAATTGGTAAATCTAGTGATCTTTTCTTTACAGGACTAGATAGATCAGGCTTAGAATAGGACAGAGTTGCCTGCTTGAGACTGGACCAGAATGGCTTCAAAATTGGTAAATATAGTGATCTTTTCTTTACAGGACTAGATAGATCAGGCTTAGAATAGGACAGAGTTCCCTGCTTGAGACTGGACCAGAATGGCTTCAAAATTTGTAAATATAGTGATCTTTTCTTTACAGGACTAGATAGATCAGGCTTAGAATAGGACAGAGTTCCCTGCTTGAGACTGGACCAGAATGGCTTCAAAATTGGTAAATATAGTGATCTTTTCTTTACAGGACTAGATAGATCAGGCTTAGAATAGGACAGAGTTCCCCGCTTGAGACCGGACCAGAATGGCTTCAAAATTGGTAAATATAGTGATCTTTTCTTTACAGGACTAGATAGATCAGGCTTAGAATAGGTCAGAGTCCCCTGCTTGAGACCGGACCAGAATGGCTTCAAAATTGGTAAATATAGTGATCTTTTCTTTACAGGACTAGATAGATCAGGCTTAGAATAGGTCAGAGTCCCCTGCTTGAGACCGGACCAGAATGGCTTCAAAATTGGTAAATATAGTGATCTTTTCTTTACAGGACTAGATAGATCAGGCTTAGAATAGGACAGAGTTCCCCGCTTGAGACTGGACCAGAATGGCTTCAAAATTGGTAAATATAGTGATCTTTTCTTTACAGGACTAGATAGATCAGGCTTAGAATAGGACAGAGTTCCCTGCTTGAGACCGGACCAGAATGGCTTCAAAATTGGTAAATATAGTGATCTTTTCTTTACAGGACTAGATAGATCAGGCTTAGAATAGGACAGAGTTCCCCGCTTGAGACCGGACCAGAATGGCTTCAAAATTGGTAAATATAGTGATCTTTTCTTTACAGGACTAGATAGATCAGGCTTAGAATAGGACAGAGTTGCCTGCTTGAGACTGGACCAGAATGGCTTCAAAATTGGTAAATATAGTGATCTTTTCTTTACAGGACTAGATAGATCAGGCTTAGAATAGGACAGAGTTCCCTGCTTGAGACTGGACCAGAATGGCTTCAAAATTGGTAAATATAGTGATCTTTTCTTTACAGGACTAGATAGATCAGGCTTAGAATAGGACAGAGTTCCCTGCTTGAGACTGGACCAGAATGGCTTCAAAATTGGTAAATATAGTGATCTTTTCTTTACAGGACTAGATAGATCAGGCTTAGAATAGGACAGAGTTCCCCGCTTGAGACCGGACCAGAATGGCTTCAAAATTGGTAAATATAGTGATCTTTTCTTTACAGGACTAGATAGATCAGGCTTAGAATAGGACAGAGTTCCCTGCTTGAGACTGGACCAGAATGGCTTCAAAATTGGTAAATATAGTGATCTTTTCTTTACAGGACTAGATAGATCAGGCTTAGAATAGGACAGAGTTGCCTGCTTGAGACCGGACCAGAATGGCTTCAAAATTGGTAAATATAGTGATCTTTTCTTTACAGGACTAGATAGATCAGGCTTAGAATAGGTCAGAGTCCCCTGCTTGAGACCGGACCAGAATGGCTTCAAAATTGGTAAATATAGTGATCTTTTCTTTACAGGACTAGATAGATCAGGCTTAGAATAGGACAGAGTTCCCTGCTTGAGACTGGACCAGAATGGCTTCAAAATTGGTAAATATAGTGATCTTTTCTTTACAGGACTAGATAGATCAGGCTTAGAATAGGACAGAGTTCCCTGCTTGAGACCGGACCAGAATGGCTTCAAAATTGGTAAATATAGTGATCTTTTCTTTACAGGACTAGATAGATCAGGCTTAGAATAGGACAGAGTTCCCTGCTTGAGACCGGACCAGAATGGCTTCAAAATTGGTAAATATAGTGATCTTTTCTTTACAGGACTAGATAGATCAGGCTTAGAATAGGACAGAGTTCCCCGCTTGAGACCGGACCAGAATGGCTTCAAAATTGGTAAATATAGTGATCTTTTCTTTACAGGACTAGATAGATCAGGCTTAGAATAGGACAGAGTTCCCCGCTTGAGACCGGACCAGAATGGCTTCAAAATTGGTAAATATAGTGATCTTTTCTTTACAGGACTAGATAGATCAGGCTTAGAATAGGGATCGGAGTAGGTTTAGAGTTAGTTAGGTTTTACCTTTACTTCCGCTTTAATTGTTCTAATCTCTGGATTACTAAACTGGACATGCATAGTTTTCATTTTCCAGTGTTTATATTGTAAATATGTGTTCAAAGACTGGAAGATTTGGAGTCCAATAGGCTAAAGTAGTAAATAATTGCTAAGCAATAAATGCTAACCATCATGTGAATAAGCAGGAACTATCTGGTTTGAGACATTATTATACAAAGTCTTTTAGGGTGAGTTATAAGTGTCATGTGCAAAGTAATTCTTAACTATTCACAAACATTCAAGCATATCCGTTTGCATATGTCTCTGATTAAATCATGCTGCTTTATTAAATTTCAACATTTCAGTGGATCACAGCCCGCCTTTATAAAGGTATACAGTATATTGTCAGGTAAAACAGCTTGCATATATCTGTTTGAACTGTGTATGTAGGAGTATATCTGAAGTTGTGCTTTAAGAAAAGTTTTACAGTAGATCTTGCATCAAAATTCAATGTCTAGTAGACCTCCCGAAACTAAGGGACAGTTATGCTACAAATACTGTATATATATATCGATAAAAATGTGAAAGTCTCTTTTGCATCTTTTTGCAATGTCCGTTGATACGTCCATTTTGGGAAAAAGTGCAGAAGCTATTTTTTTTTAGCTTACAGACATCCATCTGGAAAATCACCCATTCTTATTACACTTGACCCCGTTGCCTAAATGCCGATATTAAAAAATCGCTTTTAGTACATTCTATATAGTTCTGTATAACACAGGAGTTGAGGTGTACGGCGCCCGCCTCGATGGGACACTGGTTTTCTGTTATGGAGGAGACTCAGGGGATGGAGGAACCCACCTCCGCTGCCATCAATTGGAAAGAGTAACAGCAGCGGTAAACAATGGTCTCATTCTCCCAGACCAGCAATGGGCAAACTACGGCCCGCGGGCCGTATACGGCCCGGCGGACCCTTTAATCCAGCCCGCGGAGCGTGATACATTGGCTGTCAAGATGTGTGTAGGCGGGGCAGCGTGACGAATGTGAGGGGAGCTAGGCTCCTCTCACAGTCCGCCCTGAAGACTGGAAAGGCGCGGGAACACGGCGAGAGGAACGCGCGGAGCAAAGGTAAGTAAATTGACACAGGGGGGACTTGGCTTACTACTTGGGTGGGAATAGTACTATGGGGGATGAAATACTATACGAGGGATGAATTAATATGGGGGATGAATTAATATGGGGAATGAATTACTATAGGGGGGATGAATTACTATAGGGGGGATGAATTACTATATGGGGGATGAATTACTATATGGGGGATGAATTACTATGGGGGATGAATTACTATATGGGGGATGAATTACTATGGGGGATGAATTACTATATGGGGGATGAATTACTATATGGGGGATGAATTACTATGGGGGATGAATTACTATGGGGGATGAATTACTGTATGGGGGATTAATTACTATGCTTACTATGGGGGAATATTACTATACTTACTATGGATGACACATACACATCATTCATCTACTCTTGGTCCGGCCCCCGGGTCCAATATATGAACCCATTGCGGCCCTCAAGTCAAAAAGTTTGCCCACCCCTGTCCCAGACCTATTGCACTTACTGTATCTAGGTCAATAACTCATGGCCCGTAAGTTTTTTTTCAGGCCCTGGACTCTCCCTAGAAATAATGCATGGTGTGATGTCCCTCCCCCCCCTTTTTCTCTTTTCCTCCCTCCCTGTTTTTACTGCTTCATTACGTTTTTTATTTTTTTGCTTTTGCCGATTTTAGCTGTGTAGGGTTTTCCTGTGTTTTATGGTTTATACTTTTGGATGGTTGGGTGGTTAGCTCACCTACACACTTCCTCATTCATTTTTTTTTTTTCTTTTCCATAACGTTTATTAGAAACAAGAAAACAATACAAGTCAAGAATACAGCATAAAGGGGATATCATAAGAACACAATGGTCAAGGCATGTAGAAAGGCACAAGCT
Organism: Staurois parvus; assembly: GCF_062004578.1. Lineage (NCBI taxonomy): Eukaryota > Metazoa > Chordata > Amphibia > Anura > Ranidae > Staurois > Staurois parvus. Next base: position 1,338,985 of record NW_028317891.1, read on the forward strand.
TTTAGGCTATACAATTAGTCCGAAACAGTCAATCAATATATAAGGTGGAGAGAGGATGTAGACTGCAAGAAAGTACATCCAGACTAGAGGAAGAGTAAAACCAAACCAAGATTTGGGTGTAGGGTTCTGCATAAGGGCATAGATTTCTATCTGATCTGAAAGCCTATTAAAATATCCTGGATTCATATGAGGAACAATGGGAGATGAAGCTTGGCACGAAACCAGGTAAGTCTACATGGGAGGGGAATTCAGATTGGAATTTCTAGTAACTGTATGTCAAGTCAAGGGGTATATATTGTGTTTTCAGAAATGATAAGTGTGCCTTTCCTCATTCCTTTTAAAATGAAAACATCTAGGGTCCTTCATAGTGGTTGACTTGAGGTAGCTTCTGTGGAACACAGCTTTTCATGAATGCTTACGGCTTTGACTAAGACCTCTTTGATATATGCTTTAAGGAGTTTCATTATGATTATTATTATACAGTATTTATAAAGCGCCAATGGTTCGCTCAGCGCTGTACATTACAGAGGGGGACAGAACATGTGACAGAACAATACCAATACAATGCAAAACATGAGGGGATTGAGGGCCCTGCTCCTTGGAGCTTACAATCTAGGAGGGAGGGGATAGTGGTACAGGAGGAGATAGCTGTGGGGGATGGGGTGGTAGGAAGAGTGGAGGAGGTCGGCAGGTTGGGGGGGGGGTGGTGTAGGCTTCCCTGAAGAGATGGGTTTTCAGGGTGCGCCTAAAGGAGAGGAGAGTAGGTGATAATCTGATGGGTTGGGGCAGGGAGTTCCAGAGGATGGGTGACACCCTGGAGAAGTCTTGGAGGCGGGCATGGGAGGAGGAGACCAGGGAACTAGAGAAAAGGAGGTCTTGTGAGGAGCGGAGTGTGTGCGTTGGGCGGTACTTGGATATTAGGTCAGTGATGTAGTTCGGGGCAGTATAGTGGACGGCTTTGTACGTCAGTGTTAGGATTTTGAATTTGATCCATTGCTCAATGGGAAGCCAGTGGAGGGATTGGCAGAGAGGGGTGGCGGAGATGGAGCGGTTGGAAAGGTGAATGAGTCTGGCAGCCGTATTCAGGATCGACTGAAGTGGGGATAGCCTGTGGCGAGGCAGGCCAGTGAGGAGGGAGTTGCAGTAGTCGAGTCGTGATATGATGAGGGAGTGGATGAGCTGTTTAGGTATTATGTACCCATTACTGCTGATTTCCGTACTTGTTCTGTATGACTTGAGCTGAGATATTGTTTATCTATAGCTTTTTGTATTAGAATATCTGTACCTTGTATGACTCCAAGGATGGATTTAAAAAAAAATTAGGGCATAAATGAATGAATAAATAAATAAAACACATTGAAAGACTCTGTCCGCTTCTTTTAGGGAAGCATGACATCAATGAGCTGGAAACCTGGAAATGGTGAGGAATCTCAAGAGAATTTGCTTCAGCAACAGGATTCTGGATCCCTATCTTTTCCAACAATCCAAGAAAAGGCCCAGTGATGTCATCCCTGGCTTGGCAAGCCAGGCCGAAGTTAGTGTGTAAGGTGGTTGGGATGAGGGGGGGTGTACAAATTAAATAGACGTTGCACATTGATGCAAGATCTGCTTTACTCCTGAAAGAAGACTGGAGCTGATCGGTGGACTGTTAAGTCTTCAACGTGGATCCCGATGAAGAAAACAAGAGAATAAAGGTGCAGCTTTAGTCTCACGGAACATCATGAAAACATATAGCAAAGCTTTCAGCCAAGGATAATCAATGACATCACAAAAGTTGGCCAAGCTATCAAGAAATCATCTTTCTCATGGTCTGTAGCAGGATTTGAGGAGGCTTTCAGTAGACATTGTGGGGTTTATTTACTAAAGCTGGAGAGTCCAAAATCAGACTCCCTTCTGCATAGAAACCAATCAGCTTCTAACCTCAGCTTGTTCAATGAAGCTTTGGCAATGAAACCTGGAAGCTGATTGGTTTCTATGCAGAAGGGAGTCTGATTTTGGACTCTCCAGCTTTAGTAAATAAACCCCTTTATATAAATCTACAGAGAATATTGTGGAAGGGTGCTAATTAGTAGGCCTCACCATCCCTTCTACAAAGATATCAAGAATTCTAATGCAGTGGACCCCATTCTTTTTGTCAGGTGGAAGGCCCTTGATGCTCTCAAGCTTTTTAAAAAGATATTCTTCTTCCTACCAGAGTGAGCTAACAATCCCTTCTATTACTCTGGGGAGTTGACATCTGAAAAGCAGCGCAAGTTGTTCCGCTAACTTATCTCGCTGAGTCACTCCTTCTCTTCCTCTCGCTGGCACCTCTCTCTTTGGATCTGAGTCAGTGCTCTTACCACAAAGAGATTTGCGCCGAGCCAAGCCGTACAAAAAAAGACATTTTCTCACACTGAGACTGGATATTGCTTTTTCTGAAGCATCCAAGCTCTTTCCCTTTCCTGTGAGATGAATGTGTCTCCCCCTGCTCCGCTGTCTCTTCTCGAGACTCCTGTCTTAATAAGCCTTGACTGCCGTGACTGCTTGCATCCAGCGATGCTATTCACCGCCAGCACCTCTGCTCTCCTCCTGTGGCTCGGGAAGAACTGATTAGCACTTTGCATAATTAACCTGATTAGCACTGTGCATAATCAAACTGATTAGCACTTTGCATAATTAAAAAGAAATAATAACAACAACAATAAGCAGCACTAGGTAATATCAAAAGCCGCTGGTTCCAAAATCCCTTTTGGCCTCTGCCAGGGCTAGTTTAACATAAGGCACATTATTCCTTTAATGCAAAAACCAGAAATGATCTACGCACTGCTATGGGGACACGGGAGAATGCTGGATGGGTACGCACACCACGAAAGCGTGAATCTAGACAAGAGGCAAGTGTAATAAACCAACAAGATTCTCCTGGGTACAATACAAGTGATAAACTCCCTTATGTATAATAAATGGACTGGACTTGACAGCTCACAATGTAAGTGTTATACTCCAACATGTATAATAAATGGACTGGTCTACCAGGGGGGGACCTACTGCTTGTGCAGATCATTCTTTGGCCGAAAAGGGAAAGATGCCCATTGGGGGAAAGAAGGTAAGACCCATGTGGGGCCTGATGGTGAGAATGGGGTTTGCTGTTTTCTTCTGTAGAGGAAACAGATCTCAATAAGGATGCCCTAAAATATAACTAAAGCCCCCCCCCCCTGTATGACAGCCCTAAGCCTCATAAAGAAAAGAAAAAAACTTCCTTTACCTTCCTTGACCGAGCCAAATAATACTTCATTTGTGCCTCACACACTCCCACTCCCAGACACTGCAGCTCACAGTGGGAGGGTTTCAGCAACAGGGGCAGTGCTATCAATTCTGAAAGAAATGGGAGGAACTAGGTGTGGCTGATTGATAAGCTGCAACCTTGTGAATCAACAGTGACAATGCTGATAACCAAATGGACTGGACTTGACAGCTCACAATGTAAGTGTTATACTCCAACATGTATAATAAATGGACTGGCCTACCAGGGGGGGGACCTACTGCTTGTGCAGATCATTCTTTGGCCGAAAAGGGAAAGATGTCCATTGGGGGAAAGAAGGTAAGACCCATGTGGGGCCTGATGGTGAGAATGGGGTTTGCTGTTTTCTTCTGTAGAGGAAACAGGGCTCAATAAGGATGCCTAAAATATAACTAAAGCCCCCCCTGTATGACAGTCCTAAGCCTCATAAAGAAAAGAAAAAAACTTCCTTTACCTTCCTTCACCGAGCCAAATAATCCTTCATTTGTGCCTCACACACTCCCACTCCCAGACACTGCAGCTCACAGTGGGAGGGTTTCAGCAACAGGGGCAGTGCTGTCAATTCTGAAAGAAATGGGAGGAACTAGGTGTGGCCAGGGGCTGATTGATAAGCTGCAACCTTGTCAATCAACAGTGACAATGCTAATAACCAAGCACCCTGCAACATCTCCTTATCCAACTGTCCTGCAAACAGACGCAACCTACAAGAGGGTGACAACTCTGCTCTGAATTCAGGAGCAGTGCAGCATCATTATATATGGAAAGTTCAGCGCTATAAAATGATAAATAATCACAAATCAAAAGTATAATAATTAAAAGTTCATATAGTGATAAAAAGGTGACAGTGAGGTCCTGGTGGTTCGGATCGGTGATTGTGCTCTCGTGAACAGAAGAAATGCCCACTCACCAGACGCACAGTAATAATGCACGTTTATCAAATACATCCAGATGTCATCAGATAAGGTCATCAGGGCCAGGCAGGAAATGACTCCCTCTTAAGATGAACGGATCCAAAGGGCCTTATGGGGTGATCCAGGGGCGTCCAGAGCTCCACTTAGGGGATGGATGGAAGGTCATCAGGGTCAGGCAGGAAATGACTCCCTCTTAAGATGAACGGATCCAAAGGGCGTTATGGGGTGATCCAGGGGCGTCCAGAGCTCCCCTTAGGGGATGGATGGGTGCAGATCTCAGGGGGTTAGCAGACTCCCTCTCTGGAGGTTTAGGGCTGGGCATCATCCATGAGAAAAGATGGCAGCATGAGCTCCACATTGCTCCGACGGCGTGACGTCACAGCGTAATTGGCTCCTCCTTACGTGTTTTGTGCACCAGCACGTCTTCAGAGGGGATCGCAGCATTATTGTCACCCCATCACAGGAAATTGAATTAGGTGGACTTCACTGGCAGGATCGACAGGTATTTGTGGGGTTTTGCAGATGTACCGGATTAATTGGTGCTGCACATATTTTTCTTTAAAGAAGGCCACAGTTCTACTTTAAATGTTACCTGCCTAGCCAGCTTCCATTAAGGTAGACTAAACTCACACAAAACAGTAGGTAGTTTTCTACAGTACGGTAAGTAAAACGGGATCATCTTATTTTTTGTTTAAATAAATAGTTTTCACCATACTTCATTCACATTTTCTCTCCATGCCCTGCGTACATCCTATGGGCCCTTTGTAAGAACTTCCTATGGATTTGTGCGTACTCCAGCAACATCTGAACATTACAGTTTTATTACAAAGGTTAAAAAAAGACAGAAGTGGTTTGAGTTCAACAAATAGAAAAATTGATAAATATATCAAAAACTTGCTCAATGAAATCACAGGGGAGGGAGGAGCAGGTGACATCATGCCACTAAATCGGAAGTGTGCTGGCTGCCATTTTGTTGGAGGTTATCTATACTATGAGTCTGGATACTGAAGTACACCAGTTATAGAGTACATTATAAGTTGAGTATATTTTAATCCTTTAATAAAATATTGGTACCCACATGGAGAGCACTATATATCTTATTATTTTTGGAGAGAATGTCCAAAAGGAGGATGGAGGTGGATTGAAATCACCAGTGGAGAGAAGGAGAGAGCAACCGTGACAAAGGAGACCCAACTAGGCTCCTGCTCCCTCCTCAGCTTGGCACTCCAGTTAGAGATGGAGGAGAAAATCTGAGAGTGGTGACTGACAGTCACTGATTTCTGTTCTCAGTGGTCACTCAGTTCTCGGGCTTAGAGCTGATATAGGACAGATCCAGACTGATGCTGCAGTAAAGATACACAGCTTCCAATACATACTACATCCAGAGGAGGGAAGCCTTCACCTGGAGGGAGCCTTTGCCCGGTTGATTCATCCTGATCCTAAGGAGGCCCTGTGAGTCCAGCAGATCATCGTTTGATGACACCCCTTCCTGAGGGAGAACGACATCTGCGGAATTTAATACACACATGCGCATTTCCTATGCGCGGTCGGTGAGTGAGCATTTCTGCCATTTCTTCCGGATTCCTCATAGCTTTGTCTACTATATTATTGTATCGATTGAAATAATTTCCGAACAATTGATAACGAGTTTTAAGGATCGAGCTTTTTGGATCGAGCTTTCTGCTTGTTGATTTTTGGCGCTGCACTTTATCTATTTATAAGGGGAAGGCACAAGACCTAGTTTTGGGTCAAAGCATCAAGGTGAGAGCATATGGAAATAGGTGGTGGGTGAGATGCACGTGGTGATAAGAAGTTAAAGGTGGAGAATATATAAACGCACTAAGGAATCAAGGTTTTGCAGAAATATCATATATATTTATTTATATATATATATATCTATATATATATATGTATATATACTGTGGCAGAAACAATTGAGTACTGACGTGATACTTTTTTTATTTGCACTAACAAAGAATTTTGAGGACAAGCTTTCGGGGAGTGTCCCCTTCTTCAGGTCCAAGTAGTACTGATGTATACTGTGGAAATGTTATTTCATATGGACATTTGGAACTTTATTTGATCATATTTGGAAATTTATTTGATCACATTTATTTTGATATGTGTGGCATATATTGCATTGGTACCTGTTTGTTAGAACAACGCACTTTATATTTTAGAGGGATTAATGTACTCTATACACTGTCTCAGAGGTTTATTTATATAAAAAACTTACATATACAGAAACCTAAACACAATGTTGAACCCAAAGAAATAAAAAAAATCCTTTTAAAGCATTGTCCAAATTGCTTCAACATGGAAAAAACCTTCCTGATTCACTAGGACAATTGGATATTCCCTGGATCAACATTCTATGGTATTATTAACTGCCTATTAATAGCCGTTTATCTAATGTGTATTTAGAAATACATCCAGCTTTTTCTTAACCACTTGAGGTTTTTGAACAGAAGAAATATGTCCTAAGAAAGTCAAACGTTTTTTGGACACATCTCTAACGCCCAGCTCCTCTTACCCTGCTTCTGCTATTCCTGGCAATTGCCGACTGTCAAAATGACAGCCAGTAATTTTTATTTTATTATCAGTATTCCTTTTTTATGTTTTCATCCATTTTGTGTATTATTTTTTTTTTGTGTCACATAAAAACAAAATGTGAAAGAAAAAACATAAAACATTGGTTGCACACCTATGGCATTAAGCTTTGTCAGTGATATGTAAAGCAAAATACTGCACTCAAAACGAATCCACTGGATGCTACTCAATGGGGTTATTTACTAAAACTGCATGATGCAAAATCAGGTGCAGTTCTGCATATTATTATTATTATACAGTATTTATAAAGCGCCAATAGTTCGCTCAGCGCTGTACATTACAAAGGGGGACAGAACATGTGACAGAACAATACCAATACAATGCAAAACATGAGGGGATTGAGGGCCCTGCTCTTTGGAGCTTACAATCTAGCATATAAACCAATCACCTTCCAGGTTGTAGCCTCCCTAGCGGTCTGATTATGTCCATATTTCTGTGCTCAAAGCGGTACATTTTTTTTGCATGGAAATATGTTGTTTTTTTATTGTAGGCCTGTAATTTTTAGGAATAACTCACTGAAATCTGTCCGAACAAGAGTCTAGTAAACATCCCGGGGAGGATAACATTTGAAACGCAAAATCATAAATTATAATTTAATAAATAATCATAAAAAATAATAATATAATAATAATAATAATAATAAATGTAATTCAAAAATATAATCAAACCAAAAACACTGAAATGTGAACTAGAGCGCCAAGTTCGCACATCGCTGAGCAAAGTCGCAGAATCGTTTTCAGTGTCTGATGAGGAATTTCCCCCACGAATCATTATCACTCAATTCTGCAAGTGGTTCTGATTTACTATCGCTGTTCTCTAGCCGGTCTAAACCCACTTTTGACCTAAAGGGACGCTTTTTGGACGCCATGGACGTTTCTCAGTTTCCAGGCAGAAAGAACAGTCAAAATGCAGGCAGGGCGCCGGACAAAGCACTCGGGACAAAATGTATGTGAAATGGTTTGATACAGGAATGTTATACTATGTGACTTTAGTGTATTTAGTGAATGTCACTTTTACAACTTTCAAATTTCCCGCCAGTTCCGTCCCCCGTACGTCCCGACGTCGCAGGGAAGGGAACCCAGAAGACAGATGCCGGGGACACTGCAGGGGGGACATCGCGGGAGCGCAGGACAAGGTAAGTGAAGAAGAGATCCCGGAGCAACGCTGCAGTGTATTCCCGAGTGTAGCTCGGGGTTACCGCTTGTGGTGCTGAAACGTTATCCCGAGCTACACTCGGGAATACCGCCAGGGGGGTAAATAAACAAGCTGAAGTTAGAATCTGATTGGCTCCCATGCACAGCTGCACCAGATTCTGAGTGCTCCAGTTTTGGCAAATCTCCCCCAATGTGTTTTGGGATCCTCCTCTTCTCCAATCTCTTTCAGACACTTCAGGGTAGATTTACCAAAAGACAAATAGACTTTGCACTAGAAGTGCAATTGCACTCTGCAAGTGTAGTTGCTCCAGAGCTTAGTAAATGAGGGTAAGCTTTGCTGACTTCCATCATCCAATCATGTGCAAGCAAAAATGCAGTTTTTAAATATTATTTTGTGTATGCCATTGGGTGCAAAGTGAAGCTTTGTCTTATTTACGAAGCTTTGGAGCAACTGCACTTGCAAAATGCACAGTCTATTTGCCTTTAGTAAATCCACCCCTTCCTGGTACTTGCTCCAGTGTCAGCTGCACATCATTGCTCTTGATCAGCCTTCAAGAGAAAAAACTAAACGGCTTGGAAGGAGCTCGTTGTGCTAACTATCCGGTGTTAGTACAGCGATCTCCCCGCTTAGCTATTGTGTTCTGACGGGGGGGACTGGCAGAACACAACGGTCAATGCTCAAAGCCATTGGCTGCCAGCACTGCTCGGATGCTTATTGGAAGCTGGTTTTCCAGCACACCCGTTTGACAAAAGCTGGCCGTTTAGCCGGCTTCTGTCGGAAAGGTTAGTGTACACACGGGCCAAACATCAGCTGGTTTCTGTTGAACTGGCCGATGCCGGCCGATGTTTGGCCCGTGTGTACGAGGTTTAACAGGGGGGCAACGCAGGAGCACAACTGTCACCCCATACCTGGAAGCCCCTGAACAAGGTCCTTCATAGCGGGATCACCAGGCATTAATTTAATGGAAAACCACAGATTTAAAAAAAACTGAAAACATCTTTTGAAATGACATTACCATGGTAAAGCTTAACCTCCCTAGCGGTCTGATTATGTCCATATTTCTGTGCTCAAAGCAGTAAATATTTTTGCATGGAAATATGTATTTTTTTATTGTAGGCCTGTAATTTTTAGGAATAACTCACTGAAATCTGTCCGAACAAGAGTATAGTAAACATCCCGGGTACGACATTTGAAACACGAAATCATAAAATATAATTTAATAAATAATCATAAAAAATAATAATATAATAATAATAAATTTAATTCAATAATATAATCAAACCAAAAACACTGAAATGTGAAATAGAGCGCCAAGTTCTCACATCGCTGAGCAAAGTCGCAGAATTATTTTCAGTGTCTGATGAGGAATTTCCCCCACAAATCATTATCACTCAATTCTGCAAGTAGTTCTGATTTACTATCGCTGTTCTCTAGCCGGTCTAAAACCGCTTTTGACCTAAAGGGATGCTTTTTGGACGCCATGGACGTTTCTCAGTTTCCAGGCAGAAAGAACGGTAAAAATGCAGGCAGGGCGCCGGACAAAGCACTCGGGACAAAATGTATGTGAAATGGTTTGATACAGGAATGGTATACTATGTGATTTTAGTGTATTTAGTGAATGTCACTTTTTACAACTTTCAAATTTCCCGCCAGTTCCGTCCCCCGTACGTCCCGACGTCGCAGGGAACGGAACCCGGAAGGCGGATGCCGGTATCGGCCGGAGGACATTGCCGGGGACACTGCAGGGGGGACATCGCGGGAGCGCAGGACAAGGTAAGTGAAGAAGGGATCCCGGAGCAACGTTGCAGTGTATTCCCGAGTGTACAGTTGTGTCCAAAATTATTCAACCCCCAATGCTGTAAAGGGGTTTAGGGACTATAGTGTACATTTGGAATTGTATTCAGAATCAAATCCTACAAGGACGTTGTAACTACCCAAATGCAACTAAAATGACATCAATTGTTTATGTAATACAGTAGTAAATGGTTCTTATGTGGTTTCTTCATTGCCACAATTATTCAACCCCTTAAAGACTACCACTCTGAAGAACAGAGGTTCATACAGGTGCTTTCCATCAGGTATTGAAAACACCTGTGGATGTCACCGAGCAGCAATCAAGCATAATAAGCACCAATTAGGCAGCTTTAAAATGACTGTGATACTCAGCTCCTTCTAGACATTTACTGGTGTGGTTACAAACATGGTGAAGGCAAGAGAATGGTCCAGGAAGACAAGAGAAGAGGTGATTTCTCTTCACAGGAAGGGCAATGGCTATAAGAAGATTGCAAAGATGTTAAACATACCAAGAGACACCTTAGGAAGCATCATTCGCAAATTCAAGGCAAAGGGCACTGTTGAAACGCTACCTGGTCGTGGCAGAAAGAAGATGCTGACTTCGACTGCTGTGCGCTACCTGAAGCGTAGAGTGGAGAGAAGTCCCCGTGTGACTGCTGAGGAACTGAGAAAAGATTTGTCAGATGTGGGTACAGAAGTTTCAGCCCAGACAATAAGACGCACACTGCGTAATGAAGGCCTCCGTGCCAGAACTCCCAGGCGTACCCCCTTGCTGTCTCCAAAGAATAAGAAGAGTCGACTGCAGTATGCCAAAAGCCATGTGGACAAACCACAAAAGTTGTGGGATAGTGTTCTGTGGACTGATGAAACAAAATTAGAACTGTTTGGGCCCATGGATCAACGCTATGTTTGGAGGAGGAAGAACAAGGCCTATGATGAAAAGAACACCTTGCCTACTGTGAAGCATGGTGGAGGGTCAATCATGCTTTGGGGCTGTTTTGCTTCTGCAGGTACAGGGAAGCTTCAGCGTGTGCAAGGTACCATGAATTCTCTTCAGTACCAGGAGATATTGGATGGAAACGTGATGCAGTCCGTCACACACCTGAGGCTTGGGAGACGTTGGACCTTTCAACAGGACAATGATCCCAAGCATACCTCCAAGTCCACTAGAGCATGGTTGCAGAGGAAAGGCTGGAACATTTTGGAGTGGCCATCGCAGTCACCAGACTTAAATCCGATTGAGAACCTCTGGTGGGACTTAAAGAAAGCAGTTGCAGTGCGCAAGCCTAAGAATGTGACTGAACTGGAGGCCTTTGCCCATGAAGAATGGGCGAAGATACCCGTAGATCGCTGCAAGACACTTGTGTCAAGCTATGCTTCACGTTTAAAAGCTGTTATAACTGTAAAAGGATGCTGTACTAAGTACTAAGATTGAATGTCACTTGGGGGTTGAATAAAACTGATAATGCTGTGAGCACAGAAAAGACATTTGTGGTTATTTCATTATAACTGTTATGTTATATTTGTCTGACCTACAAGTGCCTCTTTAATGTAAATGTAAGCAAGATGACTGAATGATCAAAAGCAATGTCAAACTGGCCAAAACACTCAATTTCAGTGGGGGTTGAATAATTTTGGACACAACTGTAGCTCAGGGTTACCGCTTGTGATGCTGAAACTTTACCCCGAGCTACACTCGGGAATACCGCCAGGGGGGTTAAAGTCACATTCAGGGTTGATTTCCTTTGTAGTTTGTAATTTAAGGGATGTTGATGCCCATTCTGGTGATTCTGGTGGGAGCCTAAATAAACAAGCTGAAGTTAGAATCTGACTGGCTGCACTGGAAGCACCTGAACAAGGTCCTTCACAGTGGAATCACCAGGCATTAATTTAATGGAAAATCACAAACTTAAAAAAAACTGAAAACATCTTTTGAAATGACATTACCATGGTAAAGCTTAAATTAAATGTTAGGGTCTAGATCTACTATGATGTACTAGTCACTATTCTTCGAGGCCCTCTGCAGAATCAGACCCATAACAGACAGTTGTCCGAAGCAGCTGTATCTCTGTCTATAGCCAAATACTACAATTATGCAATCTGGAAAGTGTCCTGTATATTAAAAAGGAAGGATCTGCTGAGTCCTAACATTTTCTTTACATGTGGTAGCCAAAATAGCTACAAATCCTCAGCCGATGCTCCACATTTCAAAGTTTTATCAAATTACAAATTAGCTTGGCCTCCCCACCACACACACAAACTGATAGTAAACATCTGGTGTCCTACCTGCACCGAGGATTGTGGATCAAGCAGAAAGCTTTGGTTGCTGCACTTTACCTACATGGCAGATGACTGTACAATGCATGTCAAGTCAGCCTGAAGATTTCTAGTGAGAGGACCAGTCATCTACAGGTGAAGCCTAGACATTCAGTAATTGCAAAAACATTCACGCTTTCACCTGTTCTGTAACAGCAGAGCATCTACATTGAATCTCCTTCAATCTACCTACTGCAGGGTATGTTTTTTTAGGGTAATCCAGCAGCCAATTTAAATGCTAGATACTCGTTTCTTGCATATTATTAATCAATAATGTAAATAAAATGCATTACAAAAGGAAAATAATGTGCAAAAATGAAAATTTTACATTGGGGGAAGGAAGAAGCTCAGGATGGAGATTTACAGAGGCTTGCTGCTTCTCATTAAAGTGGAGTTGGAATAAATATTATATATATATATATACACACTATATTGCCAAAAGTATTGGGCCGCTTGCCTTTACACGCACATGAACTTTAATGGCATCCCAGTCTAAGTCCGTAGGGTTCAATATTGAGTTGGCCCCGCCCTTTCCACACACATGACCTTTAATGGCATCCCAGTCTAAGTCCGTAGGGTTCAATATTGAGTTGACCCTGCCCTTTCCACACACATGACTTTTAATGGCCTCCCAGTTTTAGTCCGTAGGGTTCAATATTGAGTTGGCCCCGCCCTTTACACGCCCATGAACTTTAATGGCATCCCAGTCTAAGTCCGTAGGGTTCAATATTGAGTTGACCCCGCCCTTTCCACACACATGACTTTTAATGGCCTCCCAGTTTTAGTCCGTAGGGTTCAATATTGAGTTGGCCCCGCCCTTTACACGCCCATGAACTTTAATGGCATCCCAGTCTAAGTCCGTAGGGTTCAATATTGAGTTGGCCCCGTCCTTTCCACACACATGACCTTTATGGACTCCCAGTCTTAGTCCGTAGGGTTCAATATTGAGTTGGCCCCGCCCTTTCCACACACATGACCTTTATGGACTCCCAGTCTTAGTCTGTAGGGTTCAATATTGAGTTGGCCCGGCCTTTGCAGCTATAACAGCTTCAACTGTGCTGGGAAGGCCGTCCACAAGGTTTAGGAGGGTGTCTATGGGAAGGTTGGACCATTCTTCCAGAAGTGCATTTGAGGCACTGATGTCGGGGGAGGAGGCCTGGCTCGCAGTCTCCGCTCTAATTCATCCCAAAGGTGTTCTATGGGGTTGAGGTCAGAACTCTGTGCAGGACAGTCAAGTTCCTCCACCCCAAACTGGCTCCTCCATGTCTTTATGGACCTTGCTTTGTGCACTGGTGTGCAGTGATGTTGGAACAGGAAGGGGCCATCCCCAAACTCTTCCCACAAAGTTGGGAGCATGAAATTGTCCAAAATGTCTTGATATGATGACGCCTTAAGCGTTCCCTTCACTGGAACTAGGGGGCCAAGCCCAACCCCTGAAAAACAACCCCACACCATAATCCCCCTCCACCCATCTTTACACTTGGCACAATGCAGTCAGGCAAGTACCGTTCTCCTGGCAACCGCCAAACCCAGACACATCCATTGGATTGCCAGAGAAGCATGATTGGTCACTCCAGAAAACACGTCTCCGCTGCTCTAGAGTCAAGTGGCGGCGTGCTTTACACCACAGCATCCAACGCTTTGCATTGCACTAGGTGATGGAAGGCTTGGATGCAGCTGCTCGGCCATGGAAACCCATTCCATGGAACTCTCTACACACTGTTGTTGGGCTCATCTGAAGGCCACACCAAGTTTGGAGTTCTTTAGCTATTGACTCTGCAAACAGTTGGTGACTTCTGCGCACTGTAGCATGTGCTGACCCTACTCTATCTGTCATTGCACAGGTGGCAACCTATCACAGGACCACACTTGAATTCACTTTCACCAATGTTTGTAGAAGCCGTCTGCATGCCTAGGGGCTTGATTTTATACACCTGTGGCCATGGAGGGGATTGGAACACCAGAATCTAGATATATATATATATATATATATATATATAAATTAGTGGGGAGGTGTCATGGTTGGGAATTGAACCCATGATTCAATTACTGCAAGGCAGAAGTGCTAACCACTAAGCCACTGTGCCACCCCTATATCCCTCCCTTACTCTATGCAAAATGAAAAAAACATTCTGCCTGAAATATGCAGCCTCTTCTTTTACCGGTAATTTACTTTTCTGCAGTGAAATGATTACTTTAACAGTCTTCCAGGAGGAGATAAAGTATAACAGAACAGTAAAAAAAAACTTTTCTTCTCTGTACATAATGCTTCTCCCTACAGTATTTCACTGTGGGACCTAAGGGGTTAATCCTCTGCATTGTGTAAAAAGGCTGTTTGATCCTGTCTTTTCTGATCCTCCCCTTCTTCCAGTGTCCCCTCTTATCTCCTGATAAGACATATTGTGTGGAGTCACTCCGGAGAGTGCATGTTTTTTCTTGGGAGAGTGCATGTGATCAGCACAGGGCCAATCAGCACTGTCCAGACAAAGGTCGGGGGTTCTGCATCCTCCTAGGGCACAATGAAAACTCCTCCTACAAACTTTAACATTTGCTCTGCTGGACACTGATAGAAGTCACAAGACTGCTATATAAGGGGTTAATCCTCTGCATTGTGTAAAAAGGCTGTTTGATCCTGTCTTTTCTGATCCTCCCCTTTTTCAAGCGACCACCTCTTATCTTTTGATAAGACAGACTGAACTTTAGTCACATGCACATGCTCAGTGTAGTGTGTATTGCTAGAGAGACCAACAGTATCAATCATACGACACAAGCCCAGGCATCTGTCATGTGATTTAGCCACAGCAGAGTAAAAAAAAAAAAAAAACTTTGCTTCTCTGTACATAATGCTTCTCCCTCCAGTATCTCACTGTGGGACCTAAGGGGTTAATCCTCTGCATTGTGTAAAAAGGCTGTTTGATCCTGTCTTTTCTGATCCTCCCCTTCTTCCAGTGTCCCCTCTTATCTCCTGATAAGACATATTGTGTGGAGTCACTCCGGAGAGTGCATGTTTTTTCTTGGGAGAGTGCATGTGATCGGCACAGGGCCAATCAGCACTGTCCAGACAAAGGTCGGGGGTTCTGCATCCTCCTAGGGCACAATGAAAACTCCTCCTACAAACTTTAACATTTGCTCTGCTGGACACTGATAGAAGTCACAAGACTGCTATATAAGGGGTTAATCCTCTGCATTGTGTAAAAAGGCTGTTTGATCCTGTCTTTTCTGATCCTCCCCTTTTTCAAGCGACCACCTCTTATCTTTTGATAAGACAGACTGAACTTTAGTCACATGCACATGCTCAGTGTAGTGTGTATTGCTAGAGAGACCAACAGTATCAATCATATGACACAAGCCCAGGCATCTGTCATGTGATTTAGCCACAGCAGAGTAAAAAAAAAAAAAAAACTTTGCTTCTCTGTACATAATGCTTCTCCCTCCAGTATCTCACTGTGGGACCTAAGGGGTTAATCCTCTGCATTGTGTAAAAAGACAGTTTGATCCTGTCTTTTCTGATCCTCCCCTTTTTCAAGCGACCACCTCTTATCTTTTGATAAGACAGACTGAACTTTAGTCACATGCACATGCTCAGTGTAGTGTGTATTGCTAGAGAGACCAACAGTATCAATCATATGACACAAGCCCAGGCATCTGTCATGTGATTTAGCCACAGTAGAGATTTAGCCAATCAGAACGCTTTCACAAGAGATCACATAACCAAATTGTAAGTTAGAATTATGGCTGAAAATCTTTTGTCAGAGATCTAAATTGTTATACCAAAAAAAAAAAAAAAGTAATGCGCAATCACTGTGCCTCACTACTAAGGAGGAAGTGCAGCGTTTAGGCGTTATTAGGATTTAATAGATAAAAACGTCCTTTTATTTGCATTCTGTTCTGTGCAAAAACTCACATGCTTATTTTTCTTCACTAAATATTTCTTCCATTTAATGATTTCCTTTATTAGATGGCATCTTATTTGCATAAATTTCCATACAATTTAAACTGCTAGTATGTGAGAACAAAGGCACAGCAAAGGACAATGCTGGCAGTGGAGAGGTATGAGGTATGGAGCTGGCTGCCTTTTAGTCTCACAAATATCAGATTTTTTTTTTTTTTGTCTCCCTCCGAGCGCACATCACTTAAGAAGTAAGACAGATGACTTCATCACATTGTGAAAAATGATCCATCTCATGAGTTTGTGTCATTTCAATCAGAATGGCGGAGCTGTGTATCCTGATATGTTTCCAAGCCATTAGACTTCATCACTATTAAATAACAGAGTCTTGGAA
Source organism: Staurois parvus (assembly GCF_062004578.1). Classification (NCBI taxonomy): domain Eukaryota; kingdom Metazoa; phylum Chordata; class Amphibia; order Anura; family Ranidae; genus Staurois; species Staurois parvus. The sequence continues at coordinate 1,355,331 of NW_028317891.1, forward strand.
CACGGCGAGATGAGTCTTCGGGTGAAATCTTGTTCTCTGGTCTGTCTTGTCTCCTGCGTGGCCCTGGTGGATTCTGTTGCTGTGCAAAGGCCGGGTGTTTGCCCTGACCTAGTAAAGGTACATTAGGAAATCACATTGGCAAGCTTAAAGGGGAACTCCAAGCATATGGGCATACAGTCATGGCCAAAAATATTGGCACCCCTGCATTTCTGTCAAATAATGCACCACTCTGCCCAGAAAATTGTCACAATCGCAAATGTTTCGGCATTCTCTCTTTTTTTTTTCCAATAAAGATTTATTGAGCATCGAAAAACATAAACATAGACAAAAGCATGGGTTGTATCCAGGGGTGGACTGACCATTCGAGCACTAGGGCAGTGTCCGAGGGCCCGGGGTCAGTAGGGGGCCCCATGAGATGCCCCTGGTACCTTTTTCATAGGCTTTTTTGGGTGTGAGCAAGAACACAGGGGCCCGTGGTCAGTAGGGGGCCCCATGAGATGCCCCTGGTACCTTTTTCATAGGCTTTTTTGGGTGTGAGCAAGAACACAGGGGCTTAAAGGGGAACTCCAAGCAGATGGGCATACAGTCATGGCCAAAAATATTGGCACCCCTGCATTTCTGTCAAATAATGCACCACTCTGCCCAGAAAATTGTCACAATCGCAAATGTTTCGGCATTCTCTCTTTTTTTTTTCCAATAAAGATTTATTGAGCATCGAAAAACATAAACAAAGACAAAAGCATGGGTTGTATCCAGGGGTGGACTGACCATTCGAGCACTAGGGCAGTGTCCGAGGGCCCGGGGTCAGTAGGGGGCCCCATGAGATGCCCCTGGTACCTTTTTCATAGGCTTTTTTGGGTGTGAGCAAGAACACAGGGGCCCGTGGTCAGTAGGGGGCCCCATGAGATGCCCCTGGTACCTTTTTGCATAGGCTTTTTTGGGTGTGAGCAAGAACACAGGGGCTTAAAGGGGAACTCCAAGCAGATGGGCATACAGTCATGGCCAAAAATATTGGCACCCCTGCATTTCTGTCAGATAATGCACCACTCTGCCCAGAAAATTGTCACAATCACAAATGTTTCGGCATTCTCTCTCTTTTTTTTTCCAATAAAGATTTATTGAGCATCGAAAAACATAGACAAAAGCATGGGTTGTATCCAGGGGTGGACTGACCATTCGAGCACTAGGGCAGTGTCCGAGGGCCCGGGGTCAGTAGGGGGCCCCATGAGATGCCCCTGGTACCTTTTTCATAGGCTTTTTTGGGTGTGAGCTAGAACACAGGGGCTTAAAGGGGAACTCCAAGCGGATGGGCATACAGTCATGGCCAAAAATATTGGCACCCCTGCATTTCTGTCAGATAATGCACCACTCTGCCCAGAACATTGTCACAATCGCAAATGTTTCGGCATTCTCTTTTTTTTCCAATACAGATTTATTGAGCATCGAAAAACATAAACATAGACAAAAGCATGGGTTGTATCCAGGGGCGGACTGACCATTCGAGCACTAGGGCAGTTTCCGAGGGCCCGGGGTCAGTAGGGGGCCCCATGAGATGCCCCTGGTACCTTTTTCATAGGCTTTTTTGGGTGTGAGCAAGAACACAGGGGCCTAACCACTTCCAGACTGGACACTTTCCCCCCCTTCCTGACCAGGGCAATTTTCAGCTTTCAGCGCTATCATACTTTGAATGACAATTGCGCGGTCATGCAACACTGTACCCAATTGAATTTTTTACCATTTTTTTGAGACAGATAAAGCTTTATTTTGGTGGTATTTATTCACCGCTGGGATTTTTATTTTTTTTGCTATGTAAATGAAAAAGTCAAAAAATTTTGAAAAAAAGTGTTTGTTTTTTTTTAAATTTTGCAAATAAATAATATTTCATCATATATCTTTGCCAAAATTTATTCCGTTATCTTTTTAGTAAAAAAAAAATCCAAATTAGTTTATAACCAAAAATTATAATTTTTAAACATTTTTTTTACATTTTTATTTTATTTTTTTATATTATTATTTTTTATTTTACATACTGTCACCCTAGCAGTACAGTATCACCATGGTGACACTGTACTACTTGTGGGGGGTGATGAAGATTTTTTTTTTTTTTTTTACACTGATTGCTTTTACACCCATATAGGATGTAAAAGCAATCATTTCTCCTTCTCTCTGGCTGCATTCTTGCAGTCATTGAGAAGTACTGAGTGAGCTGTGATTGGTCACAGCTTGTCACATGGTACAAGGCTGTTGTGAATAGCCTTGTACCATGTGACCTAGGTGATCATTCACAGATTTCACACGTAGTAAGCAATGATGTCACAAGTGACATCTTGCTTAGTACTTTGCATATGATCACTGATTGGCCAATCAGTGATCACATGATCGGGACCTCGTACAGAGGTCCCGCCCAACGATCGGTGTTTCACTGTGTCCGGAGGACACAGCGGGCACCGGATCGCGGTGCTGCGCGCTCCCAGGGAGCGCACACAAGCAGGGTGCGGGGAGGCCGTTTATAAACGGCCACCCGACCCTGCAGTGCCACCGTCCGGCCGTTTATACGCAACGGCCGGTCGGGAAGTGGTTAAAGGGGAACTCCAGGCAGATGGGAATACAGTCATGGCCAAAAATATTGGCACCCCTGCATTTCTGTCAGATAATGCACCACTCTGCCCAGAAAATTGTCACAATCGCAAATGTTTTTGGCATTCTCTTTTTTTTTTCCAATAAAGATTTATTGAGCATCGAAAAACATAAACAAAGACAAAAGCATGGGTTGTATCCAGGGGTGGACTGACCATTCGAGCACTAGGGCAGTGTCCAAGGGCCCGGGGTCAGTAGGGGGCCCCATGAGATGCCCCTGGTACCTTTTTCATAGGCTTTTTTGGGTGTGAGCTAGAACACAGGGGCTTAAAGGGGAACTCCAAGCAGATGGACATACAGTCATGGCCAAAAATATTGGCACCCCTGCATTTCTGTCAAATAATGCACCACTCTGCCCAGAAAATTGTGACAAACACAAATGTTTCGGCATTCTCTCTTTTTTTTTCCAATAAAGATTTATTGAGCATCGAAAAACATAAACAAGGACAAAAGCATGGGTTGTATCCAGGGGCGGACTGACCATTCGAGAACTAGGGCAGTGCCTGAGGACCCGGGGTCAGTAGGGGGCCCCATGAGATGCCCCTGGTACCTTTTTCATAGGTTTTTTTGGGTGTGGGCAAGGACACAGGGGCCCCATGATCCCCTATTGCCCAGGGGCCCCATGAGCTGTCAGTCCGCCCCTGGTTGTATCGATACAACAGTTTGCTAGAAGCATCTAGCCTTATAACGAGAGTAAGTAAGACAAAAAGAAAGAAAGAAAAAAAAACTTGGCATGGAAGTTGAACACAGAAGAATGAGGGGACAGACCCGAAACAACAACTTAGAGAACTAAGAGGAGGATGTGAAACTAGAAGGACAAAAAATAAAGGGGTTTTGAGTAACTTTGGTCATAAGAACCTATTGTCAATATCGTGCGAAGATTCATGATAGACCAGAACATGGAATCATTGACATTAGAGAACATTTTTGAGAACGGTGGATGTGGAGAAATTACACTGAAGTACATTGACTGATAATGTGGTCAGGTATGAAAATGTTCAGTTTAGCATGCCGGAAGCACCATCCCATCAAAAGAAAGGGAAAAGAGAGAGAAAGAAGAAAAAAAATTGGGGGGGGGGAGGGAGGGGTAGGGGTGGAGGGAAGAGTAGGGAAAGCGGGGGGAGATGAGTGTTACGAAACGTAACTTTTAGTTATCGAGGAAGGATGACAGAGGGGTGTAGCATGTGTCTCTCCGAAGCATCACACCCCCCTCCCCCCCCACACCATAGAAGGTCGTGAGGTGAAGGGGAAGGAGCGCAACCAGATAGGATCCCAACGTTTAATCCCTTCCTCAGGCATTCTCATTTCAAGTGGAGAAACAAAATGCCAAATCTAACACATTCCACGCAAAACTCCAAAAACAGAAAGGACAACATTTTTGGCACTATTTGGCATTTGGTAGCACACCCCTTGGAAAAAATAAGTGAAATCAATGGCTTCCTGTAACCATTAATAAGTTTTTTCCAGCTCTCTACTGGAAGTTTGGAGCACTTTTCTTTCATCAACTGCTCCAGGTCTCTCTGATTGGAAGGATTCTTTTTCCCCAACTGCTGTTTTGACATCTCTCCACAGGAGCTCTATGGGATGGAGATCTGGACTCATTGCTGGCCAGTTCAGTCCTCTCCAGCACTTTGAAACCATTTCTGGGGGCTTTCTGACTTGTGCTTTGGATCATTGTCCTGCTGGAAGACCCATGACCTCTGACAGAGACCCAACTTTCTGACACTGGGCCCTACATTGCACCCCAGAATTCTTTAGTAGTCTTCAGATTTCATAATGCCATGCACATGGTGAAGACATTCAGTGCTTAAAGCAGCAAAGCAACCCCAAAACATCAGTGACCCCCCACCATGTGTGACTGGAGGGACTGGATTCTTTTTTTTAAGGGCCTCATTGCTTTTTCTGAAAACAAAATTATGGGCTTTACCAAAAAGCTGTCATTTTGTTTCGTCTGCCCACAGCACATTCTTCAAAAAGGATTTTGGCTTCTACGGGTAAGTTTTGGCAAGCTCCAATCTGGCTTTTTTATGTTTCTGTGTCAGCAGTGGGGTCCTACTGGGTCTCCTACTATAGTGTCCCTTTTCATTCAGATGGTGACGTAAAGTGCGAGCGGACACAGCTGTACCCTGTGCCTGAAGATCAGCGTGAATTTGTCTGGAAGTTGATTGAGGTTCTTTATCCACCATTCATTCATAGCAATCTTTGATCAACTTTTCTCTTTCATTCACGTCCCGGGAGATTAGCTATAGTGCCATGGGCTTTAAACTTCTTGACACTGTTGCACACAGTGGACACAGGAACATCAAGATCTGTTAATTGATACAGGTGAGTTTAATTACCAATTACAGGAGCGTCACAAACGTGAAATTTATTTATTTCTTACAATTTTGAGACAGTGCCTGTACCTTTGTCCAGTCCATTTTTGGGGTTTTGCATGGAATGTGTCAGATTTGGCTTTTTGTTTCTCCACTTCTTTGTGCCATTGTGTCATACCAATACAAAAGAAATAAACATGAGAATGCCTAAACATTAGTAATTGCAACACTTGTTTGGGTGAAGTGGTGCACTATCTGACAGAAATGCAGGGGAGCCAATATTTTTGGTCATGACTGTATGTGAATGGGGTAATCTGCCTAAAGCAGAGTTCCAACCTAAACCTAACTAGTTGTAGTGCTGACCCCCAAAAAGGCCCACTGTTTTGCTCTAGGTTCTTCCCTTAAGCTAGTGCAGGGGCAGCCAGGCACAGTATTAGTCACTCTTCTGGCTCAATAAACTGTCTAAGGGTATCACTTTGATGCTTTATTTGTAAGTTGAAGTACAATAGGGTGCAAGCGAGCTGTGGGATACTGCCAGGGGCAGACTGACAACTCATGGGGCCCCCGGGCAATAGGGGATCATGGGGCCCCTGTGTCCTTGCACAAACTCAAAAAAGCCTATGAAAAAGGTACCAGGGGCATCTCATGGGGCCCCCTACTGACCCCAGGCCTTCGGGCAGTGCCCAAGTTTCCAAATGGTCAGTCCGCCACTGGCTGTAGCACATTGTAGTAAGACAAGGACACTCTTCACTTTGTCAGTTTCTTAGTACTGTCCCTCTAGTAGCAACCAAGGGAATGAGCAACCCTGAGACACCATAGGAAAGGTCCCTGTTTAAGCAAGCTCTGGCACTGATGCACGAGGTATAGTAGCAGCACAGTCACCAGGATCCTACACTCAGGTCTGTACTCACAGTATCCCTGGATACTTGGATGCCTCTTTCCAATATCAGCCAGACATTTCTACCATGAACTCTTCAGACCTCAGTAAAACACCCTAATCAGCTCTACCAATTTTCAGCAGAACAGGCCCCCCAGCTCTAGCATAGTTGGGATCTCAATAAACACTGGTTGAACTACAGCTGAACTGCCCAAAGGGGCAACAACTTCTCCTCCTGGACAAGAACAAGACGGCCCAGACTATATATGAACTCCCCAGCCACCCACTGGGCAACCTGGTCCACAATGAGTCCACATAAATATTTAAGCTGCTGGTTTGCCCCTTCCAGCCCACCACATTACAAAATCTTCCAGAAGACAGGTGGAAGCTGCAGCCAGTGAAGCCCAGAACAGTTCAAAGTAATCATAAACCTCGAGTGGTTAGAGAGGAGCCAAAAAGAAGTGTTTCCGTCCACCTCCTAATACCTATGCTAGCTAACCTGTCCTACAAGATGTATATACAGTTGTGGCCAAAATTATTCAACCCCCAATGCTGTAAAGGGGTTTAGGGACTATAGTGTACATTTGGAATTGTATTCAGAATCAAATCCTACAAGGACGTTGTAACTACCCAAATGCAACTAAAATGACATCAATTGTTTATGTAATACAGTAGTAAATGGTTCTTATGTGGTTTCTTCATTGCCACAATTATTCAACCCCTTAAAGACTACCACTCTGAAGAACAGAGGTTCATACAGGTGCTTTCCATCAGGTATTGAAAACACCTGTGGATGTCACCGAGCAGCAATCAAGCATAATAAGCACCAATTAGGCAGCTTTAAAATGACTGTGATACTCAGCTCCTTCTAGACATTTACTGGTGTGGTTACAAACATGGTGAAGGCAAGAGAATGGTCCAGGAAGACAAGAGAAGAGGTGATTTCTCTTCACAGGAAGGGCAATGGCTATAAGAAGATTGCAAAGATGTTAAACATACCAAGAGACACCTTAGGAAGCATCATTCGCAAATTCAAGGCAAAGGGCACTGTTGAAACGCTACCTGGTCGTGGCAGAAAGAAGATGCTGACTTCGACTGCTGTGCGCTACCTGAAGCGTAGAGTGGAGAGAAGTCCCCGTGTGACTGCTGAGGAACTGAGAAAAGATTTGTCAGATGTGGGTACAGAAGTTTCAGCCCAGACAATAAGACGCACACTGCGTAATGAAGGCCTCCGTGCCAGAACTCCCAGGCGTACCCCCTTGCTGTCTCCAAAGAATAAGAAGAGTCGACTGCAGTATGCCAAAAGCCATGTGGACAAACCACAAAAGTTGTGGGATAGTGTTCTGTGGACTGATGAAACAAAATTAGAACTGTTTGGGCCCATGGATCAACGCTATGTTTGGAGGAGGAAGAACAAGGCCTATGATGAAAAGAACACCTTGCCTACTGTGAAGCATGGTGGAGGGTCAATCATGCTTTGGGGCTGTTTTGCTTCTGCAGGTACAGGGAAGCTTCAGCGTGTGCAAGGTACCATGAATTCTCTTCAGTACCAGGAGATATTGGATGGAAACGTGATGCAGTCCGTCACACACCTGAGGCTTGGGAGACGTTGGACCTTTCAACAGGACAATGATCCCAAGCATACCTCCAAGTCCACTAGAGCATGGTTGCAGAGGAAAGGCTGGAACATTTTGGAGTGGCCATCGCAGTCACCAGACTTAAATCCGATTGAGAACCTCTGGTGGGACTTAAAGAAAGCAGTTGCAGTGCGCAAGCCTAAGAATGTGACTGAACTGGAGGCCTTTGCCCATGAAGAATGGGCGAAGATACCCGTAGATCGCTGCAAGACACTTGTGTCAAGCTATGCTTCACGTTTAAAAGCTGTTATAACTGTAAAAGGATGCTGTACTAAGTACTAAGATTGAATGTCACTTGGGGGTTGAATAAAACTGATAATGCTGTGAGCACAGAAAAGACATTTGTGGTTATTTCATTATAACTGTTATGTTATATTTGTCTGACCTACAAGTGCCTCTTTAATGTAAATGTAAGCAAGATGACTGAATGATCAAAAGCAATGTCAAACTGGCCAAAACACTCAATTTCAGTGGGGGTTGAATAATTTTGGCCACAACTGTACTTACTTATCTTCAGCCTGCTTAGATTCAGTCACGTGATCTTGCTCCCGTGTCAGCCAGTGAAGGCTGCAGGATAGAGGAGGGTTAGCTGGCGCATAGGAGTCTATGGGTGGCGTCACCACTCCCGGATTTTACAGCTGTTGCCAAGCTCTAGTTGCCTCCGGGGATCATGTGACCAGACCGCAGTGGGCTGAAATAGGGAAGTATATACATCTTAGTCAGCAGAGGTGTTGGGGGGGGGGTACATTTTTAAGGCTAGTTAGGTTTAGGCTAGAATTCCACTTTAAAAAGTTTTCATTGTGTTCAGATTCTCTTTTGATCCAAGCTTCTCCGCCATCCACATTATTGCCAATACTGCTGGAAGAGATTTTTGGTTACTACTGCCACTGCCAATACTGTAAATTCAACTGGTGGAGATTTTTTTTATTTATTTCAGGTACTTATATAGCGCCATCAATTTACGCAGCACTTTACATATATATTGTACATTCATAAAAGTCCCTGCCCCCGAGGAGCGTACAATCTAAGGTCCCTAACTCACATTCATACATACACATACTAGGGGCCAATTTAGACAGGAGCCAATTCACCTACCAGCACGTCTTTGGAGTGTGGAAGGAAACCGGAGTACCTGGAGGAAACCCACACAGGCACAGGGAGAACATGGCCACCCCATGGCCATCGCGCATGGCCAGGGATGAAACTAGGACGATTTTTAGACAGGAGCCAATTAACCTACCAGCATGTCCTTGGAGTGTGGGAGGAAACTGGAGTACCCGGAGGAAACCCATGCGAACACAGGGAGAGCATGCAAACTCCAGGCAGGTGGTTGCGACCCTAGTACTGCCAGGCAGAAGTGCTAACCACTTAGCCGCTGTGCTGCCCCTATCTATTTATCTATACAGATTAATATAGCAAAGTTTGTACTTGAGTCCAGCTAAAGATCTTAATATATTATAAGCCCTGATGAAGGGGGAAAATGTTAGCCCCAAAAACTCGTTGCCTGTTTTGTTGTGAACCATTAAAACTAATCGAATACCTGAAATTTAGTTACTTGTTCATATACTGTTTATATATTTATATATCACAACCTGAAAGCCTACATTATGGGCCCCACAGAATATGTTACATGAAACTAAAGGTAAGGTATCATCATTATCACATACAAATTTTGGAACCACAAGACTACCAACATGTGCTGGACCCAGGGGCAGACTGACCATTTGGAAACTGGGGCACTGCCCGAGGGCCCGGGGTCAGTAGGGGGCCCCATGAGATGCCCCTGATACCTTTTTCATAGGCTTTTTTGAGTTTGGGCAAGGACACAGGGGCCCCATGATCCCCTCTTGCCCGAGGGCCCCATGAGTTGTCAGTCCATCCCTGGCTGGACCCCAAACACCTTAATACTCTTCATGAAATACCATTAACTTCTTCTATAGGAAATTATGGCGGCAACTTTATGCGATGTATAAAAATGTCATTACTAGTCTTCTACTTACACGATTCTGACTTTATTGAAGATACTATCTGTTTGTATACCTTAAGACATGAATGCATAACAATTATGTTGAGTATAGTCATTACAAGCATGTTATGCCTTCACTTCTGCACACCATCTACTGCCATTCACTGCCGCCAGAATAGGGTTGGGGGGGATCGTCACTGGATGTTCTCCCAGGATGGACGACTCCCCATGCACATACCACCCCCCTTCTCCACTGGGAGAACACAACAGCTTAGCAGGAGGGATTCCGCCATCAACACTGACTGTGGTTATTTACTAGTACTGGAGAGTGCAAAATCTGATGCAGCTCTGCATAGAAACCAATCAGCTTCCAGGTTTTAGTGTCAAAGCTTCATTGAACAAGTTGAAGTTAGAAGCCGATTGGCTCCCATGCACAGCTGCACCGGATTCGGAGTGCTCAAGTTGTAGTTAATCTACTCAACTCTGTTGATGGGGGAATCAAGAGATTTACTTTCCTGTAACCCATGGTTTCAGGAAAAAAAAATATTGCACCACCTATGTATGTATATATTTATGAATGTTGTTGGTAAAATACCATTAGAAGGCACTGTTTTAGTTAAACCTTTGCTATTGTTTTCTATAAAATGACAATTGCACAAACCTATATACATATTTTTTTTTTTAATTCTGTAAATGCATCTGACAATTACAGTATTAAACAAATCATGTTGCAGGTCCAGGCAACAGGATGGTAGCAGTGTTCATCTGTAGGTTTTTTTTTTTCAAAAAAGGACCATTATATTAACCTCCCTGGCGGTATGATTATGTCAGGAATTTTGTACCAAAAGCGGTACATTTTTTTGCATGGAAATATGTATTTTTTTTATTGTAGGCCTGTAATTTTTAGGAATAACTCACTGAAATCTGTCCGAACAAGAGTCTAGTAAACATCCCGGGGAGGATAAAACTTGAAACACAAAATCATAAATTATAATTTAATAAATACTCATAAAAAATAATAATATAATAATAAATTTAATTCAATAATATAATCAAACCAAAAACACTGAAATGTGAAATATAGCGCCAAGTTCGCACATCGCTGAGCTCAGTCGCAGAATCGTTTTCAGTGTCTGATGAGGAATTTCCCCCACAAATCATTATCACTCAATTCTACAAGTGGTTCTGATTTACTATTGCTGTTCTCTAGCCGGTCTAAAACCGCTTTTGACCTAAAGGGACGCTTTTTGGACGCCATGGACTTTTCTCAGTTTCCAGACAGAAGGAACAGTAAAAATGCAGACAGGGCGCCGGACAAAGCACTCGGGACAAAATGTATGTGAAATGGTTTGATACAGGAATGTTTTGCTATGAAATAATCGTTTTAAAAAAAATGTAATTTTTTTAAAATGTTCAAATTTGCCGCCGGTTCCGGCGCCCGTACATCGCAACGTCACAGGGACCGGAACACGGAAGCCAGATGCCGGCATCGGCCAGAGGAGATGGCTGGGGACGCTGCAGGGGAAACATCGCAGGAGCGAAGGACAAGGTAAGCGCTGTAGGGAATCCCTATGCAGCGCCGCATGGTAAGCCCGAGTGTAGCTCGGGGTTACCGCTTTTGGTACTGAAACTTTACCCCGAGCTACAGGGGGGTTAAGACTCTGACTGAGTGGTGGGAACCCAAGCAGGTGGTGATAACTGGGAAAAATGTATAAACACATCCCATATCAGGGTGCATCATTTTAAGAAACTTTTAAAAATAGGGCAACGGGAGGTTTAAAAAAGCAGAAAAATTATAGTAGAGTAATGCAGGCCATAGATGGGTCAATAATCGGCCATTTTTATAAAAAAAAAACAAAATCGGTCATTCAATAGGCCGACATTACCACCAACGGTAAAAAAAAAATCGGCCGATTTTCGTCCCGTCTACAGCCGGCATTTAATCACTGTCCCTTGCAGAGAGCTCCGCTATTATATTTGACATGAAAAAGTCTTGCGATTGTAACAATGTATCCATTTCGGATACAGATGGTTTTATTCGGATACAAATGGATACATTGTTGCAACCGCAAGACTTTTTCATATCAAATATAATAGCGGACTGGAATTCTTCTGCTTTTTCTTCTTCTTTTTCTGCTGGTCACTGCTCATGCGCAGATTTTTTATCAGTAAAACGATCGGCCGGTTTGCCCATCATTGCCGGGAAAATGTTTTTAAAACTTTACCGATAAAAAAAATGTGCCAGAACCCCGAAAAACGGCCGACCAATTAACCCACTAATGGTGTGAAAAATCGGCCAATTTTCGACCCATCTATGGCCTGCGTAAGGAAGTGCCCATTTTTGGAAGAGAATGGTAATTAATTCTTCACCTGTTCAAACTAATCTGCGACTCTGCATTGGAGGAAAGCGCTGGGCCTGTGGCATTGTGTTTTTTATATGGATGATGGAGTTCAGAAGCCAGTAATATTTTTATGGCGTGCAGCGGGGGGTGTTTTATCACACATGTAATACATTTTAACGGATATTAAAGGTTCAGTGAATACTTTCCCATGTGTGCCAATTGAGTCATTCAGACTGAGAAACCTATCTCAGCAGGAGCTGGGGATAAAGATACATTTTTGCAAAGATATAGCTGTAATATTCCGATTACGGCACATCGTGGGCTGAAAACTGATTATGCAATGCCGTGTGACTTTACGGTAGATATTCGGCTATCGGATGTAACAGTGGGGAAGACACGTTAATTGCCAGGGCTTTTTCGCGGCTTCGTCCTCTTCCAGCATCAAGGAAAAATAAAAAAAAAAAACAGACCTAAAGTCTTTTAGAAAAGAGATGTTTTTATAGATCAGAAGAAGCAGTGAGCATGCAAAAGAAGAGAAGGTGATTGAAAGCAGTTTATAAGATGAGACAGGTTTGAAAATCTCTTGCAATTAAAGACAGGAAAAAAATGGTCTTTTTTTCTGCAGGGGAAAAAAAAATGATGAGAGTTTTGTGGGGTGATGTACCAGAAAATATAGAAATGATATAAAGATCCTACAACATCTCCTACAAAAACATCTCATTTCTGAAGAGGGACAAGAATCTTTAGAAGTCAGGATTGCCACAAACTTGGACCAAAGTCGCCATTAGAAAACTATTAAATGATTGCAGGAAATTGGGACTGCTATATACAGTATACATATAGGGCAGCACAGTGGCTAAATGGTTAGCACTTCCGCCTGGTAGTACTAGGGTCGTTGGTTCGAATCCCAACCTCGGCACTACCTGCCTGGAGTTTGCATGTTCTCCCTGTGCCTGCGGAGGTTTCCTCTGGGTACTCCAGTTTCTTCCCACACTCCAAAGACATGCTGGTAGGTGAATTGGCTCCTGTCTAAATTGGCCCTAGTATGTGTATGTATGAATGTGAGTTAGGGACCTTAGATTGTACGCCCCTTGCGGGTTAGGGACCTTAGATTGTACGCCCCTTGCGGGTTAGGGACTGATGTGAATGTACAATATATATGTACACTACTAGGGTCACTAGTTCAAATCCCAACCACGGCACCACCTGCCTGGAGTTTGCATGTTCTCCCTGTGCCTGCATGGGTTTCCTCCGGGTACTCTGGTTTCCTCCTACACTCCAAAGACATGCTGGTAGGTGAATTGTTTCCTGTCTAAATTGGCCCTAGTATGTGTATGTATGAATGTGAGTTAGGGACCTTAGATTGTACGCCCCTTGAGGGTTAGGGACTGCTGTGAATGTATAATATATACAGTGGCTAAATGGTTAACACTTCTGCCTGGCAGTACTAGGGTTGTTGGTTCAAATCCACAGCACCACCTGCCTGGAGTTTGCATGTTCTCCCTGTGCCTGCGTGGGTTTCCTCTGGGTACTCAGCTTACCTCCCACACTCCAAAGACATGCTGGTAGCTGAATTGTTTCCTGTCTAAATTGTCCCTAGTATGTGTATGTATGAATGTGAGTTAGGGACCTTAGATTGTACTCCCCTTGAGGGTTAGGGACCTTAGATTGTACGCCCCTTGAGGGTTAGGGACCTTAGATTGTACTCCCCTTGAGGGTTAGGGACCTTAGATTGTACGCCCCTTGAGGGTTAGGGACCTTAGATTGTACGCCCCTTGAGGGTTAGGGACCTTAGATTGTACTCCCCTTGAGGGTTAGGGACCTTAGATTGTACGCCCCTTGAGGGTTAGGGACCTTAGATTGTACGCCCCTTGAGGGTTAGGGACCTTAGATTGTACGCCCCTTGAGGGTTAGGGACCTTAGATTGTACGCCCCTTGAGGGTTAGGGACCTTAGATTGTACGCCCCTTGAGGGTTAGGGACCTTAGATTGTACGCCCCTTGAGGGTTAGGGACCTTAGATTGTACGCCCCTTGAGGGTTAGGGACTGATGTGAATGTACAATATATATATATAAAGTGCTGCGTTAATTGACGGCGCTATATAAGTACCTGAAATAAATATATAAGGTGTGACTATTTAATTCCCGGAGTGCCTGCAGCATAGCACTATGGTGGTGAGTTACACCTGAGCATGTTCTAACTTGCACTCTCCTGGGTTGCAGACCAGTTGACTCAGTCTTTAGAGAGTAGTGGAAGAAATAACACGAAGGTGCATTGAGCTGATTGACAGGAATCTGGAGCAGCGAATAAACATCAAATTTTGCATGAAATTTGGTAAAAGTGTGAGTGAAACTTTAGCTTTGTTGCAGTAGGCTTATGGTGAACATTCCATGAAGTAATCAATTGTTTTTGCAAGGCATAAGCAGTATAACCACTTCCTGTCCGGCCGTTGTATATACAGTGGCAGTACAGGGTCGGGTGGGTGTTTATAAACGGCCTCCCTGCCCCCTGCTTGTGTGCTCTCCCTGGGAGCGCACAGCACCGCGATCCGGTGCCCGCTGTGTCCTTCGGACACAGTGGAACACCGATCGTGGGACTGGACCTCTGTGCCAGGTCCCGATCATGTGATCACTGATTGGCCAGTCAGTGATCACATGTAGAGTAGTAAGCAAGATGTCGCTTGTGACATCATTGCTTACTACGTGTGAAATCTGTGAATGATCACAGAGGTCACATGGTACAGGGCTATTCACAACAGCCTTGTACCATGTGACAAGCTGTGACCAATCACAGCTCACACAGTAGTTCTCAATGGCTGTAAGAATGCAATTATTCCTTTAACAGCCTTTATGGGTGTAAAAGCAATCAGTGTAAAAAAAAAAAAAAAAAAAAAATCTTCATCACCCCCCCACAAGTAGTACAGTGTCACCATGGTGACACTGTACTGTAAGGGTGACAGTATGTAAAAAAACCCCCAAAAACATAAATAATAATATAACAAAATAAAAAATGTAAAAAAAGGTTTAAAAATTATAATTTTTGGTTATAAACTAATTTTTTTTTTCTCACCAAAAAGATAACGGAATACATTTTGGCCAAGATTTATAATGAAATATTATTTATTTGCAAAATTTTATAAGAAAAACACTTTTTTTCAAAATTTTTGGACTTTTTCATTTACATAGCAAAAAAAAAAAATCCCAATGGTGAATAATACCACCAAAATAAAGTTTTACCTTTCTCAAAAAAATGCTAAACAATTCATATGGGTACAGTGTTGCATGTCCGCGCAATTGTCATTCAAAGTGTGATAGCGCTGAAAGCTGAAAATTGGCCTGGACTGGAAGGGGGGGAAAGTGTCCGGACTGGAAGGGGGGGAAAGTGTCCGGACTGGAAGAGGGTGAAAGTGTCCGGACTGGAAGAGGGTGAAAGTGTCCGAACTGGAAGGGGGGGGAAAGTGTCCGGACTGGAAGAGGGTGAAAGTGTCCGGACTGGAAGGGGGGGAAAGTGTCCGGACTGAAAGTGGGGGAAAGTGTCCGGACTGGAAGGGGGGGGAAAGTTTCCGGACTGGAAGTGGTAAGAAGAGGCGAAGATGTCCACCATGACACAAGAAATGGGCAGCAAAAAAAAAGCAAAGAACAGATGCAAATGTGGACAAATATTATGTGAATCTGTTTTGAGGAAAAGACCGGAACTCTGGCATGACAAGTGGCTTTTCAACCACGACAATGCTCCTGCATATGATGCAGTATTCATGCGTTCCTGGCCCAAAAACTTGACCAACCACCTAATTCCCCTGATTTAGCACCTTGCAATTTTAGGCTGCTTCCAAAATGAAAAATTGCATTAAAAGGACACAGATTTGATGACATTCCAGTCATCACGCAATGAAGATACTGCGCAGCGTACAGGAAAAAATTTTTCAGGAATGCTTCCAGCAGTGGCACAATCATCTAGAAAATGTGTTGCTTTACAAGGGAATTACTTTGAAGGTGACAACAACCACTAGGGTATAGGTAAGCAAGCAGGGGCGGACTGATAACTCATGGGGCCCCCGGGCAATAGGGGATCATGGGGCCCCTGTGTCCTTGCCCAAACTCAAAAAATCCTATGAAAAATGTACCGGGGGCATCTCATGGGGCCCCCTACTGACCCCGGGCCCTCGGGCAGTGCCTGAGTTTCCAAATGATCAGTCCGCCCCTGGGCAAGCATTTATTCTTACAATCTATTCCGGAAATTAATTTGTCACACCTCATACACATTTTTTATACTACAGCTGACAGTATAAGTACATAAATCTGTTAATTATTATATATGCTCTTCTACAGTACACAGTGTTATAAAAGCAGCACTTCGAATTTGCTGACAGGAGAAAAGAGTAAAGTTCTAACTTTATCATTGTCCAATCTGAAATGCCCAATTTTCTGAAAGCAGAGGCCCTGAAGAATAAAATGGTACCAGTTTAAATTTTTTATGCCCCTCCCCCCCTCCATTTTTACACAGCCATTTATCAAACACAAATTTTCAAGAAAACACACGCTACAATGAATTTTAGTGCACAAAAACACAACATAAAACCTGATTTTTTTAAATAAAATGTCAATGATGATGTTGCATCAAGTAAGTAGATACCAAACATATCAAGACTCAAAATTAAGTGCACCTGAGAAACGGAGGCAAATTATGTTACCTAAAATTTCATATGCCAGATGCCCATGTGGGCCCCTCCAATTGATTGTAAACCCCCACATATATACCCAGTGAAGTGGCTAGCCTCAGTTGATACACCGCAATAAACACTGACAGGGTTTCTAACCCTTCTATTCTATCCAAAAATAAACTTGTGGCTTTGTAGATACTTCAGCTGACCCCATCCCCCCATATTAATTGTTTTCTAAATTTCTCCTTACTTTTTATCCTGATTTCACACACTTCTCTACCCAATGAATCCAGAGTAGGCCTGCTGTGATCTGCCACTTGGCTACAACACAGGGGTCTGGCAATGCCATCTCTTCCTCTGGCATCATTGGGAGCCAGCTTTGTATTCTGGATTTCAGCCTGCTCATAGATTGATCAAATCTCGGCCACTCCCTGCTGAGATTTGATTGATCTATGGGCAGGCTGAATGTACCCAAGTCAGGGGCGGACTGACAACTCATGGGGCCCCCGGGCAATAGGGGATCATGGGGCCCCTGTGTCCTTGCCCAAACTCAAAAAAGCCTATGAAAAAGATACCAGGGGCATCTCATGGGGCCCTCTACTGACCCCGGGCCCTCGGGCAGTGCCCGAGTTTCCAAATGGTCAGTCCGCCCCTGACCCAAGTCGATCCCTTGATCGAATAGGGTACAACCAGCGAGTCAAATTTCTAGCAAGCAATTATTGCCAAAGAGTATAGCTGCTAGCAGTAACCACTGCGTTCTCCCCATAGAGACAGCTCCCCGCATTTCCCTCCTGTAGGACACAATAGCTCCATGGGAAGGATATTCCCCCATCAATACTAACTGTGTTGATGGGGAGATTGAGCAGTTTTGTTTTCCAGCAACTCCTGCAGGATAGAAAATCACAAAATCTATGGCCTGCCTTTGGCAGCCAACGCTAGGTCAGCCCTTTTCAAATGCAGTGTAGAAGCTGAAGCCTACTGGAATATGAGACGTGCAGGGGCAGACTGACGATTTGGAAACTCGGGCACTGCCCGAGGGCACGGGGTCTGTAGGGGGCCCCATGAGATGCCCCTGGTACCTTTTCATAGGCTTTTTTGAGTTTGGGCAAGGACACAGAGGCCCCATGCTCCCGTATTGCCTGGGGGCCCCATGAGTTGTCAGTCCGCCCCTGGAGACGTGCATATTCTAGGAGGCTTCATGAGCAGAGAGACATAATTTTTGCCTAGGCAAAAATGAAGGAGTGAGGGGGGTGATAAAAAAAAACCTCCCATCCCCCCCTAGTGGCGGACTGACCATGGTCTGCCCCTGGAGACGTGCATATTCTAGGAGGCTTCATAAGCAGAGAGACATCATTTTTGCCTAGGCAAAAATGAAGGAGTGAGGGGGGTGATAAAAAAAAACCTCCCATCCCCCCCCCCCCCCCCCCCCGTGGCGGACTAACCATGGTCCGCCCCTGGAGACGTGCATATTCTAGGAGGCTTCTTGAGAAGAGAGAAATAATTTTTGCCTAGGCAAAAATGAAGGAGTGAGGGGGGTGATGAAAAAAAACCTCCCATCCCCCCCCCCCCCCGTGGCGGACTGACCATGGTCCGCCCCTGGAGACGTGCATATTCTAGGAGGCTTCATGAGCAGAGAGACATCATTTTTGCCTAGGCAAAAATGAAGGAATGAGGGGGGTGATAAAAAAAAACCTCCCATTCCCCCCCTCCCTTAGTGGCGGACTGACCATTCAAATACTCGGGCACTACCCAAGGGCCCTGGGTCAGTAGGGGGCCCCATGAGATGCCCCTGGTACCTTTCATATGCTCTTTTGGGTGTGGTTTGAGTGTGGATGTGGACACAGGGGCCCCATGATCCCCTATTGCCCGAGGGCCCCATGAGTTGTCAGTCCGCCCCTGCCCCCCCAAAAAAAAAAAACCAAACAGACTGCAATTGTACCCTGGGGTGGTGAACGAATGCAACTGGGAAAAGCGAAGGTCTGCTTTAAGCTAGTCTCCAATGGTGGAATGGATTTCAAATTGCTCTTGAGGGTTACGGAAGCTTCTTTCAATTACGCTGGACCTGTTGTGTATAAAATTTCCTCCCTCATGAGCCCCATGAGTTGTCAGTCTGCCCCTGCCCCCCCCCCCCAAAAAAAAACCAAACAGACTGCTATTTTAACCTGGGGGGGTGAACAAATGCAACTGGGGAAAGCGAAGGTCTGCTTTAAGCTGGTTTCCAATGGTGGAATGGATTTCAAATTTCTCTTGGGGGTTACGGAAGCTTCTTTCAATTATGCTGGACCTGTTGTGTATAAAATTTCCTCCCTCATTATTTTATTTTTTATGAAAAAAAAACAGTAAAAAAAAGTTAACAGCAGAAGTACACAAAGAACAATCAAATACACGAAAAAAAAATCTAAAGTAAACTACCCTAAATGTACAAAAAAAAGCATACAGTCATAAAATTCTGCCTAAGCTGCTCATCCCTAATCAGTGACAGACTCCTATGTGTTCCACACGACGTGTTTCAGGTTTACTTCGTTTTAGATTTTTTTTTTTTAACTGAAATGTTTCTTTAATAGCAAAAAATTGTACTGTGCACAGCCCGTGTTATACTTAAATCCAAGTTGTGTGGACTCCGGGACACAGACGTCTACCTCTGCTCCAGAATTTGGGTCAGTTTAGCTGAAGTCGGGGAAGGTTTTCTTATATTAAATCCTTATTATACAGAGTACAAGTTCAGGCAGCCAGCCAGCTAATCAATTTTTTAGAAGTACATATATAAAAATTTAAAGCAGGCTAGACAGACAGCGGGTGGAAAACAAGTCAGTATCACTGAGGACACTGGTTAGGCAAAAGAAGTGTACGTTAAACTGGGTCACCGGCAAAGTGAGTTATAAAATCTGGTTTGTCGACAAAATATTCCTCCGTGAAGAGAGAGAAGTACATCTCGTAGTCCTTCATTGCGGTTGTCTTCTAGTTTATATTTATTGTTACAAAATAATGGTTTTACTACCCTAGGTGCTGAACTGCCGGCTCCGTTACAGAGGCTGCAAATAAAAATTGAGCTCCTTCTCAAGAAATAACTAAACATAAAACCAGGGGCGGACTGACCATTTGGAAACTTGGGCCCAGGGTCAGTAGGGGGCCCCATGAGATGCCCCTGGTACCTTTTTCATAGGCTTTTTGGAGTTTGGGCAAGGACACAGGGGGCCCATGATCCCCTATTGCAGGGGGGCCCCATGAGTTGTCAGTCCGCCCCTGCATAAAACTTTTTTCTTTGGGATTTGGAGGGAGATTGTGTGCGTGTGTGTGTGTCGGGGGGGGGGGCAGTTTGGAACCTCTGTCAGGTTTTTATTTCCGCCTGTGTTAGGCCCCTTTCACAAGGGAGATCCGATCAGGTCTGCGTTCGGTTTTTTAGGTGGACCTGATTGGATGGTCCATTCACCCCTATAGGCAGGAAGGTGTAAATACACTTGTGTCCGTTTACACCTGCCTACCTCCGGGTCTGATGTGGTCCACTCAAAAAAACATAAGTGGATCTGTCCTCTTCCATTTAGGTAGATTGGATCAGAGGCTAGTTGGGTGTAATTAGACAGTGGAGTCCATTTACATCCAGCCACCCACAGAGCAGAGCGGAGAAGAGTGGACACGGGTGTGCCATCCACCTGCACTGGTCTGATCAGCAGGGGATCTGTGAGTAGATTCTCTGCTGATCTGAAAGGAGGGAGGTTCTCCTTCTCTATTTGTCCTGAACACTAGTGTCACCAGCAATGAAAATGAGGGTAAATCCAAAAATTAGAGTTGCCAACAAGAGGAATAGAAGGGAAATCTTCCAATGGGGGGATTTGGGGATTTTCCTAACATTGTAAAGATATATTCTCACTTCCTGTTGAATTTACAGCAGGGGGTCCAAATTACTGTCCCTCAGACTTTAGGGGGGGTCGTACTGTGGCCAGTGAGAATAGAAAATGCCCCAGCCAGGGGCGGACTGACAACTCATGGGGCCCCCCGGGCAATAGGGGATCATGGGGCCCCTGTGTCCTTGCCCAAACTCAAAAAAGCCTATGAAAAAGGTACCAGGGGCATCTCATCGGGCCCCCTACTGACCCCAGGCCCACAGGCAGTGCCCGAGTTTCCAAATGGTCAGTCTGCCCCTGGCCCCAGCATTAATGGTAGTAGACAATATCTCTGACTTGGTGGTCAGTAGGAATAGAGCTGCATCATTGGTATTTTTTGGAGGAATAGTGTCCCATCGTTGGTGTCAGTGGGAGGAATAGTGCCCCATCATTGGTGTCAGTGAGAGGAATAGTGCACCATCATTGGTGTCAGTGGGAGGAATAGTGCACCATCATTGGTGTCAGTGGGAGGAATAGTGCACCATCATTGGTGTCAATGGGAGAAATAGTGCCCCATCATTGATATCAGTGAGAGGAATAATGCCCCATCATTGGTATCAGTGGAGGAATAGTGCCCCATCATTGGTATCAGTGGGAGGAATAGTGCCCCATCATTGGTGTCAGTGGGAGGAATAGTGCCCCATCATTGGTGTCAGTGGGAGGAATAGTGCCCCATCATTGGTATCAGTGGGAGGAATAGTGCCCCATCATTGGTATCAGTGAGAGGAATAGTGCCCCATCATTGGTGTCAGTAGGAGGAATAGTGCCCCATCATTGATATCAGTGGGAGGAATAGTGCCCCATCATTGGTGTCAGTGGGAGGAATAGTGCACCATCATTGGTGTCAGTGGGAGGAATAGTGCACCATCATTGGTGTCAATGGGAGGAATAGTGCCCCATCATTGGTGTCAGTGGGAGGAATAATGCCCCATATTTGGTGTCAGTGGAAGAAAGAGTGCCCTATTGTTGGTGTCAGTGGACAAAATGGTGATTTATTGTTGGTTTCAGTGGAAGGAATAGTGCCTCATAACAGAGTAATAGAGCCTCATGTCAGTGGTACAAACTGTACCCCAAGGGCCAGATAAAGACATGCAAAGGGCTGCATCAAGCCCATGGGCCACAGATTTGGAAAACAATGGTGTACAGAATAGGAAGTGTATGGAAATCTCCCTAATGAGACACATAATTACATAATAGGGAGGTTTAATAAAGACATCAGTCCATCCAGTTCAACATGTGTGTGTGTCTGTGTATATGTGTGTGTTTGCTTCACTACCATTTACCATATCCCTGAAACAAGAAACACATCTAAAATTTGTTGAATTTATCTATACTCCTTGTGACACCAACTGTGGAAGGGAGATCCACATTCTCACCGCTCTAACAGTATAGAAGCCTTACACTAAAATTCAACCGTTTCTTGTCCAATTTCATTGTATGACCAAATGTCTTCTTTAGAGATCTAAGATTAACTAGTTTTCTCCAAGTCCTCATTTAAAGATTTGTATATTGTGATCATATCACCTCCGAAGTGCCTCTTCTTTAGGAAGAATACATTTAAAAGAGAAGTATGGGCTTTAAACAAAACAACCATTATACTCATCTAGCTGCTGCATCTGTCCTCTGCTGGCTTTGCACTGAGAGATCAAATGCCTCTGATCTCTTAGTTCTCCCCTCCGCTACGAGCAGAGAGCGGTAGCTGTCAGATACCGGCTCTCTGCTCTGTCCCTGAAGCGCTCACTGGAGTGCCGGGCTATAGAGGTGGCGGGAGCTTCTGGCTCGAGCTTCCAGGAACCCACTGAGAGGCTGAGCCAGCTGCCAGTCCAGGCTTCTGCGTGGATCCCAACCATATGGTTTGGATGTTTTTAGAGCCTGGACCAGCTCTATGATGTCAAACCTCACTTCTGTTATCCATAGGAGAAGTACAGCCCCCATGTTAGTTTTGTTGCCCTTCTCTGGATTCTTTCCAGTTCAAGCACATCCTTCCTGAGGATTTGGGATCAGAACTGGATGGCATACTTGTCAAGGTCCTACCTTTTCCAAGAGGTTGTTCTGCTCCATGTGCTATCATCCATCTTGGGTTTCTGCAAAGAGCATGGTGGGAGTCTTTTATGCCTTCAGGCCTCTGAGGTCCATCCCCCAGAGGGGTGTGGTTGATTACATATAAGTCTGTTGTCCGCACATGCCCTTTGCATTCGTGTCTTGTGTGTTAGTGTTGCAACAGCTCTGTGTATACTCTCGTGACTCTCCTGGAATCTGACTCGGCTGACCTGCGATTCTTGTCTACTGTTCTGCACCGTTTGTCCCGTTGTTGTCGACCCGGTCTGCCCGACTACGCTATTGTCTGATTCCTACCAGCTACACGCCATTGGCGGCGGCCATTACCACAGCTGGGGTGACTCGGGGGCCGTAACCTGGTTCCTGGCTGCGTCAAGTCCATCCCCACCATCAGGGGCCCTGGTGAAAGGCAGCCTGGGACTTAGACTCCACGCCCTGAGGGACTCCGGTCTGTGGGTGGTGGTTGTCATCAGTCAGTGCGTGACCCTGCCTCTAGGCCTGCCTGTCCGTTCCACAGCTCCTGCCCTGACAATACTTAAGAAGTGGCCGAAACTAGGGTTATGTAAGGAATAGATGGGAAAAAACTGACAGTGCTTTTAAGCCGAAATTGTCTGCTTTCTAGGCCGGCCAGTCCCTGGTTGCATGCAACCACTCAGATGGTGGCGTCAGCCACTGATTTATACAGGGTACATATCTTGCTGCATTGCTGCTGGCCATAGCTGTGCGTGTGGGGACCTTTTCTCCACAGGTCAGAATAGCAGATTTCCATGGCTGTCTATGTGAGTGCGCCCATTAGGCTTGCTCAGCCTGATAGTTAGGACTAGTAGTTGTGCCGTTAATGCCGAGAGACGGCTAGAATTTTGTTTTTGCCCTGTTTATTCTGTGGAACAACATACGGCACCTGTAAACAGACGTAAATAGCACCAATAAACACACCACTGTTTGCCACTACTTCACTAGACTGGTACCTGTGCCTGAAAGTGTGCTTGGCAATGTCAGGGCAGGAGCGATGGAATGGGCAGGCAGGCCTATGGTAAGGTAACGCAGCGACTGATGACAGCCACTACCCACAGACCAGAGTCCCTCAGGGTGCGGAGTCTAAGACCAAGGCTGCCCTTCACCAGGGCCCCTGATGGTGGGGATGGACTTCACGCAGTCTGAGACCAGGTCGCGGCCCCCCGAGTAACCCCAGCTGCGGTAACGACTGCCGCCAATGGTGTACAGCTGGTAGGAGCCAGATGGGACAACGTGTAGCGTGGTCAGACAGGCCCGGTCTATAACAACGGAGCAGACAGTACAAGATGGTAGGCAAAGAATACTCAGGTCATGGGCCGGGTTCAGCAACGGGAGGTCAGGTAAAGGGTTAAAGCAGAGAATAGTCTTGTCCAAGCCGAGTCGGTTACCAGGAGAGCAATGGGAACAGAACCAGAGCTTGCTGCAAGGGAACATACAGGACACGAATGCAAAGAGCAACTGCAGACAGCAGGCTTAAATGTGATCAACCACATCCCTCTGAGGAGGCCTGAAAGCATAAAAGGCTCCCACCATGCTTTGCAGAAACCTAAGATGGATGCCAGCACATGGAGCAGCACAACCTCTGAGAAAAGGTAGGACCTTGACAGCCCCATGGAGTTTTGTACCTGCTACCTATCCCCAGCTCACATATGATGGAGGATGCGGGCAATTTTAGCAAAAAGCTACTATTATTATTATATAGAATTTATATAGCACCAACAGTCTGCTCAACGCTTTACAATATAACGGGAGACAATACAGCAACAATACAGTTCAATACAAGAGGGTTAGGAGGGCCCTGATCCTGGGAGCTTACAATCTAGGAGCTACTACTTAAATGGCCAGTACTTGGAATGACTAAATATGGAGACAATCCTAAAAGGGTGGGTTGATTGGTGCTACTGATTTATTTTACACTCTGCTACACTGTGTATGTAATAGACAAATATAGCTGTCCTGAAGTACACAGCGACTTACAAAATATACATAGAAACAAGGAATTTTACAGCCCTAAAATAAATTTTAGTTATTGCACTCCGAATGCTGCTTCCGAACCTCAGCAAATAAAAAGACAAAAGGTAGGGACATACAATAAATAAATAAAGTTTGTTTCCGAGTCCACTTCACCGAACAATAAAACAATTTTCATCAAGCCAGTCATTTTAAGGCATATATCTAAAATGGAAATTAAAAAATTAAAATGATAAAGGAAAATGAAACAGTGATTACCGGGCTCATGCAAGAGTCTGAATATTCAATCTTAAATTATCATAAGCGTGCAGCTTACCTATTAATAATTTATATTTGCCACTTTATTTAACTTGACTTACTCTGCTGACTCTGCGTCCTGAGAGTCAGAGGTGAGAGACGGGTCACCTGAAGTCTTACAGTCACTTCTCTGCCAACAACCTGTCTCCTGAGTGTGCATAACAGTATCTCATATAAGAACCCTGTTTGAGAGGAATGTAAACAACGGCAGGTCTCTGTATGTGATAATGTCATAGTAACATATGAGCCGGAAGACAGTGTGTGCAATCATGACGGGTTCAAACATGGGACATTAAGGGGTTTATTTACTAAAGCTGGTTCACTCAGAATCCGGTGTAGCTGTGCATGGCAGCCAATCAGCTTCTAACCTCAGCTTGTTTAATTAAGCTTTAGCAATAAAACCTGGAAGCTGATTGGTTTCTCTGCTGAAGTGCATGAGATTCTGATCGAACCACCTTTAGTAAATAAACCCCGAAATGTCACACCTCAAGGAGTCTTTGATTCTCCACTTCTAAGGTTAGTGTCAGGGCAGGGCTGTGGAACGGACAGGTAGGCCTAGTGGAAGGGTAACGCACTGGCTGACGACAACCACCACCAAGAGACCGAAGTCCCTCAGGGCACGGAGTCTAAGTCCCAGGCTGCCCTTCACCAGGGCCCCTAATGGTGGGGATGGACTTGACGCAGCCAGGAACCAGGTCGCGGCCCCCGAGACACCCGGCTGCAGTAATGGCCGCTGCCAATGGCGTGTAGCTGGTAAGAATGACAATAGCGTAGTCAGGCAAGCCGGGTCGACAACAACGGGACAAAACGGTACAGAACAGTAGACAGAGAATCACAGGTCACGGGCCGGGTTCAGCAACGGAAGGTCAGATCAAAGGAAAACACAGAGAATGGTCGAGTCACAAGCCGAGTCAGATACCAGAAGAGTCACGAGAGTATACACAGAGCTGTAGCAACACAAAGATACAAGACACAAGTGCAAAGAGCATGTGCGGATCACAGGCTTATATGTACTCAGCCACACCCCTCTGGGGGATGGACCTTAGAGACCTGAAGGCATAAAAGATTCCCACCATGCTCAGCAGAAATCCAAGATGGATGCCAGCACATGGAGTAACATAACCTCTGGGAAAAGGTAGGACCTTGACAGTTAGCAGTTCATGCATAGATTTCTCTTGTGCGGCTCCAGTGGTCTTCATCCTGACTCCAGTGAGGGAATACCGGCTGCAGTGGCCCTCACAGGTTCCTATCCATCTCCCACTCCAGTCCCTGGAACCGTCTCCACGAGATATGCCCATGCAGATTGAGCGTTTGTGAATGCAATTCTATTTGTTGTATTCTTCAAATAAAATCAATTGCTACATTACACTTCTGCCTGGTGCCCCCCTCTCTCCCTTCTCTCATTTCTCTTGTTGAGCTTGCATGTCGAACAAGAGAAAATGTAATGGTTTCCTAGATCGCCAAAATCCGCACGTTCCTAACCCCAGAAACCACTAAACAGCTCATCCACTCCCTCATCATATCACGACTCGACTACTACAACTCCCTCCTCACTGGCCTGCCTCGCCGCTGGCTATCCCCGCTTCAGTCCATCCTGAATACGGCTGCTAGACTCATTCACCTTTCCAATCGCTCTGTCTCCGCCACCCCCCTCTGCCAATCCCTCCACTGGCTTCCGATTGCGCAACGGATCAAATTCAAAATCCTAACACTGACGTACAAAGCCGTCCACCATACTGCCCCGAACTACATCACCGACCTAATATCCAAGTACCACCCAACACGCACACTCCGCTCCTCACAAGACCTCCTTCTCTCTAGTTCCCTGGTCTCCTCCTCCCATGCCCGCCTCCAGGACTTCTCCAGGGTGTCACCCATCCTCTGGAACTCCCTGCCCCAACCCATCAGATTATCACCTACTCTCCTTTCCTTTAGGCGCACCCTGAAAACTCACCTCTTCAGGGAAGCCTACCCCACCCCTGCTAACCTGCCGACCTCCTCCACTCTTCCTACCACTCCATCCCCCACAGCTATCTCCTCCTGTGCCACCATCCCCTCCCTCCTGGATTGTAAGTTTGAAAGAGCAGGACCCTCAATCCCCTCATGTTTTGCATTGTATTGGTATTGTTCTGTCACATGTTCTGTCCCCCTTTGTAATGTACAGCGCTGAGCGAACTATTGGCGCTTTATAAATACTGTATAATAATAATAGATCCACAATAGACAGGTTGGATGGAGGCATCTCCCTGGCCCGGCTTTTGCAATCAGAAAATTGTGACTGTCTGTATACCTGAACAATAATTACATCTGACTGGCTGCAGCCACTTTGGCCAAACATGTTCCACTCAACTCCTTTTTTTTTTTCAATTGAAGCTTTTGGAGTTGGGTGGTGCCAACAACGCCACCAATGGTTCAATTTTTGGACCATTCAGCATGGGGAAGGCTTAAGAGTTATCCCAAAGCGGAATTAACTGAAACTATTCTTTGGTAATTATTCATTTTTTTTAAAATAAGTTCCAGAATTAAAAAGTAGGGTTGCACCGATACCGTTTTTTTTTGTACCGTACTGATACCTTTGGAGTGGGATTTGACACAGCCAGTGTCTATTAGCGCCAGATTGTCTGCCACACTATGACATTCCCACAACAAGTTACTGATTCCAGCTATTATCAGTATAGCTTCTATTTGTAGACCCTGTAACTTTCACACAAACCAGTTAATATACACCTATTGGGATTTTTTTTTACAAAAGTCATCTAGCAGAATACATTTTGGTCTGAATGTATGAAGAAATTTGATTTTTTTATTTGAAATGTTTTATAAAAGAAAGTAGAAAACATTTTTTTTCCCAAAACGTTGTCTTTTTTTGTTTATTTAACCATTTGAATACCAGGCACTTATACCCCCTTCCTGCCCAGGCGAATTTTCAGCTTTCAGTGCTGTCGCACTTTGAATGACAATTGCGCGGTCATGCAACACTGTACCCATATGAAATTTTTATCATTTTTTTCACACAAATAGAGCTTTCTTTTGGAGGTATTTAATCACCACTGAGTTTTTTTATTTTTTGCTAAATAAAACAAAAAACACCTGAAACCTTTGAAAAACAAACGCCCTTTTCTTCGTTTCTTTTATAACATTTTGCAAATAAATAACATTTCTTCATAAATTTAGGTCAAAATATATTCTGTTACATTTCTTTGGTGAAAATATTAATAATAATTGAATTTGTATTTTTTTTTCAAATGTTTCTATTGTTTATTTTATTTTTTATTACATGTTTTCTTTTTTTTACTATTTTATTTTTCATGACACTCTGACCAAAGCAATACAATGTTACCATAGTAACACTGAACTACTCTGGGCAAGTGATCAGGATTTGTTTTTTTTTTTTAACACACTATGATTGCTAATACCAAAGTATTTCAGTGATATTTGCAATCATTGTTACTGAATGAAACTGATTCATTCAGTCTTTTGTTATGATTAGCTGTGATTGGGCAAAGCTTGTCACAAGACACAAACGGGCTGTGATTGGCCCTGTCTGTATCATGTGGCTGCTTTGACCAGTCACAGCTAACAACATAATTGTAAACAATGAATGACATGGCAGGAAGCCATCCATTGTATACAATTGACATGTGATCTGCTGTGATTGTGCAAAGCTGATCACATGACACAGATGGGCTGTGATTGGTCCTGTCTGTATCATGTGGCTGCCTTGACCAGTCACAGCTAACAACATAATTGTATACAATAAATGGCATGGCAGGAAGCCATCCATTGTATACAATTGACATGTGATCTGCTGTGATTGGTCACAGCGGTCACATGACACTGGCAACGGGCCAGTGTAGTGATATATCATCGGCTGTGTCCCGCGTGAGTGGCTCGTTTTGACATATGACGCCCTGTCACAACGGTGACTATCCCGCCCGCCCATCAACCTGCTATAGGCCGGGCAGGAAGGTGTTACCGTATTTTTCGCCGTATAAGACGCACTTTTTCTTCCCCAAAACTGGGGGGGGAAAGTTGGTGCGTCTTATACGATGAATAGAGAGAATCCGTGAGGCGCGGCCACGGCCGTAGGAAAGGCCGCGGCTTTGACCTATCTCTGGAGCGGTCGGCCATCTTAGTACATCCGGCGGTGCGCGCTGACGTCATCACCCCCTCTGCTCGTGGATCCTACCATAGCGCGGATCTACAACAACAGGTGAGGAGCAGGGCAATGCAATGTTACTGGCTATTATTACTATGTTGGGGGCAATGTTACTGGCTATTATTACTAATGTGGGGGCAATGTTACTGGCTATTATTACTAATGTGGGGGCAATGTTACTGGCTATTATTACTAATGTGGGGGCAATGTTACTGGCTGTTATTACTATGTTGGGGGCAATGTTACTGGCTATTATTACTAATGTGGGGGCAATGTTACTGGCTATTATTACTAATGTGGGGGCAATGTTACTGGCTGTTATTACTATGTTGGGGGCAATGTTACTGGCTATTATTACTAATGTGGGGGCAATGTTACTGGCTATTATTACTAATGTGGGGGCAATGTTACTGGCTATTATTACTAATGTGGGGGCAATGTTACTGGCTATTATTACTATGTTGGGGGCAATGTTACTGGCTATTATTACTAATGTGGGGGCAATGTTACTGGCTATTATTACTAATGTGGGGGCAATGTTACTGGCTATTATTACTATGTTGGGGGCAATGTTACTGGCTATTATTACTATGTTGGGGGCAATGTTACTGGCTATTATTACTAATGTGGGGGCAATGTTACTGGCTATTATTACTAATGTGGGGGCAATGTTGCACTGGAACAGTGATGGTGATGACGAGTGGGGGGCAATGGTAGACTTTACAGTGATGAGTGGGGGCAATGGTGGACATTACGTGATGAGTGGGGGCAATGGTGGACATTACGTGATGAGTGGGGGCAATGGTGGACATTATGTGATGAGTGGGGGCAATGGTGGACATTACGTGATGAGTGGGGGCAATGGTGGACATTACTTGATGAGTGGGGGCAATGGTGGACATTATGTGATGAGTGGGGGCAATGGTGGACATTACGTGATGAGTGGGGGCAATGGTGGATGATGTATTAAACAAAAAGACTCTGTTAATGAGAGTAAAGATAGTTCTTAATATGTTACATGGTTGGCATAAAATTGTTCTTAAACTGCTGTTAACTTTATACAGTTGATATAAAATATTTTACTACAGTATTGGGTTCAGAATCTTTTTTTTTTCTAGATTTTCCTCCTTTAAAATTGGGTGCGTCTTATATTCCGGAGCGTCTTATATGGCGAAAAATACGGTAATAAAAACGTAATAGTGATCAAATACCATTAAAATAAATCTCTATTTGTGCGGAAAAAAAAATTATATAAATTTAATTTGGGTACAGCGTTGCATGACTGAGAAATTGCCAGATAACGTATCGCAGTGCTGAATAGCATAAAAATGCTCTGGAAATGAAGAGGGGAAAACCTTCTGGAGGTCAAGTAGTTAATGGGAAGGTCTTATTTACATTGGTCATATGCCACCAAGAATCAGGGTCAATTCGCTGAAATGCATGTACATTTACATCCATTTTAGTCACGTTTCAACATGCAATGAAATCTACTGACATACATTTTGCATTTTAGTGTAACACAACATTATGGTGCGACGGGACACATTGGAAATTATTGTCTTTCAGATGTCCTTCCATTGCTCTACAATAAAACGCACTGTTGTGAATTGGCCCTAAATGTTTAGCAGACCATAGACAAGTAGAAAAACAAACAAAATAAGTGTTGATCATCAAATCGATCGTTTTTCACATCATTAGCAACGCAAACCAAAGTGCCTGATCCAACATACTGGGATTTTTTTTTTTAAGCGAACCGAACGAATCGATGGCAATTGGATTGATCATATGAGCTATTTTTTCGATGGACAGAGCTTTAGCTTTTTGGCTCATCTATGGCCTGCTTTTCTCTGCAGCAGGTATTCACAGGTGTGTGCAATTGGCCACGGTCAGCAGCACATACAAAATCTATGATAGGCTGGCAGCTACAGAGGCCGGTCACATGTAACCGCACATCCAAGTGGTTCCATGTGATAAGAAAGGGGTGCCCGTAGCAGGGGTGGACTGACAACTCATGGGGCCCCCGGGCAATAGGGGATCATGGGGCACCTGTGTCCTTGCCCAAACTCAAAAAATCCTATGAAAAACGTACTAGGGGCATCTTATGGGGCCCCCTATTGACCCTGGGCCCTCAGGCAGTGCCCGAGTTTTCAAATGGTCAGTCCGCCCCTGGCCCGTAGTGAAAGAAAGACAGAGAAGAATAGCACGGGGCAGACATGACTAGGTGAAGAGGGAGAAATGACAGGAAAGGGTTAAGTTAAAGGGGAAGGGTTAAAAAAGATAGTAAGATTACCTTATTGGTGTTAGTAGGTTTGGGTGGGATCATCCTGAATCTTGGGGGAGTGTTGGGGGGGTCGGAGGAGCCAGAGATTGTTAGCAGCTGAACAGAGAAGTTCCCGCCCGCCCTCCCCTGGGGTGTTTGTTCTGTTTGGCTTGTTTAGTTTGGTGGCAGTTGTTGGTCTTGGTAGGTTGTTAATGGTTTGTGATGATAAGTGTATGGTTGGGACCCATCTGTGGTATGGTGTGCCCTGGTAAATTCCAGTTAACCGAGGTGTAACTGGAAGGTGGAGGTCTACCTGCGGAAGGTGTGTCCTTGTCTCCGAGTCGGTGCGGTACGGCTGGAGGCCTAGTAGGAACATTAAGGTGAAGGTTCCGCAGGGGGAGATCAATATTGTTTTGGGTGCCTGCCTAGACCAACAACTCATTCCATAAGTTTATGGAGGTTTCTGTTTTAAGGAATGTTGTCTTTATATTTATACGCACATTCCTCACCCCAGACACCACCAAACAACTCGTACACTCCCTCATCATCTCACGCCTGGACTACTGCAACTCCCTTCTCGCTGGCCTACCCAAACGAACGCTATCCCCACTCCAGTCAATCCTAAACTCAGCGGCTAGACTCATCCACCTCACCAAGCGCTCCACATCTGCCTCCCCGCTGTGCCAATCCCTTCATTGGCTCCCGATTGCCCAACGCATCAAATTCAGACTGCTAACTCTGACCTACAAAGCTGTTCACAATGCCACCCCAAACTACATAACTGACCTGATACCCAAGTACTACCCTACCCGTGTCCTCCGCCCTCTCAGGACCTCCTACTCTCTAGCTCCCTAGTCTCCTCCTCCCACCCCCGATTACAGGACTTCTCCAGGACTTCCCCCATCCTCTGGAACTCCCTACCCCAATCCATCAGACTGTCACCTACCCTCCTCACCTTCAGACGCACCCTGAAAACCCTCCTCTTCAGGGAAGCCTACCCCAACCTCCCCTAACACCCGACCTCACCTAACAACTAACCTCCTCCACTCCTCCCACCACTCCATCCCCCACAGCCATCTCCTCCTGTACCACCTTCCCCTCCCTCCTAGATTGTAAGCTCAAAAGAGCAGGGCCCTCGAACCCCTCGTGTATTGTATTGTTACTGTCTTGTCTCATGTTCTGTCCCCCTTGCTACTCTACAGCGCTGAGCATACCCTTTGGCACTATATAAATACTGTATAATAATAATTTATATTTAAGTTAAAATTGTTAATAAAAGGCCGTGAAGGCCATTTTACTCCAACAAAGTGTGGTCTCCTTTTATTGGTGGAGGGAGTGTTGGGAAATGGGTTTTTTTTTCGGAAGTTGGGTATGTTTTGGGGGTGTTAGCATTTGACAACACATCTCTTCTACACTAGTCAAGCATACCGTCTGTGTCCAGGGTTGCTCGTCTCTCCTTATGGACGTGCGGTTATTTGTGAACGCGTGTGGTGCCTGTCAGCCCATCATTGATTTGTACAGTCTACTGGTTGCTGCTGATCGCAGCCGCTTGTGAATACCAGCCGTAGAAAAAAAAAGCTGATTCTTGGTGACGCAGGGACAAAATCGTCTGTGTGGGTGGGGCTTAAATACTTCGATTCTTGCCCAGTTGGGATTGGTAAAAAAAAAAAAAAAATACGTAAAGGAGACAGAGTGTTTCTTTTTGAATAATTCAGCATGAACTGCCGTCCAATATGCTGATCAATTACTGGTTGTTTGGAGATGATAACGGGCTTGAGTGACCCGTAAGGGGACAGTTACAGCAGGATGACCCATCGCCGCAGGCTCCCAGGGCTGGCTCCTCTCTCTGCTTCTCTCATAGCGCCCGCTACAAGGGGATTTTCAGTCCCCCCCCTGAATAAACAGCTAAACATTTCATTTCCTCGCTCTTATCTGGAGCTGTGTGTTTATAGGAAGAGTACGTATAAAATATGCTGGCTATATAACATTTTTCTGGAGGACGTGAATTAGCATTTTACGGTCTACTTCCTCTCTATTTACTATTGACGAGAAAGTAAGAGCGGAGTCAAGTCAGGTCAGCCTGGAGAGAGGCGGCTTCTTTCAGTCTCTCTATTAGCTATTCAGTGGCTCGGCGTTAAGATCACTTGTGAAGTGGATTCTTTCATTAAAATTCCTAAAACTATTGTGCGGGGGCTGTTTAATTATATCAGAAAAGATTCGGCAAATGAAATAAACATAATGGCAAAGATGATGTATACCGAGGTATTAAAAAAAAAAAAAAACAACAACTGGGGAAATTGGATTAGTCCCCACAGAGCAGAGCTGTGTCCTGACAATGCCTCTGAAAATAAATGGCCGGTAGATAGAATGATAAAAGCGGTGAATTCATGGCAGATTCATGGAAAATGAGAAGGAGTAGGAAAGTGAATTTAATGGCGCCAATTAATGAAACCTGGATCAAAAGTGGAGTGACCAATTGGATTTCTTGTAAAATTTGTAAAGTGAAAAATTGAAAATTAAATATATTCAAAATTTTTTATAAAAAAATATTTATAAAAAACACCCCTATGAATAATGTCCTAAAAATTATATATACTTGTGTGTGTAATATGAGGGAATATTCAATGAAATTAATAAATAAAAGAAATGGATTTCTTGTTCAAGTTTCTCAGGAAATAACATCATTATTATTGGTTGTGCTAATCACATGGCCTCTGCACATAAAGGATACCATTATTATTATTATACAGGATTTATATATTATTATTATTATAATACAGGATTTATGGCGCCAACAGTTTGCTCAGCACTTTACAATATAAAGGGAGACAATACAATACATTTCAGTACAGAAGGAATAGGAGGGCCCTACTCATGGAGCTACCATTTCCAGCAAATAGCAGGAGGGTAGTAGTAAGACAGGGGGGAACTGGAATTGTTGGTCTTGAAGGAAAATACAATCAAGACAACACAGTAGCTAAATGGATAGCACTTCTGCCTGGCAGTACTAGGGTCGTCGGTTTGAATCCCAACCATGGCACCACCTGCCTGGAGTTTGCATGTTCTCCCTGTACCTGTGTGGGTTTCCTTCCAAAGACATTGGCTCCTGTCTAAATTGGCCCTAGTATGTGTATGAATGAATGTGAGTTAGGGACCTTAGATTGTACGCTCCTCGGGGGCGGGGACTGATGTGAATGTCCAATATTACCCTAGGTTCACACCTAAGCGTTTTGTGCCGTGTTTTGCACTTTGCAGAACAGTCCGATTAACACGATTTCCTATGGGACAGCTTCACATCTCCGTGTTTTTACCCGGTGCGTTGTTTGGAAAGGGTCAGGGAACCTGCATTTTGCAATACAGTCCATTTAACACGATTTCCTATGGGACAGCTTCACATCTCCGCGTTTTCACCCGGTACGTTGTTTGGAAAGGGTCAGGGACCCTGCGTTTTGCAGAACAGTCCATATAACACGATTTGCTATGGGACAGCTTCACATCTCCGCGTTTTCACCTGGTACGTTGTTTGGAAAGGGTGAGGGACCTTTTTGAATGCAAAACATTGCGTTTTTGGTTCTATAGACCTCAATGGGAATGCTGCAGAAAAGCATGTATTGCGTTTTTGCTACGTTTTGCTTTTTTAATCTGCCTAGCAACAAGAAAAAAAATGCGAAATGCATCAAAAACACAACACAAAAGGCAATGCAGAAATGCCTCAAACACAACCTGTATAGGCGTGAACCTAGGGTCAATGTAAAGCGTTGCATACGGTGCTATATAAGTACCTGTAATAAATAAATAACAAGTGGTTATCTCATAGTGGGAACAGTTTTCTGTGGTCTAGGAGTACACCATGCCGAGTGAGTGGTGGTGTGGGGGTTAGCTCAGGTGGGGGTTCACCTTCCCTGGAAAAAAGGTAGTCCAGACCAGGGGCAGACTGACAACTCATAGTGCCCCCGGGCAATAGGGGATCATGGGGCCCCTGTGTCCTTCCCCAAACTCGACTATTGCAACTCCCTCCTCACCGGCCTACCCCAACACAGGCTATCCCCGCTTCAGTCTATCCTGAACTCAGCGGCCAGGCTTATCCACCTTACCAACCGCTCCGCATCTGTCTCCCCCCTCTGCCAATCCCTCCACTGGCTCCTGATTGCCCAACGCATTAATTTCAAACTACTAACACTGACCTGATACCCAAATACCACCCAACCAGCACTCTTCGCTCCTCACAAGACCTCCTACTTTCTAGCTCCCTGGTCTCCTCCTCCCACACCCGACTGCAGGACTTCTCCAGGACTTCCCGCATCCTCTAAAACTCACTACCCCAATCCATCAGACTGTCACCTACCCTTCTCACCTTCAGGCGCACCCTGAA
Source organism: Staurois parvus (assembly GCF_062004578.1). NCBI lineage: Eukaryota > Metazoa > Chordata > Amphibia > Anura > Ranidae > Staurois > Staurois parvus. The sequence goes on from NW_028317891.1 coordinate 1,390,778, forward strand.
AACCCATCTCTTCAAGGAAGCCTACCCCACCCTCACCTAACAGCCGATCTCCTCCACTCCTCCTACCACTCCATCCCCCACAGCCACTTCCTCCTGTACCTCTACCCCCTCCCTCCTAGATTGTAAGCTTGAAAGAGCAGGGCCCTCGAACCCCTCGTGTATTGTATTGTTACTGTATTGTCTCATGTTCTGTCCCCCACTATAATGTACAGCGCTGAGCAAACTTTTCGGCGCTACATAAGTACTGTATAATAATAATATATATATAAATATATATATATATACATATATATATATATATATATATATATGAAAAAGGGTGCATGATACAAATACAGGAGCAAACGTTTTGGCGCTATATAAATACTGTATAATAATAATAATATATATATATATATATATATATATGAAAAAGGTGGATGATACAAATACAGGAGCTCAACAATTTGGACTTCTCATGTCACCAGTTGCATGCCTGTTCCAGTTTAATGAGTTTGCAGTTAAACCAAAGGAAGAAGTACTCATGTGTCAGCCACACTATGTTTTGTATACCCCCCCCCCCCCCTTTTTATTGGAAAATAACAAAAATTATGGGAAAAGAACCAGAGGAGGAGAAGGCCTAAACGTCTAAGATTTCAGGTTCACTTTAAGCTGCCTTTTAAAGCATGTTACCTTGACAAAGTCACTCAAGTCATTAGGCAACTGTTGTGGATGCGGCGGATCTTCAATGGTTCCTGCCAAGTAGAGATGGTGCTTTAAGGTCAGAAAGGATCTGAATTCCTCTTTCATGAGAATATGTGTGCAAATATGTTGAAATACTCAGGAATGTGAAAAATGCATTAAACTATTGAAATAGCACAGCAGCCTTACAGAGAGATGCGATCATGTGCTTGGACCTAAAATAATTTTGCTTTATTCCGTTCTACGATGAGACACTAAGTAGGAGGAAAGGTCAATGATTCTTTATAGTTGACAAACAAGCATGTGATATACGTAGCAAATGTACTAAAGAGGGAAAAATGGAGCATTCCTCAAAGTGCAAGTCTATTATCATCCTTGAAGCAAAAATAAAAGCCGTCTAACAAGTACCTGCTGGAAAGGTATTAAAGAAGCACTAAAGAAATTATATATAGGTCAGATACAGAAAAATTCAGCTAGAATCTGTTCACCCTTGGGCCATCCCAAAAGACAGGAGGGTAACTTGCCTTGCAGTTGGAAATGAAAACAAAATGTGTACAGAAGAAAGAATTCTTAACAGTAAGAGTTGTGAAAGTGGAAGAATCTAATGCCCCGTACACGCTATAAGAAAATCGTACGAAAATTTTTGTACGAGGACCGATCGTCCGATAATCGGATCGTTAGTACACAGCTTTTGAGAGCCGATCATGACAGTTCGTACGACAATATCCGAAGGGACAAGCGCAAAAATCTTTCTCACACAATACCAGATCGTATTATTTTCATTTAATCAGTACAGTAGTCGTCTGAAAATACAATTCAAACACAAGTCAATACATGACATCACATTCGAAATTCTTTTCTTTCATAGGAGAATTTTCGTATCTCTAGTAACCTTTTCACTTTTGATGTGAGACTAGCAGGCGAAAATAAAAAGGCCGATCGTTCGTCCGATATTCTCATCGTGTGTACGGGGCATTAGTTTTAGCAGAGGTAAAATAATGTTTTTTGTTTTTTTTAAAGGGTTGGATAATTTGTGGCAGGGAGGCTCCTTGCCTAATCTAAATTTCAACTTCCGAACTCGTACTTGTTCTGCTATTTACAGTTGCAACGTGCATTTGTGTCAGTTTGGTACCACCACTCTAGAGACTTATACAGGCCATAGATGGGTCGAAAATCGGCTGATTTTTCAGCCCAAAAAAATTGGACGATTTTTGCACTGTTAGTGGGTTAATTGGTCGGCCGTTTTTCTGGATTTTGGCAAATATTTTTGATCGGTAAAGTTGGAAAAAAATTGGCCGATTTTGCCGATCGGCTGATTTTCACGGCAATGATGGGCAAATCGGCCAATCTTTTTACCGATAAAAAATCTGTGCATGAACCGTGACCTGCAAGAAAAAGAAGAAGAAGAAAAAGAAGAAGAAGAAAAAGAAAAAGAAGGAGAAGAAGAAAATAAAGAAGAAAAGAAGACGAAAAAGAAGAGGAAGAAGAAAATGAAGAAGAAGAAAAAGAGGAAGAGAAAGAAGACGAAAAAGAAGAAGAAGAAATAGAAAATGAAGAAGAAGATGAAGAAGAGGAAGAAGAAAAAGAAAAGGAAGAAGAAAAGGAAGAAGAAGAAGAAAAGGAAGAAGAAGAAGAAGAAGAAGAAGAAAAAGAAAAGGAAGGAGAAGAAGAAGAAAAAGAAAAGGAAGGAGAAGAAGAAGAAAAGGAAGAAGAAGAAAAAGAAGAAGAAGATGAAAAAGAGGAAGAAGAAGAAGAAGAAAATGAAGAAGAAGAAGAAGAAAAGGAAGCAAGAAGAAGAAAAAGAAGAAGAAAAAGAGGAAGAAAAAGAAGTTAAAGAGGAAGAAAAAGAAGAAGACGAAAAAGAAGAAGAAGAAAATGAAGAAGAAGAAGTAGAAAAGGAAGAAAAGAAGAAGAAGAAAAAGAGGAAGAAGAAGAAGAAAAAGAAGAAGAAAAAGAAGAAGAAGAAGAAGAAAAAGAAGAAGAATTCCAGTCCGCTATTATATTTGACATGAAAAAGTATTGCGGTTGCAACAATGTATCTATTTGTATCCGAATAAAAACATCTGTATCCGAAATGGATACAAATAGATACATTGTTGTAACCGCTATAATGTCAAATATAATAGCGGGCTCTCTGCAAGGCACAGAAGTAATTAAATGCCGGCCGTAGACGGGACGAAAATTGGCCGATTTTTTTTACCGTTGGTGGTAACAGCGGCCTATTGAACGACCGATTTTTCTTTTTTTGTTAAAAAAACGGCCGGTTTTCGACCCATCTATGGCCTGCATTAGTCCTCCTGCTTGCAACAGTTACTCTGTTCTGACTCCACAATGAAAACATTGTCTGAGGTGTACAAGGAGCGATTCACAGTAAGGCTGAGGGCATTTGACAAATGTAGAGAGCGGTGGATGTCTGCAATCCCAAATTTCCAATAGGGTGACTGAAATATGTGGGATTGTCCTTTTACAAATCTGGTGTCAGCTAAGGATTGCCTCATCCAGTTCAAACTCTTACATAGAATCTACGATACCCCAGCCAGGTTGGCTAACATTTATAGCTCCTGCTCAGCAGTATATTGGCGTTGCACATTCTCCCTGACTGATCTGGACCATATCTTTTGGCGTGGTCAGGAAATTCAGACATTTTGGCAGGGGGTTACCCATACTCTTAATGATATTATGGCTCTCTCAATCCTGATGTCCATCTTGGTCTGCCTCCTAGGGTTGGTGGAGAAGCTGGCACCTCTTCAGCCGCAAAGGACACTCCTTACTATTTTGATTTTCTATACACGTAAGACAGTTTCATTGTTCTGGAAAAAAAGGAAGCCCCCTCCTTGATGCTTTGGAAGGGTGTAATTAATAAAGCACTACCACTACTTAAAGCGGAGTTTCAATCACACTTTAAAAAAATAAAAGCCAGCGGCTACAAAAACAGTAGCCGCTGACTTTTAAAAAACAGCCACTACCTGTGCCTCGATCCTGCGGTGTGTCCCCCGCAGTGGGTTTTATACTCAGCATATAAACCTGCTGGTTGACAGAAGTAATCTTGCATGTTTATATCAGGATCGTTCTAATTTCTCTACCATGTATATAATAATTTGGAATATATTATTATTATTATTATTATTGGAAGACAGGTATTCAGTTATTCAAATAATTTAGTTAATTTTCTTCCAGCAATCACTTTAGGGCACCTGTCACGTATATTCCTTTCTAGACATGTGCATGCCAGACATTTTTGTTTTCTTTCCTTTTGGATGCATTCTTTCATTGAAGACTTTTGTTTCATCATATTGGTTATGTTGACCCAATTTATATTCTGAAGTCATTTCATATCTTAGGGATTCGTTTTGTATATTCGTTGGTCCGGGTGGATTTGAAAAATGTTGCCGTTTTTCCGGAACATTGATATATTATCGAAATTGACAGATTCGAATCAGAAGGATTTGATATTTTCGGATGCTAGCCTAAAGTTCAAGAGAAATGGCATGAGCTGATTGGACAATATCGACTGGAATGTACATCCGAATTACCGATTGGAATAAAATTTGGATCTATTCATTATACTAATCTGAATTATTGAATGAATTTGAAACCTGAATTAATTTTCCCATGGGCCCAAACTATCGCATTGTTGGCATCATCCAAATTAAACAAATGCATTCGTTAATGTTATAACTTTTTGTTTTATTCATTCACATTCATTACTACCTCCATTCAGAGATTCATATACATCCGAATCTCCAAAATTGAAATTCGCAAAATTTGCCCTTTGGGGTTGAGGCATTACTGCTCTCAAGGAAGAGCTGACCATGCAATTGGGGGTCCTTTAATACCTAAGGAACAATCGAAGTATGGAGCACCAGATTTACTAGTCTGGAGGCTGTTTTAAATGGTGTAATTTTTATTGTTCAAATGTTCATAAAAACATGCCAATATATTTTGGAGGTTCCAAAACCACCTTTATTCAAGTCAAAGTTTGAAAAAACAGGCAACCTGCCAAATATTGATCGGTAGAAGCAGTTCTTGTCAAACCCGCCCCGCAGGCCAGAGTACTTGGTGTCATTCTGGACTCCAACCTATCCTTCCAGCCCCAAGTCCAATCTTTAACAAACTCGTGCAGACTCCACCTCCGCAACATCGCCAAAATCCGCACGTTCCTAACTCCAGAAACCACTAAACAGCTCATCCACTCCCTCATCATATCACGACTCAACTACTGCAACTCCCTCCTCACTGGCCTGCCTCGCCGCTGGCTATCCCCGCTTCAGTCCATCCTGAATACGGCTGCCAGACTCATTCACCTTTCCAACCGCTCAGTCTCCACCACCCCCCTCTGCCAATCTCTCCACTGGCCTTTACCCCCCTCTGCCAATCCCTCCACTGGCCTCCACCCCCCTCTGCCAATCCCTCCACTGGCTTCCGATTGCGCAACGGATCAAATTCAAAATCCTAACACTGACGTACAAAGCCGTCCACCATACTGCCCCAAATTACATCACCGACCTGATATCCAAGTACCACCCAACACGCTCCGCTCCTCACAAGACCTCCTTCTCTCTAGTTCCCTGGTCTCCTCCTCCCATGCCCGCCTCCAGGACTTCTCCAGGGTGTCACCCATCCTCTGGAACTCCCTGCCCTAACCCATCAGATTATCACCTACTCTCCTCTCCTTTAGGTGCACCCTGAAAACCCACCTCTTCAGGGAAGCCTACCCCACCCCCTGCTAACTTGCCGACCTCCTCCACTCTTCCTACCACTCCATCCCCCACAGCTATCTCCTCCTGTGCCACCATCCCCTCCCTTCTAGATTGTAAGCTCGAAAGAGCAGGGCCCTCGATCCCCTCATGTTTTGCATTGTATTGGTATTGTTCTGTCACATGTTCTGTCCCCCTTTGTAATGTACAGCGCTGAGCGAACTATTGGCACTTTATAAATACTGTATAATAATAATAAGTTTTGGATGGCAGCATGACTTAAAACAAGTGATGTAGTCCTAATAGCAATCAAATCTAAGTATGGATCTCTTACCAGGGGCAGACTGACCATTTGGAAACTCGGGCACTGCCAGAGGGCCCGGGGTAAGTAGGGCGCCCCATAAGATGCCCCTGGTACCTTTTTCATAGGCTTTTTTGAGTTTGGGCAAGGGCACAGGAGCCCCATGATCCCCTATTGCCCGGGGGCCCCATGAATTGTCAGTCCGCCCCTGTCTCTTACACATTGACTTTGTTAAACTGGACTTCTAATCAACAAAAAGAAGAACTTCCATAGTTCATTAAAATACAAGGGCAAACAAAAATATATTAGACATGTTGACCGATGTCTAATTTGGTTTCCATTTCTGAATCATGTTCTTAGCCGATCATCTGACCATAAACCAGTACTTTATAATTTACATTTTTTTTTCCCTTCGTTTTATTGTATTAAAAATTAACATTTTCACGCTTGTTAGTTAAAATGGAAAAAAAAAATATCTAAAATCTAACAGAAGTGAGATTTACCCACTCTAAAAAAGGTGACAGCTGCGTCATTAGTACTAAGGTTGCATAGTCAAAGAGTGTGATTGTTGAAAACAAAGTAATACTACCGAAAAAAAAAATAAAATAAAAATGAGTAGGCACGTGAAACAGTCCATAAATATGTATTTTTGCCGGGTGCTCTTATCAAATTTTAGAACACCTGAATGTGTTTAGCAGTCCTTAGCATATGGAACAAGTGTTGTCTGTCACATACCAGAACTACAAATCTAATGGCTTGGAGACAGACTAGAAAAGCAGGAACATGGAGGAAGGTCACACCTCTTTGAGATGTAAATTGGAAACGAGACATTGCAGAAGGGAAAGTTGTACAGCTGATCTCACTAGCAAAGTGTAAACTATTTAATCACAGTCCTGACTCAGAGAGGGTGACTTCTGAATTTAATTGGGGGGGGGGGGGGGGTGGAATGTGCATATGCAAGCTCTACTGACGGGATAATCATGTCACCTTAAAACAATATAAGAAACACAAGATGCTGCTTTATGAAGTTGTTCTGTTCATTCACCTGTCCTTATCTGAAGCAAACCTGTCATTATTATTATACAGTATTTATATAGCGCCAGAAAGGTGTGCTCAGCGCTGTACATTAGCGAGGGGGACAGAACATGTGACAATACAGTAACAAAACAATACACGAAGGGTTCGAGGGCCCTGCTCCTTGGAGCTTACAATCTAGGAGGGAGGGGATAGTGGTACAGGAGGAAGTGGCTGTGGGGGTTGGAGTGGTAGGAGGAGTGGAGGAGATCTGCTGTTAGGTGAGGGTGGGGTAGGCTTCCCTGAAGAGATGGGTTTTCAGGGTGCCCCTAAAGGTGAGGAGGGAAGGTGACAGTCTGATGGATTGGGGTAGTGAGTTCCAGAGGATGGGGGATGTCCTGTAGAAGTCCTGCAGTCGGGCGTGGGAGGTGGAGACCAGGGAGCTAGAAAGTAGGAGGTCTTGTGAGGAGCGAAGATTACGGGCTGGGTGGTATTTGGGTATCAGGTCAGGGAGGTAGTTAGGGGCAGCGTTGTGAATGGCTTTGTATGTCAGTGTTAGCAGTTTGAATTTAATGCGTTGGGCAATCGGGAGCCAGTGGAGGGAATGACAGAGGGGGGTGGCAGAAGAGGAGCGGTTGGTAAGGTGGATGAGTCTGGCCGCTGAGTTCAGGATAGACTGAAGCGGGGATAGCCTGTGTTGGGGTAGGCCAGTTGAGAAGGGAGTTGCAGTAGTCCAAACGTGAAATAATGAGGGAGTGAACAAGTTGTTTAGTAGTGTCATTATCCTTGACACATAAAACTAACCTCTCCAAGCAAGACCAGGAACCACCACATAACGATCAATTCAATTTATCTTCTATAATGTTCATGCGTGTTGTTCTGCAGAGTGCCTAAAATTCTGACATCTGTAATATGCAACTTGATTCAGGGGAGCCCCACTTAGTACTTGGTTAGACCTTGCTTCGGCAGGTCTCCCGAAGAAAGGGGTCTCCTGGCTTCAGCTAGGTGGACCGCGGGTAACCCCAGTCCCTGTCAGGTGGGGATCATGCCAAACTCTTCGGAGGAAGATCATGTCTATGCCCTATGCACTTTTCTGTATGCTTTTGTGTGCTCGCTTATTTTTTGCACCTGGTGTTTAGTTTGCACACTGTACCCATGGAGCAACTTGTGTTTTTTATTTAGAAATGTTGCCATTTAGGAAAGTCCCTACAGCACCCCACAACAAGAACCCCATTTAAAAAAACTCCATGACCAAGCCCAGAGTTTTGACAAAATGCATCCAGGAGAAGAGAAGTATGGTGAGGATTACCACCTATCAGGGAACTCCTCTTAGGCAGCTGTCATAGAAACATGCGCATAGCTTTACTCATGACTCTACACATAGAATCATGGCTAGACACATGCCTGTGCCCAGAAGTGTGCGGGTTTGTTCACTTTCTTCACAGTATGCATGCCCACAGTCAGTATTGGCACCAGATGGCCTATGTAAGGCATGCCTTAACTCAGTGTCACTGTTGACTGCTCTTCAGCCTGTTCTGACCTGTATCCTTCATATGATTCCTGTTACTGACCCGGCTCTCCCCTGGCCTGATTTTGGATGCTGTTTGGTACTGCTGACTGCTAGGTTCCTGACCTTGGCTCCATCCATGACCTCGATGTGGCTTGTGATTTTTTTACTGCACTGCCCACTCATTACTGACCCCGGCTTTCTCTATGTCTCTGCTACCGTCTCTGATTCTGTTCCAAGTAATCACCTAGTGCCAGCTCTGGACACCTCTAGAACCAGCTACACTCGTCTACGTGTACTGCTGTCACCTGTCTGCTGGGATCGTTTATGGACTCTGCCATCCTGAACCGGTTTCCCACATTGTACTGCTGATCGCTCGACTGACAATTCTGGCTGCATGCTCTACTGGATCTGTCAGGAATGGACTTGCCAATAATGGTGGGACTCACCTGCCTTGTGGGCTGCAGTACCAGGGCTGGCCAGCGGGTGCTCTCAGCAATCAGAGACTCGCCCCTGCAGTCAGCCAAACACCTGAAGCTGATTGCAAGGGTTGTATTTAAGGAATGGCCAGACTCACAGTCAGGGCCTTGGTGTGTGTTTTTCCATGGGCCCCTGTATCTTGTATCCTGTGTTCCTGGTCCTGTTCCTGTTTCTGCCTGACTTGTTGCCGACCCTGCCTGATCCTGACCTCTGCTGACTTCTCCTGTTTGATCCCTAGCTTGTGACCCTGACCATTTCTCTGCCTGACCCTCTGCACCGCGCTGCCCGTGAGTTACTGAACCCAGCTTGTGACCCCGACCACTCTCCCGCCTGTTCCTGGTACTCCGTTTGCCCGTTTGCTACTGCCTGACAACTCTTGCATTGTATGTACTGTTATCTGTAGGTGGTTTGGTTTGCTTTGTTTGCACTGTGTTTATGTTTAGTTTTGCACTGCGTTTTGTATTGTTAGTCTTAATAAATCATATTGTTTATACCATATCTGAAGTCTGCGTTTCCCTGTGTCAGTCCACACACCTCTGGTCATACCCGGAGCCCTGACAGGATCTATCTAATTGGCATCTCCAGTCTGAGGTTCTGTAATCAACATCTTCTAGCACTCGTGTTCCTCCTGTCCCGGTATCTGTTCTGCTTACAGGGGTGCTTGGGCAGGAGATACAAGAGAGGCCAGCCTCATCATTTCAGTCTCCTATAAGAAGCATTCAGGTCTCTACGTTCACAACTGGGGTGCCTTGAATGGTACTGTTTTGCACGGCACCTAAATAGGTTGCTGAGGCCCCACATTCTACTGCGGTATGTCAAAGCGTGTTTTACAGACTAAACTTTTCTTAACATTGGAATATACACAAAAAAAGAACACATGTATAAAAATAACACATGTATAAAAAAGAACACATTGTGAGTTCTCTTCTGCATTTCTCTAAGCTTTGGTGAAGCCAAGTGGAAGAAAATCTTTGTATTTTCACTGAGTAGTAGACATTTCCAACTAGAACCTTCACATTACAGTCTTGTCTGAGTACTTGCCTCCTCTCATCACTTCACACATACTCTTGCTTTCAGTCAGCAATAATCTGCTGATTTTGCTTTTTGATGCAAAGCCATAGGGCAACCCATTCCAGACACATCTACAACTCAACTTGGGTCCTATCTCAAAGTGTAAGAAACAGGGGAGGACTGACCATTTGGAAACTCGGGCACTGCCCGAGGACCCGGGGTCAGTAGGGGGCCCCATGAGATGCCCCTGGTACCTTTTTCATGGGCTTTTTTGAGTTTGGGCAAGGACATAGGGGCCCCATGTTCCCCTACTGCCCGGGGGCCCCATGAGTTGTCAGTCCACCCCTGGATAGAACACAAAAAAAGCTTCTTCTGCAAACTTTGACGATTAATTACTCCACAGTGCCTGCAGCTACCGAGGTCTGTGATGGCTTGTTTTAAAATCTCAAGTGTAATTGTACATATGAGGCAATGCTAAAGTCAACAAAAAAATGATAAACGGAAAAAAGCCACACCTTATTGCCCACTCAACAATAAATCTAGATAAAAAAAGCTTCTTCTGCAAACTTTGACGATGAATTACTCCACAGTGCCTAGAGCTACCGAGGTCTGTGATGGCTTGTTTTAAAATCTCAAGTGTAATTGTACATTTGTAATGTACAGCACTGAGCAAACTATTGGCGCTTTTATAAATACTGTATAATAATAATAATAATAATAATATGAAGCAATGCTAAAGTCAACAAAAAAATGATAAACTGAAAAAAAGTCACACCTTATTGCCCACTCAAAAATAAATCTAGATAAAAAAAAGCTTCTTCTGCAAACTTTGACAATGAATTACTCCACAGTGCCTGCAGCTACCGAGGTCTGTGATGGCTTGTTTTAAAATCTCAAGTGTATTTGTACATATGAGGCAATGCTAAAGTCAACAAAAAAAATGATAAACGTAAAAAAAGCCATACCTTATTGCCCACTCAACAATAAATCTAGATAAAAAAAAGCTTCTTCTGCAAACTTTGACAATGAATTACTCCACAGTGCCTGCAGCTACCGAGGTCTGTGATGGCTTGTTTTAAAATCTCAAGTGTAATTGTACATATGAGGCAATGCTAAAGTCAACAAAAAAATGATAAACGGAAAAAAGCCACACTTTATTGCCCACTCAACAATAAATCTAGATAAAAAAAAGATTCTTCTGCAAACTTTGACGATGAATTACTCCACAGTGCCTGCAGCTACCGAGGTCTGTGATGGCTTGTTTTAAAATCTCAAGTGTAATTGTACATATGTAATGTACAGCGCTGAGCGAACTATTGGCGCTTTATAAATACTGTATAATAATAATAATATGAAGCAATGCTGAAGTCAACAAAAAAATGATAAACGGAAAAAAAGCCACACCTTATTGCCCACTCAACAATAAATCTAGATTAAAAAAAGCTTCTTCTGCAAACTTTGACGATGAATTACTCCACAGCGCCTGCAGCTACCGAGGTCTGTGATGGCTTGTGTTAAAATCTCAAGTGTAATTGTACATATGAGGCAATGCTAAAGTCAACAAAAAAATGATAAACGGAAAAAAAGCCACACCTTATTGCCCACTCAACAATAAATCTAGATAAAAAAAAGCTTCTTCTGCAAACTCTGACGATGAATTACTCCACAGCGCCTGCAGCTACCGAGGTCTGTGATGGCTTGTTTTAAAATCTCAAGTGTAATTGTACATATGAGGCAATGCTAAAGTCAACAAAAAAAGATAAACGGAAAAAAAGCCATACCTTATTGCCCACTCAACAATAAATCTAGATAAGTAATGAGCATGAACTGAGATCTGCGCAAATAAGGATGCATCAAAACATATAAGAATGTAATCTTGGCTTTAATTAAAAAAACACAATTGTATGTATTAAATCAGTTACTAAGAACCCTATATAACAAAAATATAAATGTCCTCATATTGTGGGACCACCTCTTTTCTCTATACAAATAAATATCTCTTGGTATTATTCTTGCTATTATACTTGGTTATATTTCTTCCCATAAATGAACATCAATTAAAGTCTCAATAAGATCTTTGTATGTATAATAATTGACTTTCAATGTTTATTCAAGCACCATATCTTGTGAAGACATAAATATTCTTCAAATCAACGCTTCATAGAATATTCAATACGTTACATTCATCTTATGCAAAACTGGCAAGCAGACGTCTTTGTTCTAATCTTATGGGAAAATTCCTTGAGCTTTATTATTATTTCAATGAAGTGACTGTATATACGTTGAAAGTGGATTATTACACATACAAAGATCTTACTGAGCCATTGATTGATGTTCATCTTTAGTACAACCATGGTGAATATAAATGTATAATAATGAGAAGAATATGAAGAGATTTATTTCTATACAGAAAAGAGGTGGTCCCACATCATAATTTATTTGCAGAAAAAAAAGGTATTAAGATATATATTTTCTTTCATTTTGGAGTTCTTAAATCTGTGATTACTTGATTATATTTTTGATACATCCTTATTTGCGCAGAGCTCGATTCACGCTTCTTACGGATATACAGATATATCATTGTAAAATGTATTTACTGGTTGCTGAGGATTTGTTAATTAATGGAATGTCCATAGATATACTGTAGTTGATTCAAATCAAGTTGATTCAGTCATTCTTTGCCAAAAAAAAGGGGCAATCTAAGCAAACTGAGCAGTGCTGTTACTGATTGGCAAATTTTGGCTCTTTGTCAAAAGTCAATAGCTACTGCCCTTGGCACTGTGGTTTGCCAAAATCAAAGCCATTAACCAGATGGAGGGCCTTACAGCCCCCTTATATCAATGGGAAAACACGTTCAGTGATACATGGCTCCCGTGGTCTGCTTTCACGTGATCACCTGAATATCAGAATTTGCTGACCCCTACCCAATGCTATGTACAATGTAATTGTATTTGTTAATATCCATGCTCAATCTCCTTTTATTGTATTTTGCCTGTTCATGGCTAACATTTCTTTTTTTGCGTGCGATTACATTCCTGTAATTTGCATTGAAAACTCTTTCATTAAATATTTGAATAAGAAGCAGCACAGTGGCTAAATGGTTAGCACTTCTGCCTGGCAGTAGTAGGGTCGCTGGTTCAATTCCCGACCACGGCACCACCTGTCTGGAGTTTGCATGTTCTCCCTGTGCCTGTGTGGGTTTCCTCCGGGTACTCCGGTTTCCTCCCACTCTCCAAAGACATGCTGGTAGGTGAATTGGCTCCTGTCTAAATTGGCCCTAGTATATGAATGTGAGTTAGGGACCTTAGATTGTACGCCCTTTGAGGGTTAGGGACCTTAGATTGTACGCCCCTTGAGGGTTAGGGACCTTAGATTGTACACCCCTTGAGGGTTACGGACCTTAGATTGTACACCCCTTGAGGGTTAGGGACCTTAGATTGTATGCCCCTTGAGAGTTAGGGACCTTAGATTGTATGCCCCTTGAGGGTTAGGGACCTTAGATTGTACACCCCTTGAGGGTTAGGGACCTTAGATTGTACACCCCTTGAGGGTTATGGACCTTAGATTGTACACCCCTTGAGGGTTAGGGACCTTAGATTATACGCCCCTTGAGGGTTAGGGACCTTAGATTGTATGCCCCTTGAGGGTTAGGGACCTTAGATTGTATGCCCCTTGAGGGTTAGGGACCTTAGATTGTACGCCCCTTGAGGGTTAGGGACTGATGTGAATGTACAATATATATGTAAAGTGCTGCGTAATTTGACGGCGCTATATAAGTACCTGAAATAAATAAATTTGCTGACCCCTCTTAGGTACTACATAAGCGGAGTCGGTTACTGACAATAGCTTTTGAGGAAATTTGACTAAGATCATGGGGCACTAAAGCCGGCTATAGATGGATCAAATCTCACCCGGTTCAGCAAGGACTGGACGGGATTCAATCAATCTATGGCCAGGCTGGTTGTACTGAAGTCAATCCAACACTCAACTTCGGTACAACCAGCCGGACAGATATTTTCCACGCAATCATTGTTGTCAACTATAGTCACCAACAGTGATAATTGTGTTCTACCTGCAGGGAATTAATAATGGGGATTAAGCTCCGGGATGGAGTGAAAAGCATTGAGGGGCGAAGGTTGGTTGGAGCCCAGTTACTCGGAACCTAGAGTTAGGTTACTAAGAGAAGAGATCTCCTGATACTCCCCTCCCCCCCCACATTTTTATTTATTATTCCCCTAGACCCACTGTTCTTCTACCCTTTATTCTGTTGCATCCCTCTTTTTTTCCCTTCTTTTCTCTTCATGTTTTTCATGTCCTTCTTTACCCCTAATTTGTAAGTACCCCCTAGATAGGTCCCCTTGGCCAGTAGTGTCTTTCCCTCTCCCCCCTTACTTCTGCTAAAAATAAGGGACAATACTGGTGGATGTTCTTCTGTGTTATGTTATACCACAATCATAAGGCATTTGATTGGATATGGCATGCTGGGTTCACATATTACTATTTTACCATAAGTGATTGTAATTTATACACCAGATCTGGGCAAATGGGGTTCCCAGGGCAACATCTGGCCCTTTGGTTGTCCCCACTTGGTCCTCGATGCCTCCCCGTCAACAAAGCTTCATGGCCACAGCATGTTAACAGCCCCATCTGGCTGTTATTTTACAGTTTGTGTGAGAGGCCAGGGTGGTGGGAGGTATGGCAGTAAAATCACAGGCCATTTTTTATCACCCCCAGACTGCCAGTCTAAAAGAGACCTATTTTGTTACCTATTTCATACCTATTATTCATAATGCCAGATATTTGTTTCATATATGTTTACATACTTACAGACCTTCCCTTTGTCCAGAAGTAATACTGAGCAGGATTAAAGTGTTACTAAACCCCGGACCCTGCATTCACTATATAGGGTCTCCCTGGACCCTGCATTCACTATATCTGGTCTCCCAGGACCCTGCATTCACTATATCTGGTCTCCCCGGACCCTGCATTCACTATATAGGGTCTCCCTGGACCCTGCATTCACTATATCTGGTCTCCCAGGACCCTGCATTCACTATATCTGGTCTCCTCGGACCCTGCATTCACTATATCTGGCCTTCCAGGACCCTGCATTCACTATATCTGGTCACCCTGGACCCTGCATTCACCATATCCGCTCTCCCCGGACCCTGCATTCACTATATCTGGTCTCCCAGGACCCTGCATTCACTATATCTGGTCTTCCCGGACCCTGCATTCACTATATCTGATCTCCCCGGACCCTGCATTCACTATATCCGGTCTCCCCGGACCCTGCATTCACTATATCTGGTCACCCTGGACCCAGCATTCACTATATCTGGTCTCCCAGGACCCTGCATTCACTATATCTGGTCTTCCCGGACCCTTCATTCACTATATCTGGTCTCCCCGGACCCTGCATTCACTATATCTGGTCTCCCCGAACCCTGCATTCACTATATCCGGTCTCCCCGGACCGTGCATTCACTATATCTGATCTCCCTGGACCCTGCATTTACTATATCTGGTCTCCCCGGACCCTGCATTCACTATATCAGGTCTCCCCGGACCGTGCATTCACTATATCTGGTCTCCCAGGACCCTGCATTCACTATATCTGGTCTCCCAGGACCCTGCATTCACTATATCTGGTCTCCCACAGTACACAGCAACATGGAAATGCAATTATTTTAGTAAATATAAACTGCTAAATACCATTTCTCATCAGCAGTTAGAGCAGTCTTGTGATGTCTATCAGTGTCCAGCTGAGCACTGGTTAAAGCTTGCAGGAGGAATTTCCATCTTCCCGATTGTCCTATGAGGCTGCAGGACCCCTGACCCCCTGTCTGGACAGTGCTGATTGGCCCTGTGCTGATCACATGCACCCTCCCATGAAAAAAAAAAACTATCTAGCAATACACACCAAACTGAGCACGTGCAGCTTGCCTCCAAGGCTCTGTTCTATCAGGAGATGAACTGGGGACAGTAGAAGAAGGGGGCAATCAGAAAAGAAAGGATCAAACAGCCTTTTTACACAATGCGGAGGATTACCCCTTAGGTCCCACAGTGAGTATAACAAGCATGCTTTACTGCATCTACAGACTGATTGTACTGTTGGGGGTTTAGTAACACTTTAAGTTCGGCCCTCCACAACAGTCCCAGTTTCTCATGTAGGTTCTTGGCAAAATGAATTGCCCACCCCTGTTATATACTGCATGCCTCATCTGCATCTGAGGGATTGTACTTCTCGCTGAACCTGTACTGTATATATCTACCTATATCTTATGTCCTAAATAAAGAAATTATTAGACATGTGCACCCCAGAAACTTTTGTTTCATTTTGTTTGGGGTGCACTCGTTCATTGAAGAATTTTGCTTTTGTCATTATTATTATTATACAGTATTTATAAAGCGCCAATAGTTCGCTCAGCGCTGTACATTACAAAGGGGGACAGAACATGTGACAGAACAATACCAATACAATGCAAAACATGAGGGGATTGAGGGTACTGCTCCTTGGAGCTTACAATCTAGGAGGGAGGGGATGGTGGCACAGGAGGAGATAGCTGTGGGGGGTGGAGTGGTAGGAAGAGTGGAGGAGGTCGGCAAGTTAGCAGGGGGTGGGGTAGGCTTCCCTGAAGAGGTGGGTTTTCAGGGTGCGCCTAAAGGAGAGGAGAGTAGGTGATAATCTGATGGGTTGGGGCAGGGAGTTCCAGAGGATGGGTGACACCCTGGAGAAGTCCTGGAGGCGGGCATGGGAGGAGGAGACCAGGGAACTAGAGAGAAGGAGGTCTTGTGAGGAGCGGAGTGTGCGTGCTGGGCGGTACTTGGATATTAGGTCGGTGATGTAGTACGGGGCAGTATCATATTCGTTATGTTGAACCGATTCGTTTTCGTAATTTGTTTTGTATCTTTAGCATTTGTTTTGTATATCTACTGGGTGGATTAAAAAAAAGTTTTACAAACTTTTACATTATGACCGTGATCTTTCCACAGTACTTAGCGCAGACCGATGGGAAAAGGATCTTCAAAGATCCTTTACAAGAGATGAGTGGGAGCATGCCCTGAAAAGTAGTTTGAGTATTTCTAATTGTACTAATCACTAGGATTGCTCCCTGAAAATAATGCACCGTAGCTACTTCACTCCATATAAATGATCTAAAATGTACCCTAACACATCCCCATTATGTTGGAGAGACTGTGGCAGAGAGGGGAATATACTTCACATTTTGTGGAAATGTCCTTATTTGCAAACATTCTGGAAGGAGGTCTTCACACTTATTTCTAGGGTGTCAGGTACAGTTTCCCCTCCGGCTCCACACTTAGCCCTCCTTAACCTCCAGCTAAACCTTTTTCCTAGTAAATATAGAACAATTATTGGTCACATTCTTATCGCTGCTAGATTGGCTATTACTAGTAGATGGCAATTGTCGCACTTCTCTTGCATCTCAGAAGTCATCCAAACAGTACAGACACACTATGTGTATGAGAGGGCTCTGGCACTTACCGTATTTTCCGGCGTATAAGACGACCCCCTACTTTTCCTGCTAAAATGTAGTGTTTGGGCTATACTCGCCATATAAGACTACCCCTCTTCCAATGCACACCAGTGGGAGGAATAGTGCCCCATCATTGGTATCAGTGGGGGGAATAGTGCCCCATCATTGGTGTTAGTGGGAGGAATAGTGCCCCATCATTGGTGTTAGTGGGAGGAATAGTGCCCCATCATTGGTGTTAGTGGGAGGAATAGTGCCCATCATTGGTATCAGTGGGGGGAATAGTGCCCCATCATTGGTGTTAGTGGGAGGAATAGTGCCCCATCATTGGTGTCAGTGGGAGGAATAGTGCCCCATCATTGGTGTCAGTGGGAGGAATAGTATCCCATCATTGATATCAGTGGGAGGAATAGTGCCCCATCATTGGTGTTAGTGGGAGGAATAGTGTCCCATCATTGGTATTAGTGGGAGGAATAGTGCCCATCATTGGTGTCAGTGGGAGGAATAGCACCCCATCATTGGTGTCAGTGGGAGAAATCGTGCCCCATCATTGGTATCAGTGGGAGGAATAGTGCCCCATCATTGGTATCAGTGGCAGGAATAGTGCCCCATCATTGGTATCAGTGGCAGGAATAGTGCCCCATCATTGGTATCAGTGGGAGGAATAGTGCCCCATCACTATTATCAGTGGGAGGAATAGTGCCCCATCATTGGTGTCAGTGGGAGGAATATTGCCCCATCATTGGTGTCAGTGGGAGGAATAGCACCCCATCATTGGTGTCAGTGGGAGGAATAGCACCCCATCATTGGTGTCAGTGGGAGGAATAGTGCCCCATCATTGGTATCAGTGGCAGGAATAGTGCCCAATCACTAGTATCAGTGGGAGGAATAGTGCCCCATCATTGGTATCAGTGGGAGGAATAGTGCCCCATCTTTGGTGTCAGTGGGAGGAATAGTGCCCCATCAGTGGTATCAGTGGCAGGAATAGTGCCCCATCATTAGTATCAGTGGGGGGAATAGTGCCCCATCATTGGTGTCAGTGGGAGCGCCGCCCCCCTAAAAAGTGTCAGTATGCCGTATACCGGCGTATAAGACGACCCCCGACTTTTGAGAAGATTTTCAAGGGGTAAAAAGTCGTCTTATACGCCGGAAAATACGGTAGTAATTGTTCTATGGAGAAGTTTAATGCGAAATGGTTCCATTGGAAAGAACTATCTCTGCCATTTCATATTACTATATAGAAACTACTGCATGATAGCCATAAAGGATAATATGACAGCTTTGGTCTCCTCTTGCTCATGTGGTTGCTCTTTCTTTATTTTTTTTTTCTCCTCTCTTTCCATTTGGGTTCTGTTTTTTCTCCTTTTTTTTTTCCTTATCTTCTCCATGTTATCTATATATATATTGTTTGGAAATCAGGTTCAGGTGGGCCCGCTTTGTCGGGTCTCTGGAGAATGGATTCAGCAAAACTCTACGCACATACGGTATGTTTTGTTTATGTAATTATATTGACTGGAAGTATAAATTCACTAAACTTGCTACCAGGGGCGGACTGACAACTCATGGGGCCCCCGGGCAATAGGGAATCATGGGGCCCCTGTGTCCTTGCCCAAACTCAAAAAAGCCTTTGAAAAAGGTACCAGGGGCATCTCATGGGGCGCCCTACTGACCCCGGGCCCTCGGGCAGTGCCCGAGTTTCCAAATGGTCGGTCCGCCCCTGCTTGCTACCCTTGATATTATACACATATCTTGGTCATGTATTTAAATTATAGTACTGAGAAAAAGACGTGTTTCATCTCTAATCTGAACCTGTACTGTGGTTGATACATTTGTGTTTAACCACTTGCCGTCCGCCTGCTGTTTATAAACGGCAGGGCGGTGGCAGTCCAGGGGTGGGTTGCCGTTCATAAACGGCACCCGCCTTTTCTAGCTGTGCGCGCTCCCTGGGCGATCCGGTGCCCGCTGTGTCCTCTGGACACAGTGAAACACCGATCGTCGGACGGGACCTCTATACGAGGTCCCGATCATGTGATCACCGATCGGCCAATCAGTGATCACAAGCAAAGTAGTAAGCAAGATGTCACTTGTGACATCATTGCTTACAACGTGTGAAATCTGTGAATGATCACAGAGGTCACATGGTACAAGGCTATTCATAACAGCCTTGTACCATGTGACAAGCTGTGACCAATCACAGCTCACTCAGTACTTCTCAATGACTGCAAGAATGCAGACAGAGAGAAAGAGAAATGATTGCTTTTACATCCTATATGGGTGTAAAAGCAATCAGTGTAGGAAAAAAAAAAAAAAATCTTCATCACCCCCCACAAGTAGTACAGTGTCACCATGGTGATACTGTACTGCTAGGGTGACAGTATGTAAAAAAAATAAAAAAATAATAATATAAAAAAATTAAATAAAAATGTAAAAAAAATGTTTAAAAATTATAATTTTTGGTTATAAACTACTTTGGATTTTTTTTTTTCCTAAAAAAATAACGGAATACATTTTGGCCAAGATTTATGATGAAATATTATTTATTTGCAAAATTTTATAAAAAAAAACACTTTTTTTCAAAATTTTGGGACTTTTTAGCAAAAAAAAAAAAATCCCAGCGGTGAATAAATACCACCAAAATAAAGCTTTATATGTCTCAAAAAAATGGTAAAAAATTCATATGGGTACAGTATTGCATGACCGTGCAATTGTCATTCAAAGTGTGATAGCGCTGAAAGCTGAAAATTGCCCTGGACAGGAAGGGGGTAAAAGTGTCCGGACTGGAAGGGGGTGAAAGTGTCCGGACTGGAAGGGGGTGAAAGTGTCCGGACTGGAAGGGGGTGAAAGTGTCCGGACTGGAAGGAGGGAAAGTGTCCGGACTGGAAGGGGGTGAAAGTGTCCGGACTGGAAGGGGGTAAAAGTGTCCGGACTGGATGGGGGTGAAAGTGTCCGGACTGGAAGGGAGGGATAGTGTCCAGACTGGAAGGGGGGGGAAAAGTGTCCGGACTGGAAGGGGGTGAAAGTGTCCAGACTGGAAGGGAGGGAAAGTGTCCGGACTGGAAGGGGGGGAAAGTGTCCGGGCTGGAAGGGGGGGAAAGTGTCCGGACTGGAAGGGGGGGAAAGTGTCCGGACTGGAAGGGGGTGAAAGTGTCCGGATTGGAAGGGGGTAAAAGTGTCCGGACTGGAAGGGGGGGGAAAGTGTCCAGACTGGAAGGGGGGGAAAGTGTCCAGACTGGAAGGGGGGGAAAGTGTCCGGACTGGAAGGGGGGGAAAGTGTCCGGACTGGAAGGGAGGGAAAGTGTCCGGACTGGAAGGGGGGGAAAGTGCCCGGACAGGAAGGGGGGGAAAGTGTCCGGACTGGAAGGGGGGGAAAGTGTCCGGACTGGAAGGGGGGGGAAAGTGTCCAGACTGGAAGGGGGTGAAAGTGTCCGGACTGGAAGGGGGGGAAAGTGTCCGGACTGGAAGGGAGGGAAAGTGTCCGGACTGGAAGGGAGGGAAAGTGTCCAGACTGGAAGTGGGGGAAAGTGTCCGGACTGGAAGGGGGGGAAAGTGTCCGGACAGGAAGGGGGTAAAAGTGTCCGGACTGGAAGGGGGGGGAAAGTGTCCAGACTGGAAGGGGGGGAAAGTGTCCAGACTGGAAGGGGGGGAAAGTGTCCGGACTGGAAGGGGGGGAAAGTGTCCGGACTGGAAGGGAGGGAAAGTGTCCGGACTGGAAGGGGGGGAAAGTGCCCGGACAGGAAGGGGGGGAAAGTGTCCGGACTGGAAGGGGGGGAAAGTGTCCGGACTGGAAGGGGGGGGAAAGTGTCCAGACTGGAAGGGGGTGAAAGTGTCCGGACTGGAAGGGGGGGAAAGTGTCCGGACTGGAAGGGAGGGAAAGTGTCCGGACTGGAAGGGAGGGAAAGTGTCCAGACTGGAAGTGGGGGAAAGTGTCCGGACTGGAAGGGGGGGAAAGTGTCCGGACTGGAAGTGGTTAAAACGTAATAAAAAAAGATTTGAAAAGAAAAAAAATGTTGGTTTGAAAAGAAAAAAAATGTTAGTTTTCTTTTTTGATATTTGGGGTGGATTCATTATTCACGTATCGAAACTATTTGCAACAGAACAAATCATGCAAAATTCGGCAGCCCTGAATTTTTCAAACCTAAGAATCACATTAGATTGTGGATTCGATTAGACTGTTGTTATCCAAATCCGAATGATCGAAAATGTAATCCATTGCCCTATGGGCCTGAACTACTATTGCATCATGTGTCATCTGCATAGAACAAATGCATTTGTTAATTTCGTTATAATTTGTGGGGGGTTTTATTGACATTTGTTACATTTGTTACTATGCCCATTCGGAGATTTGTATATATCTGAATCTTTGAAAAAATCTTTCGGCCGAAAAACGGTTCAGAACGAAACATTTCTAGAATGTAATAAAAAAAAAAAAAGTCAACAGCTTAACCCTCATCTCCATATTAAGCGGCTCTGACTGGTGGCGTTATGTAGAGAGCAGTGACACCTGACAATCTCAGGAAGAGAACGATCTGTGATTTGCGGGATATGATTGGCAGTCTGGTCCACCTTCTCCATGCTGTGCATGAGATAAGATGGCGGTGACCAGTGGAGGAAGCTGGGTGTATGGCGACAGATTTGACAAGAGTTTTTGTTCACTGATAATGCACCGGTGAATTGTTTAGAAGCCGAGGAGTTCATACTTGGCAGTGTTTTCTGTAAGCACAGCTTAGGAAAGGGATACTCTAAGGCAGAGGAACCTCAGATCAAGGCTACAGTTAATACCTAGTCAAAATTCATCCATCTTCCAGCATCGCCCTCTTTCCCACTATCATCCATCCTGCGTGCCACTGAATACATTGAGCATGTGCCATATCGATTTTTGCGTTGTCACTGTGCAACTTGTTCCCTTCTGAGCTATCTGAAGATAACAAGAGGAGAGACCAGGAAAAACACATAAAATGAAATAAAATAGAATAGAAATCCCTTACAACAACATGTTAAACTACGCTGTCATGGCATAATGAGATGAAACGTGAAAAAAAAAAAAACACTGATTGTTCTCTTCCCGATCAACTTCAAAATATTTTGTAGTAGTGCCAGTGCGGGTACAGGCTTAAAGTGCACCTGTCAGCCCTGCCAGAAGGTGTCTGCTATTCACTTTAATAGCTCAATTTGAAAAGAGAAGTGAAGGTTTGGGGAAAAAAAATCACACTCGGCTAGTTGGCTTCAGCATCGATCCGATGTTGCCTCTGTCCCCGACCACCTCTAAGCCCGAGAACTAAGTGATCAAAGACTGTTGATCACTCAGGTCCACTGTCAGTCACCGGCTCTCTGCTCCGCCACTCCAGCTCTGACTGGAGCGCTGGGCTGTGGAGGGGGCAGGGGCGGCTGGCTCAGGCTCCTAGCTGCAAGCTGAGAGGCTGAGCCAGCTGCCAGTTGCCTCTGTCCCCGACCACCTCTAAGCCCGAGAACTAAGTGATCAAAGACTGTTGATTGCTCAGGTCCACTGTCAGTCACCAGCTCTCTGCTCCGCCACTCCAGCGCTGACTGGAGCGCTGGGCTGTGGAGGGGGCAGGGGCGGCTGGCTCAGGCTCCTAGCTGCAAGCTGAGAGGCTGAGCCAGCTGCCAGTTGCCTCTGTCCCCGACCACCTCTAAGCCCGAGAACTAAGTGATCAAAGACTGTTGATCGCTCAGGGCCACTGTCAGTCACCGGCTCTCTGCTCCGCCACTCAATCGCTGACTGGAGCGCAGAGCTGTGGAGGTGGCAGGGGCGGCTGGCTCAAGCTCCTAGCTGCAAGCTGAGAGGCTGAGCCAGCTGCCAGTCAGGCATCCTGGTGGATCCTGACATTATTGACAAGATTTCTGCAGAGCCTGCGCTGGCTCTGTGATGTCAGTCAACAGCAGACTTTAGTCCATTGTCAGCTGAATCTGGCTCAAAGGAGTGCACAACTAAGTGCACAACTGAACCACAGGAGAAGTATGGCCAAAAGAGCTTTGGTCATACTTCTTTAAAGCCCAATTCCGGCCTTCATTTTTTTTATTGACAGGTATTTAAAAAAAAAAAAAACAGCTTTCACTGGAATACTCATCTTCTTATCTGTGATATTCCCACAGACTCACCCGATATCATTCAACCCAGTTCCTTGAAGCCCAGGGTGTCATGGAACCGCCCGCATGCGGTACGTCATCAAGCCAGCCTGGGATCACAGCAGAATGCTACAAGGAACAGCATTAAGTAGTTACTGTTCTCTGCAGCATTAAGAATTGACCATACTTCAATACAATAAAAAGCACATGTGAGTCACATGACTAGACCAATAAAAACACAGAAAAAAAGGTATGCACAAAAAAATTGGGGGTGGGGGGTCCTGGAAAAATTATTTTTGCCTAAGCAGTACCATGATAAATCCACCTTCTGTCCAGAATTCCCCCAAAAAAACAGCAGGCAGCAGAAACATAACCTTCCTGTTATGTGTGACTAGCCACTCCTCTGCCTACAGCCCCATAGCTGTATATCCGCAGTATAAGATCACCTAAAGTAACGCTGCTTCTGACTGATAGTCTTGAGAGATTTGGAGATGCCACAACTGTTCTGCTCACTGTTCTCCTTGCTGGAGACTCTGACATGAGGAATCAAAGACCAGCCTCTACCAAGATGGCCACCTGCATGCAGAGATGCAAAAAAGAACAAGGTATGGTAAGCCAGTTAGGGTGAACAATCAGCTGCAGGGAGACCCTAGGCAATAATGACGGCCAGTCCATGTCGGGAGCATGCGCCATGCAAATTCAGACTTCAAGATGAAGATCTGGACCAACTAACTGGCGCTCCGAAATCCAACTCAGATGGCTTATGCTGTTGGCAGCATTGTATTGTGGGATACGGAGAGAGTGCTTGAGCTCCAGTTTGGAGAAGATTTTTGACATGCTGATCTAATATCAACCTTAATGGAGAAGTATGGTCAAAGCTGGGCTCTCTCAGGTCCATCTGCCCTAGGTCTATCTATTAAATACATGTGCCTCTACTATGGGGGCTCTTAAATTCGTAGAGTTAGGAACTGCAGAATACTGGGGTGCCGTGACGTGGCTCTGCAGCTTACGCATGTATTTGCAAATGTGTGCTAACTAAACCCCTGTTTTTAACGCATACGGCTAGACAGGTAAATTCGGTTTTTTGCAGGCTGGCTGGCAAGTTAGAGTTGGGAATTTTTCTGTTTTGCTGTTTGACATGCGTCACCCGTCCATGTGCTCCTTGCTGTAAAGGCCAGTTATAGACTGGGGCAGTGACCGTTTTTTGTAGTTTCAAATCTCACCTATGGATCACAAGAGTGCACTTAGTTCTGCACTCATGTGACCTGTTTTCACACTCTGAAAAGATCCCAACCATATGGTGGGGATCCACCTAGATGCCTGGACCAGCAGCTGACTCAGCCTCTCAACATGCAACCGAGAGCTTGAGCCAGCCGCTCACACCCTCTTCACATCCCGGCACTCCAGTGAGCCCTGAATGGGCAAAGCAGGGAGCCAAAGACTAAGTCACTGGCTCTCTGCTCACTAAAGACTGAGAACTGAGCAATCACTGGTCTTGGATCACTCAGTTCCCAGTCTTAGAAGCGATGGGGAAGAGATGCAGAATCCACCTAGGTGAGTATATATATTTTTTTTTTATAACCCCATACTTCTTTTTTAAGGTGTCCATATCTTGCATATAAATCTTAGTTTGTATAACTTTCTCTAATGCAGTGGTGGTCAAATATCTTGATATGGGGGGGGCCTTATGTGCGGTCCCTAACATCACCAAAAGGCTGCACAAACTTTTTTTGTGAATATTCATTATTAGAGACAACAGACATATAGTCAAAGGATATAAGAATGGTACAAGAGATGGCCAGAGACTGCAGACAAGCTGCAGGAGACTGTCAAAGACTATGGGCATGCAGTAGGAGTTGTTGGAGTCTGGGGACATGCTTCAGGAGATAGTCATAGACTGGAGACATTTGACACAAGGCTGCTAGAAATCACTACTATAACAGGGTAATAGGGAAACGCATATTATCATCTACAGGGGCCCTGAGGGCCACACAAAAAAAGTGTCAAAGGGGCGCAGGTAGGGTACCAGGGTACAATGACATTTATTTAAAGAAGTACTCGAGGCAAATAAACCAAAACACCTTTCTGTTAAAGGAGGATGTCACGGTTCACCCCCCACCCCCCTTGCCTGCTGTCCCTTTGATCACTCCCTCCCCCCTTGCAGATTCCTTGAGTCCTGTCACAGCCTACCTCAAAGACTGTGCAGGACTGGAGGAAACGCCCCCTGTGGTGCGACCTCAGCGAGGCCGTCGAGGAGTTGCGCCCCCCCCACCAGGAAGCCCCAGTGCAGGCCTTGGGGTGTCTCCGCATGTCCCCCTCGTGGGCGCAGCGCGGGCACGAGGCTTCCCACGCTCTGCGCCCACCGGAGACAAAGGCCGCGCTCACAAAAGCGCTGCCAGAGTCAAGGGGGCGTGCCTCGTTGCCCCAGCAACGCGACGCTTGCCTGGGAAGCATCCTGCTCCGGCTTAAGAAGGCTGGAGCGGGATCCAGCCCGTGTCTTTTGTCGCGGTCACCGAGAGCTGCTGCTGGGAGGTCTGAGCTGAGGCCAGACCCCCGCAGCCATCCCCGCTGAGCACTCTGCCGATCCCTGGGCTAGGGTTACCTGCTGCCGCTGTGTGCCCAGAAATACTCTGTTGCATTCCACGCTGTGTGCCCAGAAATACTCTGCTGCTTTACCCACTGTGTGCCCAGAAATACTCCGCTGGATTACCTGTTGTATGCCCAGAAATACTCTGCTGCATTACCCACTGTGTGCCCAGAAATACTCCGCTGGATTACCTGTTGTATGCCCAGGAGTATCGCTACCTGCCTGCTGTGTGTGTGCCCCGGAATACTCGGCTATTACCCGCTGTGTGTCCCGGAATACTCGGCTATTACCCGCTGTGTGCCCAGGAATACTCGGCTGTTACCCACTGTGTGCCAAGGATTATCGTTGCCTGCTGCCGGCTGTGTGTGCCAGAGGTGACCCCTGCCAGAACTGTGAGTGTACGCTGGCCGCTGTTTGTCCCTGGGAAGCTGTCCCTGTCTGCTGACCGCTTTGTCCCTGGAAAGCTGTTCCTGTTTGCCGGCCGCTGTTTGGAGGTCTGAGCTGAGGCCAGACCCCGCTGAGTGTCCACTGATCGCTGTTCGTCCCTGGAAAGCGATCCCTGTCTGCTGACCGCTTTGTCCCTGGAAAGCTGTTCCTGTCTGCTGACCGCTTTGTCCTTGGAAAGCTGCTCCTGTCCGCTGGCCGCTGTCTGTCCCTGGAAAGCTGAGTGCTGCACGGGCCCCTGTCTCCTGACTGCTGTGTGCCGCTGGGAAGTTACCTCTGCCTAAACCATGAGTGCTCATATTATCCTTACCTGAACTGCCCCCCTTGAATCCATATATTGCCCTGTCTGGACTGCCCCACTGAAGGCACCCAAACTTTCCCTGCCTGGACTGCCCCATTGAATCTATTATACTTGCTCGGACTACCTATTGTGTGTCTGGATTATCATAGCTACCTGGACTGCCCCCCCGAGTGCTAGGGCCATCGCTACCCGAATCGCCCTAACGTGGGCCAGATTACAATTATTTTGGTCTCTTCCCCTCTCTTGGACTGCCCATTGAACACTCATACCTTTTATGGTGGGATTGCCCCTGGAACCTCTCTATTACCCTTGCCGGACCTGCCCGCTTGGATTAATACTTGCTCGGATCATTGCTACCCAAATCGCCCTACCGTGGGCCGAATTACAATTGTTTCGGGCTCCGCCCCTCTCTTCCCCTTTTTTGGGTACCCGGACGCTGCCTTCCCACCCTAATTGAGTGTCTCCCAAATTTCAATAAAGCTTTGTGTGTTTATCATCCTCCGTGTCTTCTGCCCTGCCTACTCCTCCGTCACAGAGGATTTCAGACAAACACAAATGTAGAAATGAATACCTTACATCGAAAGCCAGGCATCTGTATTAGCATTTTGGTTCTGGATGAACTGTTTGGAGTAAAAATAGGTTTTGTGAACTATTGGACCCATAGCAGGTAATGAAGCCTGTCTGAAACAACATGCTTGTGTGGGCTCCAGAGGACAATATTGGATTAGAGGAGCTCGTTCTCACTTGCTGTGAAGGAAAATGCAACATTCAATATCGACACCGCCACAGCCGAATGTCAGAAAATTACATTGTAAGTGCAAAAAAAAAAAAGAAAAACTTGACAATATACCGTATACTGCCAAAAAAAAGTCACACAGTTCATTTCACTGCATTTGAAACATGACTTCATATGGAGCTAAAACACACCAGATGAAAGTTGAAATCAGAATATGCAAGGAGACCGTCTGCTCTGTAAGTGGGTGTATGTCTGTGGGTTTATATGTAAGAGATGGCTAGTAATTCACAGAGCAGGCAGGTGGCAGAGCAGGGAAAGGTGTTGACAGTCTCATTATACTATGAAGTCACGCAGCACAGCCGGGCCGGGGGATCGCAGGAGACTATGCATTGCTTTACAAATCTCATTGCAGGTAAAACATTTCCTATGTATACATGATGTGTTATGTGTTGCCTTTTAAAGAAGTGTATATATAGGCAAAACTTTTTTTTTTTTTTGTGGAATAAAGTACAATGAATGAGAACCTCTGTCAGGTTTTTACTGCATTATGCTTCTAATGAATGGCTGGAACCACTATACACATACAGCTCATTGCCACCAGTCCTGATTTTACGGCTCAGCACTGATTCAGGATGACCTTTCTTCTTGTTGCAGGTTTAGTATTTTTATTGTTTTCATATATATACAGTTGTGTTCAAAATAATATCAGTCAGACATCACTAACCGGATCAATCACTGTTTTTGGTAGAAATGATATTTCTACATGGCAAATAATTTCCTAGCAGGTGTAGTAGAGTAATAGAAATCCAACAGACCCAACAGTCATGACATGCATGCTGCTGATTCTGTGTCATTGAATCACTCATTGAAAGGGGCGTGTTCAAAATAATAGCAGTGTGGAGTTCTATTAGTGAGGTCATTCATTATTTGAAAAACAGGTGGCAATTATTGCCCTTATTAAAGGAAGGAAGGCAGCAAATGTTGTACATGCTGGTTACAGTGCATTTCTCTCTGAAATTCTGAGGAAAATGGGTCGTTCCAGACATTGTTCAGAAGAACAGCGTACCTTGATTAAAAAGTTGATTGGAGAGGGGAAAACATATAAAGAAGTGCAGAAAATGATCGGCTGCTCAGCTAAAATGATCGCAAATGCTTTAAAATGGCAACCAAAACCTGAAAGATGTGGAAGAAAGCGAAAAACTACCATTGGAATGGATAGAAGAATAGCCAAAATGGCGCGGACTCAGCCAACAATCAGCTCCAGGAAGATGAAAGAAGGTGTGACGTTCCCTGTGAGGACTGTTACAATTAGAAGACGCCTATGTGAAGCCAAGCTATCTGCAAGAAGTCCCCGCAAAGTCCCACTGTTGGGAAAAAGACGTGCTGAAGAGGTTACAATCTGCCAAAGAGCACATTGACTGGCCTAAAGAGAAATGGCCCAACATTTTGTGGACTGATGAAAGTAAGATTGTTCTTTTTGGGTCTAGTGGGCGGAGACAGTTTGTCAGACGACCCCCAAACACTGAATTCAAGCCACAGTACACTGTGAAGACAGTGAAGCATGGTGGTGCAAGCATCATGATATGGGGATGTTTCTCATACTACGGTGTTGGGCCTATTTATCGCATACCAGGGATCATGGATCAGTCTGAATCCATCAGAATACTTGAAGAGGTCATGCTGCCTTATGCTGAAGAGGAAATGCCCTTGAAATGGGTGTTCCAACTAGACAACGACCCCAAACACACCAGTAAACGTGCAACATCTTGGTTCCAGACCAACAAGATGGACGTTATGGAGTGGCCAGCCCAATCCCCGGATCTTAATCCAATAGAAAACTTGTGGGGTGACATCAAAAATGCCGTTTCTGAGGCAAAACCAAGAAATAGAGAAGAACTGTGGAATGTGGTCCAATCATCCTGGGCTGGAATACCTGATCACAGGGGCCAGAAGTTGGGTGACTCCATGCAACACAGATGTACAGCAGTTCTCAGAAACAGTGCGACTACAACCAAATATTCATGAAGTCATTCAAAGGAAAGCAAAATCTTCAAACATTTCTCAGTTTATATAGTGAATGTTTGAGTTTGTAAAGAAGAATACAAACACTGCGATTTTTTTGAACCGTCTAATATTCACTTTTCTTCCATTTTTTTAGAGGAACAACACAAATTTGATGTATTTTTCTTCATGTTTTGATTTGGAATAGAATGTGTCGTGTTCCCAATGCATTTGTGTGGATGGAAATAAAAGCTATTAGAAGGATTTTCAGCTTTATTCACTTTTTTCAACACACTGCTATTATTTTGAACACAACTGTATATATATATATATATATATATATATATGAAATCAGGACAGACACTGCCCGCTGATTTCAATGGGACGGTCGGATGGAAACGGACCGCCTGTCCTTTTCCACCCGATTGTCATCTGATCTGCTGGATGGATCCCCATCCGTCTGTTTTTGGCATACAGGATCGGATCGGATGCCAGCAGTTGTCAGGAGACTCCCGCCGGTCCATAGAAGTCTATGGATGGTCCGATCGGGTCTGCCTGAAAAAGGGACAGGTGGACCCCATCAGTCCAATCGTGTGAAAGGGGCCTTGTGAATGAATCCTCTACCAATTAGGTCACCTTCATTAATAGTGTGACATTTTTTTGTAATGATGGATGCACCCATGGCCATGGATAAGGGGTGCCACCAGTCCTCCTGTACAGGGCCCAGGCCAGCAGGGGGGCCAGGCAGATCGGTGAATCTGATGTGGGCAGGGAGGGTGATTGGCATGGGGGGTGGTAATTACTGGAACCGATCCCCGGTATGGCTTTCTCTGCAGCAGTTGAAAGTTGGCTTCTTCTCCGCTCCTGCTGGCTTTCAGCTGCTGCAGAGAGCCATACACAGGATAAGTTCTAGTAATTGCCCCCTTCCTCGCTGCACCCATTACCCTCCCTGTGCACCATATGTTTCCCCCTACTGCCCAGGTCCTGTGTTCCTCCAACCCCACAATGCTTCTGGCTTCCCTCCTCTCCTTCCCACCAACAGCTGCAAGCACTTAATAGGATCCTTCAGGAGAGAGTGGAAGAAGAGTTCGGTAAGTATGTCACATTTACCAGCCTCTTCCTTTCCTGAATGAACACAATGAATGATTAGTACAGAGCACTCACTGTGTTCATTCATAACTGAAGCATATACATTTTTTTTTTTGGGGGGGGGGGGGGAGCCCTGTCAGGTTGACTGTTAGGGGCCCCATGGTTTCTAACAGCAGTACTCTATACACCTGTTACAGTGTGAGCCCTATCAGGGGTAACAGGTATTCAGGGGCGGACTGACCATTTGGAAACTCAGGAACTGCCCGAGGGCCCGGCGTCAGTAGTCCCCATGAGATGCCCCTAGTACCTTTTTCATAGGCTTTTTGAGTTTGGGCAAGGACACAGGGGCCCCATGATCCCCTAATGCCCGGGGGCCCCATGAGTTGTCAGTCCACCCCTGCAGGTATTCACATTATACTATGGTTATTTTATTTTTCTACTGAAACTAACACGACCTGTAAGACTTTTACTGTCTTTGAACGTTTGTTACTTCTTTTTCTCTTAGATAGTAAGCTCCCAGGATCAGGGCCCTCCTTTCCCTCTTGTATTGAACTGTATTGTTGCTGTATTGTCTCCCATTATATTGTAAAGTGCTGAGCAAACTGTTGGCGCCATAAATCCTGTATAATAATAATAATAATATAAATCCTGTATAATAATAATAAGAAAAAGAAGAATATATAAATCCTGTATAATAATAATAATAATAATATAAATCCTGTATAATAATAATAATATATAAATCCTGTATAATAATAATATATAAATCCTGTATAATAATAATAATATATAAATCCTGTACAATAATAATAATAATAATAATATTAATAAGAATATATAAATCCTGTATAATAATATAAATCCTGTATAATAATAATAATAATAATATATAAATCCTGTATAATAATAATAATAATAATAATAATAATAATATAAATCCTGTATAATAATAATATATAAATCCTGTATAATAATAATAATATAAATCCTGTATAATAATAATAATAATATATAAATCCTGTATAATAATAATAATAATAATAATAATATAAATCCTGTATAATAATAATAATATATAAATCCTGTATAATAATAATAATATATAAATCCTGTATAATAATAATATATAAATCCTGTATAATAATACTAATATATAATTCCTGTATAATAATATAAATCCTGTATAATAATATATAAATCCTCTATAATAATACTAATATATAAATCCTCTATAATAATAATAATATATAAATCCTGTATAATAATAATAATATATAAATCCTGTATAATAATAATAATAATATATAAATCCTGTATAATAATAATAATATAAATTCTGTATAATAATAATAATAATATATAAATCCTGTATAATAATAATAATATATAAATCCTGTATAATTTTTTTTGTAAAATAAAAAATCTATTGATTAAAAAAAAAAAAGAAAAAAAGAAACTGATTTTCTGCAGGGAGATATCTTCCTGGTATACTATGTTTCATGGTATTCCCCTAAATAAGATGTAACATCAAACATGGTACAAAACGTGAACTAAGCCTTCAAAGGTGCTATTCAAATGAGCCGGGGCTTGAAATCCAAATGACTATAAGCTGATAAACTGCCTATAATATTATGCATACCTAGCAAAAGAACATCTAGTACTGTACGGTTATTTAACCTTCCTCCCCTTTTACATTTTGGTTTAGTCGGCAGGAAAAACACAAGGAGAATGGATAAGCGCTGCCAGCACAGTCCTTATGACCAGCATTTTGGACAGCATGTGATAAAACAGAAATTACTCGTATTACTATTCCAGGCTGTAAAGAATAACGCATGTAAAACAAAATCCTGCCTCTGTTTCTTTATTAGTTAGAAGGATCAGACAAAAAATAATCAGGGAACTTTAATAAATTACACATCCGTTTAATTTTCTCTTATTCTTAAATCTCAGGAGGATTTTGTGGAACTTTACTAATGACTATCCTTAATGATAGCTCCTGGGATATCCACCAAAAATCATCTTTCACCAAATAAAAAATCACAGAGGGAGGTAAATGCAGTGGGGAATGCTCAAGCGGGTAAGGTCAGCTCATTTCTTTACAATTAATTAGACAAAAGCTTAAAGAGATACTACCGATCATAATATAAATACAACATTGACTGTAGTAACCAGGGGCGGACTGACAACTCATGGGGCCCCCGGGCAATAGGGGATCATGGGGCCCCTGTGTCCTTGCCCAAACTCAAAAAAACCTATGAAAAAGGTACCAGGGGCATCTCATGGGGCCCACTACTGACCCCAGGCCCTCGGGCAGTGCCGAGTTTCCAAATGGCCAGTCTGCCCCTGGTAGTAACTATACCTGGGTAATACCTGTAATGATAGTATTCACTACTTGAATTCCAAATTCCTTTATGCTTTTCTCCATATTGACATCCATGACTAGACACTGATGAGCCATAACTGTATGCAGGGGCGGACTGACCATTGGGGAACTCAGGCACTGCCCGAGGGCCCGGGGTCAGTAGGGGGCCCCATGAGATGTCCCTGGTACCTTTAGCTTTTTTGGGTGTGATTTGAGTGTGGGCGAGGACACAGAGGACACAGTGATCAGCAGACCACTGGTGACATGCATGTCTCCTGCAGACCTGTCAGTATATCTGTCTGCCTGTAAGGGATGTATGGGGCGTACGCCCAAGCAGATACACTGACAAGAAGATTCAATGAACTACCACGGTGCTCCACAGCACCGTGGTAGTTTATTGAGAACTACAAGCCAACAGCCTCTAAGGCTGTCAAGACTTGTAGTATCTTATTCACAGAATACTGTGAATGAGTGACACAGTCGGGCGGGCGGAGCTCCACATGGCTGCATTTTTTTTAAACTGGACAGTTATCGCGGGGAAAGAAGATGCCTCACTAGCTGTCAAAGTGGGGTAGCGGGGGCTGGTTAATTCATAACATGTTACATGTTACCCCCTGAATATGGGTGTAACGTGTTCTAAAAGGTGAACTTATCCTTTAATGTATTGAAAGTGAAACAAAAAAAAATGGACAAGTGTAAGAATTTGATCCACTTTGACAAGGGCCAAATTGTAATGGCTAGATGACTTAGAGGCAGGTGTAGATTGGCCTCCCTGCAGGGGTGGCGCTGTTCGGCAGCCAATCGTGCAGAGTGGATGACAAAAGGGAACCCAGGTTCCTCTGAGGCTTTCGTAAGTGTCATCAAGGGAGCAGCTGCTCGATTGGATGCTGCTGCCCCAACTGACCTCCACAGCCATCTTTGGTGTGGGCATTGCCAATAAACAGCACTATCTCCTTTGGGTTGGTGAGTGTTCTGTGTAGTGACTAGGTCAGGAACAGCGATTCCCAGCCCATGGTCAGTGTAGCATCCAACACTACTGAACAGCCATTTGCAGGAACATGTGCGTTGGGAAAATTGTGTTTATGTCAGGAACAGTGCCCCAGCTGGTTAGGGACAGATGGATTAGCATGGGGACAAGTTCCTGTCGAGGAAGAACAGAGTAGGGACTGTTGCTTTGTCTCGAGCTGTAGCCTACTCATTCAGGGGCTTTGTTGCCATAGGCCTTCCAGTCACCTCCTCTGTCGGGTGCTGTCAGGTGTCTACAGTGTGCACAGATATTATTTGCCTTGTTTGTAAATGTTTTGGCCCAGTGTGGTCGTGCCTTCAAAGTTGCTGTACTTTCTCATCATTATCACGTTAATACTGCATCAACCAGTCTTCATGTGAGTTCTTTTTCCCTGGGGGCATTGAATCTGAGCCCCACCAACAGACTGGGTCAGAGCAAATTCAAAACCACAGCTCTTGTGACATGTTCTCCATCTGCAGTGGTCAGGACCAACCAAAAGTGGTCCAAGGAAGGAAAACCAGTGAACCGTTTGGAGAATCAAGGCTCAATAATGCCTGTGGAGAACGAAGACAGGCCCATGCAGTCCGCTCCAATAGAAGAGCTTCTGGAGATCAAATTGCTGAAAAAGTTGATACTGGTTCTGGTAAAAAGGTAAGGCAAATGTGCATCAAAACTGGACCACGGACCAATGGAAGAAGGTGGCCTGTGTCAGGGCAGGAGCTGTGGAACGGACAGGCAGGCCTAAACAATGTAACGCACTGGCTGGCGACAGCCACCACCCACAGACCGAAGTCCCCCAGGGCGCGGAGTCTAAGTCCCAGGCTGCCCTTCACCAGGGCCCCTGATGGTGGGGATGAACTTGACGCAGCCAGGAACCAGGTCGCGGCCCCCCCGAGACACCTCAGTTGTGGTAATGGCCACCGCCAATGGCGTGTAGCTGGTGGAAAAGACAATAGAGTAGTCGGGCAGGCCGGGTCGACAACAACGGGACAAAACGGTACAGGACAGAAGACAAGAATCACGGGTCATGGGCCAAGTTCAGCAACGGAGGGTCAGATCAAAGGAGAACACAAAGAATGGTCAGGTCACAAGCCGAGTCAGATACAGGAGAGTCACGAGAGTCAGAACAGAGTTATAGCAACACAAAGACACAAGACACAAGTGCAAAGAGCATGTGCGGACCACAGGCTGATATGTAATCAGCCACACCCCTCTGGGGGATGGACCTCAGAGACCAGAAGGCATAAAAGATTCCCACCATGCTCTGCAGAAATCATGGATGCCAGCACATGGAGAAACATAACCTCTGGGAAAAGGTAGGACCTTGACAGCCTGGTCTGATTTCAGAATGGTTTGAGTAAGACAACAGCAATTTTAAGGTGTTGACTCGACCTCCAAACTCTCCAGAATTCAATCCAAACAAGCATCTATGCTATGTGCTGGAAAAACAAGTCCTATCCATGGAGCCCCACCTCGCAACTTACAGGACTTAAAGGATCTGCTACTAATGGCTTGGTGCCAGATACCACAACATTCAAAAATATTGTAAGCAGAGAAAAACATGTTGATCTGCCAGTAATTCAGTGAGCTGCTAACTTCTTGTTTGAGCTGACAACACGTTGCCTTTGCTGCACCCAAACCCCGTTCAGTGTTGACAGCCCTGACCTGTTCTCCCCTTGCTGAGCACGTTCCCTCTTAATTCCATAACATGGGGACGTGGTCTGTAGTCCAGTAGAGGAAAGCTGGGCAGGTCTGACAGCACTGTTTGGGATTTCAGGGCAGCAGAGGCAGCGTTGTCAGCGGACTACAGGAAGTTAGTGGCGCAATGGATTTCTAGCAGAGTCGACAGATATTTTTCTGTATCTGCAGAGATTTTAAAGAGAAGAAGGTTGGGGAAATGTGCATGTATTTAAAAAATGTACTGAATTTTATTGCTGCCCAGACATACACTTTAAAGGGCAGCTACAATTTTCATTTCCTACACAATAGCGCTTGGTTTACAGTTTCAAGAATTATGCGTTCGCTAAACTCTTGGTGACCTTTAGTACTTTTATACATTACGTTATTCCTGACATATATAGCCTTTTCATAATACAGCAAGAGAATGTAATCCAGTCATAACAGATGTCGAAAAAGCAGCATTGCAACAAAACCACAAAATGTTACAAATTCGAGATGAAATTCTCCTACATAAATTTATGGATCTTTAACCCGGTTTTAATATTACAAGGGCAAGCCTGAAAGAATGGATGATCGAATTAACAGGAATAAATCCTGTGTGAGGTTGAAAGTTGCTGGGGTTGGATGACACACCGAGCGGTACTAATACTTAGGGCAGTATGCGCCCAGGGACAAACGCTTGGGTCACCAGCAGTCCATCTCAATGGTGGAGTCCCATGTGCCAGTGTGCATGAGGCTTAATTCAGAGCTTGTAGGTAGGTGCAGTCTACATTCTCCACTGCAGGTGGTGCTTGTCCGGAAACATTATGTAGATGGAGGAGGAAGCAAGCCAAGAGAAAGTGGTTTTCTCTATGATTCTCTTGGTCCCCTGGAGCAGAGATCCAGTTAGCTACACTGGATTCAGGTAACCCTGGTGGCCATCTTGGGTCACTTAGAGTCTTTATAAGTCCCTGCCTCCGGGTTTTTGCACGTATTTTGCGAGTGGCTAGTGTAGGGACAGGTTATCTGCCTGTCAGGGACAGAACTAGAGGTAGGGAGTGGTTCAGGAGGAGTAGGGAAAGTATATGGGCCATGTCTGCAACTTCAGGAAGCTCCCCTTTAGGCTGGACTGGCCAGACCGCATTCCGCTCTCCTTGACAGGTGCTGTCTTTAACTCAGGCCTACGCACTGCTGACTTTCCGCTCCTAAGGTTGTAAGTGTCCCAGTTGGGTAGCCTCCCCACTGGGCTGTTGTACTGTTTTACAAGTTCTGCAATACATCGTTATCTACAACCCGAGAGACTGCGTGCTTTTGGCAGCCGCACCACACTTCACTTACCCAACAAGCTCACGTGAAGCATCACATACAGAAAGCACTTGGGTTTGGGGCAGCTCTATGTTCATCTTTTCTGAGTACTAAAGGTATGTGCATGCAAAATATGAACTTTTTATTCCAAATAAAAATGACCTAAATGCTGTCTGTGCCACCCTATCTGTCCAGTTTACTGTTATCACTGAGAGGGAAAGTGAAAGAAAATCCCCAATTTTTGGTTGTCACCAAATTGCAGATACAAGGGTTCTTCAAAAAGTTTCTGCACTTTTTATATATATATATATATATATATATATATATATATATATATATAAAAGCAGAAACCTTTTGAAGGCCCCTCATACAGGGGAAATGGGGAATCTTCCAGCATGGACTTTGGTGACCCTGGTGACAACCAAGGATACCCTCACTTTGGAGAGATTTCCTCTCTCTTTATGTTTTGGCTAAAGAACAGGAGGTGAAGGGAAATCTCGCTTCAAAAGGGGAGCTATGGAGAGTTGTTCCACAGCAGGAAGAGAAAAGATAAAGGTAGACATACATCTGTTGAGGCTGAGGTCACCCAGAGAGGTGGGGAACACGTAACCATCCAAGTGTGCAGGTTGAGAAAACTTGCCTCTACTAAGGGTCAAGGTGGTTGCTCTCCATGCCTTGGGGGTTCCCATCCTGAGCTCTCTGTAGGGTTCTCAAGTGGGTGAAGAAATCAATAAGGGGAATCAACGGAAAAAAGCCTGTTGTTGGTCCTATTGGCAGAGGTTCCTAATGTGGTGTTTCTAAGAATTGGCAGGAGTTGTCTGTTTTATTAAAAAAGCCCAACTCTGGGAAAAGTAAAAAAGCTTTCCAATGCAGTTGGGTTGTGCCCACACTGTATGGTTCAACTGTTTGTTTTGTATATGGGTGAGGAGAAAGCTTACACTAAACTGATCCTTTGTTCCACTGGAAAATGTTGCTCTCCCATGGTCCAGAAGTGAACTGCTCCTGGTCTATGGAACCTGCTCTGGGATTGATCATGTCAGTAACAGTCCACAACTCAAGACCCCTTGGAGTCCGGGGTGCCGGACCAGCCTTATATTGGGAGGATTGGAAGATTAGGTAAACATATCTCCTTTACCCTAGACAAAAATGCGTAGTTAAAGCGGAGTACCAACCAAAAGTTGAAGCTTATCTGCCTCATCTCACCCTCCGCAACCACATTTGGCACCTTTTGTAGGGGGTACCTGGTTTTGACAGGTACCCACTCTCACTTCTGGTTCACTTCCCGTAGTGAACTGAGCCAGAGGTTCGGCCCCCCCTCCTTCCCCCCGCAGCCCTCTGGGACACTTCACAGGCCAGAAGACTTCATGTTCCATTCATTAACAGTGGGAAACCAACAGTGAAGTGGCACCCAATAGCTGACTGAAGGCACCCAACAGCTGATTGAAGAATGAGCTGGGGGTGAGGACACTGCTGGATCCCAGTACAGGTAAGTTCCCTAATATTTAAATTTTCTTGGGGGGGTTGGGGACGGAATTCTGCTTTAACCTGTGCAGTGCGGGCACAGCCCCACTGCATGGGAAAACTTTTTTTTTTGCCTGGGGAGGGCTTTAAACATTAGATTTATTTATCTCACCAATTAAATTGTATTTTTGGGATTTAAATTGCCACTTGCTCAGTTCAAGGAGATACTAATGATGTCTGTAGGTAGATATAATTATTATCACCCTGAAGCGAGGAAATGGCAATTTAAAGCCATGAAACGCATTTTAGTTAGTGAAAAAAAGAAATGTAACGTTTAAAAAAAAAAAACCCTGGATGACTCCTGACAATTCTTAAAAACACTACTTTGGGCGCCATTGCTGATCAGACCTCCATTGGGCTTTCTTGTGCTGATTCCTCCTAATGAGTTATGCAGGCCATAGGCGGGTCGAAAATCAGCCCAAAAAAAAACCCGCCAGTTTTCGCACCGTTAGTGGGTTAATTGGTCGGCCATTTTTCGGGGTTTTGGCACATTTTTTTTATCGGTAAAGTTGGTAAATTTGTGGCTGATTTTGACGATTGGACGATTTTCCCGGCAATGATGGGCAAAATCGGCCGATCGTTTTACCGATAAAAAATGTGCGCATGAGCCGTGACCTGCAAGAAGAAGAAAAAGAAGAAAAAGAAGAAGAAAAAGAAGAAGAAGAAAAAGAAGAAACAGAATAATAAGAAGAAGAAAAAGAAGAAGAAGAAGAAGAAAAAGAAGAAGAAAAAGAAGAGGAAGAAAAAGAAGAAGAAGAAAAAGAAGAAGAAAAAGAAGAAGAAGAAAAAGAAGATGAAAAAGAAGATGAAGAAGAAGATGAAAAAGAAGAAGAATAAGATGAAGAAGAAAAAGAAGAAGAAGAAGAAAAAGAAGAAGAATAAGATGAAGAAGAAAAAGAAGAAGAAGAAGAAGAAAAAAAAGAAGAATTCCAGTCCGCTATTATATCTTATATGAAAAGTCTTGCGGTTGCAACAATGTATATATTTGTATCTGAATAAAAAATATCTGTATCCCAAATGGATACATTGTTGCAACCGCAAGACTTTTTCATGTAAAATATAATAGCGGAGCTCTCTGCAAGGGACAGAAGTAAAAATGCCGGCCGTAGATGGGACAAAAATTGGCCGATGTTTTTACTGTTGGTGGTAACGTCGGCCGATTGAACGACTGATTTTTATTTATTTATTTATTTTTTTTAAACAGCCGATTTTCAACCCGTCTATGGCCTGCATTAGGCTCTAGCCCAGCAATGGGCAAACTACGGCCCGCGGGCCGTATACGGCCCGGCGGACCTTTTAATCCGGCCCGCGGAGCGTGATACTGTCAGGATGGCTGTCAGGATGTGTGTAGGCGGGGCAGCGTGACGAACGTGAGGGGAGCTAGGCTCCTCTCACAGTCCGCCCTGAAGACCGGTGTAGCATGAAAATCTGTCTCCTATGAGGATCTGTCCCCCTCGACGTATCTGCGCATGTGCCGGAGATCGCTGATCGGCTGCTAATGCCTGAAACTGGCACATGCGCAGATACGTCAAGGGGGACAGATCCTCATAGGAGACAGATTTTCATGCTACACCGGAACGGCGTGGGAACACGGCGAGAGGAACGCGCGGAGCAAAGGTAAGTGAATTGACACAGGGGGTACTTGGGGACTTAATATGGGGGATGAATTAATATGGGGGATGAATTACTATATGGGGGATGAATTACTATGGGGGATGAATTACTATATGGGGGATGAATTACTATGGGGGATGAATTACTATATGGGGGATGAATTAATATGGGGGATGAATTACTATATGGGGGATGAATTACTATATGGGGGATGAATTACTATGGGGGATGAATTACTATATGGGGGATGAATTACTATATGGGGGATGAATTAATATGGGGGATGAATTACTATATGGGGGATGAATTACTATATGGGGGATGAATTAATATGGGGGATGAATTACTATGGGGGATGAATTAATATGGGGGATGAATTACTATGGGGGATGAATTACTATATGGGGGATGAATTACTATATGGGAGATGAATTACTATGGGGGATGAATTACTATGGGGGATGAATTACTATGGGGGATGAATTACTATGGGGGATGAATTACTATAGGGGGGATGAATTACTATATGGGGGATGAATTACTATAGGGGGGATGAATTACTATAGGGGGGATGAATTACTATGGGGGATTAATTACTATATGGGGGATTAATTACTATAGGGGGGGTGAATTACTATGGGGGATGAATTACTATGGGGGATGAATTACTATATGGGGGATGAATTACTATGGGGGATGAATTACTATATGGGGGATGAATTACTATATGGGGGATTAATTACTATGGGGGATGAATTACTATGGGGGATGAATTACTATATGGGGGATGAATTACTATGGGGGATGAATTACTATATGGGGGATGAATTACTATATGGGGGATGAATTACTATATGGGGGATGAATTACTATGGGGGATGAATTACTATATGGGGGATGAATTACTATATGGGGGATTAATTACTATGGGGGATGAATTACTATGGGGGATGAATTACTATATGGGGGATGAATTACTATGGGGGATGAATTACTATATGGGGGATGAATTACTATATGGGGGATGAATTACTATGGGGGATGAATTACTATATGGGGGATGAATTACTATGGGAGATGAATTACTATGGGGGATGAATTACTATGGGGGATGAATTACTATATGGGGGATGAATTACTATGGGGGATGAATTACTATAGGGGGGATGAATTACTATGGGGGATTAATTACTATATGGGGGATGAATTACTATGGGGGATGAATTACTATATGGGGGATGAATTACTATATGGGGGATGAATTACTATGGGGGATGAATTACTATATGGGGGATGAATTACTATGGGAGATGAATTACTATGGGGGATGAATTACTATGGGGGATGAATTACTATATGGGGGATGAATTACTATGGGGGATGAATTACTATAGGGGGGATGAATTACTATGGGGGATTAATTACTATATGGGGGATTAATTACTATAGGGGGGGTGAATTACTATGGGGGATGAATTACTATGGGGGATGAATTACTATATGGGGGATGAATTACTATGGGGGATGAATTACTATATGGGGGATGAATTACTATATGGGGGATTAATTACTATGGGGGATGAATTACTATGGGGGATGAATTACTATATGGGGGATGAATTACTATGGGGGATGAATTACTATATGGGGGATGAATTACTATATGGGGGATGAATTACTATATGGGGGATGAATTACTATGGGGGATGAATTACTATATGGGGGATGAATTACTATATGGGGGATTAATTACTATGGGGGATGAATTACTATGGGGGATGAATTACTATATGGGGGATGAATTACTATGGGGGATGAATTACTATATGGGGGATGAATTACTATATGGGGGATGAATTACTATGGGGGATGAATTACTATATGGGGGATGAATTACTATGGGAGATGAATTACTATGGGGGATGAATTACTATGGGGGATGAATTACTATATGGGGGATGAATTACTATGGGGGATGAATTACTATAGGGGGGATGAATTACTATGGGGGATTAATTACTATATGGGGGATGAATTACTATGGGGGATGAATTACTATATGGGGGATGAATTACTATATGGGGGATGAATTACTATATGGGGGATGAATTACTATGGGGGATGAATTACTATATGGGGGATGAATTACTATGGGAGATGAATTACTATGGGGGATGAATTACTATGGGGGATGAATTACTATATGGGGGATGAATTACTATGGGGGAT
Organism: Staurois parvus; assembly: GCF_062004578.1. Taxonomy (NCBI): domain Eukaryota; kingdom Metazoa; phylum Chordata; class Amphibia; order Anura; family Ranidae; genus Staurois; species Staurois parvus. The sequence continues at coordinate 1,432,903 of NW_028317891.1, forward strand.
GAATTACTATAGGGGGGATGAATTACTATGGGGGATTAATTACTATATGGGGGATTAATTACTATAGGGGGGGTGAATTACTATGGGGGATGAATTACTATGGGGGATGAATTACTACAGTTGCAAGAAAAAGTATGTGAACCCCTTGGGATTACGTGGAGTTTTGCATGAATTGGGCATAAAATGTGCTCTGAACGTCATCTAAGTCACAACAATAGAAGAACACAGTCTGCTGAACATAATACTACACAAACATTAGATGTTGCCATGGTTTAATTGCACATAACATGTAAACATTCACAGTGCAGGGAGGAAAAAGTATGTGAGGCCCTAGCTTAATGACTTCTCCCAGAGCTAATTGGAGCCAGGAGTGAGCCAACCTTGACTCCAATCAGTGTGATGATATTGGATGTGTTGCTGACAGCTGTCCTGCCCTTAAAAAACACACTACTGTTTTGGGTTTACTGGTTTCAAAAAGCACTGTCTGATGTGAACCATGCCTTGCAGAAAAGAGCTCTCAGAAGACCAACGATCAAGAATTGTTGACTTGCATGAAGCTGGAAAGGGTTACAAAAGTATCTCCAAAAGCCTTGATGTTCATGTGTCAACGGTAAGACAGACTGTCTACAAATGGAGAAAGTTTAGCACTGTTGCTACTCTCCCTAGGCGTGGTCGTCCTGTAAAAATGACTGCAAGAGCACAGCGAAAAATGCTGCATGAGGTAAAGAAGAATCCCAGAGTGTCAGCTAAAGACCTACAGAAATCTCTGGCACATGCTAACATTTTTGTTGACACATCTACAATAAGGAAAACATTAAACAAGAATGGAGTACATGGGAGGACACCACGGAGGAAGCCATCGATGTCCAAAAAGAATATTTCAGCACGTTTGAAGTTTGCAAAAGAGCACCTGGATGTTCCACAGCACTACTGGCAAAATATACTGTGGACAGATGAAACCAAGATTGAGTTGTTTGGGAAGAACACACAACACTATGTGTGGAGAAAAAAAGGCACAGCACACCAACATCAAAACCTCATCCCCACTGTAAAACATGGCGGAGGGAGCATCATGGTTTGGGGCTGCTTTGCTGCCTCAGGGCCTGGACGGATTGTTGTCATTGATGGGAAAATGAATTCCAGAGTTTATCAAGACATTTTGCAGGAAAACGTACAACCATCTGTCTGCCAACTGAAGCTCTGCAGAGTATGGGTGATGCAACAGGACAATGACCCAAAGCATACAAGTAATTCAACAAAACAATGGCTGCAACAGCAGAGAATACGCCTTCTGGAGTGGCCCAGTCAGAGTCCTGACCTCAACCCGATTGAAATGCTGTGGCATGACCTTAAGAGAGCGATTCACACCAGACATCCCAAGAATATTGCTACACTGAAACAGTTTTGTGAAGAGGAGTGGTCCAAAATTACTCAAGATCGTTGTGCAGGTCTGATCTGCAACTACAGGAAACGTTTGGTTGAGGTTATTGCTGCCAAAGGAGGGTCAACCAGTTATTGAGTCCAAAGGTTCACATACTTTTTCCTCCCTGCACTGTGAATGTTTACATGTTATGTGCAATTAAACCATGGCAACATCTAATGTTTGTGTAGTATTATGTTCAGCAGATTGTGTTCTTCTATTGTTGTGACTTAGATGACGTTCAGAGCACATTTTATGCCCAATTCATGCAAAACTCCACGAAATCCCAAGGGGTTCACATACTTTTTCTTGCAACTGTATATGGGGGATGAATTACTATGGGGGATGAATTACTATATGGGGGATGAATTACTATATGGGGGATTAATTACTATGGGGGATGAATTACTATGGGGGATGAATTACTATATGGGGGATGAATTACTATGGGGGATGAATTACTATATGGGGGATGAATTACTATATGGGGGATGAATTACTATATGGGGGATGAATTACTATGGGGGATGAATTACTATATGGGGGATGAATTACTATATGGGGGATTAATTACTATGGGGGATGAATTACTATGGGGGATGAATTACTATATGGGGGATGAATTACTATGGGGGATGAATTACTATATGGGGGATGAATTACTATATGGGGGATGAATTACTATATGGGGGATGAAACACTATGGGGGATGAATTACTATATGGGGGATGAATTACTATATGGGGGATTAATTACTATGGGGGATGAATTACTATGGGGGATGAATTACTATATGGGGGATGAATTACTATGGGGGATGAATTACTATATGGGGGATGAATTACTATATGGGGGATGAATTACTATATGGGGGATGAATTACTATGGGGGATGAATTACTATATGGGGGATGAATTACTATGGGAGATGAATTACTATGGGGGATGAATTACTATGGGGGATGAATTACTATGGGGGATGAATTACTATATGGGGGATGAATTACTATATGGGGGATTAATTACTATGCTTACTATGGGGGAATATTACTATACTTACTATGGATGACACATACACATCATTCATCTACTCTTGGTCCGGCCCCCGGGTCCAATATATGAACCCATTGCGGCCCTGCTCTAGCCCTTTTACAGCTGGGCACTTTTATTATTTATGACAGGTCCTCTTTAATTCAGTTTGGACAATTCTTGGCAAGGCTTGCCCTACTTACTGAAGTATGGTTATAGCATAGGACTATTTGCCCCCCCCCCCCCCCCCCCGCCACACACACACACACACGCAGACATCATTTACAGAAATACAACCAAAGAACGACCGCAAAAGTGCGCCTGCAGACCCCTGAAGGGTTAAAAGGACACGGAACACTTTCAGCTATCAGTCCGAGAGCTTGACAGGCTGCTTAAAGTTTCTGTACAGATCCTACAACTGCACAGAGAGCAGCTTCTGAGGCTCATGCTGTGCTATTTTCTGCACATGACATTATCAGTCAATTACCAGCTGACTGATGATGTGAAGAGCAAAGAGAGCAAAAGCCCGGGCTTTAACAATCCCTTTCCACTGTGCAGTAAATGAGAGGGTAGAACGCTCAGTTATAACTAGGAAAGTCAGCTGAGCCGGCTCTGAAGTCTAAGAACATGGATACAGAGAAGAGGCAAAGTGCTCATTTTCACAGCCTAAAGCAGTCCTGAGATGCTCTGAACACCACATAATAGGCAAAATACATGAGGAGCAGGAGGGAGCTTAAAGGTACTAGAGTGCAGAGTTCTAAGAAAAATGACTAAAGAAGATTTTTTTTTTTTATTCCCGCTGAAATAAATTTTTATACTACAAGAACGATTCCCGCTAACGCAGAAGGTTTACTAGTACTGAACTGAGGCAAAAAGGCTTATGATCTGCCAACCACCGAGGCCGGCACGCGTCGGGGCAGGGGTTCTTTTTTCAATACAGACCCCCAATGGACTGCCCAATGTATCTCCATATTATTTTCACCAGACTGTCAAAATAATCATCACCAGTGCTACTAGGTAATGTTACATCAATAGAGTAGGAGCGCCTACTTAAAGCGGTATGACACCCAAAACAAAAATGTAATATTTATATTTTAGATACTTATATAGCGCCGTCAATTTACATATATATTGTACATTCACATCAGTCCCTAACCCTCAAGGGGAGTACAATCTAAGGTTCCTAACTCACATTCATACATACACATATTAGAACCAATTTAGACAGGAGCCAATTAACCTACCAACATGTCTTTGGAGTGTGGGAGGAAACTGGAGTACCCAGAGGAAACCCACACAGGCAGAACATGCAAACTCCAGGCAGGTGGTGCCATGGTTGGGATTTGAACTAGTGACCCTAGTAGTGTAGATATATATTGTACATTCACATCAGTCCCTAACCCTCAAGGGGTGTACAATCTAAGGTCCCTAACCCTCAAGGGGCGTACAATCTAAGGTCCCTAACCCTCAAGGGGTGTACAGTCTAAGGTCCCTAACCCTCAAGGGGTGTACAATCTAAGGTCCCTAACCCTCAAGGGGCGTACAATCTAAGGTCCCTAACCCTCAAGGGGCGTACAATCTAAGGTCCCTAACTTACATTCATACATACACATACTAGGGCCAATTTAGACAGGAGCCAATTAACCTACCAGCATGTCTTCGGAGTGTAGGAGGAAACCAGAGTACCCGGAGGAAACCCATGCAGGCACAGGGAGAACATGCAAACTCCAGGCAGGTGGTGCCGTGGTTGGGATTTGAACTAGTGATCCTAGTAGTGTACATATATATTGTACATTCACATCAGTCCCTAACCCTCAAGGGGTGTTCAATCTATGGTCCCTAACTCACATTCATACATACACATACTAGGGCCAATTTAGACAGGAGCCAATTAACCTACCAGAATGTCTTTGGAGGAATGGGAGGAAACCGGAGTACCCAGAGGAAACCCCCGCAGGCACAGGGAGAACATGCAAACTCCAGGCAGGTGGTGCCGTTTTTGGGATTCGAACCAACAACCCGAGTACTGCCAGGCGGAAGTGCTAACCATTTAGCCACTGTGCTGCCCATATTGCAGCTTAGCAATCATTGGAAGTGGTGGCTGCATTTGTTTTCTTTTTTAGGATTTTTTTTCCTCAGTTTTTTCCCTTTTGTACTGGCCAGTAACATACCTGCTGTATTAGGCCCCTTTCACACTGACAGTCTGATTGGTTCTGCCTGTCAGTTTTTCAGGAAGACCCGATCGGACCATCCATAGCTCTCTATGGGGCATGTGTCCGCTGACACCCACCGGCATCCTGTACGCTAAACACAGGGGAGCACTGACAACTCATAGGGCCCCCGGACAATAGGGGATCATGCAGCCCCTTTGTCCTCGCTCACACTCAAATCACTCCCAAAAAGCCTATGAAAGGTACCAGAAGCATGTCATCACATGCTGGATGACCAGATGGACATAGAAGAAAAAAAGCCTAAAAAAGAAAACGAATACAGAAATCACATCTTAAGGCCTGTACCCACAAACATGAAAATTTCCGTATGAAGACTGATCTTCCGATAATCTGATTGTTAGTACACAGCTTTCGAGAGCAGATCATGACAATGCATGCGACAATATCCGAAGGGACAAGCACAGAAATTTGTCTCGTACGATATCAGATCATACGATTTTCGTTTAATTGATACAGTAGTCGTCTGAAAATACAATGCAATACATGACATCTTTTTCTAAGGTGGGGGGGTGACTCTTTACTATTTTTTTTTTTTTTTGATCAATTGTATTTTGTGATCCCCTAGAACAGGGCTTAAAATTTAAAGTCTAGACCTACTAACCAGGCAAAAACCTTACTCTCCACCAGTTGCCCCACCAAACCTTGCCCAGGTCCGCCTCCAACCCCACTCTAGGCCCGTCCCCCAACCCCACCCCCAGCATTGCCCCCAACCACGCCCCCTTAAAGCTTATGAAATGAAATTTTTCCTTAGAATAAAGAGTCAAAAATATAAAAAACAGCAATTATAACATGGCTTTATTATGTCAATTTAAACATCCCCTTTACATCAGGTTTCCCCATCAGAGTCCCCCTTTACGTCAGGTGTCCCCATCAGAGTCCCCCTTTACATCAGGTGTCCCCCTTTATATCAGGTGTCCCCATCAGAGTCCCCCTTTACATCAGGTGTCCCCATCAGAGCCCCCCTTTACATCAGGTGTCCCCATCAGAGTCCCCCTTTACATCAGGTGTCCCCATCAGAGTCCCCCTTTATATAAGGTGTTCCCATCAGTGTCCCCCTTTACATCACGTGCCCCCATCAGATCCCCCCTTTATATAAGGTGTACCCATCAGAGTCCCCCCTTTACATAAGGTGTCCCCATAACAGTAACCTCACCCTTCCCCCTTGCACTCACAGATCTTCTCGTGAATGCAGCTTCTCCTTCTTTCCCTCCTTCGGTCATGTGATAAGTCACATGACAAGGGGAGAGAGGAAGGGCACTCTGCCTTCACTCCTTAGCGCTGGCTGTCTATTGCCCCCTGCAGGCAGGAGGGAGGAGAAAGCCTAGTCCTCCCTCCAGCAAGGGTCAGCAGCTGCTCCCTGTGACAGGAGTGAAACTGCGATCACTCCGGTCAATGAGGAGCGGCACCAGCAGTGCGCCCCCCCTCAACACAGTGCTCAGGGCAGGTTGGTGCTGCTGGTAGCACCCACCCTCTGATGCGGCGCCTGGGAAACACTCGCCCCCGTGTTATTTTCACTAGCCAAATGCGAGCAGGCGACTGGAAATTTCAAGCCCTGCCCTAGAATGATGACTGTGTCTTCCACAAGTCTTCAAATGTATTTGGACTCTTTCTTAATCGATGATCATTTCTTATGGTTGTTGGAGGCCCCTCCTTGTGCATCCAGATACCACTGATTTATATCTAGCAGGAGCTATCTGAGAATGTGCCGGTATCATCACCTGGTAATTGCTGTTATATATTTATTTAGTTTTGTCATGCTTTGTATAATTCATTTATGATTACTTATTGATTATATGTTTTTGGTTCTGTTTTGGTTTACTGTATGGATTTATGTTTTGTTTTGTTCCATGAAGAAGTGGGCTGCGTCCCACGAAACGCGTTGGAATTCACAAGCAAAGCACCTTTCATGGTTTCAAGTGGATACCATTCAATCATTTGTTTATCAACACCTATGACGCTGTTTGGTTAGGTGTTCTTTTTCAACACTATTTTATGTCTCCACTGTTAGACATGTACCTTCATATACGACTTTTACAGTTTAGCCTTTTCTGCTCCTATTTAATGGCTGCTGTTAATTGAGGTTGATACCCGTGATGCCACTGCGTCTAGGACATCAGCCACAGCTTACTGCGACTGTTTTTTGTTGATTGTAATTTTATGTTTTTCCGCTTTTATGCCTTATCAACTTTTTCCACCTATAGGTGTTTTTTTAACCTAATAAAAGGTGTTCAATTTTACCTATTGTTTTCATGTTTTTATTATACTTCTATTCGCATGTGTGGTACCTTCAAAGCCCCATTAGCTTTTTTGGTTAGGGTTTTTCTTCAATACTCACCCATACAGGTCTCTTAGCACCGCCAGTTCTGGTGCGGGGAACTGCTAATCCAGCACTGAAATGGCACCCCAAGACCACTGGTCCACTACTTTCCCCCCCGTAGTGATATCAGTCCTCTTCTGAGTCCTGAGAGGATCCTGCCATTGCCCATCCAATAGAAAGTGTCTGGTTTTTTTTGCAGGAATTGACATGGACACCTAAAGAAGGACCCCAAGCAGAAAGTACATGTAAAAAGAGAAGACTTGGGGCTGCGGCATCACATGACCATGGTAAAAACAAGCATTTAGAGAGGGGTGAGCGGGTTGCAACAATGATCCTGGAGTGGGACTTTAGCAAACTTGTACACTCAACTTCTTTCTGTGGGATGGCTCTGCTGCACTGTGGGGTCTCCCTGGAGCTGGCCTGGCATGTGCACTCCTGACCGGGACTGCTGCTCCACAAAGGCAGCACAGAGAAGTTGATCAGTAACAGGACACTGTTTCGGCCACCAGCTGTAGACTGACAGCTGTTTTCAGCTTCTGTGTCCTTCTTCTTGACCAGTATAATAGGGACACAAAGGATCATGGGACATGTAGTCCTGGGCTCAGCTGTTCCTCCTGCTCACTCCCTGTCCTGAAATTTGTGAAAATGCTGCAAGAGAGACATAGGGGCGGTCACATCTACAGCTGGCCATAGATGAGTCAAAAACCAACTAAATTTGTGTTTTTCTGTCAGGGCTCCAGGGTATGACCAGAGGTATGTGAACTGACGCAGGGAAACGCAGGCTTCAGATATGTTATAAACAATATAATTTATTAACACTAACAATACATAAACGCAGTGCAATACTAAAACATAACACAGTGCAAACGAACCAAACCAAACCACCCACAGATAACAATACATACAATGCAAGCGTCATCAGGCAGGCCGGGTCAATAACAATCAGGCAGGTAGGAACAGGAGGAGCAGGCAGAGAGTAGTCAGGTCACGAGCTGGGTACAGCAACTAACGGGCAGGTAGGTACAGGGGGTCAGGCAGAGAATGGTCGGGGTCACAAGCCAGGGATCAAACAGGAGAAGTCAGCAGAGGTCCGGATCAGGCAGGGTCGGCAACGAATCAGTCAGACAGGGACAGGAACAGGAACAGGGGCAGGGATGCAGGTAACAAGATACAGGGGCCCAGGAAAAACACACACCAAGGCCCAGACTGCAGGTCTGGCCATCCCTTAAATATACCTGCATAATCAGCTTCAGGTGTTTGGCTGGCTGCAGGGTTGAGTCTCTGATTGCTGAGAGCACCCGCTGGCCAGCCCTGGTACTGCAGCCCACAAGGCAGGTGAGTCCCACCATTACTGGCAAGTCCATTCCTGACACTTTCATCGAATCATTTGTTTTTCGCATCATTAGTGTGCCAGCTGCGACATGCGATTTTAGTGCTGCAATCGTAACTGACTGATCCAACATACTGTTTTTTTTAAGAAAAACGAAACAAATTTTTGTTTTGTGAGCGACGTTCGGTTTTCGACTCATCTATGGCCGGCTTAAGACAAGTAAGAAAGGCATTGGTAAATAAAGGCATAGTGAAGATACACCAGTATATGTCAAGTGAAATTTCATATTTTTTATGGTGGTTCATACTGCTTTAAATCCTGTATGTTTGTAACTTTGACCCTGACCTACTATTAGGTAATCTAAGCCTAGAAAGCATCTACAATTTAGTAAACTAATGCTAGTGATAGTTGACGTCACCTAGTGCACAGGTCCCACTAACCAATCTGAATATGGCTCCAGCATGTCCCAAAATTCCCATGAAAGCTCAGTTTTTTTAATTGCATCAAGCGAATCCCACAGTGCGGTGTAACTACCTCTCAAAAGTTTACTTAGGGATCTGTCTTTATGGATGGTCATTGGTAGGGTTGAGGTCAAGTCTCTGCATAGGCCAGTTCCTCCACACTAAACTTATCAAACCATGTCTTTATGGATGTTGATCAGTAGGGATGAGGTAAAGGTTCTATGGAGGCCCCTGAAGTTCCTCCATCCAAACTGGTCACACTATGTTTTTATGGAAGGTGTTCAGTAGGGTTGAAGTCAAGTCTTTATGCAGGACACTCGAGTTCCTCCATACAAATCTTATCAAACCATGTCTTCATGGATGGTGATCAATAGGGTTGAGGTCATGTCTCTGCATAGGTGTCAGGGCTCCCGGTAAGACCAGAGATGCGTGAACTGACACACGGAAACGCAGGCTCAAGTATGGTGTAACAATACAATTTATTAAAGGTATACACAAATATCAACAATATAACAAACCAAACCTCCAACTGATAACGGAATGTACACAGACGAGAGCAGTCAGGGCTGGTGAGGTGGAGTGGTCAGGCGGGCCGGGTCAGGAACCATCGGGCAGACAAGACACAAAGGAGTAGGCAGAGCGTAGTCAGACGGGCCGGGTCAGGAACAATCAGGCAGGCAAGGTACCAAAGGAGCAGGCTGGAGAGTGGTCAGGAATAGCCGAGGTCAGGACAGGCGGAGTTCATACAGAGTCAGGATCAAAGCAGAATCAGGAATCAGGCAGGAAGCAGACAGGATGCAGTTACAGGGGCTCATGGGAAACATACAGCAAGGCACTGACTGCAGGTCTGGCCATTCCTTAAATACACCTCCTGCAATCAGCCTCAGGTGATGGCTGATTGCAGGACTGAGCTTCTGGTTGCTGAGAGCACCCGCTGGCCAGCCCTGGTACTGCAGCCCACAAGGCAGGTGAGTCCAACCACCATTGGCGAGTCCATTCCTGACAATAGGCCACTCAAGTTCCTCCACACCAAACTTATCAAACCATGTCTTTATGGATGGTGCTCAGTAGGGTTGAGGTCAAGTCTCTATGGAGGCCCTTCAAGTTCCTCCACACCAAACTGGTCAAACTATGTCTTTATGATGGTGGTCAAGTCTCTGCATAGGCCACTCAAGTTCCTCCACACCAAACTCATCAAACAATGTGTTTATGGATGGTGAACAGTAGGGTTGAGGTCACGTCTCTATGGAGCCCCTCAAGTTCCTCCACACCTCAAACCATGTCCTTATAGATGGTGTTTAGTAGGGTCGAGTTCAAGACTTTATGCAGGACACTCGAGCTCCTCCACACCAAACCATGTCCTTCTGGATGGTGATCGGTAGGGTTCAGATCAAGACTCTGTGCAGGGCATTAGGAGTTCCTTCTCAACAACTCATCAAACTATGTATTTATTGAGCTGGCTTTCCAGACTTGAACTAAATATTTTTGAGGAGTATATTTTAAAATTGTTAAATGCTTTTTCTTTTATAGTGATTGATGTAATCTTTAGTTATTTTGAAAAATAATCTACTTGCAGTGTCATGAGGAATGGCCAAATGATGGCAATCCAAAATAATGCTCAAGATGAAATCTAGCACACATGGCCAACACAAGAGTAGCTAAACTCTGACTACACTGAACTTGCTTCTATAAGCCTGTCACACGGGGAAAAAAAAAAAAAAAATCATTTATCTATCACACTTTTTTTTGGTGATTAAGCAAAGCATCATTTTGCTGCCACTAAAACGATATGTAATTTGCTCCTAATTTGAATGAATTTTCATATATTTCGGGGCTTGCATACACTACAATGTTTAATTTATGAGACTAACCCTTCCAGACGGTACCTTTATTGTGAAAGATAGTAATTAATGTCCCAATTCACTTGGTTAATGCTCTTATGCGTACACTGCAGGGAAGTTGAAGGTAAGAAACAGTTTACAGTCGCTATTAGGTTTAATTATGCTTAATGACAGTTTGAGCCTGTGTTCAGAAACGGCGTGTAGTCATTGCGCTCCGAGCCGCGCGTTCCCAGACTCCTCATTCTCTAGCCTTGATGGTGCCACTGTGTCCCATCTTAGCGTTTGTTTCACTCTACAAAGCCATTGCTGGAAGGCAGCACTAATGAGACACCTGTTTCCGTGGAGATGTGAGGAGTGTGGGTCCGTGTCTGCCGAAAAGTAACAGGTCGGCGATGTAAACGATTAACCCTTCACAATCCATTGGTACTCAGGGCTGTGCAATATGTTAACGCAATCAAGCCCAGACTGACTGTCAAGCAACTCTGGAAAAACACCAGAAGGCCTTTATTGAGGTATTGCGCCCAAGCTGGCTGTGCAGTGTCTATGGCAAACACCAACCAACATCTATGGGACACACTGTCTAGCACAGTGGTCTCCAAACTGTGTTCCTGGGGCTAGATATGGCCCTTTGCTTTCCTTTATCTGGGACTATTCCTCTTTCTGACAATAACAATGGGCCGTAATATCTGCCACTGACACCAACAATGGGGCACTGTTTCTCTCACTGACACCAATGATGGGGCACCATTCCTCTTGCTGACACCAATAATGGGGCATAATTCCTGCCACTGACATCAACGATGGGGCACTATTTCTCACACTGAAACCAATGATGGGTCAGTATCCCTCTCACTGGCACCAACAATGGGACACTGTTCCTCCCACTAACACCAATGATGGGGTGCTATTGCTCTCAATGACACCAATGATGGGATGCTATTCCTCTCAATGATGCCAATGCTGGGGCACTATTCCTCTTACTGAAACCAATGATGGGGTGCTATTAATCTCAATCAGAGCAATTTTGGGGCACTATTTCTCTTATTGACACCAACGATGGGGCACTTTTCCTCTCACTGAAACCAATGATGGGGTACTATTCCTCCAACTGACACCGTAGATAGGAAACTATTCCCCCTCTCTGACACCAATAATGGGGCACTATTCCTCTCACTGATACCAATGATAGGACATTGTTACCAAGGTCATGACATTTTCTATTCCTACTGGCAACAGTCTGGCCAACAGCCTGGAGGGTAATAAACTGGGCATTTGTTTAGAAAGTTTAGAGACTCCTGATCTAGCATTTATGACTATAATAAATAGATATAAAATAAAATATAAAATATAAAGTGCAAAGTCATACATCACCCTAAGGTGAAAAAGGTGAATGGAATGTCCCAAGTTAATGGAGAAAAGCCCACGTGGGGATCCGGTAGATCCTGATGAATGCGTGGGGAATAGATCTAGTGTAGCAAACAATGAGTGTAGATTAAATGAAATGCGCACTCACTAGAAGTGCGTCAAAAATACGCATATGAGATTAGCCTGTCTCATCAGGATAGGGTCAGGATCTTACACCATCTTGTCTCGTCTAGAGTGGGGTACTCCAGGGACCTTACTGCGTATCACTGTCTAGGATCCCTTAAAACAGGTTCTGCGGGTGGAGGCTCTCAGTGAAGAGAGCCCAATAAGGGACACCACAGAGTGTGATACCGTAGATACTGGTTTATTGATTCAAAGGTGTAATAAAATACAAGAGAAATAGAAACTGACCATGTAAAATTCAGGCTGGCCACCAGCGGTGGTCAGACGTCCAGAAACTGTAGCCCTACTGACGCGTTTCGTGCGATGCACTTCATCATAGGGTGCTGGGCTTAAGCATCTAGGACTAGCTAGCATCTATGACTGTCAAATATATGGCAAATTCCAGTTAGCATCTATGGCTATCTAGCATCTATGATTTGATGTACCTAAAAACACCTTTTGGACAATGGGAGATGCCTTGCTGAAATAGTGTCAGGAATGGAGTCGCCAATAGTGGTGGGACTCTCAGCAACCAGAGGCTCACTCCTGCAGTCAGCCAAAACACCTGAGGCTGATTGCAGGAGGTGCATATAAGGAATGGCCAGACTTGCAATCAGGGCCTTGGTGTATGTTTCCCAAGAGCCCCTGTACCTGCATCCTGTCTGCTTCCTGTCTGATCCTGCTTGATCCCTGACTCTCCTGCTTGATCCCTGATTGAACTCCGCCTGTCCTGACCTCTGCTATTCCTGACCACTCTCCAGTCTGCTCCTTTGGGACCTTGTCTGCCTGATTGTTCCTGACCCGGCCCGTCTGACTACCCTCTGCATGCTCCTTTGTACCTTGCCTGCCCGACCCAGCCTGCCCGACTACGCTTAGTATTGTTCTTTTGTTATCTGTTGGGGGTTTTGGTTTGGTTTGTTTGCACTGTGTTTATGTTTAGTCTTGCACTGCGTTTATGTATTGTTTAGTCTTAAATAAATTATATTGTTTTATACTATATCTGAAGCCTGCGTTTCCCTGTGTCAGTCCACACACCTCTTGTCATACCTGGAGCCCTAACAAATAGTCTTCATCTAAAGCAGTGTTTCTCAACTCCAGTCCTTATGGACCCCCAACAGGTCATGTTTTCAGGATTTCCCTCAGATGAAACAGCTGTGGTAATTACTAAGGCAGTGAAACTGATCAAATCACCTGTGCAAAATAATGGAAATCCTGAAAACATGACCTGTTGGGGGTCCATGAGGACTGGAGTTGAGAAACACTGATCTAAAGTATGGCTTTGCCCAATACTGATAATTTGGTTATGGCTAGAGGCAGTTTTTTATGCAGTATATCTATTTTTGGGGGCTAATGGTTAGAACCTCTGACAAGTTTTTACAACTAGTAAAGGCAGAAATACATTTAGGTGCAATAGTCAGGTCGATGAAAAGGGCAGGTGGTTCGCTTTACCCAATAACGTGTAATAAGAGCTTCATCAGGGCTCTTTCTATAGAACTGGTGTCATTGTAACCATAATGAACACAAAGGATCATGTGTGTACTTTAAGAGTTAAACTGGCAAATTTGGGGAATAGCAAAAACCCACTGACACCAATGAAAACCTGAGGTATAACCTTCTGTATTTCAAAATGAAAAACAAGGTCCTCCATTAGTGACAAAACTAGGTGGACATCTCCCAGGCAGCATAAGCTGGGAACTCAAGAGTAGAAATTGCTTTCCCCCAAAGTGCCCATGAAATACATGAGGAAAGTGGGCGTTTTAACATGTCAACCTGCATCAAATGCTCACGCATCGTCTTGAATGCACTGACCCTTTAAAGGAAAATGCATAAGCTCCAAAGCCCCATTATAAAAACAGCCCTAGAACATATGACCGCAAAAAGGCTTTGGATGATTTTTAGACGTCTCTAAACAAACAATATGCTCATGTACTGCAGTTTCAAATAAGAGATCAAAAAAGACCTTTCATTGGGTGTCAACCAGCAATGATATTCTGATATCTTTTTACAATGGTACTGGGGCCGTCATGTTCTCTCCGTCGGTAAAACACTTTAAAACCGCTACGCTGTGTCCTTTCCACTGCATACAAGTGCTTTACACAGCATCAATCAGTTTCCAGATCTTTTATATAAAGCCACTCATCTATTCTCCAACGTAATGGCCAACTATGTGTTTCATCTGCCACTTTACACGAAATACTCTGGACAGAAAAAGGCAGGAGATGCTGTTCTCTCATCTTCAACTCTTGGAAAATGCCGGACATTTTCTATTAAAGTGAATCTGTTACGCCAACATGTAAAAGCAAACATTACGGGTGAAGGTGTGAGTACCTGCACTGTTCCATTACATTCGGCAGGAGCTTGGATATTGGGCCATAAAGACATGACCTTTTCTCCAAGTCAAGATCACAGCCTATCTCCTGCTCTGCAAAAATAACAGCCCTACCCTCGCTAAAGGCCAGCAGCTTCTACTAAAAAAAAAAAAAGATGCATACTTTAATTCTAGCAGTTTCATGGTCAGTTTGGTGACATCGCTGGTCACCTCTGTTGCAGCAGTGGCAGTGAGCAGTCCTCCTTGCAGCACAGAATGTCTCTTACAAAATGATATGCGGCAACAGTTTAGTGTAGGAGTCCAGGCTGGTCTAACAGCACACCTCCAACCAGGGCTGCTGTTAGAAACCACAGGGCCCCATACAGCCAGCCTGACAGAGCCAGCCTGACAGGGCTTTTTTGGAAGGGACAGGCTACCCTCCCAAAAAAGAAACACAGTTTACAATGCTTCAGTTTTGAATGAACACAGTAAGCGATCAGTAACAGTCACTAATTGTGTTCATTCAGGAAAGGAAGGGGCTGGTAAATGTGACATATTTACTGGACCCTTCTCCTACTGGGTCCACTGTGGGGGTGTGGGCACACAGGAGGGCCTGGGCAGCAGGGGGAAACATAGTGGGCACAAGGAGGTTCAGGGTGTGTATGTGGGCGGTGGCTATTACTGGAACCAGAGCCCCTGTATGTCTCTCTCTGCAGGAGATAAAAACCAGTGCAGGGGCGGACTGACAACTCATGGGGCCCCGGGGCAATAGGGGATCATGGGGCCCCTGTGTCCTTGCCCAAACTCAAAAAAGCCTATGAAAAAAGTACCAGGGGCATCTCATGGGGCCCCCTACTGACCACGGGCCCTCGGGCAGTTTCCAAATGGTCAGTCCGCCTCTGAACCAGTGGGAGGGAGAGGAGGAGAAGCCAGCTTCCAGCTGTATCTGTTCACATCCGTTAATGTCTGCATCCATTAACATCCATTTTTTGGAATGGAATAAAAACCTTTTTTTCTTCCGTAAAAAAAGAAAAAACAGAACGGATGAAAACAGATGTAAACAGACACGGTCCGTTTCTGCATCTGTTTTTGCTTTGGTAAAAAATTTAAAAAATGATGAGAAACTGATGAGAAATTGATGAGAAACTGACAAGAAACTGATGAGAAACTGACAAGAAACTGATGAAAAAAATGATGTAAACTGATCTGTTTTTTCTTTGAAAAAAAAGTGACTGAACTGATGAAAAAAATGGAATGCCAGTGTGAAAGAACCCTTAAAATAGCTTCCTGAGGACACGCTTTGAAGCTAAGCCAGCTACATAATTTTGGTCCAGGGGCGGACTGACCATTTGGAAACTCGGGCACTGCCGAGGTCCCGGGGTCAGTAGGGGGCCCCATGAGATGCCCCTGGTACCTTTTTCATAGGCTTTTTTGAGTTTGGGCAAAGACACAGGGGCCCCATGATCCCCTAATTCCCGGGGGGCCCCATGAGTTATCAGTCTGCCCCTGTTTCGGTCCCTCCACCTACATCATTTTCGGATGCCTGTAACACAGCTCTGTAGATACAAGTGGAGGTGAGGAAGAGAGGACCCCATTGAGCTGGTTGTGTTGGTGCTCCCATTGGCACCTGTGAAATGTGAGTGCATTGATTTTACATTTTTCAGCACCCTTTATTTAATAAAACCTATTGCACGATGGTTATTCCCTTTGGCATTCTTTACTCATTTTGGGTGAATGAGTATTTGTAACAGGAATGGTATATTCTGAGGACTCCCATCTGATGGACCTACTATTCCATGTCCAGGAGTTGACATTGGAGGCTTGCTGGCTGCTTTGTTGGCCAAAGCTATTTGGTGAGTGCACAAGTCACCTGAGGCACATGGGGAAAGCACTAAAAAAATTTTATGTAAAGAAGCTGTCACTTAAAAACATAATTTCTGGTCCCTCCACCTACGTCCTTTTCGGTTGCCCGGAACACATGCCAGCTCTGTGGATATGAGTGGAGG
The DNA here is from genome assembly GCF_062004578.1 of Staurois parvus. Classification (NCBI taxonomy): domain Eukaryota; kingdom Metazoa; phylum Chordata; class Amphibia; order Anura; family Ranidae; genus Staurois; species Staurois parvus. The sequence goes on from NW_028317891.1 coordinate 1,449,372, forward strand.
TGAGAAAGAGAGGACCCCATTGAGCTGGTTGTGTTGGTGCTCCCATTGGCACCTGTGAAATGTGAGTGCATTAATTTTAATGTTTATAGCACCCTTTAATTAATAAAACCTTTTGCACGATGGCTGTTCCCTTTGGCATTCTTTATTCATTTTGGGTGAATGAGTATTTGTAACAGGAATGGTATATTCTGAGGACTCCCATCTAATGGACCTACTATTCCATGTCCAGGAGTTGACATTGGAGGCTTGCTGGCTGCTTGTTGACCAAAGCTATTCGGTGAGTGCACAATTCACCTGAGGCACATGGGGAAAGCACTAAAAAAAAATGTATGTAAAGAAGCTGTCACTTAAAAACATAATTTCTGGTACCTCCACCTACGTCCTTTTCGGTTGCCTGAAACACATTCCAGCTCTGTAGATACGAGTGGAGGTGAGGAAGAGAGGACCCCATTGAGCTGGTTGTGTTGGTGCTCCCATTGGCACCTGTGAAATGTGAGGTCATTGATTTTACATTTTTCAGCACCCTTTATTTAATAAAACCTATTGCACGATGGTTGTTCCCTTTGGCATTCTTTACTCATTTTGGGTGATTGAGTATTTGTAACAGGAACGGTATATTCTGAGGACTCCCATCTAATGGACCTACTATTCCATGTCCAGGAGTTGACATTGGAGGCTTGTTGACCAAAGCTATTCGGTGAGTGCACAATTCACCTGAGGCACATGGGGAAAGCACTAAAAAAAAATGTATGTAAAGAAGCTGTCACTTAAAAACATAATTTCTGGTACCTCCACCTACGTCCTTTTCGGTTGCCTGGAACACATTCCAGCTCTGTAGATACGAGTGGAGGTGAGGAAGAGAGGACCCCATTGAGCTGGTTGTGTTGGTGCTCCCATTGGCACCTGTGAAATGTGAGGTCATTGATTTTACATTTTTCAGCACCCTTTATTTAATAAAACCTATTGCACGATGGTTTTTCCCTTTGGCATTCTTTACTCATTTTGGGTGATTGAGTATTTGTAACAGGAACGGTATATTCTGAGGACTCCCATCTAATGGACCTACTATTCCATGTCCAGGAGTTGACATTGGAGGCTTGTTGACCAAAGCTATTCGGTGAGTGCACAATTCACCTGAGGCACATGGGGAAAGCACTAAAAAAATTTTTATGTAAAGAAGCTGTCACTTAAAAACATAATTTCTGGTCCCTCCACCTACGTCCTTTTTAGTTGCCTGGAACACATGCCAGCTTTGTGGATACGAGTGGAGGTGAGAAAGAGAGGACTCCATTGAGCTGGTTGTGTTGGTGCTCCAAGCTATTCGGTGAGTGCACAATTCACCTGAGGCACAAGCATAAAAAAAATGTATGTAAAAAATTTCCTTCACATTAACACGGTGGTCTGGGACTTTTTATTCATTTGTTTATGTTGATGGACTTCAAGATTTATATTTGAATGTTTGTGTTGGCAGATATTGCACTGTGAAGAATGTTTTCACAAATTTTCTTTCACATATAACTCATACATGGTGATTATGGAGGGCTAGTGCCTTTGTTTCTGTTTTCTGCAACTAATAAAATAATGACAGCTGGGTCTGCATTACTTTCTAAGTACATAAAGTTGAGAAACAAAATCAAATTACGTGTTACATGGTCAGCTGTATCTATCACCTCCTACACTCTACATGCATGCACAGTAACGACTTTGAGCCCTGAGCAAAAAAATGTAGAACTGGAAGGCCATACGTATCCTGCTTCCAAGACAGGAAAGTGAACATTCTGATCTGAGAATGCAAACAGCCCACAATCGTAAACATACTGCGTTTCCCTGCTACAAGCCAAAGAGTCAGAGGCTGCAACCAGGGTTTTGCCTTTCCTGCTGGTTTCTAGACCTGGTCTCTGTACGGATTACGGGGGGCACAGATTTTTACAGTCCAACTCCAGGCACATTAAAAAATTAATCTTGCCTTGCCCATCCCATTGTTCAAGGGTTTGTTGCTAAGTTTTGTTTTCTAGGGAATGGCCAACACACAGTAATGTTTATCCTGCTCCACAGTCCCGGGATCTTCCTTGGTGCCAATTGTGGTTACAGTGGCCAGTCCACTCTTCCCGATCTGCATGCTGGTCTTCACACCTCATCACACCTGCAAAGCAAGTAGGACCAATGGATGGGATGTGGCTGCTGATAGGAGTGAAACCCACAATCCAACGCTGGAGAGCGGAGGAATGAACCACAGGGTGTGGAGCAAGGTGATTATCACTGTGTGGTAGCCCCATCCACTGAAAAAAAATGAGCAATATATCTGCTTGAGGCCGCCCACAGTGCATTTACTGCGGGTGGGTGGCACAGCCAACCTGGACAACGGATATGTCTGTCTTCCAGCCTCTTCTAAGTTTTCCCCTGCTGACCCGCATGCAGGGGTGTATTTACCACAAGGCAAACAAGGCATTTGCCTAGGGTGGGATTTTTCAGGGGGGAAAGCACTGCCCCCTGGAAGAAGAGATTGAAGAAGGGACACACGCAGCATGGGGACCATGTGGGATCCGAGTCAGGCTGCGGGCTGCTTGATGGTGTATGCAGAGCCTGACTCTCATTCCAGGGGATGTTTGGAGTTGTGGAGGTGAGTGTCTTTCTCTCTCTCACTGGGGGTGGGGTGGGATGGCTGGTGTATGGAGTGTGATGGTAGTTGAAGGCTCTCTTGGGTGGGCGGTTGGAGAAGGGAGGGGGTGTTGGTTGGTGTCAGGCTCTCTCTGCAAAGGGGGGGGGTCAGCCAATTTTTGTGCTGCCTAGGGCAGCACAAAACCTAAATACTCCACTGCCCGCATGTTCAATGGCTACAGAGCAATTTTATCAGCAGGTACCGACCAATGATTTGGGCTGTAGTCTTGCACAGGACTCTGTACACAGACCACAATCTGGCTGTTTCTTCTCCCTGAAGAGCAGGGAGATAAAGCAGCCAGATCTGTAAGTAAAAGCAGCACATATTACACACACTACGCTTGTTAGGCACACATTTAACTCCTTGATTGCCCCTTGATGTTAACCCCTTCTCAGCCAGTGTCGTTAGTACAGTGACACTGTGCAACAAGGTCCTCCAAACGTTCGAAATAAAGTTTGAAGGCAGTATAATGGCCCTTTAAGGGGGAGGGCTGGACTGTTGCCAGTGGAAGTGGAAAATGCCCTGGCATCAGTGGGAGTAGAAAAATTATCATTGGTGTCAGCAGGGGCGGACTGACCATTTGGAAACGCGGGCACTGCCCGAGGGCCCGGGGTCAGTAGGGGGCCCCATGAGATGCCCCTGGTACCTTTTTCATAGGCTATTTTGAGTTTGGGCAAGGACACAGGGGCCGCATTATCCCCTATTGCCCGGGGGCCCCATGAGTTGTCAGTCCGCCCCTGGGTGTCAGTGTGGAGAATGGCGCCCCATCATTGGTGTCTGTGGGAGAATTAGTTCCCTATCTCTTCTTTCAATGAGAGGCATAGTACCCTATTGTTGGTGTCAATGGGAGGAACAGTGCTCCATCTTTAGTGTCAATGGAAGGAATAGTGCCTTGTATCAGTGGAAGGAATAGTGCCCAGAGGGCAAGATAAAGGCAAAGAAAAAAAAAAGCCACATACAGGCCACGGTTCAATGTTCGGAGACCTCTTGTCAGGGCAAGAGCTGTGGAATGGACAGGCAGGCCTAATGGTAGGGTCACGCACTGACTGACGACAACCACCACCCACAGATTGGAGATCCTCAGGGCATGGAGTCTAAGCCCCAGGCTGCCCTTCACCAGGGCACCTGATGGTGGGGATGGACTTGACGCAGCCAGGAACCAGGTTGCGGCCCCCGAGAAACCCCAGCTGCAGTAATGGCCGCCGCCAATGGCGTATAGCGGGTAGGAACCAGATAAGAACGATAGCGTAGTCGGACAGGCCGGGTCGATAACAGCGGGACAGACAGTACAGAACGGTAGACAAGAATACACGGGTCACAAGCCGGGTTCAGCAACGGGAGGTCAGATAAAGGGATAAGGCTGAGAAGTCTTAGACAAAGCCGAGTTAGTTTCCAGGAGAGCCACGAGAGTAGAACAAGAGCTTGCAACAACACTATCATACAGGACACGAATGCAAAGAGCAAGTGCAGACAACAGGCTTAAATGTGCTCAACCACACCCCTCTGGGGGATAGACCGCAGAGGCCTGAAAGCATAAAAGGCTCCCACCATGCTTTGCAGAAACCCAAGATGGATGCCAGCACATGAAGCAGCATAACCTCTGGGAAAAGGTAGGACCTTGACACCTCTGGTATACAGTAGTATATCTGATTGCTGTATTAGTGTCACTATTGATGTCAGTGAGTGTGCCTCCCAGCGAGGGTCCGTTAGTGCCAGATTGCCCGCCACACTATCTATGTCCCACTATAAGTCGCTGATCACCACCATTACCAGTCATAGCTGCGTAAATTCCAGTATATATACCATAGTATGCAGACGCTATAGCTTTCACACAAACCAATTAATATACACTTATTGGGATTTTGTTTACCAAAGACATGTAGCAGAATACATTTTGGACTAAATTTATAAAGAAATCTGATTTTTTAATTTTTTTTTAATTGGATATGTTTTATAACAGAAAGTAGAAAATACTGGTGTTTATTTTCAACATTTTCTGTCGTATTTCGTTTATACAATAAAAACCAAAAAATAACAGTGGTGATCAAATACCACGAAAAAAACTCTATTTGTGTGGAATAAAATATATAAATTTATGTTGCGTACAGTGTCGCATGACCACGCAACTGTCAGTTAAATTAGCACAGTGCTGAATAGCAAAAAATTCCCTGGTCATGATGGGGGTAAAACCTTTCAGAGGTCAAGTGGCTATTATTCACCAGAAGAGGATGGAGGTATAGGCAGTTTTAATTAGTTTACATGTGCCCAGCTTTTGTCTTTCAGAGCTGACTGTATTTCTGGGGGAAAATGCAGAGGGACATGACACCATTGCATCCTTAAAAGAAAGGGCCTGGCATTTCTGGATGACTTTGTGAAGCAAGTATTTTTTACAGGGTTTTTGTGGTTAGCATTTCTGCCTTGCAGCACTAAGACCCTTAGTTCGAAACCCAACCAGGACACTATCTGCATGGAGTCTGCATGTTCTCCCTGTAATTCTGTGGGTTTCCTCCGTGTACTCCTATTTCCTCTCACACTCCAAAGACATGCTGGTAGGTCAATTGGCCCAAGTACTTATGCACGGGAAGAAGGGACCTTAGACTGTAAGCTACTTGAGAGCAGGGACTGATGTGAATGTAAAATGTTGGCACTATATTAATACCTGTAATAAACAAATACAGTTTAGTTCTATGATGTCAAAAACACCAAACAGAAGGCCAAAGTCTTCTAAAGTAAGAGTAGAACTAAAAGCAAATCTCTTCTCATTTTGGATAGAGCAAAAGAAGGTCATAACCCCTATCCCCCCGAAGAGTGTTGAAGAATCAGCTCAGGTGAAGACTGGATCCCTGGATTTGGGGGGGGGACTGGGAAATCACTTTAACCACCTCCCGTCCGGCCGTTGTATATAAATGGCCGGACGGTGGCAGTGCAGGGTCAGGTGGCTGTTTATAAACGGCCTCCCCGCCCCCTGCTTGTGCACTCCTTGGGACCGTGATCCAGTGTCCGCTGTGTCCTCCGGACGCAGTGGAACACCGATCGTTGTACGGGACCTCTGTGCGAAGTCCCGATCATGTGATCACCGATTGGCCAATCAGTGATCACATGCAGAGTAGTAAGCAAGATGTCACTTCTGACATCATTGCTTACTACATGTGAAATCTGTGAATGATCACAGAGGTCACATGGTACAGGGCTATTCACAACAGCCTTGTACCATGTGACAAGGTATGACCAATTACAGATCACACAGTAGTTCTCAATGGCTGCAAGAATGCAGACAGAGAGAAGGAGAAATGATTGCTTTTACATACTATATGGGTGTAAAAGCAATCAGTGTAAAAAAAAAAAAAAAAAATCTTCATCACCCCCCACAAGTAGTACAGTGTCACCATGGTGACACTGTACTGCTAGGGTGACAGTATGTAAAAAAAAACAAAAAACACATAAATAATAATATAAAAAAATAAAATAACGTAAAAAAAGATGTTTAAAATTATAATTTTTGGTTATAAACTAATTTTGGGCTATTTTATTTTTTTTACTAAAAAGATAACGGAATAAATTTTGGCCAAGATTTATGATGAAATATTATTTATTTGCAAAATTTTATAAGAAAAACACTTTTTTCTAAATTTTTGGACTTTTCATTTACATAGCAAAAAAAATTAAAATCCCAGTGGTGAATAAATACCACCAAAATAAAGCTTTATCTGTCTCACAAAAATGTGAAAAAAGTTCATTTGGGTACAGTGTTGCATGACCGCGCAATTGTCATTCAAAGTGTGATAGCGCTGAAAGCTGAAAATTGGCCTGGGCAGGAAGGGGGTGAAAGTATCCGGACTGGAAGGGGGGGAAAGTGTCCGGACTGGAAGGGGGGGAAAGTGTCCGGACTGGAAGGGGGGGAAAGTGTCCAGACTGGAAGGGGGAAAGTGTCCGGACTGGAAGGGGGGGAAAGCGTCCGGACTGGAAGGGGGGGAAAGTGTCTGGACTGGATGGGGGGGAAAGTGTCCGGACTGGAAGGGGGTGAAAGTGTCCGGACTGGAAGGGGGGGAAAGTGTCCGGACTGGAAGGGGGGGAAAGTGTCCGGACTGGAAGGGGGGGAAAGTGTCCGGACTGGAAGGGGGTGAAAGTGTCCGGACTGGAAGGGGGTGAAAGTGTCCGGACTGGAAGGGGGGGGAAGTGTCCGGACTGGAAAGGGGGGAAAGCGTCCAGACTGGAAGGGGGGGAAAGTGTCCGGACTGGAGGGGGGTAAAAGTGTCCGGACTGGAAGGGGTGGAAAATGTCCGGACTGGAAGGGAGTGAAAGTGTCCGGACTGGAAGGGGGTGAAAGTGTCCGGACTGGAAGGGGGTGAAAGTGTCCGGACTGGAAGGGGGGGAAAGTGTCCGGACTGGAAGGGGGTAAAAGTGTCCGGACTGGAAGGGGGGGAAAGTGTCCGGACTGGAAGGGGGTGAAAGTGTCCGGACTGGAAGGGGGTGAAAGTGTCCGGACTGGAAGGGGGTGAAAGTGTCCGGACTGGAAGGGGTGAAAGTGTCCGGACTGGAAGGGGGTGAAAGTGTCTGGACTGGAAGGGGGGGAAAGTGTCCGGACTGGAAGGGGGTGAAAGTGTCCGGATTGGAAGGGGGTGAAAGTGTCCAGACTGGAAGGGGGGGAAAGTGTCCGGACTGGAAGGGAGTGAAAGTGTCTGGACTGGAAGGGGGTGAAAGTGTCCGGACTGGAAGGGGGTGAAAGTGTCCGGACTGGAAGGGGGGGAAAGTGTCCGGACTGGAAGGGGGTAAAAGTGTCCGGACTGGAAGGGGGTGAAAGTGTCCGGACTGGAAGGGGGTGAAAGTGTCCGGACTGGAAGGGGGTAAAAGTGTCCGGACTGGAAGGGGGTGAAAGTGTCCGGACTGGAAGGGGGTGAAAGTGTCCGGACCGGAAGGGGGTGAAAGTGTCCGGACTGGAAGGGGGTGAAAGTGTCCGGACTGGAAGGGGGTGAAAGTGTCTGGACTGGAAGGGGTGAAAGTGTCTGGACTGGAAGGGGGGGAAAGTGTCCGGACTGGAAGGGGGTGAAAGTGTCCAGACTGGAAGTGGTTAAAGATTGGCTTGTGAATTTACAGAATGCAGTCTGCATATTAACAGGTAAGAATAGAATTATGTTGGGAGCTGTAAAGAGAACAGAAGAGTTTCCTCATTTTATATATATTGAGAGTGTTGACTGCCATATTTTAGTAATTTCTAATTAAACTAATGTCAACTGAACTAATGAAAAAAATAATAATTTTGTCACAGAAAATTAAAATGACCGTGTCTTTTCATGTTTAAGTTATAAATACATAGTAATAAAATATATTTTTGCCACAAACATGAAAATGTATTAAAAATGAGTGTTACTCTACTGTTGGATCAATGTGCGTTTTTGTTGAGAGTGTTGACTGCCATTTTTTAAAGAATTTCTAAGTAAACGAATGTCAACCAAACTAACTAATGAAACCAAACTAATGAAAAAAATTAGAATTTTGTAAAAATAAATAAATAAATAAATAACCAGCTCACCGTGGATCTTCAAGTATCGTCCAAAGGTTCAAAGTGATCACATCATTGTGGAAGAGTGCAACGTTTTGGGGCCATACAGGACACAAGCCTGGCTAAGGGGTCCTGTGTACCCCCGAAATGTTGCATTCTTCTGCTGTGATGTCGTCACTTTGAATAAAACCTTTGAACATTATTTGGAGATCCATGGTGTGCTGGCAAATATGTGTATTGATCTGTGAAGTTTCCAGTCTCCAGCTGGCTGCAGTACCTGCTATCCATTAGCCAACCCAAGGACTGTGTGCAATGGGAATGTTGATATTGACTCTATTGTTGAAAGGACATTTCAGTATTCCACAGGTGAAGCTGTATTTGCATTATATGGTCACAAGTTTGTGGACTCTTGACCAAAACAACTATATGAGCTTTTGGACATCCTATTCCAAAGCCATGAACACAAATATGGACTTCTGGGGCAGGTCCTTAACAGCTTCCACTGTTCTGGGGAGGTTGGTCATAAGATTTTGGGGTTAGTCTGTGGCCATTCATGTCCATTCTGAAAAAAAAAGATTATTATTATTAAGTCAGGTATTGATGTAGGATGGGAGAACTGGGCTCACAATTGGTGTTCCAATTAATTTCAAAGGTGTCCAAGTAGGGCTGAGGTCAAAAACTTTTCAGTTGTCGTTCAAACATGAAGGAGCTCACTAGATTTCCAGCTATTCTGCTTCTACTTGCGGAAAACTGTATGTATATAATTCTGCTCCAGAGAAACAACTAGAAAGGTAAGAAATGTTTAATATATACACTGCTGAAAAAATGAAAGTAACACTTTGAAAACACATCAGATCTCAATGTGTAAAAATCTCCTGCTGGAAAGCTATACTGATATGGACTGGGTATTGTGTTAGGACCGTAAGGATGCCCCATCATTTGATGGAAATGAAAATTATCAACCTACAGAGGACTGAATTCAAAGACACCCCGAAAATCAAAGTAGAAAAATTATGTAGCAGGCTAGTCCGTTTTGCTGAAATTTAGTTGAAGCAACTCAAAATGGTCCTCAGTAGTTTGTATGGCCCCCATGTGCTTGTATCCATGCCTGACAATGTTGGGGCATGCTCCAAATGAGACGACAAATGGTGTCCTGGGGTATTTCTTCCCAAATCTGGACCAGGGCATCACTGAGTTCCTGGACAGTCTGAGGTGCAACCTGGCAGTGTCGGATGGACTGAAACATGATATCCCAGAGGTGTTCTACTGGATTGGGGCCATTCAATGCTATCAATTCCTTCATCCTCCAGGAACTGTCTGCTTACTCTCACAATATGAGGCCAGGCATTGTTGTGCACCAGGAGGAACCCAGGACCCACTGCACCAGCACAGGATCTGACAATGCGTCCAAGGATTTCATCCTGATGCCTAATGGCAGTCAGGGTGCCATTGTCCAGCCTGTAGAGGTCTGTGCATCTCTCCTTGGATATGCCTCTCCAGACCATCACTGACCCACCACCAAAACAGACATGCTGATTGATGTTACAGATAACATAATGTTCTCCATGGCTTCTCCAGACCCTTTCATGTCTGCCACATGTGCTCAGGGGGAACCTGCTCTCATCTGTGAAAAGCACACGGCGCCAGTGACGGATCTGCCAATTCTGGTGTTCAATGACAAATGCCAATCGAGCTCTATGGTGCCAGGCAGTGAGCGTAGGGCCCACTAGAAAACGTGGGGCCCTCAGGCCACCCTCATGAAGTTTGTTTCTGATTGTTTGGTCATTCACACCAGTGGCCTGCTGGAGGTCATTTTGTAGGGCTCTGACAGTGGTCATCCTGTTCCTCCTTGCTCAAAGGAGCAGATACCGGTCCTGCTGATGGGTTAAAGACCTTCTACGGCCCTGTCCAGCTCTCCTAGAGTAACTGCCTGTCTCCTGGAATCTCCTCCATGCTCTTGAGACTGCTGGGAGACACAGCAAACCTTCTGGCAATGGCACGTATTGATGTGCCATCCTGGAGGAGTTGGACTGCCTGTGCAACCTCTGTAGGGTCCAGGTATGGCCTCATGCTACCAGTAGTGACACCCTAGCCAAATGCAAAACTAGTGAAAAACAGTCAGAAAAGATGAGTAGGGGAAAAAATGTCAATCCACCTGTAAAACCATTCCATTGGGGATTGTCTCATCGTTGCCCATCTAATGCATCTGTTATTAATTTAATTGACAAAGCAGCTGAAAACCCCCTCTGCTACTTAACTGACTAGATCAATATTCCAGGAGTTTAATTGACTTGATGCTATACTCTTATTAAAAATAATTTTTTTTTGAGCAGTGTACACTATATATATTTTTTATTTATATTTATATATATACAGTATATATATATATATATATATATAACCGGTGACACCCCAAGTTACGCAGACTAGGAAGAATACCCACAAAATGATTGGACAAACTCATGAGTAGTTTTTTTTACCTCTACTTTTTTTTGTACTAGTTTTTCACAAAGCAAACTGAATTATTTAGAAGCTGTATGAGAGGCTTAGCATAGTATAACATTTCTACATTTTGAATTCTGAGCTAAATTATACATTTTCTATAGAGGTCTATATATAAGACCAAAAAATGGGACAACTGAAGAGAAAATAGGGAGCGAGGGTTTGGTTTCAAATGAGGGACTGTCTCTCTAAATGAGGGACTGTCAGGAGCTACGCTAAAAAAAGAAAGATCTGAGAATCCATGACCCACGGTATAGCTACATTTGAGTTAGTATTCAAAAAATACTGGAGGGGGGGGGATTGGCAATAAATTATTAATAATAGTAAAGCAAAATTTAACTTAGAAATCCAATTAGTCTTGTAGACCAACATTGTATACTTATAAACAACAAGACGAAAAGATGATGTAAACGAAAACAATGACATACCGCAGCAAGTACATTCCAAAATGATAACAAATTGACATATAGATACATTGTATATATCATTTATTATAATGAATTGGGCAAGTTTTAGGCATAAAAGGCATACATGGAGAACTTGCATTAATCAAACGTTATTAAATATTAATACGTGTGAAATATTATTGTTAAATATTGAGACACTTTACCAGCAAAGTAATACAAGATGCAGGAAAAACTAGGGAAAATATGTTTGCAGCTTAAAAAATGGATTGGTAATGATAAGAGAGAAAAGAGGAACCTGATAATAAAGGCCGCTGTAAAATATAAATTAGGAAATAAAATGGCAGAGGACAATGCAAAGCTAGGTTTTAAATTCAGGATTTCATGCTATTAAAGTGGAACTTAAGTCAGAAAATTAAGTCCTGCTAGCAGGGGTGGACTGACAACTCATGGGGCCCCCAGGCAATAGGGGATCATAGGGCCTCTGTGTCCTTGTTCACACCCAAAAAAGCCTATGAAAAAGCCAATGAAAGGTACCAGGGGCATCTCATGGGGCCCCCTACTGACCCCCGGGCCCTTGGGCAGTGCCCGAGTGCTCGAATGGTCAGTCCATCCCTGCCTACTAGATCACTTCAGGCTGGCCCCTATTGCAGGTATAGCTATGTAAAAAATGAAAAAATAAGTGTCTGTACTGTTTCAAATCCAGTAATACACGGTCTCACCCTGCTCTGCACATGCTCAGTTGCTCTCTATTTTTAGGCACTGTGCCGAATTTGTAGAGGCCGATCTCCTGACAGCCTAAAGATTTACTGCTGCTCATGGTCTCCGGCAAAAATAAACAGGAACAATGCTGGAGGCACAGGCGGACTGACAACTCATGGGGCCCCCGGGCAATAGGGGATCATGGGGCCCCTGTGTCCTCGTCCACACCCAAAAAAGCCTATGAAAAAGCCAATGAAAGATACCAGGGGCATCTCATGGGGCCCCCTACTGACCCCCGGGCCCTCGGGCAGTGCCCGAGTGCTCGAATGGTCAGTCCGTCCCTGCCTACTAGATCACTTCAGGCTGGCCCCTATTGCAGGTATAGCTATGTAAAAAATGAAAAAATAAGTGTCTGTACTGTTTCAAATCCAGTAATACACGGTCTCACCCTGCTCTGCACATGCTCAGTTGCTCTCTATTTTTAGGCACTGTGCCGAATTTGTAGAGGCCGATCTCCTGACAGCCTAAAGATTTACTGCTGCTCATGGTCTCCGGCAAAAGGAAACAGAAATGATGCTGGAGGCAGGGGCGGACTGACAACTCATGGGGCCCCCGGGCAATAGGGGATCATGGGGCCCCTGTGTCCTTGCCCAAACTCAAAAAAAGCCTATGAAAAAGGCATCTCTTGGGGCCCCTACTGACCCCGGGCCCTCGGGAAGTGCCTGAGTTTCCAAATGGTCAGTCCGCCCCTGGCTGGAGGTAATCCAGTAGGTCTGAGACCGCCCCGTGAGGACGTCGTTGGTGACGAAACGCGTAGGGTGTGGCCTACTGGATGCCGACGTCTGAGACAGTCTCTGAATCTGAAAGGAGGTGATTCGTGGTGAACGAAGTTTCGTTCGTGTACCGCTGCCTAAATCCATGCTTGTAACACTGGTGTCTGTGCAGACACCTCACTTGTGAGTTTTATTCGTTCATTAAAAATTCGTTATATGTGTGAAACTTGCTGCACCAAGATTTTTTTCTCTTACCTTTTAAACATGGTCCCAATGGTATGGAGGTGTATGAAAGGAAGATGAGCTTTATCCCTGGAAATCTCCTATATTCTTGAAGGGTGGCTGTTTATCTGAGGAGAGTTCGTTTATTTGCACAGCATTGCATTCACGAATTGGACTGCTATATATTGCCCCAGAGCAAAAAGTGCTTGTTGCTAGTTTAATTGTTTAGCATTTAGCTCTGGTGAGTGACTCAAAAAAAATTTCTGGTGGTGGCTTTAACACAGTGTGGACACTATTTGAAGGCTTTGTTGAATATTTAATGATTTATGAACATTTGTTATAATAATTTTTATATATTTTCTCACATTTATTTTGTAGGTATTTAGCGCATTCCTTTTATTTATTTATTCAATATTTTTTAACATAATAAAGATACCCTTGTTAGTACATACTGCACCATTGGAATGTCCTTTTGTCTCCTTCATTGAGGGCCATTATCTCAGACCTCCAACAAACCCCCCACCTTAAAGGGACCGGATCCCATATCTGGCTTGCTGCTGTTTTAAAAGTACAAAGATGTTTGACCATTTCGTCAAGGCTAATGATCGGAAGAGTGAAGGAATCCTTACTGATGTGACTTTATTAAGTAGAAGTTGATTTCTCCGAGGTGAGAGTTCTGTGAGCACTGAGGTGACACCCCCTGCATGGTTATAGCACTTACCTAATGCTGCGGGTTTTGAGCACATGAAGAAGCAAATGAGCAGTGAAGAGTTGGACTGTTCACAATATCACTGATTATTTCACATAGTATGGACTTGGTTTATGGACATTCATTTAATATTTAGTGTATACCAGGGGCGGACTGACCATTTGGAAACTCAGGCACTGCCCGAGGGCCCGGGGTCAGTAGGGGGCCCCATGAGATGCCCCTGGTACCTTTTTGATAGGCTTTTTTGAGTTTGGGCAAGGACATAGGGGCCCCATGATCCCCTATTGCCCGGGGCCCCATGAGTTGTCAGTCCACCTCTGGTGTATACTACATTCTATACACCTTCATATATGCTTTTTGTTCATGTATTTGTTTTCAGCTCAGCATTGTATTATTTGTGTTTATCGTTTAGTTGCAGGAACACAATTTAATTGTAGCAGCAGCACCATTTCACTACTATTAGTCTTCACTCTTTTCCTAGGTAGCGCACAAGATTTTTTAAAATTTTGTTTAGCATAATTAATGATGTGAAATGTATATTCCTTGCTAAAGAACATTATTTCTTATCAAGTTGTTATGGGTAAAGTTCCAACCACTTCCAGTCCGGACACTTTCCCCCCCTTCCAGTCCGGACACTTTCACCCCCTTCCAGTCCGGACACTTTCCCCCCCTTCCAGTCCGGACACTTTCCCCCCCTTCCAGTCCGGACACTTTCCCCCCTTCCAGTCCGGACACTTTCCCCCCTTCCAGTCCGGACACTTTCACCCCCTTCCAGTCCGGACACTTTCCCCCCCCTTCCAGTCCGGACACTTTCCCCCCCTTCCAGTCCGGACACTTTCCCCCCCTTCCAGTCCGGACACTTTCCCCCCTTCCAGTCCGGACACTTTCACCCCCTTCCTGTCCGGACACTTTCCCCCCCTTCCAGTCCGGACACTTTCCCCCCTTCCAGTCCGGACACTTTCCCCCCTTCCAGTCCGGACACTTTCACCCCCTTCCAGTCCGGACACTTTCACCCCCTTCCAGTCCGGACACTTTCACCCCCTTCCAGTCCGGACACTTTCCCCCCCTTCCAGTCCGGACACTTTCACCCCCTTCCAGTCCGGACACTTTCCCCCCCTTCCAGTCCGGACACTTTCACCCCCTTCCAGTCCGGACACTTTCCCCCCCTTCCAGTCCGGACACTTTCACCCCCTTCCAGTCCGGACACTTTCACCCCCTTCCAGTCCGGCCACTTTCCCCCCCCTTCCAGTCCGGACACTTTCCCCCCCTTCCAGTCCGGACACTTTCACCCCCTTCCAGTCCGGACACTTTCCCTCCCCTTCCAGTCTGGACACTTTCCCCCCCTTCCTGTCCAGGCCAATTTTCAGCTTTCAGCGCTGTCACACTTTGAATGACAATTTCGCGGTCATGCAACACTGCACCCATGTGAATTGTTTTGCATTTTTTTTTGAGACAGATAAAGCTTTATTTTGGTGGTATTTATTCACCGCTGGGATTTTTATTTTTTTGCTATGTAAATTAAAATGTCCAAAAATTTTGAAACAAAAGTGTTTTTCTTATAAAATTTTGCAAATAAATTATTTTTCAGCCAAAATTTATTCCGTTATCTTTTTAGTAAAAAAAAAAAAATAACCCAAATTAGTTTATAACCAAAAATTATGATTTTTAAACATTTTTTTTATTTTTTTTTTTATATTATTATTTATTTATTTATTTTTTTACATACTGTCACCCTAGCAGTACAGTGGCACCATGGTGATCAATCAGTGATGACATGATTGGGACCTCGCACGGAGGTCCCGTCCAACGATCGGTGTTCCACTGGTGCTGCACGCTCCCAAGGAGTACACAAGTAGGGGGCGGAGAGGCCGTTTATAAACGGCCACCTGACCCTGCACTTCCACCATCCGGCTGTTTACATACAACGGCTGGACGGGAGGTGGTTAAGTCAGAAAGTTTTGAAAATTCCCAAGTGATCAGTCTCTCCCCATTAGTAAACAGACTCTACCACACAAGTGAACAGTCTCCACCCTTAAAGTGACTGTAAACTTTCTTTTATTTAAAAAAAATAATTACAAACATGTTACACTTGCAATGGTTTTGCACAGAGCAATCCTGATCCTCTTGTTTTGGGGTCTCTCGACAGCGCTCCTGATTCCTCGCCAGTGCTCCTGATTCCTCGACAGCGCTCCTGATTCCTCGACAGCGCTCCTGATTCCTCCCCCTGCTGAGTGCCCACATAGTAAGCAGTTTGCTATGGGGGCACTTGTGCAGGCTCGATCCTGAACGGCATTGTGTGTGACATTGACCATTGACACACACAGTGTGGCTCAGCCCCACCCCCTACTTCCTTGTCACTGGAGTTGACTGACAGCGGCAGTGGCCAATGGCTCTTGCTGCTCTCACTGAGTCCGGTGAGGAGGGAGAGAGACAGCAGCATTGCTGCTCTCAGGCACAGTGCTAGATCGAAATCAGTGTCAGGTGAATAGTTTTTTTTTGGGGGAGCTGCACCTAAAAGTTTTTTTTTACCTTAATGCAAAGAATGCATCAGGGTAAAAAACATTTGGTATTTACAACCACTTTAAGTAAAGAGACTGTCAGCAGTAATGTACATCGAGCCATGCATGCGCAGCTCATTTATGGCACTACAGTGATGATGTAACCCCTGTGTGACAACCAGGGCTTTTATTCAGGGAGAACGTGGGAGAAGGCAGTTCCAGCACTGTCAGCACTGGATGTATGTAATTGTAAGGGGTTCTGGAGTGTGCTGGAGAATTATTATTATTATACAGGATTTATGGCGCCAACAATTTGCTCAGCGCTTTACAATATAAGGGGGACAATACAGCAACAATACAGTTCAATACAAGAGGGTTAGGAGGGCCCTGATCCTGGGAGCTTACAATCTAAGAGTCTATTGCTGCTTGCTGCTAGGGTATCTATTGTTGCTGGAGGGGATCTATTTTTGAGTGAGGGGTCAATTGTTGCTGGTAGGGGATCTGTTGTTGCTAGGGGGGTCTTTTGTTTCGGGGGGTGGGGTACTTGTTGCTGGGAAAAAACTACTATTGAGGGAGGGGGTCTATTATTGCTGGCTGCAGGAGGATTTAGAGATCTGTTGCTGCTGCTGGGGTCTACTGTTTTTGGGGGATCTATTGTTGCCAGGGAGTCTACTGTTGCTGGGGTATCCATTGTAGCCAGGGGGTATATTGTTGCTGGAGGTCTATTTATGCTGGGGGGATCCATCCACTGTTGCCAGGGGGGTATATTGTTGCTGGGGATCTACTTTTTGTAGGGGGATCTATTGTTGGCAGGGGGATCTATTGTTTGTTGGTTGCAGGGGATGTATTTTGCTGCTTTTCTTGTTTTCATTAACAAACTCCAAATTACTTAGCACAACAATATGATACAACAATATGATACACTATAAAGTGTGCTTTTGAGAGAATATTGGGGTGCCTTCCTTAAATTGACTATCTATTAGAGACATCTTTTATAAAATTGAATTGCCCATTCTTTTGGGCTCTTTTCCTACCCTCTCCATCTTTTCTGACTTTTGGGCCATGATCTATAGGGTGTCTATCCTTGTCCTTTGGACTCATTGGCCACCTACTCCATCTTTTCTGACTTTTGGGCCATGATCTATACGGTGTCTATCCTTGGCCTTTTGACTCATTGGCCACCTACTCCATCTTTTCTGACTTTTGGGCCATGATCTATAAGATGTCTATCCTTGTCCTTTGGACTCATTGGCCACCTACTCCATCTTTTCTGACATTTGGTCCATGATCTATAGGGTGTCTATCCTTGTCCTTTGGACTCATTTGCCACCTACTCCATCTTTTCTGACTTTGGGTCATGATATATAGGGTGTCTACCCTTGGCCTTTTGACTCATTGGCCACCTGCTCCATCTCTTCTGACTTTGGGCCATGATCTATAGGGTGTCTATCCTTGTCCTTTGAACTCATTGGCCACCTACTCCATCTTTTCTGACTTTGGGCCATGATATATAGGGTGTCTCTCCTTGTCCTTTGGACTCATTGACCACCTACTCCATCTTTTCTGACTTTGGGCCATGTCATATAGGGTGTCTATCCTTGTCCTTTGGACTCATTAGCCACCTACTCAATCTTTTCTGACTTTGGGCTATGATCTATAGGGTGTCTATCCTTGTCCTTTGGACTCATTGGCCACCCACTCCATCTTTTCTGACATTTGGTCCATGATTTATAGGGTGTCTATCCTTGGCCTTTTGACTCGTTGGCCACCTACTCCATCTTTTCTGACATTTGGTCCATGATTTATAGGGTGTCTATCCTTGTCCTTTGGACTCATTGGCCACCTACTCCATCTTTTCTGACGTTTGGGCCATGACATGTAGGGTGTCTATCCTTGGCCTTTTGGGCTCCTTGGCCACCCACTCCATCTTTTCTGACTTTTGGGCCGTGATCTATTCTCTAAAGTATTCTCTAAAGGGGGCAGTACTGGGAGGTAGGTAGGAGGTGGAACCAAGGGATGGTGCTCGGGGGTGGGTAGGGGCAGAGACTTGGGGTGACTCAGAAGAAGGGAGTTCCTGCACCTATTCTCTGAGGAAAAAAAGCCCTGGTGACAACACAGGTGCTGGACGGTACATAGTAGCACATTATGGCATAAAGCACCTGGGGGCCCATTAAAAAAAAAAAGAGTTCAATTCCAATTTAGGTAAACAGTCTCTACTCTAATCCTAAATGAACAGTCTCTACTCCCTTAGTAAAATCGACCCCACGGCCTTGTAGAAACTTTTTTTTTTGTGAGCTGCAAAAACAGGAGAAACAAATCCTTCCTTTTTTTTCCAGCACACAATGCTCACCTTCACACTCCCCCGTAAGATTAGAGCACTTTCTGGTAGGATTACTCCATTGCTATACCTGCATGGAGTAAAGATGACAGCTGTTTTCTCTGCGATGATATAATAGGTAATCTCACAGATGCATAAAAGCATATTCAGAATGATTATAACAGCGCCTGTGTACAGTGCATGTGAAATAAACAGCCTTCTCAAACGTGAATTACTGCCTTAAGGTCACTTCTGGCTGCTTGCAAACCCACTGAATTTATATCTGCTTTGTGTTTCAGTTTAACAGTTCTTTTTTTGGCAAAAAAGCGAGCTGCATTTTCCATGTAAACGTAACATAAGCCCAGAACGTGATGTCCTTGCTTATAGCATTCTTTTGGACTACAGGAACGTGCATACCAGAAATTTCCACTGTACCATAATTAATAAGGAATGACTAATTAGCCGAGAATCAAAGCTCAGTTCAAGACAATGTGAACAATGTGGAAATGCAGAAACAAAACAAATTATCAAAGGCAAACTGTAAAATCTGTTCAATAGCCATATTTAACCTCCAGAGTTCCAAAGCCGATTCACTTTTTTTTTTTTTGGTTTAGAGACTCCAAAAGTACCGAAGGACTTAAGCAAACCAGTGGACCAGCCAGTACAAGCTGGCATCAGGAGGTGATAGAAGGCACTATGAAGAAAGATTCTATATCTTTGCATTCTTGGTATTCTTCTTTGTGTACTACAAGTCCCCAAACACTGAGAATATGCAACATGATGATGCAATCCAAATGTCTTAGTATTTGTAATGCTGATAGATATATGCCGGTGACTCGGTGGACTTATACATTGCAAATCTTTATTGGCTGCACAAGTACATCCAGTAAAACAATGTTAACTACTCGGTAGAAACGCATTAGCATTGTTTTACTGGATGTACTTATGTAGCTAATAAAGATTTTCAACATTTGAGTCCACCAAGTTGCCACTGTCACGTCTATGGTAGTGAGCTCTATAGAACCACAGCTTGGGGTTCCCCAGGGCGCGGAATCTAAGCCCCAGCCTGCTTGTTCACCAGGGCCCCTGATGGTGGGGATGGACTTGCAGCAGGCTGGGACCAGGTCGCGGCCCCCAGGTACACCCGGCTGAGGCAGAGGAGACCGCTAGCGGGAGCAGGGTGCAAGGGAGAAGACACAGGGAATCCAATGGGTAAGCCGAGGTCAGGACAGGTGGAAAACTAGCAAGGTCAGGAACGAAGCCGGGGTCCACAGATAGACAACACAGGATACACAGCGGAAACACATGGGAGCTCCAGCAAAACAAAGATGCTCAGGCAATGTGGCCTAGTCTGGGCACATCTTAAATGGACAGGCAGGCAAGGAGGACAGGAAGTGATGGAAGGGAAGGATATAACACCCAGGGAATAGCAGACGACGCCCACAGGTGAGCACACACAAACACACATGTGAAGGAACAAAGAGCAGCAAAGAGGTAAGAGTAAACACACAAGAGGCTGCAAGCTAACTTGTGACAGCCAGCTTGTATCTATCACCGTTAAAAGTACTAATGGACTGCACATCCCAGCCATGAGAACCGTTTATCAGCCTTGGATAGCATCACCAGCAGTAGAGCTTGGGTATTGTATTCAGTGAATAAATGTCTTTGTATGCCATCCATAGACATCTTGGAATTAGAGGAATAACATCTTTGACTTCCAACTATCGAGTGTGCTCTTGAAAGAATATTGGGGTGCCTTTAAATTGACTATCTATTAGAGACATCTTTTATAAAATTGGCTCTTTTCCTACCTTCTCCATCTTTTCTGACTTTTGGGCCATGATCTATAAGGTGTCTATCCTTGGCCTTTTGGGTCCTTGGCCACCCACTCTATATTTTCTGACTTTGGGCCATGATCTATAAGGTGTCTATCCTTGGCCTTTTGGGCTCCTTGGCCACCCACTCCATCTTTTCTGACTTTTGGGCCATGATCTATAAGGTGTCTATCCTTGGCCTTTTGGGCTCCTTGGCCACCCACTCCATCTTTTCTGACTTTTGGGCCGTGATAAATAGTAAATAATTGTTCATCCAATAAAGGAATTGTGTAATGAATAAAAAAGTTCAAATAGGACAGGTGGATAATCTTCTCAGCAGCAGATTTCTAAGTAAACTTGTGACTGGAACAAATGGTAAAATTGTGCACTCACCGGAAGCGCATAGGTAATGTGCATACATATAAAACCACCAAGGATCTCTTAAATAGGTGGATGGTATCAGGTGTATGGTGAGCTTCCTTCTATGGTATGGAAATCTGGGGCAGTATAGAAATCTGCTGGGTCCAGAGGTCCCCTTAAGGATGGATGGGTGCTCAGACTAGGTACAGGGCTCCCTCCTCTGGATGCTGAATTCAGTGGGGATTATCTCCAACAAATCCACCACACATCTACTCTGACCCTAGGAGATTTCCTCTTACGTCATGTTTTTTCACCTGGACAGGAAGCGAGATTTCCTCGCTTGGAGGCATTACCTATGCGCTTCCGGTGAGTGCGCAATTTTACCATTTGTTCCAGTCACAAGTTTTCTTAGAAATCTGCTGGTGAGAAGATTATCCACCTGTGCTATTTGAACTTTTTTATTCATTACACAATTCCTTTATTGGATGAACCATTATTTACAATTTATTGTTCATTATTTATGATTGTATATTAGCGCTGCACTTTATTTTATTTTATTGTCATTTGAAGGTTTATTGTGGTTGCCTTGAGCGTTACAGCTGCTATTTTTAGAGCGCTCACTTTATTATTATTTTTACTTTGCATATAATAAATGTTTGCTTTGGGTTTAATACCACTCTACGAGGGCATTAGCAGACCACTGGAAGAACAGAGTTATTTCCATAAAATTTGTGTATAGGGTTGAAAATATAGGTTAAAGATGAGGTATGGAGGCAGCAGATTTTTATCTTACTAACCATAGCACCTTACCTACTGCACAAAGACACTTTATTCTAGATCTGTTGGAATTTGCGATGAACCATAATTTCTGGTTCAACAAATCCTATTATTTGCAGATCAAAGGTGTTGCAATGGGGGCCAAATTTGCCCCCAGCCTAGCCAACCTCTTCATGTCTCCTTGGGAGGAGAACATAATATATACCAGAGAGTGGCCAGAGCTCATCATGTACAAAAGATACATAGACGACATCCTCCTCGTGTGGAATGGTAAAGAAGACTCACTAGTCAATTTCTTCACCACTTTAAACAACAATGATCTAAACATTAGTCTGATGTTCACATATAGTCAACAAGAAATACATTTCTTAGATCTCACCCTCATGAATTTTAACGGAAGAATTATCACAAAATCCTTTTTTAAAGCCACAGATCGAAATAGTTATATCCCGAAAAGTAGCTGCCATCACCCTAACTGGTTGGATAACATTCCAAACGGGCAATTTATGCGCATTAGACGCAACTGCACAGATATTGACACCTACTACACCCAAGCTACGATACTTAAAAAAAGATTTTTGGAAAAGGGATATAATGAGAACTTTTTAGAGAATATTCTACAGGAGGTTGCACAACAGAAACAAGGGTCTGCCCATTTATAACCACTTTTTCCATGCAATTTAGACAAATTGGTGGAATTATTAGAAAGAATTGGAACATACTAAAACCAGACCCTATACTATCTAAGATCCTACCTGCGAGACCTGAAATAATTTTTCGGAAAGCATCAGGTATGAGACATCTGATTGCACCTAATGTGGTTAACCCTCTGAATAATATGTCACTCTTTAATGATTTGAAAGGGTTCCACCCCTGTAACAAATGCGTGATCTGCAAATGTAACAATACAAGAAAACGCAGAATTGATACTTTCGAATCCTTTGTTACAGGTAAATCATGTGATATAAAGCGATTTATTTCATGTCAAACCAATTTTTTTGTGTATCTTCTCCAATGTCCATGTCGCAAACAATATGTAGGCCATACAATCAGGCAACTACGCGACCGTTTACGAGAACATGAAGCCAACATACAGAAGGGTTATAGGGAACATTCCCTTTCCAATCATTACAGACTATTCCATAATTGTGACCCCTCCTCCCTCAAGTATGTGGGAATAGATATTATATCGCCCCACTGGAGGGGTATGAATAAGACTAGAGCTGTGTCACAGTCCGAAACTAAATGGGTATATGAATTGGACACCCTAAACCCTAGGGGACACAATATTGAAATAGATGTGAATTGTTTTTTAGCGAATAGTTGATATGCTCTAGACCAGCAATGGGCAAACTACGGCCCGCGGGCGGATACTGTCAGGATGGCTGTCAGGATGTGTGTAGGCGGGGCATCGTGACGAACGTGAGGGGAGCTAGGCTCCTCTCACAGTCCGCCCTGAAGACCGGAACGGCGCGGGAACACGGCGAGAGGAACGCGCGGAGCAAAGGTAAGTAAATTGACACAGGGGGGACTTTGCTTACTACTTGGGGGGAATAGTACTATGGGGGATGAAATACTATATGGGGGATGAATTAAAATGGGGGATGAATTAATATGGGGGATGAATTAATATGGGGAATGAATTACTATAGGGGGGATGAATTACTATAGGGGGGATGAATTACTATATGGGGGATGAATTACTATGGGGGATGAATTACTATATGGGGGATTAATTACTATGGGGGATGAATTACTATGGGGGATGAATTACTATATGGGGGATTAATTACTATGGGGGATGAATTACTATGGGGGATGAATTACTATATGGGGGATGAATTACTATGGGGGATGAATTACTATGGGGGATGAATTACTATATGGGGGATGAATTACTATGGGGGATGAATTACTATGGGGGATGAATTACTATATGGGGGATTAATTACTATGCTTACTATGGGGGAATATTACTATACTTACTATGGATGACACATACACATCATTCATCTACTCTTGGTCCGGCCCCCGGGTCCAATATATGAACCCATTGCGGCCCTCACGTCAAAAAGTTTGCCCACCCCTGCTCTAGACCTACCCCTGATATTGGATTCTTTCTCTTTTCTTCAGTTTACGTAGTTTTATTCCAACATCAAGGAATTTTATCCCAGTTTGGGTTCTTTTATCACAATTGCTTAATGATTAAAATTATCTTGTCTAGTTTGGGGTCTGGTGTCATTTTAGCCATATATG
This sequence comes from Staurois parvus, assembly GCF_062004578.1. NCBI lineage: Eukaryota > Metazoa > Chordata > Amphibia > Anura > Ranidae > Staurois > Staurois parvus. The sequence continues at coordinate 1,472,865 of NW_028317891.1, forward strand.
GATTTATCAGGATACCTATCCATGATTGTTTTAACAGTATTCCCATTTTATACATTTTTATATATTTTTATATATGTATTCTATTATATCTGTCATGGGATTGTTTCCGAACAAGGTTTTATTTTACTTATTTTATTATTTATCATATCTTTATCTGTTTATGGAATAAGCCTTTGTCACTTATTATTATTATTATACAGTATTTATAAAGCGCCAACAGTTCGCTCAGCGCTGTACATTACAAAGGGGGACAGAACATGTGACAGAACAATACCAATACAATGCAAAACATGAGGGGATTGACGGTCCTGCTCTTTCGAGCTTACAATCTAGGATCTCCTGGTTTTACAAGTTTTTCACTAATGTCGTATTTTTATGGTTTCATTTATCACAGAGCACCTTTATGCCGTGGATAGATACAGTCATGGCCGAAATTGTTGGCACCCTTGATATTTTTCCTGAAAATCAAGTATTTCACACAAAAAAGGTATTGCATTAACACATGTTTTGCTATACACATGTTTATTCCCTTTGTATGTATTGGAACAAATATAAAACAGAGGCAGAAAAGCAAATATGACATAATGTCACACAAAACCCCAAAAATGGGCTGGACAAAAGTATTGGCACCCTTAACTTAATATTTGGTTGCACACCCTTTGGAAAACATAACTGAAATCAGTCGCTTCCTATAACCATCAATAAGCTTCTGACACCTCTCACCCGGAATTTTGGACCACTCTTCCTTTGCAAACAGCTCCAGGTCTCTCTTATTGGAAGGACACCTTTTCCCAACAGCAATTTTAAGATCTCTCCACAGGTGTTCAATGGGATTTAGATCTGGGCTCATTGCTGGCCACTTCAGAACTCTCCAGCGCTTCTTTGCCATCCATTTCTGAGTGCTTTTTGACGTATGTTTGGGGTCATTGTCCTGCTGGAAGACCCAGGATCTTGGACGCAAACCCAGCTTTCTGACACTGGGCCCTACAGTGCGACCCAAAATCCTTTGGTAATCCTCAGATTTCATGATGCCTTGCACACAGTCAAGGCACCCAGTGCCAGAGGCAGCAAAACAACCCCAAAACATCATTGAACCTCCACCATATTTTACCGTAGGTACTGTGTTTTGTTCTTTGTAGGCCTCATTCCGTTTTCGGTAAACAGTAGAATGATGTGCTTTACCGAAAAGCTCTATCTTGGTCTCATCTGTCCACAAGACGTTTTCCCAGAAGGCTTTTGGCTTACTCAAGTACATTTTGGCAAACTGTAGTCTTGCTTTTTTATGTCTCTGTGTCAGCAGTGGGGTCCTCCTGGGTCTCCTGCCATAGCGTTTCATTTCATTTAAATGTCGACGGATAGTTCGCGCTGACACTGATGCTCCCTGAGCCTGCAGGACAGCTTGAATGTCTTTGGAACATGTTTGGGGCTGCTTATCCACCATCCGGACTATTCTGCGTTGCAATCTTTCATCAATTTTCCTCATCCGTCCACGACCAGGGAGATTAGCTACAGTGCCATGGGTTGCAAACTTCTTGATAATGTTGCGCACTGTGGACAAAGGCAAATCTAGTTCTCTGGAGATGGACTTGTAACCTTGAGATTGTTGATATTTTGCCACAATTTTGGTTCTCAGGTCCTCAGACAGTTCTCGTCTCCTCTTTCTGTTGTCCATGCTTAGTGTGGCACAGACAGACACACAATGCAAAGGTTAAGTGAACGTCTCTCCTTTTTATCTGCTTTCAGGTGTGATTTCTATATTGCCCACACCTGTTACTTGCCCCAGGTGAGTTTACAGGAGCATCACATGCTTGTAACATTCTTATTTATCCGCAGTTGTGAAAGGGTGCCAATACTTTTGTCCAGCCCATTTTTGGAGGTTTGTGTGACATTATGTCGAATTTGCTTTCTTTCCTCCCTTTTTTTGTTTTGTCCCAATACACACAAAGGGAATAAACATGTGTATAGCAAAACATGTGTTAATGCAATACGTTTCGTGAGAAATACATGATTTCCTGGAGAAATATCAAGGGTGCCAACAATTTCGGCCATGACTGTAGGTATTTATAATAACTATAATACCTTCCCAATATCACCGCCTTTGGTGATAGATTATGTAGAAGGGGGTTTGTTGTCCTGATGCCTATTTTGTTTCCATCGGACTATATATGACTATGCTCATTCATATTGTCTATACTTATCCCCCTGGGTTTGGAGCCACATCTGTCTGGCTCATTTGGCGTTTTCTTCTACGCCTCTGACAAGTGCTCCGAATATCATAGCTGTCAGGTTTAAATCCACGGAAAAATGGCAGCTCAGCGAGCGCGCATGCGCAGTTGCCCATTCGCGAACATGGCGGCGACATGGCGTGCATGCGTTGCTCACTCTAGTCTATTTAAACAACTGGCGTCCGTCACACAGCTGTTAGCCTCCCCTCTGACGATGTGCCTTAGCATGAAAGGCCTTAGGACAGTGGTTCTCAACCTGTGGGTCGCGACCCCTTTGGGGGTCGAACGACCCTTTCACAGGGGTCCCCTAAGGCCACCAGAAAACACATATTTCCGATGTGTAAAGAGCAGCTACTGTGTAGAAAGCAGCTACTGTGTTGAAAGCAGCTACTCTGTTAAAAGCAGCTACTGTGTTGAAAGCAGCTACTCTGTTAAAAGCAGCTACTGTGATGAAAGCAGCTACTCTGTTAAAAGCAGCTACTGTGATGAAAGGAGCTACTCTATTAAAAGCAGCTACTGTGTTGAAAGCAGCTACTGTGTTGAAAGCAGCTACTGTGTTGAAAGCAGCAGTATTGGAGGTAAAACGACACTCATGAATTATAATTACTGGGTAAATAATTTTATGGTTGGGGGTCACCACAACATGAGGAACTGTATTAAAGGGTCGCGGCATTAGGAAGGTTGAGAACCACTGCCTTAGGAGGAGATGACAGCGTGTGACGCCTTTGCTGCCCGAGGACCACGAGGAGGTCCGGTGGCCATCTTGTTTTAGGTCTGTATAGTCACTTTGCTCTCTCTATCATTGGATACTGCATTGTCACTACTGACCAGTGAATTATTATTGATACCTAATAAAGTCCTGGAAATACTACACTATTGGTGCTTCCTTCTTTTTGGCCCCAATTTGAGGGGCTACTAGATTCATACATACAGTTTACTACACTCAGCATCCAGAGGAGGGAGCCTTATATCCAGGTGGTATACCTACATCCTAAAGGAGTCCTCTGAGCCCGGCTGCTCATTGCTTGATGGCAACTTTTCCATGAGGGATTCTGCACCCAACATGACTACATCTTGATTGATGGATATTATATGCACATTTCCTATGCGCGGTCGGTGAGTGCGCATTTTTGTCATATCCTCTGTCACAAGCCGTTTTGAAATATTTACAGCTGTGGAAATATCCGATTGGAGCTACACATATAATTATTTCTGCACGAACTTCTGTGAACAAACTCTTTTATATGTTGATTCTTTGTAGCGCTGCACTTTATTTTTATTTTTTAAAGATGAGTTGATAGGTGATCACAAAGTCATTGGAATTTTATCAGGTTGAATGGAAGTAAAAAAACTAACAGAGGAGGCATGTATACAGTATATTTACGTGTGTGTGTGTGTGTAGATTGCAATGTGCCAACCGCAGCTTTTTGGCAAAGAGTAGAATTTGGTGGGACTGCAGACATTTCAGTCTCACCTAAAGTTTAGGAAACCAACATGTATAAAGTGTTATAGTCATCACCTGGAATCAGCAGAACTCCAGAGTGTGAAAAGTGTTGCTAACTAAGCTATCCACCCACACAGCAAGGGTGGGGGATCACAAGAGTACATACATTACATTACAAATCCCTGAGCAGGTAAAGGAGCGTGCTGCAACTGTATTTGGGTGTTTGACTTGAGCTGCTCTTTTAATTGAACTTGGTCCTCTATCATCATAACCTTTCCACCCATGGAGAACCGCGACAAGAACAACATTGGCAAACTTTATTTTACCGCTCTCTCTTGTCACTGAAAGCACAACCTTCGGGACAAATCATGTCAAAATTAAATTGAAAATGCTGCGGCAATAAATACATTTCGAAAATAAGAAAGACTGTCAGAATGATTGTCTGTGACATGTTTAGAGAAAAATCTCATTAAAAAGCCATTATTATATACAGCTCTGAACTGTGCAAACAAAGTTTCCTATGTGTTAATATATGGCCTTACCAAGAAATTTTAGAAGTTGAGAAAATTATGTTAGACAAGAGTACACCCAAGTTTTATACTGCAAACACTGTGCCGGATATTTACTTCCTTCCACCCTGGGCCAAATGTCCTATGTCCTCCTGAGCTTACATCAGTACTAACAGGATCATAGCCAAAAAAATGCATACCATGGTTGGGGCAAGAAGGTTAAAAGACAGTTTTCCAACTCTGCATTGGTACACCTATAACTGAAAGAGTAGAACAAACTGTCACTCTATTCTTCCAACAGTTTTGCTCTAGGGCTCATGAGTCAAACACAAGGCCTGTGTTTGACTCAAGGCCAACTCCACCACCAAAGTCTTCTATTCAAGTATACACAGTCCTGATAGACCCAGGTTGTGTGACCCATTGGGAAGTGTGCACTAGCCATTGGAAACTCTCCTGGCTGGTCCCAGAAATGAGCCCAAAAATCCCATTAACTTCTATAGAAAGGACATCTATCCAGCAACTCATCAATAGATGGCCTCACCATAGGAATAGTTCCCAGTGGGCCATCCAGCATAAGGCGCTGTTCTAACGGGAGCGTTTGCGTCGCGGCAAAATGAACGCCTCTGGTCGAGTCAGGAGGCGTTGAAGCCTCCTATTCTAGTCTATGGTGCCGCTCCGCAAACGCCCGGCCGGCGTTTGTGGTGCGTTTGCGATGTGGTTGCGACGCGGTTGCGGGGCATTTGCGGAGCGGTAACACCATTCAAACTGCATTATAGGCGTTTGTGGGGCGTTTTTAACGCTCGGCAAACGCCTAGCAACCGCCGCTAAACCGCGCATGTGTTAAAAAACGCTCCGCAAACGCCGGACCAACGCTTGCCAAACGCTATAGGGGCGTTTGGCAAGCGTTGGAAAAATAGCCAAGTGTGAACGAGCCCTAAGTCTGCCAGTAGAGTGCACAGGGTAGTATAAGATATTTGGGGGTTAAACAGCCACTTAAAATATAATTTATCTAATCTAATAAATGTTTCTCACTCTAAAGAATTTAACTGTAGCCAGATTTCACAAAGCTTATGACAAGTGGGATTGTTAGGTTTCTTTACTGTGTTTTGTAAGCTACTATCTCTTTGCTTGCTATACGAGGTGTGACAATTTAATTCCTGGAATGCCTGTGATGTAGCACTATGGTGGTGAGTCACGCAGCCATTCGCACTCGGGCGAGTCCTGCACTCTCCTGGGTTGCAGACCAGTTGGCTCAGTCTTTACGAAGTAGTAGAAGAAATAACGTGTGTGTGTTGCGCTGTTGGTGGAAAATGAGAGACAGGGATCTGCAGCAGCAGATTAACATCAAATTTTGCGTGAAAATTGGAACCAGTGCGAGTGAAACTTCAGGCATATGGTGAACATTCCATGAAAAAAACAATTGTTTTTGAATGACATAGGCAATTTAAGGAGGGGCAGGAAGATGTTCAAGATGATGCAAGAATGGTCAACCAACATTGTTCCTTGGAAATCCTGAAAAGAGGAATCTCTTTGGAGGAAAAGACTGAAACTCTGGCCTGCCAACTGGATTCTCCAACGTGACAATGCTCCTGCACATATTGAGTTATGTATTTGCAAGTTCCTGGTTCAGAAATCCATTTAGAAACTTAAACAACCACCTTATTCCCCTGACTTAGCACCCTGCAACTTTAAGCTGTTTCCAAAATTTAAAAAAGCCTAAAAAGGACACAGATTTGATGCCATTCCAGACATCCAGCATGCCACAGCAAAGGTAGTGCGCACCGTTCCGGAAAACGGATTTCAGGAATGTTTCCAGTAGTGGCACAGTCATCTAGAAAAGAGCATGGCTTCACAAGGGGACTACTCTGAAGGTGACAACAGCCAATAGTGTAATGGTAATGGTACAAAAAAGCAATAGTGCACTTTAATTCTGGGAATTAAATTGTCACACTCGTATAAGTAAAACTTCTTAGCAACGACACTTCAATACATCATACCTACACAAGGACAACAGAAGTAGGTATTTCTAGGAATTTCTCATTGTATTACAAAATGGTTCCGAGAACTCCAGATGACTGACACATAGTAGGGTGGTGGACTAGCAATGCTTGGCTAGAAGACTGGAGTATCAGGTACGTAGGTAGGCTTCAGCCCTGCACATCTCAAGGTTAACTTTTGAATTTTGACTAGAAATGAAATGTCAAAGTTAGGTTAAAGTTAAGTAGTAAAAGTATTATTTTATCTTTATTGTTAAATTCCATTCAGGTGAACTGACAATGGACTTGTTAAGACAAACACAATCTATGAACATGAGTTCTGAAGAAAAGAATGTGCCCACACTGTACAGTAAGATAATGAAATCTGACCTCCGCTTTGTCTGCCAAGTTCTTTCCCATGTTATACAATAAGGCTGTTATTCCTATAGATGGTGAAAGGTATATCTGTGATTTACTGCTTGGAGAACGACAAAATCAAGTGTACCTAGGAGCTTATGTACCCGCCACCTCCTCAGTCAAACAGAAGGGTCTAATCTTATAAACAGCATGTCCCAGACCCTCTGACGCGAGGCCCTTTATGAGGTCTACAGAAAAAGAATTGCCCAAAAGATTATTATTATTATTATACAGGACTTATATAGCGCCGATAGTTTGCTCAGCGCTTTACATTATAGACGGAGACAGTACAGTAACAATACAGTTCAATACACGAGGGATTAGAGGGCCCTGCTCCTTGGAGTTTACAATCTAACAGGGAGGGGATAGTGGTACAAAATGTGATTAGCTGTGTGGGATGGAGTGGTAGGAAGAGTAGAGGATTCCAGTATTAGCTGGAGTCGGGGTAGGCTTCCCTGAAGAGATGGGTTTTCAGAGTGCGCCTAAAAGTGAGCAGAGTAGGCGATAGCCTGATAGATTGGGGTAGGGAGTTCCAGAGGATGGGTGAAGCCCTTGAGAAATCCTGGAAACGAGAATGGGAGGAGGAGATAAGGGAGCTAGAGAGTAGGAGGTCTTGTGAGGAGTGGAGCGTACGCTTTGGGTAGTATTTAGAGACAAGATCGGTGATGTAATTAGGGGCCGTGTTATGAACGGCTTTATACGTCAGTGTTATTGTTTTGAATTTTATCTGTTGGGCAATTGAAGGCCAGTGGAGGGATTGGCAGAGAGGGGTGGAGGACACTGAGTGGAGGCCAGTGGAGGGATTGGCAGAGAGGGGTGGAGGCCAGTGGAGGGATTGGCAGAGAGGGGTGGAGGCCAGTGGAGGGATTGGCAGAGAGGGGTGGAGGACACTGAGTGGAGGCCAGTGGAGGGATTGGCAGAGAGGGGTGGAGGCCAGTGGAGGGATTGGCAGAGAGGGGTGGAGGCCAGTGGAGGGATTGGCAGAGAGGGATGGCAGATACAGAACGGTTAGTAAGGAGAATGAGTCTGGCAGCAGTATTCATGATAGACTGAAGTGGGGATAGCCTGCGATGAGGTAGGCCAGTGAGGAGGGAGTTACAGTAGTCAAGGCGAGATTTAACAAGGGAGTGAATGAGTTGCTTAAGAGATGGTCCAAAAAAAGTAGCTACTTATGGTGGCAGATATCAAGTGAACTGGAACTACTAAAGAATCAATCCTTATACCAAATACTTTAAAACATCAGGTTTATTAATATTATTACTTTGTTTGAAAATGTAGTTACGGTGTGGACTGAGACAACTTACATCGTGAGTGTAGACAACATGAATGCACAACACAGACATGACATTCAAAAAATAATAAAAATAAAAACCACATCCGGACGCTTATTAGTGTACTCATATACATAGGACATACCGCAGCAATTGCTGCCTAAGAATACAGACCAGTGGTTCTCAGCCTTCCCAATGCCGTGACCCTTTAATATAGTTCCTCATCTTGTGGCGACCCCCAACCATAAAATTATTTTTGATTGCTACTTCATAGCTGTAATTTTGCTACTATTATGAATCGTAATGTAAATATCTGAGATGCAGGATCAGGGGCGGACTGACAACTCATGGGGCCCCCAGGCAATAGGGGATCATGGGGCCCCTGTGTCCTTGCTCAAACTCAAAAAAGCCTATGAAAAAGGTACCAGGGGCATCTCATGGGGTCCCCTACTGACCCAGGGCCCTCAGGCAGTGCCTGAGTTTCCAAATGGTCAGTCCGCCCCTGGGCTGGATGTATTTTCATTGTTACAAATTGAACATAATTCGTTTTACCTCCAATACTGCTGCTTTCAACACAGTAGCTGCTTTCAACACAGTAGCTGCTTTCAACACATTAGCTGCTCTTTACACATGTGTGACTGGTCCACATAAGTACATTATGGCGCCAACCCTGTCACATACACCTGTATTTGTACGTGGTGTATGTGATGGGGTTGGCGCAAAGATGTCATCACGCCGGGTACTCGTATGTGGGCGTATCTGCATGTGGGCGGACCCACCTGGAGACGGATAGAGGAGCAGTGTCTCGGTTCCAAAGACCATCGGAAATATGTGTTTTCCGATGGTTTTAGGCGACCCTTTGGGGGTCGAACGACCCTTTCACAGGGGTCGCCTAAGACCAACGGAAAACACATATTTCTGATGGTCTTAGGAACCGAGACACCGCTCCTCTATCCGTCTCCAGGTGGGTTTGCCCACATGCAGATACGCCCACATACGAGTACCCCTGTGAAAGGGTCGTTCGACCCCCAAAGGGTCACGACCCACAGGTTGAGAATCGCTGATATGGACCATATTGATCAAGGTAGCCTTTGTATATGAGTCTGGGATCCCATAAGGTCTATGTATATGAGTACACTAACAAGCGTCCAGACGTGGTTTTTTATTTGTATTATTTTTTGAATGTCGTGTCTGTGTTGTGCATTCATGCAGGCGGTCCAGAAATGGATAATTACTTGTAGCAAGTTCCACAGTGACAGATAGCAGTAGCAGATAAATTTGTGCCCATACAGCACAAACAAAAGTCCAGGAAGTAGATGTTCACCCTGCATGCCTGTGGGTACATTGTTTTGGTAGGTACCTGCTCCCACTTCAGATCAGATTGCCTAGGTGATTCCACTGAAAGTTTGACTCCACAGTCGACTGGGAAACTTTGCAGGTCCCAGCAAGCTGTAGGACCACTCACACAGTGCAGTGCATCTTGTGCATGCGCAGTGGGAAACCGGCTGTGAAGTCGAAAGGAGAAATAGCCAGCTTCCCACACTAAACAAGCCAGCATCGGGGACCTGAAGACCTTCGAAGAACCGGCCTGGGTGAGTATGGCGCTGGATCCTTGGACAGGTAAGTGTACTTTTATTAAATATTTATTTATAAAGTGTGATTAATGCTCAGTTTGCCTTCAAAATTCCGCAGACCCTAAAGCCTAAAAAATAAGCACGAGGGACATTACTTACCATTAGTGTGATGTGTCCCTTGTGTAGATGTCATCTGGTATAGAAGAGATCTTCCTTCTCTGATGACTCTTCCACCCCAGCTGCCGTAATCTTCAGGTACAGCGGGGGTTAATAAAACTCAGGGAGCTGTGACAGGCACTCAACAAGCATGCCCGGCTATGCCCGCCATTTCCGCCCAGCTCATTAATTGATAAAAGCCATACTACAGCTTCTATGAATTAAAAATGAGCTATGAATGGAGGGATGGACATTTCTATCATCCTCCTGTCCTGCATACAGAGACATTTTTTTTATTCACAGAAGCTGTGCTACTGCTTGTATGAATAGAGGAGCTGGGCGGAAAGTGCGGGCATAGTCAGGCACTCTTGATGAGAGCCTGTCACAACTGCCTCAACTTCTATACACCCCTGCCACACCGAAATATTAGGGCACCAGGAGACAGCAGCACAAGGAACATATCACACTGATGGTAAGTAATGTAAGCAATGAAAACTTCACTATATGGCCAAAGGTTTGCAGACACCTGACCATCGTGCCTATATGAACTTTTGGATATCCCATTCTCCCATTCCAAAACAATGGGCTTCAATATGGTGTTGCCAACCCCATGGCTATAACAGCTTTAACTCTTCTGGGAAGGCTGTCTACAAGGTTTTGGAGTGTATCTGAATTTGTGCCCATTCAGCCAAAAGAGGTCAGGAACTGATCTCTACTACTGATACCGAATATGAGATACTATTCCTCCAACTAATACCAATGATGAGGCACACTTCCTCACACTGACACTATTGAAAGTGCAATGCCAATGATGGGGCACGCTTTCTCCTGCTGACACCAACGATGAGGCGCTATTCCTCCCACTGACAGCAACAATGCAGCACTATTCCTCCTACTGACATCAACAATGTAGTACTCTTCCTTCCATTGATACCAATAATGGGGCATTTTTCCTCCCACTAACACCTGTGATGGGGCACTATTCCTCCCACTGATACCAACAATGGGGCACTCTTCCTGCCACTGGCACCATTGAAGGGACACTCTTCCTCCCACTGACACCAGTGATGGGGCACTATTCCTACCACAGACACTAACAATGATTGGGCACTATTCCTCCTACTGACACCAACAATGGGGTACTCTTCTTTCCATTGATACCAATGATGGTGCAATTTTCCTCCCACTAACACATGTGACAGCAACTGACAGCAATGATGGGGCACTATTCATCCAACTAATACCAATGAGGGGGCACTATTCCTTCCATTAATACCAATGATGGGGCATTATTCCTACCATTAATGACAATGATAAGGCACTATTCCTACATCTAATAGCAATGATGGGGCACTATTCCTCCAACTAGTAGGAATGATAGGGCACTATTCCTCCCATTAATTTCAATGATGGGGCACTATTCCTCCAACTAATAGCAATGAAGGGGAACTATTCCTCCCATTAATTTCAATGATGGGGCACTATTCCTCCAACTAATAGGAATGATGGGGCACTATTCCTCCAACTAATAGCAATGATGGGACACTATTCCTCCCACTAATACCAATGATGGGGCACTATTCCTCCCACTAATACCAATGATAGGGCACTATTCCACAAACTAATACCAATGATGGGGCACTATTCCTCCCACTAATAGCAATGATGGGGCACTATTCCCCCCACTGACACCAATGATGGGGCACTATTGATGGGGCACTATTCCTCCCACTGATACCAATGATGGGGCATTATTCCTCCCACTGACACCAATGATGGGGCACTATTCCTCCCACTGATACCAATGATGGGGCACTATTCCTTCAACTAATACCAATGATGGGGCACTACTCCTTCCACTTATACTGATGATGGGACACTATTCCTCCCTTTAATGCCAATGATGGGGCACTATTCCTCCTACTAATAACAATGATGGGGCACTATTCCTCCAACTAACACCAATGATGGGGCACTATTCCTCCTTCTAATACCAATGATGGGGCACTATTCCTCCAACCAACACCAATGATGGGGCACTATTCCTCCAACCAACACCAATGATGGGGCACTATTCCTCCAACTAACACCAATGATGGGGCACTATTCCTCCCACTGATACCAATGATGGGGCACTATTCCTCCAGCTAATACCAATGATGGGGCACTATTCCTCCACTGATACCAATGATGGGGCACTATTCCTCCAGCTAATACCAATGATGGGGCACTATTCCTCCAACTAACACCAATGATGGGGCACTATTCCTCCAACTAATACCAATAATGGGGCACTATTCCTCCAACCAACACTAATGATGGGGCACTATTCCTCCAAGTAATACCAATGATGGCGCATTTTCTATTCCCACAGTGAAAAGTATGGCCCCCCCTAAGGTCTGGAAGACAGTAAACTGGCCCTTTGTACAGAAAGACCCCCTAAGTCTACAGAAAACACAAAGGGGTAAACTACAGCCTGATTCAGAATATTTTGTAGACTATTACAAAGAGATGAAAAAAAATATATAAATTTTTGTTTTTCTATGATGTGATCACAATCCATTCTTTCACACCTACACAGTTCCTTCCCTAAAGCAGAAATAATGTTCGGCAAAGTCAAGTTTAAATTGAGCAGAAAAGAAAATGAAATGCTCTAAAAGAAATAGCCCAACATATATTCATTTTTTTTGTCTTTCACATATAATTTATTATTAATCTGCTTTGTTTTTTTTTTAATTAAATTATATTGTCTTTTAATATTACAGTCTCTTGCAAATGTAAAACTATCTCGGTAATGACAGCCTAGTTGGTACTTTATATATAACTTTTATTCTCCTGACAGCCCAAAGGTACATTGCAATTACAAATATTATTTTCACATGATCTGTAAACACATATTGATGTTTTTGGCAGTTGGCTTTGTTATAACTTCACACAGTTTTGCTGTGTGAAGTTCTAACACAGTTTCCCCCGAAATGTGACGGATTCTTGTTAACTTACACAATGAAATTAAATGCTTTTTGGACTATATATTTGGTGCAGTGCTTCTCTTCTCTTAATGTATGACTAAAGGCAAACTTTTTCTTTTTAGTTTTGGATTGAGTGGAGAGAATAAAACCCGTCAGGTTTTTATTTCTGCCGGCGTCACCCTCTCTATTAGTCCTTTTGACCACTATCACAGGAAGTAAAGGGAAGTCTCCCCGATGGGACACAGATAGCAAAAATAAACCTGACAGTAACCCTCCCTTGCTCTATGCAAAATGAAAAAAAAAATGCCTTTAGTTCTACTTTAATGTATAATAACTAAAGACAAAACTTTTTTTTTTAGTTTTGGATAAAGTGGAGGTGGATTAGAACCCCTGTCATTTTTTTTATTGCTGTCTTTGTTCCCGTTAGGATATTTCTCCCTCTCTAATTTTGGGTCGTCCCCAGAAAAGCATTAGAAGGGAAATCTACCAATGGGGACACTAGGTCTGGTGACCTGGGAGTCCCCAAGGAACTCCATAAATTTTTAAAAGATTTTCTCAATTCCTGTTTTGGCTATGGGACAGGAAGTGATGGTAAATCCCCCCATTGGAGGGAATAACCCTTCCTTACTCTATCCAAAATGATGAAAGAAAAAGTTTTGCCTTTTGCAACTTTAGCTCCAGAGCTTATTAACCAATTCAATACCGGGCAATTTTACACCTTCCTGCCCAGGCCATTTTTCAGGTTTCAGCGCTCTCACACTTTGAATGACAATTGCGCGGTCATACAACATTGTACCCAAACTAAAATTTCATCATTTTCTTCACACAACTAGAGCTTTCTTTTGGTGATGTTTAATCACCGCTGGGGATTTTATTTTTTGCTAAATTAACGAAAAAAGACTGAAAATTATGAAAAAAACACGTTTTTCTTTGTTTCTGTTATAAAAGTTTGCAAATAAATAATTGTTCTTCATAAATTTAGGCCGAGATGTATTCTGCTACATGTCTTTGGTGAAAATAACCCAAATTAGGATGTATTATTTAGTTTGTAGGAAAGTTATAGAGTTCACAAACTATGGTATAGATCTGAATATTGATCAATCCTGAAGTACTGACGGCCAATCTAATTACTTGAGGTCCAAGAATGTCAGAACAGTACAGATATCCCCCAAATGTCAGGACAGTACAGATATCCCCCAATTGTCAGGACAGTACAGATATCCCCCAAATGTCAGGACGGTACAGATATCCCCCAAATGTCAGAACAGTACAGATATCCCCCAAATGTCAGGACAGTACAGATATCCCCCAAATGTCAGGACAATACAGATATCCCCCAAATGTCAGAACAGTACAGATATTCCCCAAATGTCAGGACAGTACAGATATCCCCCAAATGTCAGGACAGGACAGATATCCCCCAAATGTCAGGACAGGACAGATATCCCCCAAATGTCAGGACAGTACAGATATCCCCCAAATGTCAGGACAGTACAGATATCCCCCAAATGTCAGGACAATACAGATATCCCCCAAATGTCAGAACAGTACAGATATTCCCCAAATGTCAGGACAGTACAGATATCCCCCAAATGTCAGGACAGGACAGATATCCCCCAAATGTCAGGACAGGACAGATATCCCCCAAATGTCAGGACAGTACAGATATCCCCCAAATGTCAGGACAGTACAGATATCCCCCAAATGTCAGGACAGTACAGATATCCCCCAAATGACCCCTTTTTGCAGAGTAGACAGTCCGACGTACTTCATAAGAGGCATGGCGAGTTTTTTGAAGTTGTAATTTTTTTGTCATAATTTTTCGGAAAATTAAAAAATAAAAAAAATTATTTTCACTATTTTTTTTTTACACACTGTCACCAGTGCAGTACAGCGTCCTCATATAACTGGCATGGCGGTGATCAGGGACACTGACTGGTGACAGTGTGAAAAAAATAAATATATATTTTTTAATTTTTTTTTTTTTATTATTTTAAATTTTTTATTACATTTTTTTTCTTTTTTTTAAGATTTTTTTTTCATATTTCACAATGTCCAAAATAGTACAATGTTACCATAGTAACATTGTACTACTTTGGGGAAGTGATCAGGTTTTTTTTTTTTGTGCTTAGCTGTGATTTGGCCACAGCTAATCACATGACATGTGCATGTGATTAGCTGTGACCATTCACAGCTAGACACTAGTATACAATGGATGGCATGAATGAAGCCATCCATTGTATACAACTGTCATGTGACCTGCTGTGATTGGGCATAGCAGGTCACATGGTACTGGCAACGGGGGCCGGTACTCGGCTCTGCAAGCGCGCGAACTGCACATGTGCGGGAGGACGCCATATGGCGGCCTCCGGAAAGGTAGTACATTTTTCAGGACGCCATACGGCTATTGGCCGGGCATCAAATGGTTAAATCAGGTGACGCTTCACGTTAAAAAGAATATCCCAATCAAATGCAAGGAAAAAAAAAATTTTTTTTGCTTGCACATGATTGGATGATGGAAGCCAGCAGGGCATTTCCTGATTTACTAAGCTCTGGAGCAGGGGTGGACTGACAATTCATGGGGCTCCCGGGCAATAGGGGATCATGGGGCCCCTGTGTCCTTGCCCAAACTCAAAAAAGCCTATGAAAAAGGTACCAGGGGCATCTCATGGGGCCCCTTATTGACCCGGGCCCTCGGGCAGTGCCCGAGTTTCCAAATGGTCAGTCTGCCCCTGCTCTGGAGCAACTGCACTTGCAAAATGCACAGTCTACTTGCCTTTAGTTAGGTTCACACCTATGCAGGCTGTATTTGAGCCATTTCTGCATTGCGTTTTGTGTTTTTGCACCTGCTTTCTTGATGCGTTTTTGCTACTTTTTCCGTTTTTTTTCTAGTGTTTTCTTTTTCTTGTTTCAAGGCAGATTTAAAACGCAAAATGTATCAAAAACACGGCAAAAATGCAATACATGCTTTTCTGCAGCGTCCCCCTTGAAGTCTATAGAACCAAAAACGCAACGTTTTGCGTTCAAAAAAGTCCCTGACCCTTTCCAAAAAATGCACTGAGGTGAAAACGGAGAGATGTGAACCTGTCCCATAGGAAATCATGTTAAATGCACTGTACTGTCCTCCACTCTTCCTACCACTCCATCCCCCACAGCTATCTCCTCCTGTGCCACCACCCCCTCCCTCCTAGATTGTAAGCTCCAAGGAGCAGGCCCCTCAATACCCTCATGTTTTGCATTGTATTGGTATTGTTCTGTCACATGTTCTGTCCCCCTTTGTAATGTACAGCGCTGAGCGAACTATTGGCGCTTTATAAATACTGTATAATATTAATAATAATAATAATACTGCGTTTCTGCAAAACACGGCAGAAAACACTTAAGTGTGAACCTGGGGTACATCAACCCCCAAGACTTCTACTCTTGTTATATTGATACTAGGGCTAGCCAGTTGACTGGTGCTGGAGGGGAATACAGTTGGCCCAGAGGGACAGAAAGTATAAATTCAGCCCTGTCAATGTTGACTCCATAATGTGAAACAGAACCCCTCGTGATTGCTATGACAGGTGGACTGAACTGGGAATTAACCTGATCTAACCTCTAATTCTGATGCCCTGTAATTACATGAAGTCTTTGACCATAATTAATTTTTGTTGCATCCATACTGTAGCACTGAAAGTTCCTGCTGCAACAGTTCAGGCTCTGTCCAAAAAAAAAAAATAAAGTCCATCTTTTAATGAGTAACTTGTTTGCATGCGTTGTACACATGAAACAGATGCATTGGCCTATCCCCACTTGGCACCTAGAACGAGATGTAACGAAGACCATCAGATTATAGAAACTCGTTGGATAGGCTCTTTGCATGTTCCTTCTATTTGAGAACTTGGCTGGCGGTCTTGAAATCTGTCCTTGCATTAGGTTTATATGATGTTTACAAACAGTTTATCACTATTTATCTTGCTATACATAGCCCTGTTACTGATACGACTTATCTGAGATGACTCACTATACTGATGAAGGCAATGCCTTGCTGGCGGGCAAGTATCAATGCCCAGAGGTGTGGTCTCCACCAACCCACGTATTGAGAGCTGCCAAGTGGTGTCTCCTTATCAGGGAACATGTTCTGGGAAAGTATCTGCCCCTCTCAGTGTTACAACATATGGATAGAACAAACTAAAATAAACGAGCATCGACCTTTGCCAAGGTATAATAAAAACTGTCCATGTAAAGCAAAAGGGTATTATATCTATTTATGAAGCAGGAGCGGTGTGATTCATTACTTTTGATAAAAAAAACGTTGTGCAGAACACACAAGTATGATTTATGTCTTTATAAAAAAAAAAAAAAAAATGAAGGTATACCATGCAAAATTTCCCTCAGGAAATGATCGCCCTCGACCAGTTGCTGTGGAAAAGAGTTCATGTCGGGACAAGGGTAGGAAGAATTATTTCCTTTTCTTTTCCATGGGGTACATGAACTTCGGCGAACAATGATAAAAGGATTGGATTTCATAGCAGGTTAATGAAGAACAAAACTTTGTGAATGTATTATTAATAAATGAGGTGCAGGGATTTCATTTCAGCACTAACAAAGTGCCCGAGAGAGGAGCCCATTCACTCGATGTCAGGGCATTTGACCTGGCTGTGACATCTTAGCGTCACGACCAGCCACAACATCCAAGTGCTACGTTGCTGAGAAATTTTTGCTTAACCGACTGACCTTCAAGTGTAGCTTTCCACTTTGGAGACAAATGTTCTACCACCACCTTCTTCTGCAGGATGAGAGGTGATTAACCTGCATTTTCACTCCTTTGAGCATGTGCAACGACTTTACATAACAGACACAGGCAGGGGCGGACTGACAACACATGGGGCCCCAGGGCAATAGGGGATCATGGGGCCCCTGTGTCCTTGCCCAAACTCAAAAAAGCCTATAAAAAAGGTACCAGGGGCATCTCATGGGGCCCCCTACTGACCCCGGGCCCTCGGGCAGTGCCCGAGTTTCCAAATGGTCAGTCCGCCCCTGGACACAGGTAAAAGCAAAACATCTTTTGCGCAAGAAACAAGCCAGTCTGACTTTAGAGAGTTGGCTTAGGGCTGCCTCCAAAGATGAAGTCCCCTACCACTACCTCCTATTACAAGAGGTCTAGCTGGAAGAGCTTGGTTACTACCAGAGAGGGTCCTCCTTTTTTGCATTAAATGTGGAGCATCCCAAGTCTTACCCTAGACTACAACCAGATTCATTCAGCATTAAAGTAGAACTATAGGCAAAACGTTTTATTTTCCATTTTGAGTAGAACAAGGGACGTTATAACCCCTGTCAGATTTTATTTTGCCATCTGTGTCCCGTTGCGGAAATTTGCCTTCACTTCCTGTCCAACAGCCAAACAGGGAGTGAGAGAAAATTCTAAAAAATTAAGGAAATTCCCAGGTCACCTAAATTAGTGTCCACATTGGAAGATTTTCCCTCTATTACTTTTCTGGAGACAACCTAAAATTTGGGATTTCTTTTACTTTCACTTTCAATGATAATGGTAAACAGGACAAAGAGAGAGGGTGAATCTTCTTAACGGGGCCACAGACAGCAATAAAAACTGACAGGTGTTGTAGTCCCTCTCCACTCTTTCCAAAACTAAAAAAAAAAAGATTTGCATTTGTCTGAAATCTATAAATCTTTTCTGCCCTCGGTCTATGAAGAGTTAGAGAAGCTTCAAGGCCGCTGGTGTGCAGAGGTGCCAAACCTGGATAGTAAGAATTGTTTGGTGATTAACCTGCATTTTCACTCCTTTGAGCATGTGCAACGACTTTACAGGACAGACACAGGTAAAAGCAAAACATCTTTTGCACAAAGAAACAAGGCAGTCTGACTTTAGAGAGTTGGCTTAGGGCTGCCTCCAAAGATGAAGTCCCCTACCACTACCTCCTATTACAAGAGGTCTAGCTGGAAGAGCTTGGTTACTATCAAAGAGCGTCCTCCTTTTTTGCATTAAATGTGGAGCATCCCAAGTCTTACCCTAGACTGCAACCAAATTCATTCAGCATTAAAGTAGAACTATAGGCAAAACATTTTATTTTTCCATTTTGAGTAGAGCAAAGGACGTTTATAACCCCTGTCAGATTTTATTTTGCCATCTGTGTCCCATTGCGGAGATTTGACTTCACTTCCTGTCCAACAGCCAAACAGGGAGTGAGAGAAAATTCTAAAAAATTAAGGAAATTCCCAGGTCACCTAAATTAGTGTCCACACTGGAAGATTTTCCCTCTATTACTTTTCTGGAGACAACCCAAAATTTGGGATTTCTTTTACTTTCACTTTCAATGATAATGGTAAACAGGACAAATAGAGAGGGTGAATCTTCTTAAACGGGGCCACAGACAGCAATAAAAACTGACAGGTGTTGTAGTCCCTCTCCACTCTATCCAAAACTAGAAAAAAAAAGTTTTGCATTTAGTTACACTTTAAACTTCAAAAAGATTCAAACCGTTGTCTGAAATCTATAAATCTTCTCTGCCCTCGATCCATGAAAAGTTGGAGAAGCTTCAAGGCCAATGGCGTGCAGAGGTGCCAAACCTGGATAGTAAGGATTGGGAGGATGTGTGGGAACATCCCTTCCTCCAATTGATTACAGTCAGAGACCGGTAGCAAGTTTGTCCTATTACTGGTAGGTGGCACACATGTTGAGGGCCAATCCAGAGACCAAGAGATGGCAGAAAACAGTGTTAGTGCGGGCATGGAACCAGGGCCGGACTGACAACTCATGGGGCCCCCGGGCAATAGGGGATCATGGGGCCCCTGTGTCCTTACCCAAACTCAAAAAAGCCTATGAAAAAGCTACCAGGGGCATCTCATGGGGCCCCCTACTGACCCCAGGCCCTCGGCAGTGCCCGAGTTTCTAAATGGTCAGTCTGCCCCTGCATGGAACAACACGTGGTGATGAAGTTTCTTGTGAACGAAGGGCGTAAAACCCGCAAAGACACAGTACGGTGATGAGACGCTCAGCCGCAGTGAGACATTTGAATGGTGTAAACGTTTCAAAGATGGTCGTATGTCCAGCAGTGACAATCCCAGCCGAGGTGGTTTCCAGCCCACAGTAGTCATTCCTGTGAACAGGCGCATGGAACGCCCGTTCCTGGATAATCAACGCATAACCTGTCGTGAAACTGCACAAGAGACAAATCTTTCCGTGGGAACGGTGAACACAATGATGACAAAGTGAAGCTGGCTGTCTTAGCATGATTCAGACGTACTGACAAATCTTTCTGTGCTGAAGCTTTCCGGGCATTCGTTAAATGCTGGGATAAGTGTATAAATGTAGCAGGGGAGTATGTTGAAAAATAAATGCAGTTTCCACTCCTTCAAATTCGTTCTTTTATTATATAAACTCAAAAGTCCCGGGTTGACTTGAGCACCCCATGTATTTTGGAGCTGCCCGTTTATATTGATTAGATTGCGAGATTTATACAGTATATTCTTTAACCACGATTCCTATTCCCCTTATGATTTAAATCTGTATTTTGGGCCTGGTAAACTCGCTAGCGCATACTCGGGCTACCAGAACTTTCCTTGGATTATTACTTTTTCATGCCAAAAAGGCTACATTACTGAGTTGGAAGTCTGAACAGGCCCCTATCCTAAATTCTTGGAAGACCCTGATTAACTCAGTTGTATTGCTCTATAAAGCCACTTACTCATTTTGTGTCTTCCCTCGTAAATTTACCAAGGTTTGAGACCTTTGGGTCAACTCAGATACCACGACTGGTTCCTACGTGAGCTTCTCAGTCCCTTAAGTACTGTCACTCCTTGCAGGTAGTGAAGTGAGAGTCCTGCCTCCCTTGTGCAAGAAGGGCATATTAAAGTGGTTTTAAAGGTTCACGGTTTTTTACCTTTATTCTACCCCCTAAAAGTGTTTACCTTCATGCACCCACCAACCCAAAACGTACTTGAGCCCCATCACCATCCAGCAATGTGCACTAGAGGCTTGGCTCTCTGGGGACTCTCCTTCCTCATTGGCCAAGACAACAGCAGGAGCCATTGGGGACAACCCAAAATGTGGGATTTTCTTTTACTTTCACTTTCAATGATAATGGTAAACAGGACAAATAGAGAGGGGGGATCTCCTTAGGCTCCATGTATACGGGAACACTTCTGAACAATGGAATCTGACTGCTGGAAAACGTAGGATAAAAAAACGACTGTTTAGCCGCGTTTGCATACCGCGTTTATGCGCGTTTATGTTTAGAAGCGTTTTTTTTTAAGATAACATCAGGAGACCTTCCAAAATGCCCAGAATGCACTGAAAAACAGTAAATAAATTACTATTTCAGACATTTTGAGAGAAATAGAGAGAGCAGAAGCAGAGAGAGCAGTATGTGTTGAGATGACCTGTCTTTTCTGGTTGTATTCACTATGGATCCCATCATGAGCATAATGCGGCGCATTCTACCATTTTTTTCCTTCACGCAAAACCTGGAACTGACTGCGCTGGTGTACCGGGTCCATGCTGTCCACCATACTGCCCCGAACTACATCACCGACCTAATATCCAAGTACCGCCCAGCACGCACACTCCGCTCCTCACAAGACCTCCTTCTCTCTAGTTCCCTGGTCTCCTCCTCCCATGCCCGCCTCCACGACTTCTCCAGGGTGTCACCCATCCTCTGGAACTCCCTTCCCCAACCCATTAGATTATCACCTACTCTCCTCTCCTTTAGGCGCACCCTGAAAACCCATCTCTTCAGGGAAGCCTACCCCACCCCCTGCTAACTTGCCGACCTCCTCCACTCTTCCTACCACTCCATCCCCCACAGTTATCTCCTCCTGTGCCACCATCCCCTCCCTCCTAGATTGTAAGCTCGAAAGAGCAGGGCCCTCAATCCCCTCATGTTTTGCATTGTATTGGTATTGTTCTGTCACATGTTCTGTCCCCCTTTGTAATGTACAGCGCTGAGCGAACTATTGGCGCTTTATAAATACTGTATAATAATAATAATTTGAATACATGGAAAACGCTTTGCATGCATTTCTGATGAAGAAAAAAGACTCTGGACAGCATTTGGATATGGAACAGTTAAAAACGCTTCTAAACGCATAAACACAGTTAGCCGTGTTTACAACCGTTTTAAACGCTGATAAAATCTACTCCTGAACGCAAGTTTGTTGCGTTCAAAAAAACGACTGGAAACTCAACTGCCTGTAAACGACTGTACACGACGATGTATACACGGACACATAGGAAAACATTAGGGAGAGTTCAGGGGCTGCTGAAAAAAAAAGCAGAAAAGCTCCTGAATGTCAGTTTATCAGCTGCAGTGTACATGAACCCTTAAAGGGGCCACAGACAGCAATAAAAACTGACAAGTGTTCTAACCCCTCTTCAGTAAGTGCTGACCATGCAAAATGCGTTAACTAGTATTGTTCTCGCACTGGCTGTATTGTTTTTATAAGAAGACTCAATACAGGATTTGAGGAAATGCAGCAAATTCCAGATTGATTTCCTTGTCTTGTATCTACAGACAAGCTGTGTTAGCACCCTCATTACAAGCTCATGGAAGGTATCACCTTGATTTCTCACCTGGAGTTGCTTTACACTTCTACTTTTATTCCAAAGTGCGGCGCAAACCGTTAGCACTATACAAATCCTGTATAATAATAATAATAAGAAGAAACAGTGGGACCCCTCAGGGTTCTGTGCGCTACCTATCATTGACTTGCGTCATTGTCCTATTTTCCGATGTCATTTGGCTCTTTGTATTCCAAGTGACCCTCACGTATCGAAAGAAAGAAAAAGAATAGCGCGGGGCAGACATGACTAGGTGAAGAGGGAGAAAAGACAGGAAAGGGTTACGTTAAAGGGGAAGGGTTAAAAAAGATAGTAAGGTTACCTGATTGATGTTAGTAGGTTTGGGTGGGATCATTCTGAATCTTGGGGGAGTGCTGGGGGGTCGGACGGGCCAGCGCTGGTTAGCAGCTGAAGAGAGAAGTTCCCACCCGCTCTCCCCTGGGGTGTTTGTTTTGTTTGGCTTGTTTAGTTTGGTGGCAGTTGTTGGTCTTGGTAGGTTGTTAATGGTTTGTGATGATAATTGTATCGTTGGGACCCATCTGTGGTATGGTGTGCCCGGGTAAATACCAGTTAACCGAGGTTTAACTGGAAGGTGGAGGTCTACCTGCGGAAGGTGTGTCCTTGTGTCAAGGTCCTGTCCATGGCAGAAGTTCTGAAAGATCTGGCATTTCTGCCAGCACTTTACATGGCCGCAGAAGTACACATCAGCCTCAGTCTGGTGCCAGATGGCCTTTATAAGGAGGCTCATCACTTCCTCTAGTTGCTGGATGATCTCTAGCTCCCCATGCCCTGTTCCTGGTTCCTGTGATTGTGACCCATGATTTCCTGTTAACGACTCGGCTTGCTCCTTAGACTCTGCCTTACCCCTGATTTGACCTTGGCTTGGCTTATGGATACTCTCTCTCTCGCTCCTCTGTGAATGACCTCGGCTTTCCCATCTGACTACGTCCGCTCTGATTCCCACCTGGTACCTGACCTTGGCTTGGCTTATGGATACTCTCTCTCTCTCGCTCCTCTGTGAATGACCTCGGCTATCCCATCTGATTACGTCCGCTTTGATTCCTACCTGGTACCTGACCTTGGCTTGGCTTACGGATACTCTCTCTCTCGCTCCTCTGTGTATGACCTCGGCTTTCCCATCTGACTACGTCCGCTCTGATTCCCACCTGACACCTGACCTTGGCTTGAACCGACTACCCAGTAAACATCCAAATCCCGGAAGGGCTTGCATACCACGCACAGCCACCTCCTGTCTGTAGACCTATCTCCGTGCACCAGCTGTGCTTCTGAGTGGACCACCAACCAGCACTCCTACAGGCGACCTGTGCAAATTTGGACCTGACTCCCGCTGTCCCACTATCAGGGGAGTCCGAAACTTAGCCGCAAGGGAAGCCCTCTCTTCATTGGCCTCCATCACCAGGCACGTGATACCTTGTCTCCGAGTCGGTGCGTTGCGGCTGGAGGCCTAGTAGGAACATTAGGGTTAAGGTTCCGCAGGGGGAGATCAATACTGTTTTGGGTGCCTGCCTAGACCAACAACTCATTCCGTAAGTTTCTGGAGGTTTCTGTTTTAAGGAATGTTTTCTGTATATTTAAGTTAAATTGTTAATAAAAGGCCGTGAAGGCCATTTTACTCCAACAAAGTGTGGTCTCCTTTTATTGGTGGAGGGAGTGCTGGGAAATGGAGTTTTTTTTTTTTGGAAGTTGGGTAAGTATGTTTTGGGGGTGTTAGCATTTGACAACACATCTCTTCTACACTAGTCATGAGCAGGGGCGGACTGAGCACTCATGGGACCCCCGGGCAATAGGGGATCATGGGGCCCCTGTGTCTTTGCCCAAACTCAAAAAAGCCTATGAAAATGGTACCAGGGGCATCCCAAATGCACCCTCAACAAGATTACCTGCTGGTTGGTACTGCTAGGGCAGTTCTACAATGAGTGCGAAGCGATGACCACAAGGAATTTGCGTGAAAAAGTGTTGATGACCTGATAAAAATCAGGATTGAGATGTGAAAGACAGCCCAATATGGGTCAATATATCAGGTCTATCCAGGGGCGGACAGACAACTCATGGGGCCCCCGGGCAATAGGGGATCATGGGGCCCCTGTGTCTTTGCCCAAACTCAAAAAAGCCTATGAAAATGGTACCAGGGGCATCTCATGGGGCCCCCGACTGACCCCGGGCCCTCGGGCAGTGCCCGAGTTTCCAAATGGTCAGTCCGCCCCTGGTCACGATTTAAAACAATAAAAAATACTGAAGAAAAATAGTTCACGATCAGGTGGGAAGAATCTATTCCAATCACCATATATTTCCCAAAAATCCCATTTTGACTGCACCGCATCAGTTCACGAAAACTGAAGTCAGAGAGGAATGGAGGAACATCGGAACGAGCGCTTGTTCTAGTCGCCCTCTGCGTTAAAAGTAGCCAGCAGCGGATTTTATTTTAGCTTGAACCATTTGTTCTGATTCCAAACTTCATCCTGCAAGAAATGTTGTGATTGAAACCAACAGTTAGCGAGCATTACAGGGATGTAAGCACAGTGTGCTTGACACATCAAGAGGGAAAAAAGGCTTGAAGCCATGGTGTTCTTGTGATGCTTACATGCAAATATATTAGCATTATAAAGCACAGCGGGAGCCTTGTGTCTCTTTTTCTAAGTGTTTTGTCCTCTAGAAAGGAAACACTGGTGAGTCGCTTCCTGACACGGAGGTTGCAACATATCCATTGAAGATAAAAAAGAAATACCGTCGAGAGAACTCAGAGACGAGCTGTTTGAGAGCTCAACCTCCACAATAAAGGAGATTCTGGTCAAGTAAGATCTCCTTCTACGTACCGGGGCTCACTGATTGCCGGAATACAGGAACTCACTCTTATTATGTTACAATATTGGGGCAGATTTTTAAATCTCGAGTTCAGTCGAGGCATGGTTCGATTTTGTTTCATGGCACTTGCCCTCGGTTTTTTTCGCTGCAATTAGAAACTTTTCTGGCAGCGGATGTGAAGGTCGGAGGCCGCTGTATGTAAATAAAGGTTTTAGGAAAAGATGGGCGTTGAATTTGAAGGTGCTGGGTTTTTGGTACTAGGAATTGGTAAGACTTTTTCTGCGGAGGCAATGAATAAATGTAATGGCAAGGGGTGGTGGGGTGTGCTGCAGGGTCTATTGATGCTGGCTGCTGGGGGATCTATTATTGCTGGAGGGGATCAATTTTTGCAGGGGGGTCTATTGTTACTTGAGAGGTCTATTGTTGCTGGTAGGGATCTGTTGTTGCTGGGGATGGGTCTTATATTGCCGGAGGGATCAGTTGTTGCTGGGAGGGATCAGGGGCGGACCGACAACTCATGGGGCCCCCGGGCAATAGGGGATCATGGGGCCCATGTGTCCTTGCCCAAACTCAAAAAAGCCTATGAAAAAGGTACCAGGGGCATCTCATGGGGTCCCCTACTGGGGCCCCGGGGCAATAGGGGATCATGGGGCCCCTGTGTCCTTGCCCAAAATCAAAAAGCCTATGAAAAAGGTACCAGGGGCATCTCATGGGGCCCCCTACTGACCCCGGGCAGTGCCCTAGTTTCCAAATGGTCAGTCCGCCCCTGGGAGGGATCTGTTGTTGCTGGGGATGGGTCTTATATTGCCGGAGAGATCAGTTGTTGCTGGGAGGGATTTGTTGTTGCTGGGGATGGGCCTTATATTGCCGGAGGGATCAGTTGTTGCTGGGAGGGATCTGTTGTTGCTGGGGATGGGTCTTATATTGCCGGAGGGATCAGTTGTTGCTGGGAGGGATCTGTTGTTGCTGGGGATGGGTCTTATATTTCCGGAGGGATCAGTTGTTGCTGGGAGGGATCTATTGTTGCTGGGGATGGGTCTTATATTGCCGGAGGGATCAGTTGTTGCTGGGAGGGATCTGTTGTTGCTGGGGATGGGTCTTATATTGGCGGAGGGATCAGTTGTTGCTGGGGATGGGTCTTATATTGCCGGAGGGATCAGTTGTTGCTGGGAGGGATCTGTTGTTGCTGGGGATGGGTCTTATATTGCGGGAGGGATCAGTTGTTGGTGGGAAGGATCTGTTGTTGCTGGGGATGGGTCTTATATTGCCGGAGGGATCAGTTGTTGCTGGGAGGGATCTATTGTTGCTGGGGATGGGCCTTATATTGCCGGAGGGATCAGTTGTTGCTGGGAGGGATCTGTTGTTGCTGGGGATGGGTCTTATATTGCCGGAGGGATCAGTTGTTGCTGGGAGGGATCTGTTGTTGCTGGGGATGGGTCTTATATTGCCGGAGGGATCAGTTGTTGCTGGGAGGGATCTGTTGTTGCTGGGGATGGGTCTTATATTGCCAGAGGCATCAGTTGTTGCTGGGAGGGATCTGTTGTTGCTGGGGATGGGTCTTATATTGCCGGAGGGATCAGCTGTTGGTGGGAGGGATCTGTTGTTGCTGGGGATGGGTCTTATATTGCCGGAGGGATCAGTTGTTGCTGGGAGGGATCTGTTGTTGCTGGGGATGGGTCTTATATTGCCAGAGGCATCAGTTGTTGCTGGGAGGCATGTACTGTTGATGGAGAGGTCTATTAATGCTGATTGCAGAGAGATCTGTTGTTGCTGCTGAGGAACTATTGTTGTGGGTGGTCCATTGTTGCTGAGGGTTTATTGTTGTTGGCTGCAGGAGAATTTATTTTTGTGCTTTTCTTCTTATCAAATTCTAAAAGGGGCATTACTGAGAGGTGGGTAGGGGATGGAACTAACGCTCAGAGGTGGGTAGGGGAAGACACAAGGGGAGACTCGGAAACAAGGAGTTCCTGCACCTATTCTCTGAGAAAAAAAGCCTTGGCTAGCAGTAATATTGGATCAGTACTTTAGGTTTTGAGGTTACCTAAGTTGAAGCTAAACTCCAGGCAAATATAAAAAGCACACATTAATGCAGCTCTGGAATCATTAATACATAATTAATATATATTTTTACCAGCAAGCTGCGTAGGTAGCTGAGTTTGACCTTGTATTAGTCCTTTAAAGTCTCTATATAACAGGGCCCAGGCTGTGAGAAGGAGAAGCAGCACAAAGAGCCAATCAGTTTAAGAAGCATGCTGATAGGAGAAGAAAGCAGAGATATGACTTCATCTTGGTACTGCTCCTCCTTCACTGTCCACTGACAGGATGGGGGCGGGTCCATGACTGACAGGGTTCAGAAAAATTAAAGGGAATGATGTTGGCCCTCCTTCCACCCAAAGACTGAGGACATCTAGTGGTGGAAAACAAGCACTACAGGGGAAAATTACAGATTGAAAGTTATTATTGCAGCAAAACTCTGTGCAAATACAAAACTCTGGGCAAATAAAAAATTAACCCTTGCAGTGGGGGCCGCACCGCAAGGTTTACTTGCTCACTGATATGCAGGGGAGCAATAAAAGGAGATATACTTGCCTGATCCTCTGCTCCTTTCCGCAGCTTCTGCACCCCCCTGTGCTCTAGGTGTCTAGGGTTCTGATGTCATCAAGACCAGAGCATGGTCTCTAGCCCTAAGTAGCTAAATTAGCACGCTCTAATTTTAAATTATTATTGAAGTAAACCCAAGGAAAAACATTCACTTTCACCCTTGAAAGCTGACACAACTATAAATTATAAAATCTTTTTCCTTTCCCAAATTATATTAATACATTAAAAAAGAATAATAAGTAAATAATAAAATACAATAAATATAAATAAATATCCTCCTTATCCAAATGTCCACAAGTGCAATTCCAAAAAACTATAGTCCTCTTTTTTCTTCTTCCAAGAAAATATCTCTCCTATTTTCAATCTTCAAATGTCCAAATATTCATATACCTCAAAAACCAAAAAAACTCAACATAGTGTATTATCCTTATATCAAAAGGGAAAACGTGCCATATATAGCGAGTCACATCAAACACTAAAATTGTGCATGTGGAAAAAAAAAAAAAAATTCAAATATATATCTATATATTTGTGCTTAAACATATACAACCATATATACAAAATATATAAACAAATCCAAGTGTGAAAACACTCTATCTGTGAACACTGCAACCAACAATAGTGATCCACTCAAGTGACCAGTGCTATCATACTCTTTGACAATTCAGTGTTATTATTTAACCCACTGCACAGAACAAACAACACTCCAACTCGTGTAGTAGTGGATAATTACCCCAATAATGTTTCAAACAAACTTTGTAAAGCACATAAGAGATGGCATCAAACTCCCGGGTCCAGATCAATCCTGGTATTCCTCCTCCACTCTCCCCAATGATGTCTCAAACAAACTTGTCAAACATATAAGAGATGGCATCAGGCTCCCAGGTCCAGATCAATCCTGGAATGAGGAGAATGGAGGAGGATTACCAGGATTGATCTGGACCCGGGAGTTTGATGGCTGCTGGTGGATCTATTTTCGCTGGAGGGGATCTATTTTTTCAGGGTGGGTCTATTGTTGCTTGAGAGGTCTGTTGTTGCTGGTAGGGATCTACTGTTGCTGGGCAGTGCCCGAGTTTCCAAATGGTCAGTCCACCCCTGGTTATGATATAGTTTGCATATTGAATGCATTGCACTTGTTGAACCTCCCTAGCGGTATGATTATTTCAGATTTTTGGTGCTGAAAGCGGTACCATTATTTTGCATGGAAATATGCATTTTTTTATTGTAGGCCTGTAATTCTTAGGAATAACTCACTGAAATCTATCCGAACAAGAGTCTAGTAAACATCCCGGGTAGGATAAAACTTGAAACACGAAATCATAAATTATAATTTAATAAATAATCATAAAAAATAATAATATAATAATAATACATTTAATTCAATAATATAATCAAACCAAAAACACGGAAATGTGAAATAGAGCGCCAAGTTCGCACATCGCTGAGCAAAGTCGCAGAATCGTTTTCAGTGTCTGATGAGGAATTTCCCCCACGAATCATTATCACTCAATTCTGCAAGTGGTTCTGATTTACTATCGCTGTTCTCTAGCCGGTCTAAAACCGCTTTTGACCTAAAGGGACGCTTTTTGGACGCCATGGACGTTTCTCAGTTTCCAGGCAGAAAGAACAGTAAAAATGCAGGCAGGGCGCCGGACAAAGCACTCGGGACAAAATGTATGTGAAATGGTTTGATACAGGAATGTTATACTATGTGATTTTAGTGAATTTAGTAAATGTGACTTTTTGTCATTTTCCCGCCGTTCCATCCCCCCATACGTCCCGACGTCGCAGGGGACGGAACCCAGATGACAGATGCCGGCATCGGCCGGATAAAATTGCCGGGGACACTGCAGGGGGGACATCGCGGGAGCGCAGGACAAGGTAAGTGATCAAGGGATCGCGGAGCAACGCTGCAGTGTATTCCCGAGTGTAGCTCGGGGTTACCGCTTGTGGTGCTGAAACTTTACCCCGAGCTACACTCAGGAATACTACCAGGGGGGTTAAGTTAGTTTACCTGAATGGATGGATTGATATTCGACTGGTTCCTGCTGAACTTACCAAATTTCAATCCATCTATGGCCAGTTTCAGGGGTAGGCATAGGGATAGGGCATTGGGTTTCATGCACATAGTATGTGAACTCAATTATGTAAGTCGCATATAAGCAACAAGGTTACTAAGGAGCATGATTGTGAGCCAAGAACAGGGAGGAGCAGAGCATTGTCACTCTATAACAGGATGGACATGGACCTTCATGGCAGGATCAACAGTTTAGCTGGCTATACATAGATGGAAATTAATTTGGTTCAGCAGGGATCAATCCCTGTATGGGCAAGCTGATTGTACCCAAGTCAGTTCATTGATCTACTTGGGTACAACCAGTCTTTTGGATTTTTCTGCCAGTGGCTAGTGGTGGGAAGACATTTTCTTGGTGAACACTTCTAATCTTTGCCTATTTTTGTTTCGTTTGTTGAACTATTCAGTGTTGCAGGCCTTATTCCTATAAATATTGGAGATCCTTGATAGGTAACTATTTGCCTGTCTTCACCTGTGAACCAGCATCTGTGAAGACATACATGACTTGAAACTATACTGGTGGTCCCAGTGCTTAGTTGGAAGAGCTCCGGGTGACCGGTACCCATTGAGGTGCAAGCCAGGGAGTGGCAGCAACTTATATTGTTTTTATGTTATGGCTGAAGGTCTTTTTGACTTGATTCACTGACTGTATCTTATCACCCTCCTGCAGAGTTTTCCCTGAGGAAGGAGTTATTTACTCTGAAAAGCGTCAGCTTTTTGTAACAAACTCTGTAACTCCAAAAAATATGATACAAAGGTGATGTCATTGTGATACCTACAAATAGTTTTTTCAATATGTGGTTTTTATATGTTTGACTTTTTATACTTTGATATCAAATAAAGGGGGGGTGGGGAGTCCTCTTTTTTGGGGCAGTGCTACTATGAGTGCGCAGCGATGCCATCAAGCATGCTTCTTTGGATAGACCCAGGGGCAGACTGACCATTTGAAACTCAGGCACTGCCCGGCAACAGTAGATCCCTACCAGCAACAACAGACCTCCCAAGATACAATAGATCCCTTCCAGCGACAATAGATCCACCAGCAGCCAGTATCAAAAAACCCCCCTGCAAAAATAGATCCCCTCCAGCAACAATAGATCCCCCAGCAGCCAGCATCAAGAGACCTTCCCCCAGGGGCGGACTGACCATTTGGAAACTGTATATACCATACCTGTGGGATCTCTCTAGAACAGTGGTCTCCAAACTGTGGCACATGGACCAGATGCGGCCCTTTGCTTGCCTTTATCCTCCCCTTGCGACACTATTCCTTTCACTGATATGAGGCATTATTTCCACCCACCGACACCAATTACTCCCTCTGTGTCTATTGATGGGGTGCCAACTTCTTCCTCTGACACTATCGATGGGGTTGACTGACCATTTGGAAACTCAGGCACTGCCCGAGGGCCCGGGGTCAGTAGGGGGCCCCATGAGATGCCCCTGGTACCTTTTTCATGGGCTTTTTTGAGTTTGGGCAAGGACACAGGGGCCCCATGATCCCCTATTGCCCGGGGGCCCCATGAATTGTCAGTCCGCCCCTGGATAGACCTGATATATTGACCCACATTGAGTTGTCTTTCACATCTCAATCCTGATTTTTATCAGGTCATCAACACCTTCTCATGCAAATTCCTTGTGGTCATCCCTTCGCACTCATTGTAGAACTGCCCTAGCAGTACCAACCAGCAGGTAATCTTGTTGACGGTGCATTTGGGCGGGGCCCCTTCAGGAGGTGTTTGGGCAGCATTTTTCATCCACTGGTCTCAGTTTTTTCTTTATTAATTTTTGTTTCATCATTTTTGCCTGAGATATATGAGAAATCCGTGTTCACATAACAATTTGTTCTTAATATTTTCTGCCGGTTTTTACCTCACATGGAAACAAATGTCATGATTTCATGAGCACTTCTGAAGAAGAGATTTTTGTTGATCTCGAAACGCGTCAAGTGCGAACCATGCATGATCCATAATTAGATTTGCAATACCATCTCTGATGACACTGCCGCAATATGTACTGTAGCTTTATATTTATTTTTGAAGATTGTAAAAATAAAATTTCATACTGTTTTTATAAAAAAATCTCTTTTGAATTGTTGAAATTTATCATACAAGTAAATTGTGCCGTTAAAGTCCCACCAAAAAAGAAGACTTTTCCCCCCTTTGTATTCGTTAGGGATGTTGGCACTTTGTGTATTATATCCCTTCCTCTCTCTCTATTGATACCAAATAAAGATCATTATGAACATTTTCATTTATGTATCTTTGCCATTAAAGTCCCATAGTATTATTATTATTATACAGTATTTATATAGCGCCAACGGTTTGCTCAGCGCTGTACATTACAATGGAAGACAGTACACGAGACAGTACAGTAACAATACAATTCGATACACGAGGGGTTTGAGGGCCCTGCTCCTTGGCGCTTACAATCTAGGAGGGAGGGGATAGTGGTACAGGAGGAAATAGCTGTGGGGGATGGAGTGGTAGGAAGAGTGGAGGAGATCGGCATTTAGCTGAGGGCGGGGTAGGCTTCCCTGAAGAGATGGGTCTTCAGGGTGCGTCTTAAGGAGAGAAGCGTAGGTGATAGTCTGATGGATTGGAGTAGGGAGTTCCAGAGGATGGGGGAAACCCTGGAGAAGTCCTGGAGAGGGGCACGGGAGGAGGAGACCAGGGAACTAGAGAGTAGGAGGTCTTGTGAGGAGCGGAGAGTACGTTTAGGGTGGTATTTGGATATCAGGTCGGTGATGTAGTATGGGGCAGTGTTATGGACAGCTTTGTACGTCAGGTGAATGAGTCTGGCCGCAGTATTCAGGATAGATTGAAGCGGGGATAGCCTGCGGTGAGGTAGGCCGGTGAGGAGGGAGTTACAGTAGTATTGGGGGCTCACTGCTAGAACCACTGTCAGTGGCTGCAGCCCACGGTGGAAGGAAAAAAAATTTAATCATATACGGGCTGCCTTATTATTTCAATGAAAGTTTCAGATTTAAAATATTTGAACTCAACTTTTCAAAGCACCTGGACATGTTAAAGCTTACAGTAAATTTTAGTGATTGGGTTTATATTTACTTTAAACTACAGTCACCTGCTCTGCTCCCCTGAATCTCTTTCATTTGGGCATGTTCCTCAGTAAAGCCCTGTGGTCCGTGTTGGGGTACGACCGTTGAGATTAGATCTGATAGATGGTCACCTTATCTACATTTGCTGCCTTGTCCATCTCCCGACCCTCCTTCTTTGCTTTCCTCTCTTTCTCCATTATCTTTATATCTAGTGTCTCCCTCCACCCTTTTTCCTCCCCCCCCCTTTTTTTTTCTCTCTTTCTTATCTCCCTTTCTCTTTGTCTGGGTGAATTCTTTTGTTTTTTTTGGTATTATTATTATTATTATTATTATTATTATACAGGATTTATATAGCGCCAACAGTTTGCTCAGCACTTTACAATATAAGGGAGACAGTACAATTACAATACATTTCAGTACAGAAGGAATAGGAGGGCCCGGGTTGTGGAGCTTACAATCTAAAGGAAGGGGGAGGTGATACAAAAGGCGATAGCTGCGGGGGGATGATCTGGCGGAGGTGATTCAAGTACAGTTCTTAGGTGGAGGTGGGGTAGGCTTCCCTAAAGAAGTGAGTTTTCAAAGATCGCCTAAAGGCAGACAGGGTGGGGGCTGACCGGACATGCTGTGGTAGGGAGTTCCAGAGGATGGGAGAGGCTCTGGAGAAGTCCTGGAGGCAGGGGTGGGAGGAGGTGATGAGGGAGCTAGAGAGGAGGATATCATGGGAGGAGCGGAGTGAGCGATTTGGGTGGTATCTGTGGATGAGGTTGGTGATGTAGCTAGGGGCAGTGTTGTGGATGACTTTGTAAGCTGTGGTTAGTATTTTGAATTTTATACGTTGGGTTAGTGGAAGCCAGTGAAGGGATTGGCAGAGAGGGGCAGCAGTCGCTGATCGGTTAGTAAGGTGTATGAGTCTAGCAGCAGCATTCATAATAGACTGAAGGGGGGATAACCTGTGTAACAGTAGACCAGTGAGGAGGAAGTTGCAGTAGTCGAGGCGGGATATAACCAAGGCGTGGATAAGTTGTTTTGTGGTGTCATTGGTCAGGAAGGGGCGGATTTTGGAAATGTTCCGGAGGTTGAGGCGGCAGTATTTAGCCAGGGAGTGGATGTGGGGTCCGAAGGAGAGGTCAGAGTCTAGGATTATGCCTAGCACCCTGTCATGAGGGGAAGGACCAATGGTTGTGCTGTTGATCCCAATGGTAAAGTCATGAGTGGGGGATCGTTGGGGGGAGGAAATATTACAAACTCGGTTTTTGAAAGATTGAGTTTAAGGTAGTGATGTGACATCCATGCTGATATGTTGCTTAGAAGATTTCTGATACGTGAGGAGATTGAGGGGGTGAGCTGGGGAGTGGAGAGATAGATCTGGGTGTCATCAGCATACAGGTGGTATTGGAAGCCATGGGAGGTTATCAGTTGGCCCAGGGAGGAGGTATAGAGAGAGAAAAGGAGGGGCCCAAGAACAGAACCTTGGGGTACCCCAACAGAAAGAGGAAGCGGAGCAGAGGAGGAGTTGTATTATCTCAGTATTGTTGAATATCTCTTGTCTGGGGATGCCCCCTTTATAGCTCTGTATGGATTCACCTTCCTTCATCCCCATAGATTATACTGATATCTATGCTGTTCTTTTTTTTTTTTTTTATGCCCATTCCATTGTTGATATTCTTATTATTTTCTTGCTATGTATTGCTTACTTTGATATAAAATTCAATAAAGACAAATTTGCCTTTAAACTACAGTCACCTAGGCAAAAGTATGTACAGAAAATCCTCTTGCAGTTCTATTTCCTTGAACTGTCAACAATGCAGAGTGGCCAATTAACCTCTCTGGCGGTATTCCCGAGTGTAGCTCGGGGTAAAGTTTCTGTACCAAAAGCGGTAACCCCCCCGAGCTACACTCGGGCTTACCATGCGGCGCTGCATAGGGAGTCTCTGCAGAGCTTACCTTGTCCTGCGCTCCCGCGATGTGTCCCCTGCAGCGACCCCTGCCATCTCCTCCGGCCAATGCCGGCATCCGGCTCCTGTGTTCCGGTCCCTGTGACGTCGGGACGTACGGGTGCCGCCAGCGGCGGGAAATTTTAAAATTTAAAAACAATTTCATTTTTTTCAAAACAAATTTTACATAGTAAAACATTGCTGTTTCAAACCATTTCACATACATTTTGTCCCGAGTGCTTTGTCCGGCGCCCTGCCTGCATTTTTACTGTTCTTTCTGCATGGAAACTTAGAAAACTCCATGGCGTCCAAAAAGCGTCCCTTTAGGTCAAAAGCGGTTAAGACCGGCTAGAGAACAGCGATAGTAAATCAGAACCACTTGCAGAATTGAGTGATAATGATTCGTGGGGGAAATTCCTCATCAGACACTGAAAACGATTCTGCGACTTTGCTCAGTGATGTGCGAACTTGGCGCTCTATTTCACATTTCAGTGTTTTTGGTTTGATTATATTATTGAATTAAATGTATTATTATTATATTATTATTTTTTATGATTATTTATTAAATTATCATTTATGATTTCGTGTTTCAAATTTTATCCTCCCCGGGATGTTTACTAGACTCTTGTTCGGACAGATTTCAGTAAGTTATTCCTAAGAATTACAGGCCTACAATAAAAAAATACATATTTCCATGCAGAATAATGGTACCGCTTTCAGCACCAAAAATCTGAAATAATCATACCGCTAGGGAGGTTAAGGACAACTTTCCCGCCATTTCGGGAGAGGTACGCACTGACAATGTCACATGCTCCTGGGATTAGTAAGACTAGAAGCTATGTGCAGGTGGCCAACCCCGCCGTACGCAGCGGCACAGCTCAATAGAGCGGGTCACCCATTTTACAAGCAGCCGGCCGAGCAGAGAGGTTACAGCGGTAGAATTGGCGCTCTGCTTATCTAAACAGCGACATTCCATGCGAACAGACACCACTTTCTTACATTACGTTTGATCTATCCATTTCAGCAAGAAAATAAAAGTCGTCTTCGCTGCCTCTTGTTTCCATGCCACAGAGCGTAGTCGGGAAATAGTTAAAGTATCCTGTTAATTAGCAAGATGTCTGATCAACCTGCACTTAAGTGAGACTTTGTCCCAAAATAAAAGCACTCTGCAGATGTGGCGGTAAAGAAAGGAGACGTCTCTTGTTAGCGTGTCACATTCTGGAGGAGATATGGTGTGTTTACACGCGGTCTCCATTGTTATGTGCCGTACGTTGCAGTGAGCAATATTCAGAGTGAGGATGTTACTCGCATCTTCTCCTCCTTCCTGTCAGGACCTGTTGGAGAACTGTTAATCCCTGAGAAAGAAAAGCCGCTAATTATCACCTTCTGCAAACTACTGAAACAGAAATACTAGTGCGGCGTAAACCTGACATTTTGGAGGGAAGAAAAACAGACTAAAACAAAAAAAAAAGTATGGATTTGAAAACTTCACTGCACCATTCGCCATGTGGTCGCAGCTAACCGGTCTGTGGTTAATCGATCCTTTTGAACGACGACTCTGGGCGGGGAGGAAACAGAGATTGCACACAATACAGAATAGAAGAAAACAAGGTATTAAGCTGGGGAGGGTTGTGGGATAGGAAAGCAGCAACAACACAAAATATGCCGTTAGTGGTAGCATGCTACCTTTCTGGTTCTTTGCACAAAGCTTAGGCCCTCAAAACAAATAAAAATAAACTATTATTATTATTATACAGTATTTATAAAGCGCCTACAGTTCGCTCAGCGCTGTACGTTACAAAGGGGGACAGAACATGTGACAGAACAATACCAATACAATGCAAAACATGAGGGGATCGAGGGCCCTGCTCTTTGGAGCTTACAATCTAGGAGGGAGGGGATGGTGGCACAGGAGGAGATAGCTGTGGGGGATGGGGTGGTAGGAAGAGTGGAGGAGGTCGGCAAGTTAGCAGGGGGTGGGGTAGGCTTCCCTGAAGAGATGGGTTTTCAGGGTGCGCCTAAAGGAGAGGAGAGTAGGTGATAATCTGATGGGTTGGGGCAGGGAGTTCCAGAGGATGGGTGACACCCTGGAGAAGTCCTGGAGGCGGGCATGGGAGGAGGAGACCAGGGAACTAGAGAGAAGGAGGTCTTGTGAGGAGCGGAGTGTGCGTGTTGGGTGGTACTTGGATATTAGGTCAGTGATGTAGTTCGGGGCAGTATGGTGGACGGCTTTGTACGTCAGTGTTAGGATTTTGAATTTGATTCGTTGCGCAATCGGAAGCCAGTGGAGCGATTGGCAGAGGGGGGTGGCGGAGATGGAGCGGTTGGAAAGGTGAATGAGTCTGGCAGCCGTATTCAGGATAGACTGAAGCGGGGATAGCCAGCGGTGAGGCAGGCCAGTGAGGAGGGAGTTGCAGTAGTCGAGTCGTGATAGGATGAGGGAGTGGATGAGCTGTTTAGTGGTTTCTGGGGTTAGGAACGTGCAGATTTTGGCGATGTTGCGGAGGTGGAGTCTGCATGAGTTTGTTAAAGATTGGACTTGGGGCTGGAAGGATAGGTTGGAGTCCAGAATGACACCAAGTACTCTGGCCTGCGGGGCGGGTTTGATGGTGGCGTTGTTGGATGTGATGGAGAAGTCAACTATCCCTAATAGAAAGGCATACTCCAACTATATTTTCATATAATTATCCATTAAAGATGAATTCCAGGTATGGATATTTTTACATAATTGCATTGGTCCACCTTGGACCAATGCAACTATGTATATAACATACCTGCGGGATCTCTCTAGAACAGTGGTCTCCAAACTGTGGCACATGGACCAGATGCGGCCCTTTGCTTGCCTTTATCCTCCCCTTGTGACACTATTCCTTTCACTGATACGAGGCATTATTTCCACCCACCGACACCAATTACTCCCTCTGGGTCTAATGATGGGGTGACAATTTCTTCCTCTGACACCATCGATGGGGCAATATTCCTCCCACTGACACAAATGATGGGACTCTATCAGGAACTGACTGACCATTTGGAAACTCGGGCACTCCCCAAGGGCCCAGGGTGAGTAGGGGGCCCCATGAGATGCCCCTGGAACTTTTTTCATAGGCTTTTTTGAGTTTGGGCAAGGACACAGGGGCCCCATGATCCCCTATTGCCCGGGGGCCCCATGAGTTGTCAGTCCGCCCCTGGATAGACCTGATATATTGACCCATATTGGGCTCTTTCACATCTCAATCCTGATTTTTATCAGGTCATCAACACTTTCTCACGCAAATTCCTTGTGGTCATTCCATCTACCGACACAAACGATGGAGCTCTATTCCTCCCAGCAACACCAATGATGGGGCTCTATTCCTCCCAGCAACACCAATGATGGGACTCTATTCCTCCCAGCAACACCAATGATGGGGCTCTATTCCTCTCACTGACACCAATGATGGGGCTCTATTCCTCCTAGCAACACCAACGATGGGGGTCTATTTCTCCCACTGACACCAACAATGGGGCACTATTATGAATTATCTACCTTAAACTGAAGCCCTCCAGCGGTGCGCTTGGCCCGCAGCATCGGACAATTTTCTTGCGGCCATCGAATTTGAGTGATCGGGCATGTTGTAAATTTTTTGAAAAACAAATTTGTAATCAATGATGGGAGACTCGTGTGAGAAATATAATCGAAAAAGAAATGAGCATGAGCTGTGACCTGGTATGAAAAGAATATTCCCAGCCACGAAAATTCTTTTCTGTAGCAAGATGGGGTGAAATTGAAGGCTTGGTTGGTTGAATTTTGAAACCAATGGTGGCACCATCGGATTACAAAACGCACAAAATTTCCAATTTTCTAAAGAAAATTAGTTCAGAATTTGACCCATGTATGGCCTGCATTAATAAATCTCCCCCATACATCCCCTTTATAAATAGGTTGCTAAAACTGGCCATACATGGGTCGAATTCTGAAAGAATTTTCTTTAAAATATCAGAGATATGAATTTTCTTTCGAATTTTAAACCATAAGTGGCCTGAAGCATCTGCCAATTTTTATGTGGCCATCGAATTTGAGTGATCGGCATGTTGGAAATTTTTTAAACAATAAACAAATTTGTAATCAATGATGGGAGACTCGTGTGAGAAATATAATCGAAAAAGAAATGAGCATGTGCTGTGACCTGGCAAGAAAAGAATATTCCCAGTCACGAAAAGTCTTTTCTGTAGCCACATGAGGTGAAACTGAAGGCTTGATTGGTTGAAATTCGAAACCAATGGTGGCACCATCAGATTAAAAAATTTACAAAATTTCCAATTTTCTAAAGAAAATTTGTTCGGAATTTGAACCATGTATGGCCTGCATTAGTAAATCTCCCCCATACTTCCCCTTTATAATAAAGTTGCTAAAACCGACCATATATCGGTCAAATTCTGAAAGAATTTTCTTTCAAATTTTGCACCATTAGTGACCTGGAGAATCTGCCAATTTTTATGCGGCCATCAAATCTAAATGATCTGGCATGTTGGAAATTTTTTTGAGAAACAAAAAATTTCTAATCAATGATGGGAGAATTGTACAAGAAATATAATCGAAAAAGAAATGAACATGAGCTGTGACCTGAAAAGAAAAGAATATTCCCAGCACTATTAGTGGCACTATTGGATTAAAAAATGCACAAAATTTCCAATTTTCTAAAGAAAATTTGTTCGGAATTCAAAGCATGTATGGCGTGCATTAGTAAATCTCCCCCATACTTCCCCTTTATAAATAGGTTGCTAAAACCGACCATACATGGATCAAATTCTGAAAGAATTTTCTTTAAAATTTTGCATCATTAGTTTTTATGCAGCCATTGATCGGGCATGTTTTTGAAAAACAAAGAATTTCTAATCAATGATGGGAGAATTGTGTAAGAAATATAATTAAAAAAGAAATGAACATGAGTTGTGACCTGAAAAGAAAAGAATATTCCCAGCCATGAAAACTCTTTTCTGTAGCAACATGCGGTGAAATTAAAGGTTGGTTGGTTGAATTTCAAAGCCAATGGTGGCACTATTGGATTAAAAAAGGCACAAAATTTCCAATTTTCTAAAGAAAATTTGTTCAGAATTTGAACCATGTATGGCCTACATTAGTAAATC
The DNA here is from genome assembly GCF_062004578.1 of Staurois parvus. Taxonomy (NCBI): domain Eukaryota; kingdom Metazoa; phylum Chordata; class Amphibia; order Anura; family Ranidae; genus Staurois; species Staurois parvus. The sequence goes on from NW_028317891.1 coordinate 1,512,579, forward strand.
TCCCCCATACTTCCCCTTTATAAATAGGTTGCTAAAACCGAACATACATGGGTCAAATTCTAAAAGAATTTTCTTTTGAAAATCGTAACTAAGAATTTGCTTTCGAATTTTGAACCATAAGTGGCCTGAAGCATCCGCCAATTTTTATGTGGCCATCGAATTTGAGTGATCGGGCATGTTGGAAATTTTTTTAAAAACAAACAAATCTCCCCCATACTTCCCTATTATAAATAGGTTGCTAAACCCGACCATACATGGGTCGAATTCTGAAAGAAGTTTCTTTCAAATTTTGCACCATTAGTGACCTGGAGCATCCGCCAATTTTTATGGGGCCATTGAACGGGCATGTTGGACATTTTTGAAAAAGAGAGAATTTCTAATCAATGATGGGAGAATTGTACAAGAAATATAATCGAAAAAGAAATGAACATGAGCTGTGACCTGAATAGAAAAGAATACTCCCAGCCATGAAAACTCTTTTCTGTAGCAACATGCGGTGAAATTAAAGGTTGGTTGGTTGAATTTCAAAACCAATGTTGGCACCATAGGATTAAAAAATGCACAAAATTTCCAGTTTTCTAAAGAAAATTTGTTTGTAATTCGAACCACGTATGGCCTGCATTAGTAAATCTCCCCCATACTTCCCCTTCATAAATAGGCTGCTAAACCCGACCATACATGGGTCGAATTCTGAAAGAATTTTCTTTCGAAAATCATAGCTATGAATTTTCTTTCGAATTTTGCACCATTAGTGACGTGGAGCATCCGCCAATTTTTATGGGGCCGTTGAACGGGCATGTTGGACATTTTTGAAAAACAGAGAATTTCTAATCAATGATGGGAGAATTGTACAAGAAATAAAATTGAAAAAGAAATGAGCATGAGCTGTGACCTGAAAAGAAAAGAATATTCCCAGCACTATTAGTGGCACTATTGGATTAAAAAATGCACAAAATTTCCAATTTTCTAAAGAAAATTTGTTCAGAATTCAAAGCGTGTATGGCGTACATTAGTAAATCTCCCCCATATTTCCCCTTTATAAATAGGTTGCTAAAACCGACCATACATGAGTCGAATTCTGAAAGAATTTTATTTCGAAAATCATAGCTATGAATTTTCTTTCGAATTTTGCACCATTAGTGACCTGGAGCATCCGCCAATTTTTATGCGGCCATCGAATCTGAGTGATTGGGCATGTTGGAATTTTTTTTAAAAACAAACACATCTCCCCCATACTTCCCCTTTATAAATAGGTTGCTAAACCCGACCATACATGGGTCGAATTCTGAAAGAAGTTTCTTTCAAATTTTGCATCATTAGTGACCTGGAGCATCTGCCAATTTTTATGGGGCCATTGAACGGGCATGTTGGACATTTTTGAAAAAGAGAGAATTTCTAATCAATGATGGGAAGAATTGTACAAGAAATATAATCGAAAAATAAATGAACATGACCTGTGACCTGAATAGAAAAGAATACTCCCAGCCATGAAAACTCTTTTCTGTAGCAACATGCGGTGAAATTAAAGGTTGGTTGGTTGAATTTCAAAACCAGTGGTGGCACCATAGGATTAAAAAATGCACAAAATTTCCAGTTTTCTAAAGAAAATTTGTTCGGAATTCGAACCATGTATGGTGTGTATTAGTAAATCTCCCCCATACTTCCCCTTTATAAATAGGTTGCTAAAACCGACCATACATGGGTCGAATTCTGAAAGAATTTTCTTTCGAAAATCATAGCTATGAATTTTCTTTCGAATTTTGAACCATAAGTGGCCTGAAGCATCCGCCAATTTTTATGCGGCCATCGAATTTGAGTGATTGGGCATGCTGGAAATTTTTTTAAAAACAAACAAATCTCCCTCATACTTCCCCTTTATAAATAGGTTGCTAAGCCCGACCATACATGGGTCGAATTCTGAAAGAAGTTTCTTTCAAATTTTGCACCATTAGTGTCCTGGAGCATCTGCCAATTTTTATGGGGCCATTGAACGGGCATGTTGGACATTTTTGAAAAAGAGAGAATTTCTAATCAATGATGGGAGAATTGTACAAGAAATATAATCGAAAAAGAAATGAACATGAGCTGTGACCTGAACAGAAAAGAATATTCCCAGCCATGAAAACTCTTTTCTGTAGCAACATGCGGTGAAATTAAAGGTTGGTTGGTTGAATTTCGAAACCAATGTTGGCACCATCGGATTAAAAAATGCACAAAATTTCCAGTTTTCTAAAGAAAATTTGTTCGGAATTCGAACCATGTATGACCTGCAATAGTAAATCTCCCCCATACTTCCCCTTTATAAACAAGCTGCTAAAACCAACCATACATGGGTCAAATTCTAAAAGAATTTTCTTTTGAAAATCGTAACTAACAATTTGCTTTCGAATTTTGAACCATAAGTGGCCTGAAGCATCCGCCAATTTTTATGCGGCCATCGAATTTGAGTGATCGGGCATGTTGGAAATTTTTTTAAAAACAAACAAATCTCCCCCATACTTCCCCATTATAAATAGGTTGCTAAACCCGACCATACATGGGTCGAATTCTGAAAGAAGTTTCTTTCAAATTTTGCACCATTAGTGACCTGGAGCATCCGCCAATTTTTATGGGGCCATTGAACGGGCATGTTGGACATTTTTGAAAAAGAGAGAATTTCTAATCAATGATGGGAGAATTGTACAAGAAATATAATCGAAAAAGAAATAAACATGAGCTGTGACCTGAATAGAAAAGAATACTCCCAGCCATGAAAACTCTTTTCTGTAGCAACATGCGGTGAAATTAAAGGTTGGTTGGTTGAATTTCAAAACCAGTGGTGGCACCATAGGATTAAAAAATGCACAAAATTTCCAGTTTTCTAAAGAAATTTTGTTCGGAATTCGAACCATGTATGACCTGCATTAGTAAATTTCCCCCATACTTCCCCTTTATAAATAGGCTGCTAAAACCAACCATACATGGGTCGAATTCTAAAAGAATTTTCTTTCGAAAATCGTAACTAAGAATTTGCTTTCGAATTTTGAACCATAAGTGGCCTGAAGCATCCGCCAATTTTTATGCGGCCATCGAATTTGAGTGATTGGGCATGCTGGAAATTTTTTTAAAAACAAACAAATCTCCCCCATACTTCCCCTTTATAAATAGGTTGCTAAGCCCAACCATACATGGGTTGAATTCTGAAAGAAGTTTCTGGAGCATCCGCCAATTTTTATGGGGCCATTGAACGGGCATGTTGGACATTTTTGAAAAAGAGAGAATTTCTAATCAATGATGGGAGAATTGTACAAGAAATATAATCGAAAAAGAAATGAACATGAGCTGTGACCTGAATAGAAAAGAATACTCCCAGCCATGAAAACTCTTTTCTGTAGCAACATGCGGTGAAATTAAAGGTTGGTTGGTTGGTTGAATTTCGAAACCAATGTTGGCACCATCAGATTAAAAAATGCACAAAATTTCCAGTTTTCTAAAGAAAATTTGTTCGAAATTCGAACCACGTATGACCTGCATTAGTAAATCTCCCCCATACTTCCCCTTTATAAACAAGCTGCTAAAACCAACCATACATGGGTCGAATTCTAAAAGAATTTTCTTTTGAAAATCATAGCTATGAATTTTCTTTCGAATTTTGCACCATTAGTGACCTGGAGCATCCGCCAATATTTATGGGGCCATTGAACGGGCATGTTGGACATTTTTGAAAAAGAAAGAATTTCTAATCAATGACGGGAGAATTGTACAAGAAATATAATCGAAAAAGAAATGAACATGAGCTGTGACCTGAATAGAAAAGAATATTCCCAGCCATGAAAACTCTTTTCTGTAGCAACATGCGGTGAAATTAAAGGTTGGTTGGTTGGTTGAATTTCGAAACCAATGTTGGCACCATAGGATTAACAAATGCACAAAATTTCCAGTTTTCTAAAGAAATTTGTATGACCTGCATTAGTAAATCTCCCCCATACTTCCCCTTTATAAACAAGCTGCTAAAACCAACCATATTTGCTTTCGAATTTTGAACCATAAGTGGCCTGAAGCATCTGCCAATTTTTATGCGGCCATCGAATTTGAGTGATCGGGCACATTGGAAATTTTTTTACAAACAAACAAATCTCCCCCATACTTCCCCTTTATAAACAAGCTGCTAAAACCGACCATACATGGGTCAAATTCTAAAAGAATTTTCTTTCGAAAATCGTAACTAAGAATTAGCTTTCGAATTTTGAACCATAAGTGGCCTGAAGCATCCGCCAATTTTTATGCGGCCATCGAATTTGAGGGATTGGGCATGTTGGATATTTTTTAAAAAATAAACAAATTTCTAATCAATGATGGGAGAATTGTGCAAGAAATATAATCGAAAAAGAAATGAGCATGAGCTGTGACCTGAATGGAAAATAATATTCCCAGCCATGAAAACTCTTTTCTGTAGTAACATGCGGTGAAATTAAAGGTTGGTTGAATTTCGAAACCAATGTTGGCACCATCAGATTAAAAAAGGCACAACATTTCCAGTTTTCTAAAGAAAATTTGTTCGGAATTCGAACCATGTATGGTGTGTATTAGTAAATCTCCCCCATACTTCCCCTTTATAAACAAGCTGCTAAAACCGACCATACATGGGTCAAATTCTAAAAGAATTTTCTTTTGAAAATCGTAACTAAGAATTTGCTTTCGAATTTTGAACCATAAGTGGCCTGAAGCATCCGCCAATTTTTATGTGGCCATCGAATTTGAGTGATCGGGCATGTTGGATATTTTTTAAAAACAAACAAATCTCCCCCATACTTCCCCTTTATAAACAAGCTACTAAAACCAACCATACATGGGTCAAATTCTAAAAGAATTTTCTTTCGAAAATCGTAACTAAGAATTTGCTTTCGAATTTTGCACCACAAGTGGCCTGAAGCATCCGCCAATTTTTATGCGGCCATCGAATTTGAGTGATTGGGCATGTTGGATATTTTTTAAAAAATAAACAAATTTCTAATCAATGATGGGAGAATTGTGCAAGAAATATAATCGAAAAAGAAATGAGCATGAGTTGTGACCTGAAAAGAAAAGAATATACCCAGCTATGAAAAATTAAAGGTTGGTTGGTTGAATTTCAAAGCCAATGGTGACACCATCGGATTACAAAACGCACAAAATTTCAAATTTCTAAAGAAAATTCAGTCAGAATTCAACCCATGTATGGCCTGCATACCTGTTTACTGTATGTGGCACAATGAGTAGCCAGGTGACACAAAGAGCGTTGTCACCTGCCTGCATCCTATGTGCTGTAGCAGAACTCTGCAAATCGTAGGAACAGATGAACAGAACTGACAAAACATTTTAGCTGACAAAAAAACAGTTGCGATAAACAGATTCCAATTGTGTCTTTCACTGTTAAGGAGGTTTCTTCATTACGATAGGTTACAGCAGACTCGGGAAATAATCTAGACTCGGGAGCCTGCGCTGCATGTTAATTTATCTAGCAAAGGTGCCGTGCCTGCCGGGAGACCCTCTCCCACCCCACCGGTTTCGCCATTTTTAACGGCGGGCTGAGTTTGGGCGAGGACGTCTTATTAAATGCAATCTATGCTTTCCGAAATCTAAACATAAAACAGCCTGCCAAAACCACGGCCGCGCATCCTTAAAAGGCACTGGCGAGGTGCGATGAGTAGCGACCGCTGGCTGTGCTTTGCGTGAATGTAAAACACCTAATAATAATCATGGCCTGAATAGATAATGAATCTTGTCCATTTACAGCACTCTCCCTGTGATTAAATGCCTCGAGGGACGCAGGGAGCATGCTCATTTTAATTTGAAAATCTGTTCGCAGATATATTCATCTTACAATTATAGGTTAGGCTAATAGGTAATCAGGCCAATCTCCAAACAGATTCATTTCTTCCCTTTGTAATACCCAGGGACACATTTAAATGCAGACAACTCCCAACAACATGATGAAGATGCAGAGTGCTGCGCGGCAACACACGTTCATGGAGACGTACGAACTGTCACCGCTATCCGTAGGAGGAGGAGCCGGAGTCACGAAAGTTTCAGCCACCAGAACATTTCTCTTCAGGAGCTTTAGTAAATCTCACCCACAGCACTGTCATAGTATATCTCTCTCTCTATCAGGGGCGGACTGACAACTCATGGGGCCCCCGGGCAATGGGGGATCATGGGGCCCCTGTGTCCTTGCCCACAATCAAAAAAGCCTATGAAAAAGGTACCAGGGGCATCTCATGGGGCCCCCTACTGACCCCGGGCCCTCGGGCAGTGCCGAGTTTCCAAATGGTCAGTCCGCCCCTGAATACCTGTTACCCCCCGTTAGGGCTCACACTGTACCAGGTGTATCGAGGGCTGCTGTTAGAAACCATGGGGCCCCTAACAGTCAACCTGACAGGGCCCCCCCCCCCAAAAAAAAAGTATATGCTGCAGTTAGTCATGGATGGTCAGTCCGCCCCTGCTCTCTATACATTCCGTCGTATCCAACCCTTGGCGATTGCACGGACCGTCACTCGTAAGCGACTTTTTCCATGAATTCTCTCAGCAATTATTTTTACAGGTCTTTCCCCAACCCCCACCATGTAGGAGATCCTGCATGGCCAGGGATGAAACTAGAACAATTTAGACAGAAGCCAATTAACGTACCAGCATGTCTTTGGAATGTGGGAGGAAACCGTAGTACCTGGAGGAAACCCACGTAAGCACAGGGAGAACATGCAAACTCCATGCAGGAGGCGAATTGAACCCATGACCCATTTACTGCAAGGCAAACATGCTAATCAAAAAGCCACTGAGCTGCGCATCATAGTATATAGCTAATGCCAAAACTGTTTCCCAGGGGCCGCATGCTACCCTTTGGCACTTGTTGCTCAGGCTCTTGGACAACAGTAGGAGGAGAATTCATTTGTAAGGGCTCGTTTACATACTGCCGCTCCTCTGAAAAGAGACCCATTTTTGGATCATTTTTCAGAGGTGTTTTACAGGCAGTGAGGGAATATTGTGTTGCTTCCTTGGCACTTGCTTTAACCCCTTGAACCCAGGGGCGGACTGAGCATTTGGAAACTCGGGCACTGCCCGAGGGCCTGGAGTCAGTAGGGGGCCCCATAAGATGCCCCTGGTACCTTTTTCATAGACTTTTTTTGAGTTTGGGCAAGGACACAGGGGCCCCATGATCCCCTATTGCCGGGGGGCCCCATGAGTTGTCAGTCCGCCCCTGCTTGAACCCCACACTAGCGCATCAGGTTGCATTGCAAATGGTTGTGAGGTGCTTGCAGAGCAGCCCCATTCACCTGAATGGGTTACAATTGACGAGCAAAAGAGTCCACCAAAAGCAACACAGGGTATATTTATTGCTGCGTCCACGAAGCAAAGCATCACAGATACAGCATGTGCACATCCCCAGCTACTTCTCTACAGCTAAAGCGGATAGGTAAAACTGATTTTCAACTTCTGGGTTTTACTGCTCTCCCCCTCCCCCCAACCTCAAATGTGAATGAGCCCATAAGGCGCTCCTAAACTCAGGACCCTGCATTCACTATATCCAGTCTCCCCGGACCCTGAATTCACTATATCTGGTCTCCCCGGACCCCGCATTCACTATATCTGGTCTCCCCGGACCCTGCATTCACTATATCTGGTCTCCCCGGACCCTGCATTCACTATATCTGGTCTCCCCGGACCCTGCATTCACTATATCTGGTCTCCCCGGACCCTGCATTCACTATATCTCGTCTCCCCGGACCCTGCATTCACTATATCTGGTCTCCCCGGACCCTGCATTCACTATATCTCGTCTCCCCGGACCCTGCATTCACTATATCCGGTCTCCCCAGACCCTGCATTCACTATATCTGGTCTCCCACATCAAACAGAACATGGAAATGCAATTATTTTAGTAAATATAAACGGCTAAATACCTTTTCTCATCAGCAGTATATAGCAATCTATCAGTGTCCAGCAGAGCACTGGTTAAATCTTTCTTTCTCCTCTGACTGTCCTCTGAGGCTACATGACCCCTGACCTTCTGCCTGGGCAATGCTGATTGGCCCTGTGCTAATCATATGCACCCCCACACAAAAAAAACAAACAAACCTCTCTAGCAATACACACCAACTGGGCATGTGCAGAGTGCCTCCTAGAGCTCTGTACTATCAGCAGATGGATTGGGGACTGTGGAAGAAGGGGAGGATCAGAGAAGACAGGATCAAATATTCTTTTTACACAATGCAGAGGATTAACCCCTTAGGTTCCACAGTGAGTATAACAAGCATGCTTTACTGCATCTACAGACTGATTGTACTGTTGGGGGTTTAGTAACACTTTAGATAAGTTCCCCTTTCATAACATGTTACATGTTACCCCCATATTCATGTTATGATCAGACCGGCCCCATTCCCCCACTTTGACAGTTAGCAGGGGATCTTGCTAGCTCAGCCCTTCCACCCACGTCACTCATTCACAGTGTTGTGTGAATGAGAAACTACGAGTCCCGACAGCCTTAGAGGCCGACGGCTTGTGGTTCTCAATGGACTACCATGACGCTGTGGAGCGTTGAGCTAGTTCATTGAATCTTCCTGTCAGTGTTTCTGTATATATATATATATATATATATATATATATATATATATATATTACATCCCGTTTGGGCAAGCAGATATACTGACAGATCTGCAGGAGTCCTGCATGGCACCAGCAGGTGGTGCAGAGGTTTACAGGCTCCCAAAAGCAAAAATAATAAATGCATTTTTTTAACCACCTTCCACCCGCCCTATAGTAAAATGACTGGCGCAAGGTGGTTCTCTTGTCCTGATAGGATGTCATATGACGTCCTACCATTCTCACTGTGCATGCGCGGCTCAGGGCGCGCGCAGCACGGCGATCGCCCGGTCCGCTGTGTCCCTCGGACACAGCGGATCACGGAAAGAGCCGAAGATGTCGGCTCGGTCATGTCATCAGCTGTGTCCAATCACAGCTGATCACATGTAAACACGGAAATGCCGGTTATCGGCATTTCTCTCCTCTCGAGCTGTCACACTGACAGAGGAGAGGAGAGCCGGTAATCGGCTTTCTGCGGAGGGGACATCTACACTGATCATCAGAGCACTGATATATCAGTGTCATGTATCAGTGCTGCCTTTCAGTGCCCATCAGTGATGCCTGTCAATGCCCATCAGTGTAACCTACCAGTGCCTCCTCATCAGTGCCCATCAGTGCCACCTATCAGTGTCCATCAGTGCAGCCTATCAGTGCCCATCACTGCAGCCTCATTAGCGCACATCAGTGAAGGAGAAAAATCACTTATTTACAAAATTGTATAACAAAAACTAAGAAAAAACGTTTTTTTTTTCAAAAATTTATAGTGGTTTTTGGTTTGTTTAAGAAAAAATAAACATCCCCGAGGTGATTAAATATCACCAAAAGAAAGCTCTGTCTCAAAAAAATGATAAAAATTTAATATGGGTACAATGTTGCATGACCGCGCAATTGTCATTCAAAGTGTGACAGCGCTGAAAGCTGGAAATTGGTCTGGGCAGGAAGGGGGTAGAAGTGCCCTGTAGGCAGGAAGGGGGTAGAAGCGCCCTGTAGGCAGGAAGGGGGTAGAAGTGCCCTGTAGGCAGGAAGGGGGTAGAAGTGCCCGGTAGGCGGGAAGGGGGTAGAAGTGCCCTGTAGGCAGGAAGGGGATAGAAGTGCCCTGTAGGCGGGAAGGGGGTAGAAGTGCCCTGTAGGCAGGAAGGGGTAGAAGTGCCCTGTAGGCAGGAAGGGGGTAGAAGTGCCCGGTAGGCGGGAAGGGGGTAGAAGTGCCCTGTAGGCAGGAAGGGGATAGAAGTGCCCTGTAGGCGGGAAGGGGGTAGAAGTGTCCTGTAGGCAGGAAGGGGGTAGAAGTGCCCTGTAGGCAGGAAGGGGGTAGAAGTGCCCGGGGGGCAGGAAGGGGGTAGAAGTGCCCTGTAGGCAGGAAGGGGGTAGAAGTGCCCGGGGGGCAGGAAGGGGGTAGAAGTGCCCTGTAGGCAGGAAGGGGGTAGAAGTGCCCTGTAGGCAGGAAGGGGGTAGAAGTGCCCTGTAGGCAGGAAGGGGGTAGAAGTGTCCTGTAGGCAGGAAGGGGGTAGAAGTGTCCTGTAAGCAGGAAGGGGGTAGAAGCGCCCTGTAGGCAGGAAGGGGGTAGAAGTGCCCGGTAGGCGGGAAGGGGGTAGAAGTGCCCTGTAGGCAGGAAGGGGATAGAAGTGCCCTGTAGGCGGGAAGGGGGTAGAAGTGCCCTGTAGGCGGGAAGGGGGTAGAAGTGCCCGGTAGGCAGGAAGGGGGTAGAAGTGTCCTGTAGGCGGGAAGGGGGTAGAAGTGCCCTGTAGGCAGGAAGAGGGTAGAAGTGTCCTGTAGGCAGGAAGGGGGTAGAAGTGCCCTGTAGGCAGGAAGGGGGTAGAAGTGCCCTGTAGGCAGGAAGGGGGTAGAAGTGCCCTGTAGGCAGGAAGGGGGTAGAAGTGCCCGGTAGGCAGGAAGGGGGTAGAAGTGCCCGGTAGGCAGGAAGGGGGTAGAAGTGCCCTGTAGGCAGGAAGGGGGTAGAAGTGCCCGGTAGGCAGGTAGGGGGTAGAAGTGTCCTGTAGGCAGGAAGGGGGTAGAAGTGCCCTGTAGGCAGGAAGGGGGTAGAAGTGCCCTGTAGGCAGGAAGGGGGTAGAAGTGCCCGGTAGGCAGGAAGGGGGTAGAAGTGCCCTGTAGGCAGGAAGGGGGTAGAAGTGTCCTGTAGGCAGGAAGGGGGTAGAAGTGCCCTGTAGGCAGGAAGGGGGTAGAAGTGCCCGGTAGGCAGGAAGGGGGTAGAAGTGCCCTGTAGGCAGGAAGGGGGTAGAAGTGCCCTGTAGGCAGGAAGGGGGTAGAAGTGTCCTGTTGGCAGGAAGGGGGTAGAAGTGTCCTGTAGGCAGGAAGGGGGTAGAAGTAAGCGAGGGGTTAATCTGAAAAAAAGTGTGCATTTATTATTTTTTGTATAAAGCTGCACTGTAAATGGACTGTTATGGTATAGATCTCTATCAGTCTCTTGCAGTCTCCCCAGTCATTGACTGTCTCCTACAGCAGGTGTCCACTTCCCAGCATGTCTGCCATCTCTTACACCTCCTGCAGTTTGTAGTCCTGCAGTCTGTGCTGTAGAACTCCATATATTGTATGTGCAGCCCCTTGGTGAGGTCACATTTGAAGCCCCCTATACTTCTTAGACTGGAGCTCAGCACAGCAACCATCTTGCCTCCAGTTTGGACTCTATAGTTACATAGGAATACATGGGAAGTCTACTTTCACACGGATCCAATGCAAAAATGTGGTAAAAGCGCATATGCATTTTTGCCACTGTTATTGTGTTTTCGATGCGTTTTTTGCAGGACAAAACCGGTTTTGCCACGTTTTCAACGCATTTCAATGGGGAGGTGTGGTTTTGGTGTGTTTTTTTCTTACCACATTAAACCTGCACCAAAGATGCAGCACGCAGGATTTTACTAACTGCAGCAGAAAATGAAGAGTTGCATAGGGTTACATGGTCACACTTTTTTTTTTCAATGCGAATGCGGAAGAAAAACAGATCAGTGCGAAAGCAGTTATAGTCAAGTTGAAAAAAGAAATGTGCTTGGGAGGAGAGTTTTTAGGACGCAAGGATGACCTGGGAGGAGAGGTGAGGGTTAAAAAAAACCCACTGATCTCCTCAAAGTCACATAGGAATTGCTTCTTATCAAACGCTGATGCAACTTCCGTGAGTTAACATAGGAGTCTATGGGGCTGAAATCGCACTGGAGTCACAACAAAAGTAGTGCAAGAACCTTTTCTGAAATCACATTGTACTAAGTTCCATTGATTAGGAGGGGCACCAACAGGGCTCCTGTTAGAAACCACGAGGCCCCATACAGGCAACCTGACAAGCTCCCCCCCCAAAAAAAACACACACCATTCTTTAAGTATGAATGAACACAGTGAATAATCGGTAACTCACTCTTTGTGTTCTTTCAAGAAAGGAAGGGGCTGGTAAATGTGACATATTTACTGGACCCCTCCCCCACTCTCCATCCTGAAGGATCCTATTGTGTGCTTGCAGCTACTGGTAGGAAGGAGAGGAGGGAAGCCGACAGCATTGCAGGGGGGATCACACAGGGGGCCCGGCCCACAGAGGGAAATGTATGGTGCACAGGGAGGGTGACGAGTGCGGCGGGGGGGGGGGCAATTACTGGAACCCATCCCATGTATGGCTCTCTCTGCAGCACCTGAAAGCCAGTGGGAGGGAAAGGTGAAGAAGCCAGCTTTCAGCTGCTGCCAAGAGAGATGGGGGGGGGGGGGGTGTTCACAGAGGGCCCTGGCCAGCAGAGGGAAATGAATGCTGCACAGGGAGGTCGACGAGTGTGGCGGGGGCAATTACTGAAACCAATCCCCTGTATGGTTCTCTCTGCAGCAGCTGAAAGCCAGTGGGAGGGAAAGGCGAAGAAGCCAGCATTCAGCTGCTGCAAAGAGAGCCACACAGGGGATCGGTTCCAGTAATTGCCCCCCTGCCATGCCGATCACCCTTCCTGCCCACATCTGATTCACCCAGCTGCCTGGGCCCCATTCAGAAGGACTGGTGGTACCCCCTTATCCACGGCCCTGGATACCAGTGAAAACAATGTAATAAATAATGTATACCTTCTGCGCTAAGGAAGTGTACAGCAACTCAAACAATTAGATGAATAAATAAATGGCGGCAGCTAACACCCACACCTATCACCCAAAGTGAAAAATAGTAAATGATAAAATAATGGTGTAGCGCTCAAAAACAATGAATAAATATTATGTGTATATAAAGATAACATACAAAATAATACAAACTATAATACTAATGTCTCTAAGTGATCACTTTATAATAGGTTGATCAATCTCGGAATCAAAGTGATAAAACAAAAGTGCAAGAGATCTCTGAATAATCTCTCAATAGTGCCTTGATCCCTACAGAGACGTGACAAAACAAAGTAAAATAGTGATCATAAAATAACCTGTGATATACAATGTGATTTCTCTTGTCATGCGATTCTTTGAGACTCAAGAAGCCGCACTTGTGTGAGCTGGGGCTAATAGAAAGAAGGTTTAATGTAATGTCTTGGGCAGCACAGAGGCTAAATGGTTAGCACTTCCCCTTGGCAGTACTCGGGTTGTTGGTTCGAATCCCAACCACGGCACCACCTGCCTGGAGTTTGCATGTTCTTCCTGTGCCTGCGTGGGTTTCCTCCGGGTACTCTGGTTTCCGCCCACACTCCAAAGACATGCTGGTAGGTTAATTGGCTCCTGACTAAATTGACCCTAGTATGTGTATGTATGAATGTGAGTTAGGGACCTTAGATTGTATGCCCCTTGAGGGTTAGGGACCTTAGATTGTACACCCCTTGAGGGTTGGGGACCTTAGATTGTACACCCCTTGAGGGTTAGGGACCTTAGATTGTACGCCCTTTGAGGGTTAGGGACCTTAGATTGTACGCCCCTTGAGGGTTAGGGACCTTAGATTGTACGCCCCTTGAGGGTTAGGGACCTTAGATTGTACGCCCCTTGAGGGTTAGGGACCTTAGATTGTACGCCCCTTGAGGGTTAGGGACCTTAGATTGTACGCCCCTTGAGGGTCAGGGACCTTAGATTGTACGCCCCTTGAGGGTTAGGGACCTTAGATTGTACACACCTTGAGGGTTGGGGACCTTAGATTGTACACCCCTTGAGGGTTAGGGACCTTAGATTGTACACCCCTTGAGGGTTAGGGACCTTAGATTGTACACCCCTTGAGGGTTAGGGACCTTAGATTATATGCCCCTTGAGGGTTAGGGGCCTTAGATTGTACACCCCTTGAGGGTTAGGGACCTTAGATTGTACACCCCTTGAGGGTTAGGGACCTTAGATTGTACACCCCTTGAGGATTAGGGACCTTAGATTGTACACCCCTTGAGAGTTAGGGACCTTAGATTGTACGCTCCTTGAGGGTTAGGGACTGATGTGAATGTACAATATATATGAAAAGTGCTGCGTACATTGATGACGCTATATAACAGTGATGGTGAACCATTTTGAGCCCGAGTGCCCAAACTGCAACACAACCTTATCACTGACAGCACTGGGGGCGCACCCCTGGGGGCGCACAGGAGGTGTGTTCCATGAGGACGTCCATGGAAGCCTTCCCAGAACTAGACAACCGCACTGTAGCCTGCTTTCGGCTATAGCACGGTTGGGAAGCAGTTAATCTCACCTCTGCAGGGTCGGTATGGCTTCCAACCCGCCAGCTCATTCCCATCCATACTGAGCATGTTTCCCCTGGCCCCGGAGTAGTGTGGGAGCCGTTTACTTTCATCCACGCTAGACACGTCACCACTGGCCCTAGAGCAGTGTGGGAGCTGCTTCCTGTCATCCACGTCCATCCCCGGGTATGTCACCCGTGACACCAGAGCCATGTGGGAGCCACTTCCTCTCATCCATGCCCATCCCCGGATACGTCACCCCTGACGCCAGAGACGTGTGGGAGCCGCTTCCTCTCGTCCATGCCCACCCTGGCCCCAGAGACATGTGGGAAATGTAGTTCAAAGGGGAGTGTGAACAAGATCTGGATGGCCGGTCAGTGTGTGCGGTCCATGTGCGCTCATCTTCCTCTTCTTCCTGGCGTGCCCACTGAGATGGCTCTCCGTGCCAGCTCAGGCACGCGTGCCATAGGTTCGCCATCACTGCTATATAAGAACCTGAAATAAATAAATAAATGTCTTTGAAGTTTTTGATTGTGTAGATAACGATTGGAACCCCTGTGTTTTTTTATGATTTCTGTGACAATACTAGAATTTGGGATTTGCCATTACTTTCTGTACCTGAGGCAATGGTCACCAGGACAAATGTAAAGGAACGCAGACAGCGAAAAAAAAAAAAAGCCCTGGCAGGGGTTCTAATCCTTCCCCATGCTATCCAAATCTATATAAGTTTTGGCTTTACATACAGCTTGCTATTCTGGTGAATCCAATAGAGATTATGGGTTGATTCAACATTATTTACAGACAAAGCACCAGGCACAAATTCCAGATTAATTATTATTTTGAACATCATTTGTGGAGCCGCACGTCTCTGAATGAGTGATGTGAATCATCAAGGCAGTGTTTACTTTGCACATTTACATGTTGGTACACAGGTATGGGAAGCTGGAGGCTGCTAGAACCTGCTGCTGACGGATGCTGCGCAAACCTACAACATTGTCATAACATTTATTTTTTTTACTACTGAGTCTATACTGCTTCATTGTGTCATTTCTTTCAGCCCTGATGAAGGGAGGGGAGCTACAGCAACGAAACGCGTTGGATTTGTAAACAATCTGTCTCTGGAATCAACTTCTATCTCGACTTCAAATATGTGGAGCTTCAGTTCTAGATTCCAACTATGACCAAAGCTGATCATGGAAATTCTTTGCAGTGCGCAAAACTGCCAGAACAATATAAGCGTAATAATGGCAGCAATGCCGAGCTGCGGTTTCTAAAGCGAGCAAAATCCTCTCTTGTATTAGGAGAGCTATAGACTCCAGAGAGAGAGATATCATCGCCCCCCCCGGTACAACTCATTAGTAACACCTCATCTGGAATATGCAGTTCAGTTTTGGGCACCAATTCACAAAAAGAACATTGGGGAACTGGAGAAAGTACAGAGAAGGGCAACCAAACTGATACGAGGCATGGAGGAGCTCAGCTATGAGGAAATATTAGAGGAACTGAATGTATTGTTTCTTGAGAAGAGGAGATTAAGGGGGGATATGATCTCCATGTATAATACATAAGGGGGATATGATCTCCATGTATAATACATAAGGGGGATATGATCTCCATGTATAATACATAAGGGGGGATATGATCTCCATGTATAATACATAAGGGGGGGATATGATCACCATGTATAATACATAAGGGGGGATATGATCTCCATGTATAATACATAAGGGGGGATATGATCTCCATGTATAATACATAAGGGGGGATATGATCTCCATGTATAATACATAAGGGGGATATGATCTCCATGTATAATACATAAGGGGGGATATGATCTCCATGTATAATACATAAGGGGGGATATGATCTCCATGTATAATACATAAGGGGGGATATGATCTCCATGTATAATACATAAGGGGGATATGATCTCCATGTATAATACATAAGGGGGGATATGATCTCCATGTATAATACATAAGGGGGGATATGATCTCCATGTATAATACATAAGGGGGGGATATGATCACCATGTATAATACATAAGGGGGATATGATCTCCATGTATAATACATAAGGGGGGATATGATCTCCATGTATAATACATAAGGGGGGATATGATCTCCATGTATAATACATAAGGGGGGATATGATCTCCATGTATAATACATAAGGGGGGGATGTGATCTCCATGTATAATACATAAGGGGGGATATGATCTCCATGTATAATACATAGGGGGGTATGATCTCCATGTGTAATACATAAGGGGGGATATGATCTCCATGTATAATACATAAGGGGGGGATATGATCTCCATGTATAATACATAAGGGGGGATATGATCTCCATGTATAATACATAAGGGGGATATGATCTCCATGTATAATACATAAGGGGGATATGATCACCATGTATAATACATAAGGAGGGATATGATCTCCATGTATAATACATAAGGGGGATATGATCTCCATGTATAATACATAAGGGGGGATATGATCTCCATGTATAATACATAGGGGGGTATGATCTCCATGTATAATACATAAGGGGGATATGATCTCCATGTATAATATATAAGGGGGGATATGATCTCCATGTATAATACATAAGGAGGGATATGATCTCCATGTATAATACATAAGGGGGATATGATCTCCATGCATAATACATAAGGGGGATATGATCTCCATGTATAAATAAATTAAATAAATAAAAAAGTCCTGGATTCTTTCTTAGATACACAGAATATAACTGGATATAACATTTATAGGTAAAGTTGATCCAGGGAATATCCGATTGCCTCTCGGGGGGATCAGGAAGGAATTTTTCTCCAGCAGGAGCAAATTGGATCATGCTTTGCTGTTTCTTTTTTTTGCCTTCCTCTGGATCAATTGTGGGTATAGGATTATAATTTTTTTTTCGGTTGAACTGGATGGACTTTTGTCTTTTTTCAGCTAGACTAAGTAATATTCAAATTCTCTTTATTCAAAAACTCTATCTACACTGCCACCATACTTCTGGATTTAAATTATAGTATGAAATATAGTAATAAAAAAAAAACTAAATTCAGGGCTCCACCACTATTAAAGCAGAAAAAAGAAAAAAAAACAGCGAGCGCTTGGAGATAAGAGCTGCTTGCATTTAAAGGTAAACCAACCTAGTAAACTAAATACTGCAGTGCTGCATTATTTACTTTATATTTAGTATACTATTAAAGCAGAACTCCTGTCAAAATGGTTTTTCTACCATGCAGTAGGGCTGTGCTCCCACTTCATGGATCGGTGCCCGATGCATGGATAGGCAGGTCAGGTGAGTATGAGCTTTGAGGACAAAGCTCATACTCACCTGACCCGTCGATCCTACGGAAAACTGTGCTCCCCCACGGTCCAGCAGTGGACTGTTCCTTCTATGGAGCGTGCTGACTTCAGGACCAGTCCATTTACAAGACCCCTGAACTACAGAGGGGCAGGAGCCAAAAGGACAGGTCTTATGCGGGGAGGATTGTCGCATCAGGGGAGTATATTTTTGGTGTCCTCTCCCCTAGAACAAAATGAGCATTTAACCCGTGCAGTAGGACTATGCCAGCACTGCACGGGTTAAATGCTCATTTTGTTCCCAGCATTCTGCTTCATTCCACTGTTTTAAGCAAGAAAAACACGATAGCTGTCCCAACCAGGGGCGGACTGACCATTTGGAAACTCGGGCACTGCCCGAGGGCCCGGGGTCAGTAGGGGCCCCCATAAGATGCCCCTGGTACCTTTTTCATAGGCTTTTTGAGTTTGGGCAAGGACACAGGGGCCCCATGATCCCCTATTGCCTGGGGGCCCCATGAGTTGTCAGTCCGCCCCTGGTCCCAACCCTTCCACAATCTATCCAAAATTATATTAAAGTGTAAGTTTACCTTTAATCTCCCTTGATCTCTATTGGATTCACCAGATTATATTTTGTTTTTTAAAGTGTATGTAAAACCGAAATTTTAGAGAGTAAGTACACCTTAACAGAAAATCTGTAAAGTTGACTGAACACTGGACCCCCTCCCCATCCCCCCAGTCCCCGATGTACTTACATTTTGCGATCATGAGCTGTCAAGGCTCCTGCAAGCCGCCCAATGGCTTGAAATCCCTTCTGCTTTTTCTCCTATCCGTACAGCGCTGCAAGTACGGAACAGATGGATTCTAATTGGTCAGCACTGTCACATGGATGACGCAGACCAATTAGAAACCATCTGGTCCGATTTCAAATCCCCAGACTGTTGGGCGGCCTGCAGGAGCCTTGACAGATCAGGATCGTGGGAGGCAAGTACATCGGGGGAGGGGGGGAGGGGTAAGGCGGGGATACATATTTTCTTTAAAGGTGAACTTACACTCTAAAGTTTTGGTTTTATATACACTTTAAAAAACAAAAAATAATCCGTTGAATCCAATAGAGATCAAGGGCCCTGATCAAAATAAGACAAAGACATGGGAGGCCACATGACAAGGTTGACGAGGTGCCAAGCAGTTAGAGAATACATTTATAGAACATGTCCCAACCAAGGTTCTTCCAGAGATCGCTAAGGGTTCCTTGAGCTGTGGCTCCCATGTAATGGCGCCTGTATAGTTGCAGGGTCAGCGCCACCAAGCAGAGCCAGTTGATTGACACCAATGATCTTTCTAGCCGTCTGTAAGGGTGGCATTTCGACCACCACTGCAAGAGGGGCATTCTTCCCAACCAGCCATCAATGCAAGGGATATTTTCCCACTGACCTCCAGTGAACTGGTTTTAGCTGGGGTTTCCCAAGACCTGAAAATGATTTTAAGTAAAACTCTTGAGTAAAAAGGTTGAGAAAGGCTGTTATAGAATAACATGGGGATGCTTTTACCTGATTGGCGAAGGCATCCCAAGGAGCAGGGGTCTCATTAGCCGCAATGTAGGAAGGAGCAGAGCAGCGGCATCCAAGGCCTGGAGGGCATCCAAGGAGCTTCCCACCCTCCCATCCTGTTCTTATATCTTAAGTTTGTGGTTTGAGAGTCTTTGAAGGCCTTCATTTGGGTCAAAATATGGGTGTGGACCTGTCAAAAATATGGCATCCCGCTTACGTTTAGTCCAGTTGTTGGGACTCATGATTGTTGTACAGATGTGTATTCTGCGGTAGGTTTCTGTTATGGACCCCGGGGCTGAGTAGTGTGGCTGGCAGCTTATCACATAATAGAATGTGGGCTGCAGATACAATGCTCCGGTTGGCTATTTATTTCTGGTGCCCTCATGGACCGTCGACCTATTTTCTTGTTATTTATTATTATTGCTATTTATTGATTGTAACTGGATCCTGTAATAAAAGGCTGCTATAGGCATTGAAGCTCTTTCAGTGTATACCACTCTCTGAAAAGCATTCTGTGGAAGATCGCTTTTCAGAGGGCAGAAAAGCAGCAGTTGGCAATAATGCCGCCTATTAAAAGCCTGCTCCTATTCACCCCCAAGGAGGATTTTTTTTTTATTTTCTCAAATCCCAAGGTAGATGTTTATTAAAATAACGTACTGCAACTGCGAACCAAACATCTGACCTTAATGGATGCATTTGACAGATAGTTTCACCTGTCAAACTCTAAAAGCTGAGTTAAACCTAATGGATGGGGAAACCTGATGTAAGGGGCCACTGTGACGGGGATATCTAATAGATGGGGACACTGTGATGGAGACACCCGATGTAAGGGGACACTGTGATGGGAACACCTGATGTATGGGGACACTGTGATGGGGACACCTGATGTAAAGGGACACTGTGATGCGGACATCTAATAGATGGAGACACTGTGATGGAGACACCTGTTGGATGGGGACATTGTGATGGAAACACCTGATGCATGGGGGGTACCTGATGGATGGGGACACTGTGATGGAGAAACCTGATGTATGGGGACACTGTGATGGGACACCTGATGGATGGGGATATCTGATGTAAGGGGACACTGTGATGGGGACACCTGAAGTAAGTGGACACTGTGATGGGGACACCTGATGGAAGGGGACACTGTGATGGGGACACCTGATGGAAGGGGACACTGTGATGGGGACACTGTGATGGGGATACCTGATGGATGGGGACACTGTGGTGGAGACACCTGATTGATGGGGACACTGTGATAGGGACACCTGATGGATAGGGACCCCTGATGTAAGGGGACACTGTGATGGAGACATCTGATGGATGGGGACACTGTGATGGGGACACTTGATGGATGGGGACAATGTGATGAAGACACCCGATGTATGAGGACACTGTAATGGAGACACCTGATGGACGGGGACATTGTGATGGGGACACTGTAATGGGGAAACCTGATGGACAGGGACACTGTGATGGGGACATCTGATGTAGGCTGTTAGGGGCCCAAGTACATTATTTTGCCCAGAAGCCCATGATGCTATTAAGATGGCACTGCCGAAGGTCACAACACAAAACAGTTTACAACCGCCTATCCATACGGATGAATGGACCTTCCGATCACCTGAAAAGGGCCTATATCTCCATTTAGGTGTGGTCTATGTTTGTGATGGGGGGTACATCGTGGTAAGTAGGTTATAGCTTAGCAGTTCCATTAGTGCGCTCCATCCGAAATTCCTTGCGAAGGATTCATTCAACATAGCCGACAAACAAAGCACAGGACACAAATTCTGAATAAATTATTATTTTTGGCATAATCATTTGTGAAGCCATAAAGCTTTGCACTAGTTATGCGAATCATCAAGGTAATGTTCAAACATCTTAATAAGTACCTTACAAAAAAAAATAGCAAAAGCTTGATTTGCTGCTACAGAGAACACATTTTCCTTTCAGAAACTTCCACACGTACGAGGACTTACTATTTCACAATGAAAGGGTTAACTATCCAATCCCGACTAGTAACACCCTCTTGTAACTGGCAATGTTTATATAACAGATTCCAACCAAAGTAAAGTACAACCTGTCTCCTTATAATATATTAATATTAATGTATGCATTCAAAACACACCAAGTGCAAATAAATCATTTCAACAGATTTTTCTTTTCTTCTTCCTTTCTGCCAAAGATCAGTGTTTGAATATGGTATAGGCTCGGTGACAAAGTGTCCAGTGACATGGGATTGATAAAAGAGACACAGGCTGGAAGGGGGAGAGGATGAGGGCCGCCATCTTTAAATAGCATTCAAATATTTAAACATGTGCGCTTACATCATGGACATATATAAAAATGAGCTGCAAGAAGCAACTTTCTACCTGAGCTGCAGATGAAAAGGCAGCAAACGGATCAAAGAGAAAAATGCACTCAACGGCCACTTTATTAGGTACAACTTGCTGGTGGCAAGAAAATATCCCCCACACCATCACACCACCACCAGCCTGAATTGTTGATACAAGGCAGGATGGAGATTTTTTATTTATGTATTAATGTCATACATATCCATCCTCAACTTATATATAAAAGTACAAAATATAATAAATAGAATAAATAAATACAAAACTAAACAAAGAAACTGAAAAAGTCCCAACAACCCCTGTGGGAGAAATAATAAACAAAGAACATAAAAGTCCATAACCTGAAAGGAAAAAACGGAACTTATATACAATATGTACAGTACAAGGCCTCTATGGCCAAGACCATATAATTAGGAGCCTTTATGGCTCAGACATAAACGTAAACCATAAACAATTTCCATACTAAACCTGCCGCTTACGGCCTATATGGCCCAAACTATACACAAAAAACACCTAACCATTTTATACACTATGGGGGAGGGCTAAGGAACCCGCAGATCTTCCACGTCTGACACCTACAACCTACCATGCAAAAGGCTACCAAAAAGACCGAAACGCAAAAGCTAGGGAGTGCAAGAGGCAGAAAACAGGGACAGTTCCCATCACCCGAGATCAACAGACCGCAGCAACAGGCTTGATGTTCCTCCACGCCTCCATCCAAGCCCTACGCCGCAGCCTGTCTTTCTCACAAGGCAGGATGGATCCACCACACCATGACACCATCACCAGCCTGACCAGTTGATACAAGGCAGGATGGATCCACCACACCATGACACCACCACCAGCCTGAATTGTTGATACAAGGCAGGATGGATCCATGCTTTCATGATGTTTATGCCAAATTCTGACCCTACCATCTGAATGTCGCAGCAACCAGTCTGCCCATTCTCTCCTGACCACTGACATCAGCAAGGCATTTTCTTCCACACAACTGCCGCTAACTGGATATTTTCTCTTTTTTGGACCATTCTCTGTAAACCCTAGAGATGGTTGAGCGTGAAAATCCCAGTAGATGAGCAGTTTTTGAAATACGCAGACCAGCCAGTCGGGCACCAACAACCATGCCACATTCAAAGTCACTTAAATACCTTTTCTTCCCCATTCTGATGCTCGGTTTGAACTTCAGCAAGTGGTCTTCACCACATCTAGATGCCTAAATGCATTCAGTTGCTGCCATGTGACTGATTAGCAATTTGTGTTACCAAGCAATTGAACAGGTGTATCTAATAAAGTGTATATTGAACCCCCAGATAAACAGATGGACAGGAGGCTAAGGAACAGCAGAGCGTTGTACTGGGGTAGCTGCTGGTAAAAGCAGGAAAATATAAAGTTAAATGGCAGTTGTTAACTGCAAGCATCTTAGCAACTCAGGTCTGTTCTCCGCCATGTCTGAACAAAATCAACTTAGCCAATTAGAGCTACTATTTACCTTTGGGGAAATTACAAAACTGTCCTTTTACAGTGCGGCTCCCCCACATTGCAAGGGATAAATGCTCATTTTTGCCTAGGGTACCATTAAAAACCAGATTTTACTTACCTTATCCCTTGCACTTGCAGGATTCCTACTCTTCATGCAGCCATTCCCAAATCCAGCCAAATCCAGCTCTCTTTGGTGCTCCATTCATTGGTGGCACTGCAATGTCATCAAGTACAATGCAGGACCAGCAGTCTTACATTGCAGATGGGGACGCCAAGGGCCTGTGCACAACCCATAGCTTCAGAAAGAAGCAGTGAGCACCGGCTGCCTGGAGAGTGAGGGATAAGGTAAATAAAATGACCCTTTAATGGTACCCTGGATACAAATGAGCAATAAACTCTTCAGTGCTGGGGGAGTCCCACTGCCAGGGTAAGTTTTAAACTTGACTAAGCTTAAATCTACTCCCACCCCCATTCTAAGCCTATTCTACCCTGTAAAAGGAGAGATCTGTATACTTACCTATTTTGAAGTCGTTATGGTCCAGTCATATGATCTCTCCAGCGGCTGGTTTCCATGAAGACAATGGCTACGGAGCCTAGGTAATGACATCACTCATAGGCTTACTAAAGGACCTTCGTTGACAGCTGTTCCATCCAGGGGCATATTTACCACAAGGCAAACAAGGCACTTGCCTAGGGCGTCAGCTTTCAGGGGGGCAGCACCTTCCCCCAGAAGAAGGGATGAAAGAAGGGGCACGCATGCCACGGGAACCAGGTGGGATCCAAGTGAGGCTGCGGCTGCTTGATAGTGTATGTAGAGCCTGACTCTCATTCCCAGGGATGTCCGGAGCTGTGAAGATGAGAGTCTTTTTCTCTATCGCCGGGGGGGTAGAGGAAGGCTCTCCCGGGTGGGGGACAGGGGTGTTGTTGGTCAATGTCAGCAATGCCAGGCTCTCTCTGCTGGAGGGGGAAGTCAGGGTGGTGTTGGTCGGTGTCCATGGGGGCAGACGATTTTTGTGTTGCCTAGGGCAGCACAAAACCTAAATACACTACTGGTCCCATCTCTACATTGAAGCCGGCGCTCATGTGATTGGGCCAGAGCACCTTCAGAATAGGTAAGTATAGGCATCTTTCCTTTTACAAGGTAGATATATTGGCTTAGAATGGGGGTGGGAGTAGATTTAGGCTTAGTTAGGTTTTGACTTGCCTTCCACTTCAAGACAACACAACTTGAAAGATGAGGTTCTAATTTTAAAAGTAAGTCTGGACATAGACTGGCAGGCATCACATGAAGAATGACAGGTGATGAGACATCTGGATGTCCATGATCTTGATAGAAGTATGTGCCAGGTGATGTTTTTGGCTGAGTGAATGCAGCATCTGCACAACAGCACATTCTTTCCCTCTTTCTCTACAGAAGAAAGGAATGATCAGAGCCCACATGCAGAGAGACTTTCCAACAAATTGATAAATCTCTGTGTGAGATAACAAGAACTTCCGATGGTCGAAAACGCTCATTATTGCCCCCAAGGGGAGCCGTACATAGACTGATCACTGCCTCATCCTACCGGACTGTGTTCAAACCTGGCTTCGTACAGCTATCCCAAGGGTCTGGTCACATCAGCAGGACTTGTCAACCCCTGCCATTAATGCATGAACGTTAATAAGATTTGAGAAGCGTTTTGTTTGACAATGTTGCGTTTTGCAAGCATTGTCAGGTACACCGTATGTATGTTTAGATATGCTGCCCATTTTTCCACTGCAGTTTTGTTTCTGCTGCTGAAATAGTTCTTTGGGATGCCATACAAACTAATGGTTCAAGCTATGGTAGAGGGCAGTAAAATTCAGGGCTTACTGCATCATGGACCTCTTAAGGAGAGTTCCCCTCACTCCTAGTATTGAGACACAATAGGAAGTGAGAGGAGATCTCCTCAAAGTAGGACAAATCTTCTCTAAGCCATGGTTCACACTGATGCCATTTCTAATGTTCCAGAATGTATGGAAACACATGACAAGCGAACGAACATGAGTTTCTATGGAGGCTATTCACATAAATGCAGTGGAAATCTGATGCATTTTGAAAAAGAGTCCTGTGCGAGTTTATTGTGGTGTGATTTTTGGCTTCATCTGCATCTGTGCCCTGGAGCTGCTCCTGAACTTGCACTGCAAAACGGATTCCACTCACACCGCATCAGTTTGACCTTAGGCTTAGAACGTTATGACCTGAACATGTGTCGTCATGGTTCTCGATTTCTGTTTCCAGTGACAATAATTTAGATGTACCATCACTTTCAGTCCCAGTGACAATGCTTACCAGGAAAAACAGAAAATGTATATCTTCCCAGTGGGGACAGAGACAGCAATATAATCTGCTAAAGGTTCTGAGCCTGTCATGGTCCATCCAAAATGAAAAAAAAAAAACAAATGTTGGCTTTAGATACACTTTAATGCTTTGTAACTTCCAAGCATTTCCCTCAGGGGTAATATGGTTTTCTAGACCAGCAGGAAGTTGACATGAGACAAACATTCTCACAACTACAGGTTTGTAATTACCTAGTCTAGTGGACTGGCGGACGAATGATTTTACAGCTTCTTTATTACATTAGCCCTGTATGATCGTGTATAAAAGATTCACAGTGGTGTAAAGTCTTCATATTCCACCCCTTGCATTAAATATTTTAAGGTCTCTTGCTTTCTCACCCAATTTCATCCTTTACAAATGCTATGGACCTTCACACTACACCTGACAAAATGGAGTTCTTCGGGGAAAGACAACCTCTTAACCTTTACCCTACTTGCCCCTACCCTTTCACCCTTCTTAACACATAACCTTCTCCCCTCCCTGTCCTCAAATCCATAGATAGAAACCACTTACACCCATCCTTTATTAAATATATGTGAGTGTTCCCCCATCCCCGAGAGGATAACCTTTACCCTACCTTCCCCTATTCTTTTTTCCCTCTACACTTTCGCCCTTCTTAACACCCAGCCATCCCCCCTCCCTGTCCACCAATCATATATAAAAGACTCACAACGATTTAGAGGTTTTATATTCCACCCCCTGCATTGAACCTTTAGAGGCCTCCTTAATTCAACCTTTACAAACGCTATGGACCTTTACCCATCACACTACAAAATCACAGAGTTCCTCAGGGAAAGACAACCTCTAAACTTTTTCCCTTCCTGACCCTACCCATTCTTCTGTCTACTCTTTAACCCTTCTAAACACCCAACCATCCCCCCCTCCCTGTCCACAAATCATTTAGAAAAGCCTCACATTGATTTAAAGACTTTATATCCCACCCCTTACAATTCAATTTTTGAGGCCTCTTACTTTCCCACCCTATTTCATCCTTCACACTACACACTACAAAATTGTGAAGTTCCTCAGGGAAAGACAATCTTTCAACCCTATTTGCCCCTACACTTTTTCCCTTCTTAACACCCAACCTTCCCCCCTCCCTGTCCACAAATCCATAGATAGGAACCCCTCACACCCATCCCTCATTAAAAAGTGAGAGTTCCCCATCCCTTAGTGGGTAACCTCATAACCTTCCCCTATCCTTTCTTCCCTCTACACTTTCACCCTGCTTAACACCCAATCACCCCCCCCCCCTCTCCATCCACAAATTATATATAAAGACTCACAGCAATTTAAAGGTTTTACATCCCACCTCTTGCATGGAACCCTTCTTACCACTCAACCCCCCCCCCCCTTTCCATGTCCAAAAATCTTTGAGGCCTCTTGCTTTCCCACCCTATGTCATCCATTACGAAAGCTATGAACCTTCGCACTACATACTACAAAATTGTGGAGTTCCTCAGGGATAGACAACCTTTTAACCCTATTTGCCCCTACCTTTTGCCCTTTTTAACACCCAACCCTCCACCCTCCCTGTCCACAAATCCATAGAAAGGAACCCCTCACACCCATCCCTCATTAAAAAGTGAGAGTTCCCCCATCCCCTAGTGGGTAACCTCATAACCTTCCCTTATCCTTTTTTCCTTTACACTTTCACCCTTCTTAACACCCAATCATTCCTCCCCCTCCCCATCCACAAATTTTATATAAAGACTCACAGCAATTTAAAGGTTTTACATCCCACCCCTTGCATGGAACCTTTAGAGGCCTCTTGCTTTCCAACCCTATTTGGACCACCATTACGAATGCTATGGACCTTCACACTACCACTACAAAATCGTTGAGTTTCTCAGGGAAAGACAACCCCCTAACCTCTTCCCTACCTGTCCCTATCTTTTCTCCCCTCTACTCTTTCGACCCTTCTTGCCATTCACCCCCCCCCCCATGTCCAAAAATTGTATTAAAAAGACACAACGATTTAAAGACTTTATATCCCAGCTGTTACATTGAACTTCTTGAGGCATTTTGCTTTCCCACCTTTACAAACGCTATGGACCTTCACACTACAAAATCAAGGCGTTCCTCAGGGAATGGCAACCTCTTAACTTTTACCCTACTTGCCCCTACCCTTATTAACACACAAATTCCCCCCCTCCCTGTCGACAAATCCATAGATAGGCCATAAGCTAAACCCAGCTTCTTCTCTGGCCTGTTGGAGATGTACTCATCAAATGGGGGATTTTATACATATCTTTTGGGATTGTTTGGCTATCTCACAGTATTGTGGGGCACTTGGTAACATAATCAATGTGGTGGCTGGTACTTCCTTTACTCCTTCCCCAAAAATTTGTCTGCTGGGCCTAGTGGTAGACCTTGTCCCCACAACAGCTGAGAGGACCCTACTTGGGTTACTCCTATTTTACACCAGGAAGGCAATTACTTTGAATTAGAAGAAACCACCCCCACTCCAGTTTTGGCAACACCTAGTGAACTCCACCCTCCCCATGTACAAAGATAAGAAATTTGACAGAGTATGGGCAAGATGGACAGGAAATGCCTCCACTTCCTCATTGTCTGCTTATCTTTAACCCGGTTTTTGTTTGCTGATTTACAGCAAGCCTTACATTTGGAGTAACATCTCTACTTTTATGATGGTTACATAACCCTTTGGGAACGGACTTGGTTTATTGTACATCTTCCTTCTTCAGTACGAGCCACACATGTACCAAGATGTATTTGTTCAGTTGTGCTAGATTTTACACTTTATTTTGGCACCAAGTGCCTTACCACCTTTTTTTTACCTCAGCGGGCTGGTGCTCCCCTACGTGGGCTGCACTGCCTGAGTGTTTTTGTACACATATAAGAAACTGTAATAAAAAAGATCCACTCGCTCCCATCCCTCATTAAAAAGTGAGAGTGCCCCCATCTGGTAACATAATCAATGTGGTGGCTGGAACTTCCTTTACTCCTTCCCAAAGAATTTGTCTGCTGGGTCTCGTGGTGGACCTTGTCCCCACAACAGCGGAGAGGACCCTATTTGGGTTACTCCTATTTTACACCAGGAAGGCAATTACTTTGAATTAGAAGAAACCACCCCCACTCCAGTTTTGGCAACACCTAGTGAACTCCACCCTCCCCATAGATAAGAAATTTGACAGAATATGGGCAAGGTGGTCAGGAAATGCCTCCACTTCTTCATTGTCTGCTTATTTTTAACCCGGTTTTTGTTTGCTGATTTACAGCAAGCCTTACATTTGGAGTAACATCTCTACTTTTATGATGGTTACATAACCCTTTGGGAACGGACTTGGTTTATTGTACATCTTCCTTCTTCAGTACGAGCCACACATGTACCAAGATGTATTTGTTCAGTTGTGCTAGATTTTACACTTTATTTTGGCACCAAGTGCCTTACCCCCTTTTTTTTTTGGCACCAAGTGCCTTACCCCCTTTTTTTTTGGCACCAAGTGCCTTACCCCCCCTTTTTTTTTGGCACCAAGTGCCTTACCCCCTTTTTTTTTTGACCTCAGCAGGCTGGTGCTCCCCTATGTGGGCTGCACTGCCTGAGTGTTTTTGTACACATATGAGAAACTGTAATAAAAAAGATCCATTGGCTCCCATCCCTCATTAAAAAGTGAGAGTGCCCCCATCTGCAACCGGCGATCTCACATACCTTTTCAGCCTTACACGTCCACCATAGAATATCTTATCTTAGAAAACATTGTATGTTTTATAGTGAGCATTGTTCCTATCTTCTGTATAGTTGCAAGTTGCTTATGAGGTTTGCAGAGTACTCATAACTATTGCACGGTTCCTTCAGTTTTACTGACACAATGAAACCCAATTTGAAAGCATTGCATGAAATAACATCCAGAAAAAGTGAACAAAGAGAACGGACTTACCTTACCGATTTGGTGAGTCTAGAGCAGCAGCAGCAGCAGATTCTAAGACTCCTTTCTCATGCTGCAGAGAAATAAGAGGATATGTACATTTAGACAGTGTGAATGGGACACCTTGTGTCTTCAAAACATCTGAATGACGAGATATGGATTTGGGTGTGGGAATATTTTGTCTTATGTATACATATCAACATATATTCTACCTGGCAGCCACAGGCCAAACAAAACACTCATCAGACAGCCTTTCAGGTGGTGTAAACACACAATTCAGCCCTGCCATCGGGTATTGTTGGTGGTAGAGGGGGGATTTTACATGTGCAGACTGGAAGGGAAGGATCTGGGTGGCAAATCATTAATTATGTGACGCTAATAAAGCAGAACTCCAGGCTAATGATAAAGAAAGTATCCAAGCATATAGAAAAGAGAAGACCGATCACGAATGCAGCGCTAAGTGGAGATGGACCAGGGGCGGACTGACCATTTGGAAACTCGGGAAATGCCCGAGGGCCCGGGGTCAGTAGGGGGCCCCATGAGATGCCCCTGGTACCTTTTTCATAGGCTTTTTTGAGTTTGGGCAAGGACACAGGGGCCCCATGATCCCCTAATGCCCGGGGGCCCCATGAGTTGTCAGTCCGCCCCTGAGATGGATTTGAACACTGCTTAGGTTTTTATTGCTGTCTGTGCCCCAGTTGGGGAGATTTGTCCTGTTTACCATTATCATTGAAAGTGAAAGTAAAAGGAAATATCCAAACTTTGGGTTGTCCCCAGAAACGTATCTCCTGGGGGACACTAGTTCAGGTGCCCTGGGGGACCCAAAGGATTTCCTCTCACTTCCTATTTGGCTATGGGACAGGAAGTGAAGGGAAACCTCCCAAATGGGACACAGATGGCAAAAATAAACTGACAGGGCTTATAACCCTCCCTTATTTTATCCAAAATGAAAAAAAAGTTTTGCTTATAGTTCTACTTTAAATTTATTGAGTGTAAGTACAGGAATTAGACCTGTTATCAGTATTGTTCAGTGCCTGTACAGCAGAGCTCAGACTAAGGGAGGGAGAGGCAGTACAAGGAGCTAATCAGTTGTGCAGAGTAACAGAGAGATGAACTCATCAGTCTTCCGCTTCTCTTTTTTGCAGCACTATATACACCATTGGTAACTACATAGTGACAAAGGGAATCACTATTCAGTCACTTTATTTATTTGTCAGCACTTTATCACTTGTGTCACTTATATAATATTTTGCCATATTTTATGTTCAAAATTATAGTTGATGAGAGCGACACCTTATTTATGGAACCACTAAGTCACTATTGATCATTTACACCTGTCACTTGTTATTGCATGATTTTATGATCTTACTGGCTCTATCTTATACCTTGGATTACTCATTTGTATGTTGATTTTAGCGCTACACCCTGGTTTTATATGGTTATTTTGGAGGTTTTTGGTACCTTTTGGTGTTTAGCGGCTTCATTGACTTTTAGTGCTCACTTATCCCTGTTTGTTCCATTTTAACTTATCTTATCTTCCACCTGGCAGTACTCGGGTTGTTGGTTCGAATCCCAACCACGACACCACCTGCCTGGAGTTTGCATGTTCTCCCTGTGCCTGCGTGGGTTTCCTCCGACACGCCAAAGACATGCTGGTAGGTTAATTGGCTCCTGTCTAAATTGGCCCTAGTATGTGTATGTATGAATGTGAGTTAAGGACCTTAGATTGTACGCCCCTTGAGGGTTAGGGACCTTAGATTGTATGCCCCATTGAGGGTTAGGGACCTTAGATTGTACGCCCCTTGAGGGTTAGGGACCTTAGATTGTACACCCCTTGAGGGTTAGGGACCTTAGATTGTACGCCCCTTGAGGGTTAGGGACCTTAGATTGTACACCCCTTGAGGGTTTGGGACCTTAGATTGTACGCCCCTTGAGGGTTAGGGACCTTAGATTGTACACCCCTTGAGGGTTAGGGACCTTAGATTGTACGCCCCTTGAGGGTTAGGGACCTTAGATTTACGCCCCTTGAGGGTTAGGGACCTTAGATCGTACGCCCCTTGAGGGTTAGGGACCTTAGATCGTACGCCCCTTGAGGGTTAGGGACCTTAGATCGTACGCCCCTTGAGGGTTAGGGACCTTAGATCGTACGCCCCTTGAGGGTTAGGGACCTTAGATCGTACGCCCCTTGAGGGTTAGGGACCTTAGATTGTACGCCCCTTGAGGGTTAGGGACCTTAGATTGTACGCTCCTTGAGGGTTAGGGACCTTAGATTGTACGCCCCTTGAGGGTTAGGGACCTTAGATTGTATGCTCCTTGAGGGTTAGGGACCTTAGATTGTACGCCCCTTGAGGGTTAGAGACCTTAGATTGTACGCTCCTTGAGGATTAGAGACCTTAGATTGTACATGCCTTGAGGGTTAGGGACCTTAGATTGTACATGCCTTGAGGGTTAGGGACCTTAGATTGTACGCCCCTTGAGGGTTAGGGACCTTAGATTGTACATGCCTTGAGAGTTAGGGACCTTAGATTGTACGCCCCTTGAGGGTTAGGGACCTTAGATTGTACGCCCCTTGAGGGTTAGGGACCTTAGATTGTATGCCCCTTGAGGGTTAGGGACCTTAGATTGTACGCCTCTTGAGGGTTAGGGACCTTAGATTGTATGCCCCTTGAGGGTTAAGGACCTTAGATTGTACGCACCTTGAGGGTTAGGGACTGATGTGAATGTACAATATATATATGTAAAGCGCTGCGTAAATTGACGGCGCTATATAACTACCTGAAATAAATTAAATAAATAAATCTCACAACAATCGCGGCAGAACCATACCGCATTTTTTAGGTGCCATTAAGATTCTGCCCGTGGTTCAAAACGCCATAGTGTGAATGGGGCCTAAACTGTTTACCTATAGACAGATATATGTGGCTGCTCGGCGTTAAAGCGCACCCACTGAGAGGTTGCATTTATAACTGTGCCCGGCAGAAAGTGAGTAATGTCCGAAGCAGCACAATGAGCAAGTCAGTTGTGCTGCGGTGTTCATTTGCTATAAAGGGACAGGCTGATCAGGAGAGAGCAGAGTAATGGAGACATGAGACTGGCTGTCTGTCTGCTTCTCCTTTCATTATGCAGTCACTGGCTTGGGGAGGGACAAAACCTGGAAGTGTTACTTTACCTCCCATTAGCAAAAGTATGTAGGAAACATCTTCTGCCGTGCCCCTTTAACCTCCCTAGCGGTCTGATTATGTCCATATTTCTGTGCTCAAAGGGGTACATTTTTTTTGCATGGAAATATGTATTTTTTTAATTGTAGGCTGTAATTTTTAGGAATAACTCACTGAAATCTGTCCTAACAAGAGTCTAGTAAACATCCCGGGGATGATAAAATTTGCAACACGAAATCATAAATTATAATTTAATAAATAAACATAAAAAATAATAATATAATAATAATAATAAATTTAATTCAATAATATAATCAAACCAAAAACACTGAAATGTGAACTATAGCGCCAAGTTCGCACATCGCTGAGCAAAGTCGCAGAATCGTTTTCGGTGTCTGATGAGGAATTTCCTCCACGAATCATTATCACTCAATTCTGCAAGTGGTTCTGATTTACTATCGCTGTTCTCTAGCCGGTCTAAAACCGCTTTTGACCTAAAGGGACACTTTTTGGACGCCATGGACGTTTCTCAGTTTCCAGGCAGAAAGAACAGTAATAATGCAGGCAGGGCGCCGGACAAAGCACTCGGGACAAAATGTATGTGAAATGGTTTGATACAGGAATGTTATACTATGTGATTTTAGTGTATTCAGTGAATGTCACTTTTAAAATTTTAAAATTTC
Source organism: Staurois parvus (assembly GCF_062004578.1). Taxonomy (NCBI): domain Eukaryota; kingdom Metazoa; phylum Chordata; class Amphibia; order Anura; family Ranidae; genus Staurois; species Staurois parvus. The sequence continues at coordinate 1,545,573 of NW_028317891.1, forward strand.
CCGCCAGTTCTGTCCCCCGTACGTCCCGACGTCGCAGGGAACGGAACCCGGAAGACAGACGCCGGCATCGGCCGGAGGACATTGCCAGGGACACTGCAGGGGGGACATCGCGGGAGCGCAGGACAAGCTAAGTGAAGAAGGGATCCCGGAGCAACGCTGCAGTGTATTCCCGAGTGTAGCTCGGGGTTACCGCTTGTGGTGCTGAAACTTTACCCCTAGCTACACTCGGGAATACCGCCAGGGGGGGTAAAGTAACATAAAAGGCTAATTTTTTAATTTTTGTTTTAAAATAACAAACATGTCATACTTACCTGCTCTTTGTAATGGTTTTGCACAGTGTAGCCCTGATACTTCTCTTCTTGGGTCCCCCGCCAGCACTTCTGGTCCCTCCCCCCTGCTTAGTGCGCCATAGCAAGCCATCTGCTCTGGGGAGCACTCATGCATGCTCGCTCCCGAGCCCCGCCACCCCTCCCTCTTCACTGGTTGTGATTGACAGCAGATGGAGCCAATGGCTCCCACTGCTGTGTCTGAGCCAATGGGGAGGGAGAGAGCTAAATAGTGCATTTTATATACAACCAGTTAGATCAGACCAAAATGAGGGACAAATGATGGGGAAGGAGGGAAAGAGGGACTTTGTTTCAACGGAGGGACAGTCTCTGGAAACCAGGGACAGTTGGGAGCTATGACTTCACTGCAGCACAGATAAAGCAGGTGTCTTGCCCTGCCAGGCAGAGCTGTAATATGTGGCAGAGCTGCGTAAATCTCAGAACCGGATGAGCAGAAATATTATTCCTTTATCAGGTAAAACCAGCACCCTTATTATGTATTCCATCTGTGTATTTAGCCATTTGCCTGGAGTACGGCTTTAAAACAGCCCTCACTGAGTAACAGACTGTTAAGCCAAGTGCTCTGTAGCGGGCACCATATGGTGACAGAGACTACCATTGTTAGAATAATCCTCTTGACAGCGCTAAGGGAGCCTGCAGAAGTTTCTATGAAGGCCATAGTTGGCATGCTCCTGAAGTTGGGGTATTTCAGGAAGCCGCAATGGTGCTCTTAAGAAGATTATTCGAACAACAAAAGGTACGCACTTTATGGGGCCGACTCGCCAGGATTTAGCCAAGCTTTAAAGTTTTTTTTTTCCTTCTTTCCTCGGTATAGGTTCACTTTAAGCAACAATTATCTAGAAATTTGTTTTGTAGACTTCTGGAATAATCTGCAGCAGTTGAAAAAACTTGTAGGGATGACTAGAGCCATTCCAGGGTTATATCCCCCACTTGAGCCGGTGTAAGGTACAAATATTAGTTTACTGTGGGGTATGCCGGGAGCAGGGGCGGGCTGACCGTTCGAGTACTCGGGCACTGCCCGAGGGCCCAGGGTCAGTAGGGGGCCCCATGAGATGCCCCTGGTACCTTTCATTGGTTTTTTCATAGGCTTTTTTGGGTATGGGCGAGGACACGGGGGTACCATGATCCCCTATTGCCCGGGGGCCCCATGAGTTGTCAATCCGCCCCTGGTCGGGTGTCTCTTATTTCCAGGGAGGACATTTTCAGAAATATCAAAATATCATATATCGGGCTGGTGGCTCTGGGAGGTGGTGGTGGGGGGGTGATATGTCAACATTCAGACCCAGTGATTATTATTATTATTATACAGGATCTATATGGCGCCAACAGTTTGCTCAGCGCTTTACAATATAACGGGAGACAATACAGCAACAATACAGTTCAATACAAGAGGGATAGGAGGGCCCTGATCCTGGGAGCTTACAATCTAGGAGGGAGGGGCTAGTAGTACAAAAGGTAGTAACTGTGGCGGATGGGCTGGTAGGAAGAGTAGAAGATTCCATTATTAGCTGAGGGCAAGATAGGCTTCCCTGAAGAGATCGGTTTTCAGAGATCGCCTAAAAGTGAACAGAGTAGGCGATAGTCTGATAAACTGCGGTAGAGATTTCCAGAGGATGGGGGAAGCTCTGGAGAAGTTCTGGAGACGAGCATGGGAGGAGTAGACAAGGGAGCTAGAGAGTAGGAGATCATGCGAGGAGCGGAGAGCACGGTTTGGGTGATATTTAGAGACAAGATCGGTGATATATTTTGGGGCAGAGTTATAAATGGCTTTATATGTTATTGTTAATGTTTTGAATTTTATCTGTTGGGCAACGGGAAGCCAGTGGAGGGATTGGCAGAGAGGGGTGGAGGACACTGAGTGGAGACCAGTGGAGGGATTGGCAGAGAGGGGTGGAGGACACTGAGTGGAGACCAGTGGAGGGATTGGCAGAGAGGGGTGGAGGACACTGAGTGGAGACCAGTGGAGGGATTGGCAGAGAGGGGTGGAGGACACTGAGTGGAGACCAGTGGAGGGATTGGCAGAGAGGGGTGGAGGACACTGAGTGGAGACCAGTGGAGGGATTGGCAGAGAGGGGTGGAGGACACTGAGTGGAGACCAGTGGAGGGATTGGCAGAGAGGGGTGGAGGACACTGAGTGGAGACCAGTGGAGGGATTGGCAGAGAGGGGTGGAGGACACTGAGTGGAGACCAGTGGAGGGATTGGCAGAGAGGGGTGGCTGATACAGAACACTTAGTAAGGTGGATGAGTCTGGCAGCAGCATTCATGATAGTCTGAAGAGGGGATAGCCTGCGATGAGGTCGGCCACTGAGGAGGGAGTTGCAATAGTGAAGGCGAGATATAACAAAGGAGTGAATAAGTTGTCTGTGTCCCTGTTGCAGATTTCCCCTCACTTCACATCTGGTAAAAAAATCTGGAGGAGAAAATCTGGATCAGAGGTTCTATCCACCATCACCCACACACACTCTATCCAAAACTAAAAAAAAAGTATATTTTTGGCTATAGATACACCTTAGCCGCTTGCCGACCGGCTGCAGTACATTTACTGCGGCAGGTTGGCTCATACAGGCATACATGTTCGTGGTGGCTTTTCTTCGCACATGCACGTGCGGATCCGGAAGACTGTGCAATCATTTGCTGCAGTACAAGCCAATCAGCGGGTCAATGATTTATGGCCGGGACTCACTGATCGGCTGAGTGAATGACAGAAGAGAGCCCTGTGTTGGTAAACAACACAGAGCTCTCTACAGACAGCAGCGGTGTGCTTTTTTTTTCTCTCCCTACAAAGCAGGGAGTAAAAAATAGCACATTGCTTAGCAAAACAGCACACAGTACACACACTGCACATTGTTAGGTACACACTTAACCCCTTGATCGCCCTAGATGTTAACCCTTTCCCATCCAGTGTCATTAGTATAGTGACAGTGTATAGTATTACCCAGGGCTTTTTTTCTCAAAAAACAGATGCAGGATTCCCCTCCACATACATCACTGCTTGTCTTCATTCCACCCCCCACCCACCTCTGAGCACCATCAATTGGTTCCACCACCTGCCCCCCCCCCCTACCAGTACTTTTAGAGAATACAGAGCCAAGTATCATTTTGGGTGCTAAGTAATTTGTATGGAATTTCTTAATGATAACAAAAAAGCAGTATAATCAGGGGCGGACTGACAACTCATGGGGTCCCCGGGCAATAGGGGATCATGGGGCCCCTGTGTCCTTGCCCAAACTTAAACAAGCCTATGAAAAAGGTACCAGGGGCATCTCATGGGGCCCCCTATTGACCCCGGGCCCTCGGGCAGTGCCCTAGTTTCCAAATGGTCAGTCCGCCCCTGAGTATAATAGATCTCCCGCAGGCAGCAGCAATAGACTCTACCTCAAGGAACAATAGATTCCCCCAGCAATAATGGACCCCCGCAGCTAAATACCATCCCAGCAGCAACAACAGGTCTCCCAGCCAGCATCAATAGACTCTCAACAGCCAGAAACAACAGACCTGTCCCTAAACAGTAGATCCCTTCCATCAACAATAGACATCCCCAGCAACAACAGATCGCCGCACAAAAATTATCCCCTCCACTGACAATAGACCCCCCAGCAGCGAGCGTCAATAGACCTTCCAGCACACCTCAGAACCCCTTGCAATTACATACATTCACTGTTGGAGGTGCCAGAACTGCGTTCCACCACTTTCCCACTGAAAATAGCTCTGGTATTAGCACTGATGACTGCATTAGTGTCACTGGAGATGTCAGTGGCCGTTAGTCAGTGACAGTGTCAGATTGCCCGCCGCACTATCGCAGTCCCACTAAAAGTAGCTGATCACCGCCAATACTAGTATAAAAATAAATAGATAAATAAAAATTCCAGTATATATACCATAGTTTGTAGATGCTATAACTATCACACAAACCAAATAATATACACATATTGGGATTTTTTTTTTTTACACCTAAATACATTTTGGCTAAAATTTATGAAGAAATTAGATTTAAAAAAAAAAAAATATTGGAAATATTTTATAGCAGACAGTAGAAAATATTGTTTGTTTTTTTTTTCAAAATGTAGGCTCTATTTTGTTTATATCGCAAAAAAAAAACCCAGTGCTGATCAAATACCACCAAAAGAAAGCACTATTTGTGTGAAAAAAATGCTGTAAATTTCATTTTACGTACTATATTGCATTACCGCGCAATTACCAGTTAAATTAGCACAGTGCTAAAATACGCCTGGTCATGAAGGGGGTAAAATCTTTTGGAGGTCAAGTGATTAATAACTCATTACATTTTATTTTTTAAAGGCAAGCAGTGTACAGTAGGTACCAGGGGCGGACTGATCATTCAGGCTCTTGGCACTGTCCGAGGGCCCAGGGTCAGTAGGGGGCCCCATGAGATGCCCCTGGTACCTTTCATAGGCTTTTTTGGGTGTGGTTTGAGTGTGGGCGTGGACACAGGGTCCCCATGATTTCCTATTGCCCAGGGGCCCCATGAGTTGTCAGTCCGCCCCTGGTAGGTACTGGAATTTAAGCTGATATGTATGAGAAGAAAACGCAGCACATGGAGCCAATCAGTTCACGTACCAACAAGGAGCATGCGGATGGAGAGAGCTGAGTCACAGAAGGAAGAGCTTAACAAAACTCAGGGCTGCTGATAGAAACCATGGGGCCCCTAAGAGCTAACCTGACAGCCCCCCACCCAGTTATTAATGAACACAGTGAATGATTGGTACTAATCACTCATTGTGTTCATACAGGAAAGGAAGGGGCTGGTAAACGTGACATATTTACCAGACTCTTCCCCAACTCTCCATCCTGAAGGATCCTATTATGTGCTTGCAGCTGCCAGTGGGAAGGAGAGGAGGGAAGTCGGCAGCACTGTGGGGGTGGAGAAACACAAGGTGGCCTTAACAGCACACAGTTAACCCTTTGATCGTGCCACATGTTAACCCCTTCCTGCCCAGTGCCATTAGTACAGTGTCAGTGCTTTTTTATTAGCACTGTATTGGTGTCACTGGGGATGTCAGTGTCAGTGCCAGTGTCAGAATGTACGCCGCAGTCCCACTATAAGTCGCTGATCGCCGCCATTACTAGTAGAAGAAAAACAAAAAAAATTCCAGTATATATACCACCATTTGTAGACGCTATAACTTTCACGTAAACTACTTAATTTACACGTATTTTGATTTTTTTTTTTTAGCAAAGACACGGAGCAAAATACATTTTGGCCTAAATTTATACCGAAATTTTATTTTTTAAAATTTTTTACTGGAAATGTTTTATAGCAAAAAGTAAAAAATATTGTTTTTTTTTCCAAAATTGTTGGCCTTTTTTTGTTTATAGCGCACAAAATTAAAAATGCAGAGGTGATCAAATACCACCAAAAGAAAGCTCTATTTGTGGGAAAAAAAGGACGTAAATTTAATTTGGGTGCAGCATTGCATGACCATACAATTGTCAGTTAAAGTAACGCAGCGCCGTATTGCAAAGAAAGGCCTGGTCAGGAAGGGGGGTAAATCTTCAGGAGGGCTAGGGGTTAAACCGGCTGCTGAATGTTGCTTTGCCAATTCACTCACAGTTCAAAAATCCCCAATATTGCTTGAGTCTGCATCGGGGCGGACTGACCATTTGGAAACTCAGGGCACTGCCCGAGGGCCCAGGGTCAGTAGGCGGCCCCATGACATGCCCCTGGTACCTTTCATAGGCTTTTTTGGGTGTGGTTTGAGTGTGGACAAGGTCACAGGGGCCCCATGATCCCCTATTGCCCGGGGGCCCCATGAGTTGTCAGTCCGCCCCTGGTCTGCATGCATTAGGGTTGATTTACTAAAGGCAAATAGACTGTGCACTCTGCAACTGCAATTGCTCCAGAGCTTAGTAAATGAGGGGAAGGTTCACTTTGTAACAAGTACCCAATCACATGTGAAGAAAATAAAAAAACAGTCAGTTCCCACTCAGTGTCAGAATGCCGCAGTCCCGCTATAAGCCGCTGATCGGCGCCATTACTAGTAAAAAAAAAAAAAAATAGAAATCCCAGTATATATACCGCCATTTGTAGAGGCTATAACTTTCACATAAATAAAGTATTGGGATTTTGTTTTAGCAAAGACATGGAGCAGAATACATTTTGGCCAAAATTAGATTTTTTCATTTTTGATAGAATATGTTTTATAGCAAAAAGTCCAAAAAATAGTTTTTTTCCCAAATTATCGGTCTTTTTTTGTTGATAGTGCAAAAAAATAAAAAACGCACAGGTGATAAAATACCACCGAAAGAAAGCTCTGAAATTTATGTACAGCGTTGCATGACAACACAATTGTCAGTTAAATTAACAAAGCACCGTATCGCAAAAAATGGCCTGGTCAGGAAAGGGGGTAAATCCTCTGGAGGGCAAGTGATTAAAAATTATTGGAAATGAAAAAAAAAATAAAACTTTCAATGCTTTATGGAATTTGAATGTGTTTGCCTCAGTACAAAATGCAAGTGTACAATCCAAACGCACACGTTCCTGCGTTAAAAATGGCGGTGTGTATAAGTGGGCGCTGCAGCGACCGTCGGCTGGAACCGAACAGAATCAGCGAGGGAGAATGTCACCAGCACACCGAGGATCACCAATATGGGGCCAAAGGTTTTAATGAACGATCACATAGTTACAGCAAGGCACCGTTTCGGAGTCTCGCAGGACCCCTTCATCAGGCATGTGACATGCCTGATGAAGGGGTCCTTCGAGACTCTGATCACATAGTTACAGCAAGGCAACGTTTCGGAGTCTCGCAGGACCCCTTCATCAGCCATGTGATATGCCTGACTCCGATCACATAGTTACAGCAAGGCAACGTTTCGGAGTCTCGCAGGACCCCTTCATCAGGCATGTGATATGCCTGACTCCGATCACATAGTTACAGCAAGGCAACATTTCGGAGTCTCGCAGAATCCCTTCATCAGGCATGTGACATGCCTGACTCCTATCACATAGTTACAGCAAGGCAACATTTCGGAGTCTCGCAGGACCCCTTCATCAGGCATGTAACATGCCTGATGAAGGGGTCCTTCGAGACTCCGATCACATAGTTACAGCAAGGCAACGTTTCGGAGTCTCGCAGGACCCCTTCATCAGGCATGTGACCATGTGACATGCATGATGAAGGGGTCCTGCGAGACTCCAAAATGTTGCCTTGCTGTAACTATGTCATCGTTCATTAAAACCTTTGGACCCATATTGGTGATCCTCGGTGTGCTGGTGACATTTTCCCTTGCCACAGTACAAAGCCTCTAAAGTCTCTTTTGTTGGGAATTTATTTATTTCAGGTACTTATATAGCGCTGTCAATTTACACAGCACTTTACATATATATTATACATTCACATCAGTCCCTAACCCTCAAGGGGCGTACAATCTAAGGTCCCTAACCCTCAAGGGGTGTACAATCTAAGGTCCCTAACCCTCAAGGGGTGTACAATCTAAGGTCCCTAACCCTCAAGGGGCGTACAATCTAAGGTCTCTAACCCTCAAGGGGTGTACAATCTAAGGTCCCTAACCCTCAAGGGGCGTACAATCTAAGGTCCCTAACCCTCAAGGGGCGTACAATCTAAGGTCCCTAACCCTCAAGGGGCGTACAATCTAAGGTCCCTAACCCTCAAGGGGCGTACAATCTAAGGTCCCTAACCCTCAAGGGGCATACAATCTAAAGTCCCTAACCCTCAAGGGGCGTACAATCTAAGGTCCCTAACCCTCAAGGGGCGTACAATCTAAGGTCCTTAACTCACATTCATACATACACATACTAGGGACAATTTAGACAGGAGACAATTAACCTCCCAGCATGTCTTTGGAGTGTGGGAAGAAACCAGAGTACCCAGAGGAAACCCACGCAGGCACAGGGAGAACATGCAAACTTGAGGCAGGTGGCGCCTTGGCTGGGATTTGAACCAACGACCCTAGTACTGCCAGGCAGAAGTGCTAACCATTTAGCCAGGGGCGTATTTACCACAAGGCAAACAAGGCATTTGCCTAGAGCAGCATTTTTTAGGGGGGCAGCACTGCCCCCCAGAAGAAGGAACATATGCAGCATGGGGACCAGGTGGGATCTGAGAGGGGCTGCTTGATGGTGAATGCAGAGCCCGAGGTGGTGCCGTGGTGGGGATTTCGAACCAGCGACCCTAGTACTGCCAGGCGGAAGTGCTAACCATTAGTTTGTCTCTGTTGGTGATGTGTACGATCTTTTTGGGATGTGGCATTGTACGTCCTCTTTCCAAGAATTGATCAAGTATTTTTTTGTCTTGATGTTACACACTTGCAGCTACAATACAACCCAAATTCTCCGACTTCCAGCTCAGAGTATCTGCAATTTCCAGTTTGGAAACTTGCTGTTCCCATTTATACAAAAGCTCAGCACGAGAAGGGCTAGACGTAGCAAAATACAAAGCAACAACGCAATTAATAATTACATGGGTATATATGAGTATAGTTTTGCTTTAAAGTTCCCCACTGTTGCAATTAATTAAAAACAGGATAATATTTGCACATTTTTATGTGATCATAACTCAAGATCCCATTTAAGACCTGTGCTGCTTGGGCATGAGATTCACACAAAGGGAACACATTTTAAAGTAAAATAAAGAATAACCAATAAATGTTATCACTTTAATCACGTTCACGCCGGGCCTAACTGATCAGACAAATTAATGCTCGCAGAATTGCACGTTTTATCGCTTTCCATAAACGTTTTAGGGCTGGTTAGTTCAATGATTAAGCAAAGATCTAAATGAAAATTGTTCCAAATTTAGTCGTAAAGAAACTGGTTAAGTTGGAATCAGATTTTTTATTTGTACCCAAACCTTTTTCTTAAGTTTTGGAACTAAAAGTTGGTAATGGTTAGAACCTATTATAGACTTTCATAGCTATCTGTGTCCCTGCTGAGGAAATTCTCTCTTTCGGTTTGGCAATGGTCACCAGGAAAGAAATCGATAAGAATTAGAAATAAATCTGGCCATTCGCTGTGCGAAATTCAGCCGGTTCAACAAGAACCGGCTAAACTTTCATCAGCGTGTGGGTGATTCTGCTTGACTTCTACCGAAGAGATGTGCTGAAAAGAATGGTCAGTCGTCAGCTGATCAGTGATTGTGGACCGCAGTGAATTTCACTTTCAGAATACAATTGGCTCCATTCATGGAATGGTATCTACTGCTTTAAAGCGGAGCTACACCCAAAAGGGGAAGTTAAGCTTTAAGGACTGCTCCCCCGCTCTCCTTTAAGAATTGGCACCTTTAGGGGGGGGGGGCGGGGGGGAGCAGGTACCCGCATTTGACAGCTCCCACTTCCAGTCTGATCACCTAGGTGTTTGGAAGTGGAAGGTGTCCTCCTTCCCTGTAGTCTTTTGGGACAGGTCCCAGAAGACTACAGGACCATTCATGAAGCGCAGGGCTACTCGCGCATGTGCAGTGTGTATCCGGCTGTGAAGCCGCAAGCTATCACAGCCGGGTGCCCACGCTGAAGATGCCGGCCTCCAGGAATACAGGACGGCCGGTGAAACGGGCTGCGGGGGACACACCGAGGGACCGAGGGACCGAGGGACAGGTACGTGGATGTTTTTTAAAAGTCAGCAGCTACAGTTTTTGTAGCTGCTGACTTTTATTTTTTGACAGGGTGAGTGGAACTCCGCATTAAGAACACCGGTAAAATAGCTCATAGCGTTTTTTTTTTCCCATTTACTAAAAAAACATTATTTAAATACCACATGCACTATTTCTTGAAGTGATAAGGTATTTTAGTAGTGAAATCTTTGGTATTTTAAAGGCGGCACACACCGGCATCCCTAACAACCAGGGAATAGCTGGTTTTTAAGGAGCTGGCTCCCACCATGTCATCAACTTAACCCCTTGGAGGCGAGTGTGTGCAAATTAGTGTCCACATTGGACTGGGATTTTTTCCGCAGGTCCGCAAATTTGCCCAACTGACCTTGTGCTGGGAGCGTGTCGCACGGGACGTGGCATTGTACGTCCTCTTTCCAAGAACTGATCAAGTATTTGTCTTGATGTTACACACTTGTAGCTACAATACTACCCGAATTCTCCGACTTCTAGATCAGAGTATCTGCAATTTCCAGTTAGGAAACTTGCTTTTCCCATTTATACAAAAGTTCAGCACGAGAAGGGCTAGACGTAGCAAAATACAAAGCAACAACGCAACGTATTTCCCCCACATGCCTTCTTGCAAAATGCAAACAGGACTTCTTATGGCTTTGTTCCAACAATGGCTTTCTTCTCACCACTCTTCCATAAAGGCCAGATTTGTGGAGTGCACGACTAATAGTTCCATAAAGGCCAGATTTGTGGAGTGCACGACTAATAGTTGTCCTGTGGACAGATTTCCCACCTGAGCTGTGGATCTTTGCAGCTCCTCCAGAGTTACCATGGGGCCTCTTGGCTGCTTCTCTGATGAATGCTCTCCTTGCCCGGCCTGTCAGTTTAGGTGGACGGCCATGTCTTGATAGGTTTGCAGTTGTACCATACTCTTTCCGTTTTTGGATGGTGGATTGAACAGTGCTCCATGAGATGTTCAAAGCTTGGGAAATTTTTTTTATAACCTAACCCTGCTTTAAACTTCTCCACAACTTTATCCCTGACCTGTCTGGTGTGTTCCTTGGCCTTCATGATGCTGTTTGTTCACTAATCTTCTCTAAAAAAAACCTCTGAGGGCTTCACAGAACAGCTGTATTTATACTGAGATTAAATCACACACAGGGGGACTCTGTTTACTTCTGAAGGCAACTGGTTCCACTAAATTTTAGTTAGGGGTATCAGAGCAAAGAGGGCTGAATACAAATGCACGCCACACTTTTCACATATTTATTTGTAAAAAAGGTTGAAAACCATTTATCATTTTCCTTCCACTTCACAACTATGTGCCACTTTGTGTTGGTCTGTCACATAAAATCCCAATAAAATACATAGACGTTTTTGGTTGTAACATGACAAAATGTAAAAAATTTCAAGGGGTATGAACAGGGGCGGACTGACAACTCATGGGGCCCCCGGGCAATAGGGGATCATGGGGCCCCTGTGTCCTTGCCCAGACCCAAAAAAGCCTATGAAAAAGGTACCAGGGGCATCTCATGGGGCCCCCTACTGACCCCGGGCCCTCGGGCAGTGCCCGAGTTTCCAAATGGTCAGTCCGCCCCTGATCATGAATAATATGACTGTCATGAAGAAATAAAAATAGTTGCTACAGGTATTCTGCAGGGGCCTAGAGGACTTTAATACCTGTATCCTAAAGCCAAATCCTGGGCTGAAGATTCAACAATTCTGATTAGTGTCAGAGACTACTGCTGCTGTCGCCCACTCCACTCCCCCTGCAAATTCCAATTGGCCCACAACTATGATGTGCAGCCTTACTGTCCAATAAGAAGACCATAGGAATAGGAGATGGTAGGCAAGCTTTGGCACTTCTACAGTGGCAAAGCTCTGCCTGTCCGTATATATGGCATTCAGCTTTAACATCAGGGTATTCGGGGATGCGGGGTATTCGGGGATGCAGGTATGTGTACCTCTGGGTGCCCGAACTTGCCTGCAGCAGTTTTTATTTTTTTAACGGCAGCCTCTATTCAGAGCGATCTCAGTTAAGACTTGGAGCTCTACTCAAGGCTTGAGAGGAATCTCGGTTCCCCTGATTTGCCCTTTGTCAGGGTCCTGTCCACGACAGAGGTTCTGGAAGATCTGGCATTTCTGCCAGTACTCTACATGACCGCAGAAGAACACATCAGCCTCAGTCTGGTGCCAGACAGCCTTTATAAGGAGGTTCATCACTTCCTCAAGTTGCTGGATGATCTCTAGCTCCCCATGCCCTGTTCCTGTTTCCTGTGACTTTGACCCCTGATTTCCTGTTACCGACTCGGCTTGCTTCTGGACCTGTCTACTCTACTTTACCCCAGCGCCCGAGTTTCCAAATGGTCAGTCCGCCCCTGGGTATGAATACTTTTTCAAGGCACTGTATAGCTAAGCAAACATTTCTCTTTACAGTCCATTCTGGGAAATAAATTGTCACACCTCGTATTTAATTTTTTTAATGTCTAAAAACGTGGAAATATACCTTGGAAAAATCAGTCATTTCAAAGCAATAGTGGGCAGTAGAGGTCCACTTTTCAGCACAGCCCCACAGTCCATACTACATTTAGAAAAGGATCTGAACTTAGGGGTGAAGGAAATTCTTGCATTTTTTTTTTTTTTTTTTTTTTAATAACGTGAACCACAGGCTTCATCAGCCGAGGAAAACTGCAGGGGATGTCTAATTACTTTCTGTGGAGTTGTGCACATGATGTCAGCATACATGAATTACAAAGTGATTTTAAAGGAAGAATAAGTTTGAAAGACCTCTCAGAATGCATGCCGCTCAGGCGGCCTTGTGTCCGTTTGTCCGCACTCATGATTATTCATCTTGCTGTCAACTTTGTGCCAAGTTTCTGGGTATGCAACAAAAAAAAAATGTGAAAAGCAGGTCTCAGAATAAAAGGAGAGAGACAATAGGAACCCTAGAGCACTGCAGGCGGAATTCCAGCTAACCTGTGATAAAACAAGGCAAAAAATTTCCTTACATCAATCTTCCATTTTTCAATTAGAGCTGCAAAGTGATACAGACAGTGCATGGAATATTTATATTACACCGTATATGAGAATTTTAGATAATGCCCTAAAGTCTGTGAGCCCACGTAACTGTCACATTCTATTCTAGCAGCAGCCAAAGAGGGAGAAAAGAAAAAAAAAAAAAAGAAAAAAAAAAGTACAATGACTCCGGCACACACAGAGCCCGAGCCCTTTGTACTGTACTTGAACAGAGGAGAATTGAGAAAGCAATCTAAGTCTCTGAGTGAGCACCGTATCGAGAACAAAAAGTGCCCAGCATTCGAGAATTGCTAGTAATGCTGCTCACCAATTAAATTTGGGCCTGCGTTAGTGAAAAAAGAAGCCTACTGTAAATGAATCCCTGTGTATTTTTCACAGCTTAAAAGTAACAATTAAGTATGCTGGGGCTTAAAGAGGAATTCCAATCCTGAATATGTTCTTACTAAAGGGTCAGCGCACCCAAAACTGACCATATTTCAGGTTTGCACAGATGGAGAATTGAATCACCAAGTTCTTTTAAATCGCGGGGGCTGGCTTGGTGGTGAGATCATTGTCGCCATTTTAAAAATCAAAAAAAAATTGCACAAGTATAGCATTAACCTCCCTGGCGGTCTGATTATGTCCATATTTCTGTGCTCAAAGCGGTACATTTTTTTGCATGGAAATATGTGTTTTTTTATTGTAGGCCTGTAATTTTTAGGAATATCTCACTGAAATCTGTCCGAACAAGAGTCTAGTAAACATCCCGGGGAGGATAAACGAAATCATCACGAAATCATAAATTATAATTTAATAAATAACCATAAAAAATAATAATATAATAATAAATTAATTCAATAATATAATCAAACCAAAAACACTGAAATGTGAAATAGAGCGCCAAGTTCGCACATCGCCGAGCAAAGTCGCAGAATTGTTTTCAGTGTCTGATGAGGAATTTCCCCCACGAATCATTATCACTCAATTCTGCAAGTGGTTCTGATTTACTATCGCTGTTCTCTAGCCGGTCTAAAACCGCTTTTGACCTAAAGGGACGCTTTTTGGACCCCATGGACATTTCTCAGTTTCCAGGCAGAAAGAACAGTAAAAATGCAGGCAGGGCGCCGGACAAAGCACTCGGGACAAAATGTATGTGAAATGGTTTGATACAGGAATGTTATACTATGTGATTTTAGTGTATTCAGTGAATGTCACTTTTTCACATTTTTAAATTTCCCGCCAGTTCCATCCCCCCGTACGTCCCGACGTCGCAGGGAACAGAACCCAGAAGACGGATGCCGGCATCGGCCGGAGGACATTGCCGGGGACACTGCAGGGGGGACATCGCGGGAGCGCAGGACAAGGTAAGTGCAGAAGGGATCCCGGAGCAACGCTGCAGTGTATTCCCGAGTGTAGCTCACCCGCTTGTGGTGCTGAAACTTTAACCCGAGCTACAATCGGGAATACCTCCAGGGGGGTTAAAGTAACATAAAAGGCTCATTTTTTAATTTTTGTTTTAAAATAACAAACATTTATACTTACCTGCTCTGTGTAATGGTTTTGCACAGAGCAGCCCCCATACTTCTCTTCTTGGGTCCCCCGCCAGCACTTCTGGTCCCTCCCCCCTGCTTATTGCACCATAGCAAGCCATCTGCTCTGGGGAGCACTCATGCATACTCGCTCCCGAGCCCCGCCACCCCTCCCTCTGCACTGGCTGTGATTGACAGCAGATGGAGCCAATGGCTCCCACTGCTGTGTCTGAGCCAATGGGGAGGGAGAGAGCCAGAAGAGCTGCTGTTCTCTTGCCCATTGCTGGATCGTGATCTGGCTCAGGTAAGTATTAGAGGGGTGGGGGGCTGAGGTGGCTGCACACAGCAGGTTTTTCACCTTCGTGCACTTCAAAGTTTTTCACCTGCATGCACTTGATGTACGAAGGTAGAAGACTTTAAAGGCAAAATTAAGTTTTTCCTGAAAATAGCCTATGCAATCAAGAGGCCCCAGCAGATAATAAAAATCTATGTTTTACTTGTAGGCCATTTGGGTCTCCTCAGAGGCCTGGCCAAAAAAAACTAGTAAGTAACCCACATGCCCTGACTTCATGCTAGGACATGAAAACTCTTGGTTTTCACTCGTGCAATGCTGACCATCTCTGGTATTAACTCAGCAGTCTCTGACCATCTCTTTTATCGTGTCTGCAGTTTCTGACCATTTTTTGTGTTATATCCACAGTCTCCGATCATCACTTTTCTATGTCCATAGTCTCTGACCATCTCTGGTATTATATCAACAGTCTCAAACCATCTCTCGTACTATGTCAACATTCTCTAATCATCTCTTTTATAATGTCCACCGTCTTTGACCATCCTCGGTATTATATCAACAGTCTCTGACCATCTCTTTTATCATGTTTGCTGTCTTTAACCATCTCTCGTAATATTTCCACTGTCTCTAATCACCTCTTTTATAATGTGAACCGTCTCTGACCATCCTCGGTATTACATCAACAGTCTCTGACCATCTCTTTTATGATGTTCGCAGTCTTTGACCATCTCTCGTAATATTTCCACTGTCTCTAATCATCTCTTTTATAATGTCCACCCTCTTTGACCATCCTCGGTATTATATCAACAGTCTCTGACCATCTCTTTTATCATGTTTGCTGTCTTTAACCATCTCTTGTAATATTTCCACTGTCTCTAATCATCTCTTTTATAATGTCCACCGTCTTAGACCATCCTCGGTATTATATCAACAGTCTCTGATCATCTCTTTTATCATGTTCGCAGTCTTTAACCATCTCCCGTAATATTTCCACTGTCTCTAATCACCTCTTTTATAATGTCCACCATCTTTGGCCAATCATTAGTATTATATCACCAGTCCCTGACCATCTCTTTTATGATGTTCGCAGTCTTTGACCATCTCTCGTAATATTTCCACTGTCTCTAATCACCTCTTTTATAATGTCCACCGTCTTTGACCATCCTCGGTATTATATCAACAGTCCCTGACCATCTCTTTTATAATGTCCACAGTCTTTGACCATCCTCAATATAATATCACCAGTCTCTGACCGTCTCTTTTATCATGTCCCCTGTTTCTGATATTCTCTTGTATCACGCTCATAGTCTTTTACTATACCCTGTTGTATGTCTGCCGTCTATGACACTGAGTATTTACTGAATTTTATGTGCAGCCCTTTGGTGATGTTGGAGGCTGCACTTGAGGCCCCCATATCAAGAAAGCTGACCAGTCTTTGACCATCTCTCCTAATATTTCCACAGTCTCTAATCATCTCTTTTATAACGTCCACCATCTTTGACCATCCTCGGTATTATATCAACAGTCTCTGACCATCTCTTTTATCATGTTTGCTGTCTTTAACCATCTCTTGTAATATTTCCACTGTCTCTAATCATCTCTTTTATAATGTCCACCATCTTTGACCAATCATCAGTATTATATCACCAGTCCCTGACCATCTCTTTTATGATGTTCGCAGTCTTTGACCATCTCTCCTAATATTTCCACAGTCTCTAATCATCTCTTTTATAATGTCCACCATCTTTGACCATCCTCTGTATTATATCAACAGTTCCTGACCATCACTTTAATAATGTCCACAGTCTTTGACCATCCTCAATATAATATCACCAGTCTCTGACCGTCTCTTTTATCATGTCCTCTGTCTCTGACATTCTCTTGTATCACGCTCATAGCCTTTTACTATACCCTGTTGTATGTCTGCCGTCTACGACACTGAATATTTACTGAATTTTATGTGCAGCGCTTTGGTGATGTCGGAGGCTGCACTTGAGGTCCCCATATCAAGAAAGCTGACCACCACTGATCTTGACCATTGACAACTAGCCCAATTATTACAGGAGAAGCTGAGCAAACTGCCATACGGGGGAATCTGAAAATAATATTGTGCTCCCCAGATGAAGGAAACAAGGGAGAGGCATCACTATCTACTCCACTTCTTTAATATTAAGTCCCTTCAGATATAAATAGGTATTTTGTCATTTTCCAACACTCTGAATTTAGTAGGTTTTTGCAAAGTGTAGTCCTCAGACTGGAAATTGTGAACTATTCTTGAATCCCTGTGATACGGTTTATATTCAAAATAATAGCCGTCCTCAGTGTGATATTGCCACTAGACACTGCAGTAAATATGGACCCCGAGGAGCCCTTCAGACACAGAAACTAATATAAAAGCGTCTTGTAACGCCACGCAACGTAATTTGATTCGCGGACACACAAGACACGGCACACTTCTGGGATTATGGAAGTGATTATGAAAAGTTATGATATGATATGTGTGTTAACAAGAAATATTCTTGCTGTCCATAGCAACCATTCTACTGCCAAATATTATTCTGCAATTCTGCAGGGCAGAGATGAATATGAGGCAAGGATTCAATTTTGACTGGTCGCTATGGTCAGCAAGAAATCTTCTTCTCAGAACGCCTAGCACACAGAAGACCTCACATCTTCAGGATAACCGGACTACAGGATATAATTGCGTTGATCGGCAAGTACAAATTGCTTTCAGTTGCATTCCTATTGAATTGGATATCAGTATGAGAAGCTTCTGAGTTCACTGACGGCCGATTTGCAGCTGACCTCCTATTTCCCCATTCTTCATGTAAATTTTTGTTTTCAATGCAAAAGTGTATGCCAACATTTGGAATGACGTATCTTGTTGTGTTTACAAATCCATGTACAGTGTACCATACAGGGGCATACAGTGGGGCAAAAAAGTATTTAGTCAGCCACCAATTGTGCAAGTTCTCCCACTTAAAAAGATGAGAGAGGCCTGTAATTGGCATCATAGGGAGACCTCAACTATGAGAGACAAAATGAGAAAACAAATCCAGACAATCTCATTGGCTGAGTTGGAAAGAATTTATTTGCAAATTATGGTGGAAAATAAGTATTTGGTCCCCTACAAACAAGCAAGATTTCTGGCTCTCACAGACCTGTACCTTCTTCTTTAAGAGGCTCCTCTGTCCTGCACTCATTACCTGTATCAATGGCACCTGTTTGAACTTGTTATCAGTATAAAAGACACCTGTCCACAACCTCAAACAGTCACACTCCAAACTCCACTATGGTGAAGACCAAAGAGCTGTCGAAGGACACCAGAAACAAAATTGTAGACCTGCACCAGGCTGGGAAGACTGAATCTGCAATAGGCAAGCAGCTTGGTGTGAA
The DNA here is from genome assembly GCF_062004578.1 of Staurois parvus. Taxonomy (NCBI): domain Eukaryota; kingdom Metazoa; phylum Chordata; class Amphibia; order Anura; family Ranidae; genus Staurois; species Staurois parvus. The sequence continues at coordinate 1,563,725 of NW_028317891.1, forward strand.
CAAATCAACTGTGGGAGCAATAATTAGAAAATGGAAGACATACAAGACCACTGATAATCTCCCTCGATCTGGGGCTCCACGCAAGATCTCACCCCGTGGGGTCAAAATGATCACAAGAACGGTGAGCAAAAATCCCAGGACCACACGGGGGGACCTAGTGAATGACCTGCAGAGAGCTGGGACCAACGTAACAAAGGCTACCATCAGTAACACACTACGCCGCCAGGGACTCAGATTCTGCAGTGCCAGACGTGTCCCCCTGCTTAAGCCAGTACATGTCTGGGCCCGTCTGAAGTTTGCTAGAGAGCATTTGGATGATCCAGAAGAGGATTGGGAGAATGTCATATGGTCAGATGAAATGTCGTGTTTGGAGGAGAGAGAATGCTGAGTTGCATCCAAAGAACACCATACCTACTGTGAAGCATGGGGGTGGCACCATCATGCTTTGGGGCTGTTTCTCCGCAAAGGGACCAGGACGACTGATCCATGTACAGGACAGAATGAATGGGGCCATGTATCGTGAGATTTTGAGTGCAAACCTCCTTCCATCAGCAAGGGCATTGAAGATGAAACGTGGCTGGGTCTTCCAACATGACAATGATGCCAAACATACCACCCAGGCAACGAAGGAGTGGCTTCGTAAGAAGCATTTCAAGGTTCTGGAGTGGCCTAGCCAGTCTCCAGATCTCGACCCCATAGAAAACCTTTGGAGGGAGTTGAAAGTCCGTGTTGCCTAGTGACAGCCCCAAAACATCACTGCTCTAGAGGAGATCTGCATGGAGGAATGGGCCAACATACCAGCAACAGTGTGTGCCAACCTTGTGAAGACTTACAGGAAACGTCTGACCTCTGTCATTGCCAACAAAGGATATATAACAAAGTATTGAGATGAACTTTTCATATTCACCAAATACTTATTTTCCACCATAATTTGCAAATAAATTCTTTCCAAATCAGCCAATGTGATTGTCTGGATTTTTTTTCTCATTTTGTCTCTCATAGTTGAGGTCTACCTATGATGCCAATTACAGGCCTCTCTCATCTTTGTAAGTGGGAGAACTTGCAGAATTGGTGGCTGACTAAATACTTTTTTGCCCCACTGTATTTACTGCGAGGAAAACAAGGTGTTTGACTTGGGTGGCATTTTTCAGGGGGGTGGCGCTGCCCCCCCCCCCCCAGAAGAAGGGACATGCGTGGCAGCCAACAGGACGCTGACGATGGGGAGCTGTTAGGGACCAGCCGGTGGTAGCCTCTAGTGTTCCACAGACCAGAATTCCCCAGGGCGCGGAATCTAAGTTCCGACCTGCTTGTTCACCAGAGCCCCTGATGGTGGGGATGGACTTGGAGCAAGCCAAGACCAGGTCGCGACCCCTGGGTGCAACCAGCTGTGGTAGAGGCACCTGTAGGTGGTATGCAGCAGGTGAGAGTCTGATTTAAGGAGGTAGAGTAAGCGAGGTCAGACAGGCAGTTACAGTCGGTAACAGCGGAGCGGGTCGGTACAAAACAGCAGGCAGAAGAATAAACGGATTACGGTCCGGGTTTGGCAAACGGAGATCAAAAGTGCAGGAGCAGGCAGGAGAATGGTCAGGCAAGCCAGGGGCCAGAGCAGGAGAAGTCAGCAGATCAGGATCAGGCAGGGTCAGCAGCACAGGAAAGTAAACTTACAGGAACACAGGAAAGACCATATAGCACTTGAGCATTGCAAGAGCCGGGTTTAAATAGCCCGCCCGACTCCTAACAGGAGCTCCTGGGTCCTAATGCTTGCCCGGCACCGTCATTGGTGACAGGTGCGCCTGGGTCCTAGTGCCCGCCTTCCTGTACGTTTTGTCAGGACTCTACGCATGTGCGGATTCGATCGCCGCAGCGATCTTCCTATTCCCTGACAGGAGCAGGTGAGGCACTGCATGATTTCCACTACGTGAGATCCAAGGCTGCAGGAGGATATAGGCCGACTATCGTTCCCGGGGATGTCCGGATAACAGCTGTACATCTGGGGGTCGCGTTTGGTGAGTGCGATGTTCTGCTCCTACCTGGCACTCTGTACCAGGGCTGTACATCTTCTGATGACGTGGAGGGGGGCTCTCGGTAACCTGCGTATAGTCTGAAGGGTTCTGTCGAACTTCAGGTTATCTCTTCCTGGACACTGATTGAGATCTCTTTCTCTCTCCCTTTCCCCTCCAATTTAGATTTGTGGGGGTGCGCCAGATTTTTGTGTTTCCTAGGGCAACCTAAATACACCACTGGTTACATAGGCAAGAATAGCACCATGGCACAACTAATGTTCATGTTGTGAGCTTCTCAGAATGCGCATTAGAAATTGAAGTCAGATTCACCCAGGGGCGGACTGACCATTCCAGCATTCGGGCACTGCCCGAGGGCCGGGGTCAGTAGGGGGCCCCATGAGATGCCTTTGATACCTTTCACAGGCTTTTTTGGGTGTGGTTTGAGTGTTGGCAAGGACAGGGGGGCCCCATCATTTCCTATTGCCCGAGGGCCTGGGGTTAGTAGGGGGCCCCATGAGATGCCTTTGATACCTTTCACACTTTCACAGGCTTTTTGGGTGTGGTTTGAGTGTTGGCAAGGACAGGGGGGCCCCATCATTTCCTATTGCCCGAGGGCCTGGGGTTAGTAAGGGGCCCCATGAGATGCCTTTGATACCTTTCACACTTTCACAGGCTTTTTGGGTGTGATTTGAGTGTTGGCAAGGACACGGGGCCCCAAGATTTCCTATTGCCCGAGGGCCTGGGGTCAGTAGGGGGCCCCATGAGATGCCTTTGATACCTTTCACACTTTCACAGGCTTTTTTTGGTGTGGTTTGAGTGTTGGCAAGGACACGGGGGCCCCATGATTTCCTATTGCCCGAGGGCCTGGGGTCAGTAGGGGGCCCCATGAGATGCCTTTGATACCTTTCACACTTTCACAGGCTTTTTTTGGTGTGGTTTGAGTGTTGGCAAGGACACGGGGGCCCCATGATTTCCTATTGCCCGGGGGACCCATGAGTTGTCAGGCCGCCCCTGGATACACCCCATCTAATTTCCTGGCTGGAGGATATCCAGCTTCATCTAGCTCTTTCCTTAACAGCCTGTCTTTGGCATTCCCCTTTCATTCACTGGCTTTCGGTTCCCTCAATCATGGGGACACAGTATCACATGTGTGGATTACCTAGAGTGGGCTACATGCAAAGGAAGCCTGCCTACAAGTACTCACTCCTCTAGATTGACATCCACCCATCAAGGTTTTGATATTTACATAACCCCTCTCAAGAGCTATTCCACTGCTTGCATCAGGCCTGAGGGCTCTTGAGAGGAGTACTGAGGCAGGGGGTGCAATGATGTTTTCAGGAAGCTTTTTCCACAGTATTCTGAGGACCCCCTCCCATTATATGCCTGCATTGCATAGAGAAGCACAAAGACCAAGTTATGACATGCAAAATAAGGTCTATCTATCTATCTATCCGTATCTGACCCTTGGCGATTGCATGGAACATCACCCGTAAGTGACTTTTTCCATGAATTCTCTTTATTTTTTATTTTTATTTTTACAGGGTAGGTTGCCAGGTCTTTCCCCAACCCATACCATGCAGGAGATCCCACATGGCCAGGGATGAAACTAGGACAATTTAGACAGGAGCCAATTAACCTACCAGCATGTCTTTGGAGTGTGGGAGGAAACCAGAGCACCCGGAGTAAACCCACGAAAGCACAGGGAGAACATGCAAACTCCATGCAGGAGGCACCATGGTCAGGAATCAAACCCAAGACCCATTTACTGCAAGGCAGACATGCTAACCACTAAGCCACTGTGCCACCCATAAGGTATACAATGAAAGTGAAAAGGCTTTATTTAAAATGTCATTTAAAAATGTCATCAGCATGTTTATGATGGGGGATGGAAGAGAAGAGAAAGAAACCAGGAAAGGAAAAATATGAGCAGATTCAATTACAGCATTTTAAAATTTCCCACCACATGACAATGGCTCCCAAGCAGGGGCAGACCGACCATCTGGAAACTCGGGCACTGCCCGAGGGCCCGGAGTCAGTAGGGGGCCCCATGAGATGCCCCTGGTACCTTTTTCATAGGCTTTTTTGAGTTTGGGCAAGGACACAGGGGCCCCATGATCCCCTATTGCCCGGGGGCCCCATGATCTCCTATTGCCCGAGGGCCCCATGAGTTGTCAGTCCGCCCCTGAGATGGATTTGAACACTGCTTAGGTTTTTTTTATGTGCCGCTAATAAAGCAGAACTCCAGGCTAATGATAAAGAAAGTATCCAAGCATATAGAAAAGAGAAGACCGATCACGAATGCAGCTCTAAGTGGAGATGGATCAGGGGCGGACTGACCATTTGGAAACTCGGGCACTGCCTGAGGGCCCAGGGTCAGTAGGGGGCCCCATGAGATGCCCCTGGTACCTTTTTCATAGGCTTTTTTGAGTTTGGGCAAGGACACAGGGGCCCCATGATCCCCTATTGCCCGGGGGCCAAACAAAACACTCATCAGACAGCCTTTCAGGTGGTGTAAACACACAATTCAGCCCTGCCATCGGGTATTGTTGGTGGTAGAGGGGGGATTTTACATGTGCAGACTGGAAGGGAAGGATCTGGGTGGCAAATCATTAATTATGTGCCGCTAATAAAGCAGAACTCCAGGCTAATGATAAAGAAAGTATCCAAGCATATAGAAAAGAGAAGACCGATCACGAATGCAGCTCTAAGTGGAGATGGATCGGGGCGGACTGGCCATTTGGAAACTCAGCCACTGCCCGAGGGCCCGGGGTAAGTAGGGGGCCCCATGAGATGCCCCTGGTACCTTTTTCATAGGCTTTTTTGAGGTTGAGCAAGGACACAGGGGCCCCATGATCCCCTATTGCCCGGGGGTCCCATAAGTTGTCAGACCGCCCCTGGAAGTGCATTAACAGTACCATTCCCTGGAAACTCCTGAGTTCAATCATTGGGAGGAGTGGCCATATAGTGAATTGTTATCTTATAAATAATCAAGAGGATCCGGGGGGCATTATATAACTCAGCAGTAGAGTAAGCCAAATCCTTTCATTCCTCATAACTGCTTTACAAAGCACAATACGACCTAAAGCACAAGTCACACATTTTATGTGTTTGTAAGTCAATTTGGAAGTTTTCATCATTAGGAAGATACACTTATCATGTACATAGCTGAGCACATGGCACACGTCTGTTAGCCAAACGCCATACCATGTGCGCAGGCCAAACACAGAGCGGTGAAGGTGTTTAATTTAGACGTTCCTCGAGTGTCATGCTGCTAAGGAGATGATTTCCGTGGTGTTTACTCATACAGATCTGTTCCGGAATGAATTGTATGGAATTAAAGTCCTTTTCCTGGAGCTCCACAAAGTTTAAATATATATGAGAGAAAATCTACACTTAATATATCCCTTAAAAATGCTGTTGTGCAAAAATAGAGACGCAAAACAGGATCACTTTATACTGTTATTCAAAACTCTTTTCCTTTGCTTTAGATTTCAGTTAAAACAGAACTATAATCAAAAATAAGAATTCTTTGTTACCCTGTCCACCCTCCATCATAAACACATCATGGGTGTTCTACTGAAGAAGTTCTGCTGACAAGAGTTTCTATTGGCTGATAAACCTCATTAGCAGAGATCACGTGAAAACCTTAAAGTGTTCCTAAACCCACAACAGTCTGTAGATGCAGTAAAGCATGCTTGTTATACTCATTGAGGAACCTAAGGGGTTAACCCTCCACATTGTGTAAAAAGGCTGTTTGATCCTGTCTTCTCTGACCCTCTCCTTCTTCTACTGTCCACAATCCATCTGCCGATAGTACAGAGCCTTGCAGGGGCAAGCTGAGCATACTCAGTCGGGTGCATATCGCTAAAGAGTTTTTTTTTTTTTTTGCTTGGGAGACTGCAGGCAATTAGCACAGGGCCAATCAGTGCTGTTCAGACAGAGGGTGTGAAGGGAGTCACTTTGGGTGGGGGGCCCATGGAACCCAGCTCACTGGGTGAGCTGGAGACCCCTTTCTCAGCTCCCCATATCCCTATTATGTGTAAGTCACCCTGTGCCTGTTAGGGGTACAGGGTGATCTGTCCTAATATTGTGTAGACATGGCTAGAAGATAGGTGGGGTGAGGGTTGTGGATTGTTTGGTGTTGTGTGGCTGCATCCCATTGTTCTATTGTTTGTCTTGCTTGGGAGCAAACTATTATGGGATCTATGTGTTTATGTGTATCAGCTTAGTGGGGAAGGGGGGGGGGAGTCTTCAGCAGTCCTCCCTCCTGATGAGACTGCCTGCTGGTGTGAAGTTTGAATACCTGTGTGTCTCTTGTTACTAAATGTAGATTGCCCCGCCCTGTGTCATTATGCAGGGAGGGGGGATTGTCCCCTGAGTGTATATATCTTGTATCTGTGTCCAAATAAACTAGTCTTGTATGGTCTGCTGTGGTGTGTGTTGTCGGTGTTCGGACAGGAAAGCGGTAGACTAACGGACGTACATAAGCACAGTCTGGGGTCGGTTCCATTACAGAGGGTCAGTGGTCCTGCAGCCTCATAGGACAATCAGAGGAAAATGAAAACTCCTCCTACAAGCTTTAACCAGTGCTCTGCTGGACACAGATAGAAGTCACAGGACTGCTATATACTGCTGATGAAAAAAGGTATTTAGCAGTTTATATTTACTAAAGTAATTGTATTTCCATGTTGTGTGTACTGTGGGAGCCCAGATATAGTGAATGCAGGGTCTGGGGAGATCAGATATAGTGAATGCAGGGTCCGGGGAGATCAGATATAGTGAATGCAGGGTCCTGGGGGAGCCCAGATATAGTGAATGCAGGGTCTGGGGAGATCAGATATAGTGAATGCAGGGTCCGGTAAGATCAGATATAGTGAATGCAGGGTCCTGGGGGAGACCAGATATAGTGAATGCAGGGTCTGGGGAGATCAGATATAGTGAATGTAGGGTCCGGGGAGATCAGATATAGTGAATGTAGGGTCCGGGGAGACCAGATACAGTGAATGTAGGGTCCGGGGAGATCAGATATAGTGAATGCAGGGTCCTGGGGGAGACCAGATATAGTGAATGCAGGGTCCGGGGAGATCAGATATAGTGAATGCAGGGTCCTGGGGGAGACCAGATATAGTGAATGCAGGGTCTGGGGAGATCAGATATAGTGAATGCAGGGTCTGGGGAGATCAGATATAGTGAATGCAGGGTCCTGGGGGAGACCAGATATAGTGAATGCAGGGTCCGGGGAGATCAGATATAGTGAATGCAGGGTCTGGGGAGATCAGATATAGTGAATGTAGGGTACGGGGAGATCAGATATAGTGAATGCAGGGTCCTGGGGGAGACCAGATATAGTGAATGCAGGGTCCGGGGAGACTGGATATAGTGAATACAGGGTCTGGGGAGAGCAGATATAGTGAATGCAGGGTCCGGGGAGATCAGATATAGTGAATGCAGGGTCCGGGGAGACCAGATATTGTGAATGCAAGGTCCGGGGAGACCAGATATTGTGAATGCAAGGTCCGGGGAGACCAAATATAGTGAATGCAGGGTTTGGGGAGACCAGATATAGTAAATGCAGGGTCCGAGGAGACCAGATATAGTGAATGCCGGGTCCGTGGAGACCAGATATAGTGAATGCAGGGTCCAGGGAGACCAGATATAGTGAATACAGGGTCCAGGGAGACCAGATATAGTGAATGCAGGGTCCGTGGAGACCAGATATAGTAAATGCAGGGATCAGGGAGACTAGATATAGTGAATGCAGGGTCTGGGGAGATCAGATATAGTGAATGCAGGGTCCGGGGAGATCAGATATAGTGAATGCAGGGTCCTGGGGGAGACCAGATATAGTGAATGCAGGGTCCGGGGAGATCAGATATAGTGAATGTAGGGTCCGGGGAGATCAGATAAAGTGAATGTAGGGACCGGGGAGACCAGATATAGTGAATGTAGGGTCTGGGGAGACCAGATATAGTGAATGTAGGGTCCGGGGAGATCAGATATAGTGAATGCAGGGTCCGGGGAGACCAGATATAGTGAATGCAGGGTCTTGGGGGAGACCAGATATAGTGAATGCAGGGTCCGGGGAGATCAGATATAGTGAATACAGGGTCCTGGGGGAGACCAAATATAGTGAATGCAGGGTCCGGGGAGATCAGATATAGTGAATGCAGGGTCCGGGGAGACCAGATATAGTGAATGCAGGGTCCGGGGAGATCAGATATAGTGAATGCAGGGTCTGGGGAGATCAGATATAGTGAATGCAGGGTCCTGGGGGAGACCAGATATAGTGAATGCAGGGTCCGGGGAGATCAGATATAGTGAATGCAGGGTCCTGGGGGAGACCAGATACAGTGAATACAGGGTCCGGGGAGATCAGATATAGTGAATGCAGGGTCTGGGGAGATCAGATGTAGTGAATGCAGGGTCCTGGGGGAGACCAGATATAGTGAATGCTGGGTCCGGGGAGATCAGATATAGTGAATGCAGGGTCCGGGGAGATCAGATATAGTGAATGCAGGGACCTGGGGGAGACCAGATATAGTGAATGCAGGGTCCGGGGAGATCAGATATAGTGAATGTAGGGTCCGGGGAGATCAGATATAGTGAATGCAGGGTCCCAGGGGAGACCAGATATAGTGAATGCAGGGTCCGGGGAGACTGGATATAGTGAATGCAGGGTCTGGGGAGAGCAGATATAGTGAATGCAGGGTCCGGGGAGATCAGATATAGTGAATGCAGGGTCCGGGGAGACCAGATATTGTGAATGCAAGGTCCGGGGAGACCAGATATAGTAAATGCAGGGTCAGGGGTTTAGTAACACGTTAAACATTTGGACAACAGACCGGTCACTCTGAGACCCCCGAGCACTGGTTTTGGTAGTAAAGGTATTTCATGGCTTGACTTAATCTTATGACTTTTGCCTGGTTAGTGAATTGACAGAATATCCAACCTGTCCCCAGTCTATCCAAATAAAGCTTGGCTGGGGTATTCACTCATTGCCAGCTTTCAATTCTCCCACTCCAAAACCCAGTACATCAGTTTTCAGTCCCGGGAGCGTATGGTAATACTTCTGGGTGAAGAACCAAAAACAAATGTGAGTTACAATAGAAGCACCCATGCCCCAACCCTAGTTGGCAGCTGATCGATGCAAGATGGAAATGGGTTTAAACTCAACTTTATCCCATAACATTTAACCCGAATCTAACAATTATTGCAACAAAAGGGATTTTAATGACACTAAAATTAAAGAAGAACTAATGGTAAAACATTTTGTTCAATATATATATATATACAGTATATATATATATATATACCCAGAGCTTTAATAAGAATGCATTGAGGTACTTATACCTTTATTTAACCACTTGAAGACCACAATACATATATTTACTTCGGTACTTCAAGTGGTTACACCCGGATGATGCCTGTAGCTACCTTTTTTGCTGCAGGCAATCAGCTTTTTTTGTAAAAGCCATCCTAGCGGCTAATTAGCCACTGAATTGCTTTTATAGACGGCGGGAGGGGTCTCCTGCCACCCATCAATGCCTCTCTGGGCTCTACGTTCCATCAGAGAACCTGGAACTGAAGCTGGTGGTTCCACCGGCTTATCATAGAGCTGTATTCGAGGACCGGAAGGTCCCCGATCAGCTCTATGGTATAGGGAACCAGAAGCGACCTGTACTTTATCACTTCCTGTTTCCCTGGATGTAAACATCTCCATTTCTAAATTAGAAAAGCATCTGACCATACCAATTGTGGTATGATCAGATGCTTTTAAGGGCAGGAGGAGACATCTGGGGTCTAATAGACCTCAGATCAAACATAAAGTGTAGCTGCCACTGCCTATTGTTGTCACAAGCAATGTCTACATTCCTTTTGACAGCAATAAAAGTGATACAAATTTTTTTTTTTAAAGAAACAGTGTGAAAATAAAACAAAACAATAATTGAAAAAAAAATGTAAAAGCTCCCCAGGTCCCCTTATGTTCACGAGCAAAGGCAAACGCATGTGTCGGTTCTGCACGCATACGTAAATGGCGATCGCACCACATATGTGAGCTATTGCTGCAAACGTCAGAGAGAGAACAATCATTCTAGCATCAGGCCTCCTGTGTAGCTCTGCACTGGTAACCTGTAAAGACTTTTAAAGCATCGCCTATGGAGATTTGTAAATACTGAACTTTGGTGCCATTCTGTAAGCATGACATATTTGGTATCCATGTACTTGGCATAACACCATTGTTTATATTTTACAAAAAAAAATTGGGTATTATATTATGTTTTTGGGCATTAAAAAGTGTATTTAAAAAAAAAATTGTGTTCGAAAAACCACTGCACAAATACCGCGTGACATAAATTGTAAAACCCACCTTTTTTTCTCCTAGAGAAAAAAAAGGTGGGTTTTACAATTTTGTATGTCACGTGGTATTTGTGCAGTGGTTTTTTTAACACAATTTTTTAAAATAAATATATATATATTTATATATATATATATATATATAGATAGATATATAGATATATATATATATATATATATATATACAGTGGGGATCGAAAGTTTGGGCACCCCAGCTAAAAACTTGTAATAATGTGCATAAAGAAGCCAAGGAAAGATGGAAAAATCTCCAAAAGGCATCAAATTACAGATTAGACATTCTTATAATATGTCAACAAAAGTTAGATTTTATTTCCATCATTTACACTTTCAAAATAACAGAAAACAAAAAAATGGCCTCTGCAAAAGTTTGGGCACCCTGCAGAATTTATAGCATGCACTGCCCCCTTTGCAAAGCTGAGACCTGCCAGTGTCATGGATTGTTCTCAATCATCATCTGGGAAGACCAGGTTATGTCAATCTCAAAGGTTTTAAATGCCCAGACTCATCTGACCTTGCCCCAACAATCAGCACCATGGGTTCTTCTAAGCAGTTGTCTAGAAAACTGAAACTGAAAATAGTTGACGCTCACAAAGCTGGAGAAGGCTATAAGAAGATAGCAAAGCCTTTTCAGATGTCAATATCCTCTGTTCGGAATGTAATTAAGAAATGGCAGTCATCAGGAACAGTGGAAGTTAAAGCAAGATCTGGAAGACCAAGAAAAATATCAGACAGAACAGCTCGCAGGATTGTGAGAAAAATAATTCAAAACCCACGTTTGACTGCACGATCCCTCCAGAAAGATCTGGCAGACACTGGAGTTGTGGTACACTATTCCACTATAAAGAGATACTTGTACAAATATGGTCTTCATGGAAGAGTCATCAGAAGAAAACCTCTTCTACGTCCTCACCACAAAAATCATCGTTTGAACTTTGCAAATGAACATATAGACAAGCCTGATGCATTTTGGAAACAAGTTCTGTGGACCGATGAGGTTAAAATTGAACTTTTTGGCCGGAATGAGCAAAGGTACGTTTGGAGAAGAAGGGGCACAGAATTGAATGAAAAGAACCTCTGTCCAACTGTTAAGCATGGGGTTGGATCAATCATGCTTTGGGGTTGTGTTGCAGCCAGTGGCACAGGGAACATCTCACGAGTAGAAGGAAAAATGGATTCAATAAAATTTCAGCAAATTTTGGATGGTAACTTGATGCCATCTGTGAAAAAGCTGAAGTTAAAGAAAGGATGGCTTCTACAAATGGATAATGATCCTAAACACACCTCAAAATCCACGGGGGATTACATCAAGAGGCGTAAACTGAAGGTTTTGCCATGGCCTTCACAATCTCCTGACCTCAACATCATTGAAAATCTATGGATAGACCTTAAAAGAGCAGTGCGTGACAGACAGCCCAGAAATCTCAAAGAACTGGAAGACTTTTGTAAGGAAGAATGGGCAAAGATACCTCAAACAACAATTGAAAGACTCTTGGCTGGCTACAAAAAGCGTTTACAGAATTTAATGAATTTAATACTTGCCAAAGGGGGCAGTACAAGATATTAACTCTGCAGGGGGCCCAAACTTTTGCAGACGCCATTTTTTTGTTTTCTGTTATTTTGAAAGTGTAAATGATGGAAATAAAATCCAACTTTTGTTGACATATTATAAGAATGTCTAATCTGTAATGTGATGCCTTTTGGAGATTTTTCCATCTTTCCTTGGCTTCTTTATGCACATTAATACAAATTTTTAGCTGGGGTGCCCAAACTTTCGATCCACACTGTAGATAGATAGATATATATATAGATATAGAATGTTTGAGAGTTCTAAGTGAAAAAAAACCCTTATTTTTACCTACATGGATATATGTATCGTTTTTACCATATTTTTAAATATTTTTTTAATTTTCTCTGTTGTCTCTATAGTTTTTTTAATCCCTGATGAAGGGGGAGTGCTGAGTCCCCAAAACACTTTTACTGTTGCAAAATAAAATCTTTCAAAGGACCGTACAAGCTAGTGTGGCCTTACCAGCCTTTCAACACATTACAAGGCACGTAACTGGTACCTCAGAAAAAGGCTAACAAATCTGCAGCAAATCAATGAAAATCGTTGTGCAGAATATAGCCAATCCAATGCAGAGACCCTATAGGTTTTTTCTACATTTCCTAGCAGGTACATCAGGGGACACTTGGCCTTGAATGAAAACTACTCATTATATGAATAAACTAGTAAAAACATTAAATATTATGTGAGTATTCCCCACAAATGTGAACTATGGCATTTATCTAATTTTGCAGTATAGTTCAATACAGGGGCGGACTGACCATTTGGAAACTCAGACACTGCCCGAGGGCTCGAGGTCAGTAGGGGGCCCTATGAGATGCTCCTGGTACCTTTTTCATAGGCTTTTTTGAGTTTGGGCAAGGACACAGGGGCCCCATGATCCCCTATTGCCCGGGGGCCCCATGACTTGTCAGTCCACCCCTGGTTCAATATGATCATGCAAACCTGTATGAATGTGCAAACAAGTCCATAATCTAAAAGTCCATATTCCTCCATGAATATAAAGGATGAACACCATTGGCGACAGCAGATTATTTCCAGATGGCGGGATTGGGGACTTGCAGACTCTCACATATATAAAAGAAAGGAAAAGAGAAACTGCGCCACTGACTAAGTGTAGTGGTTTATTGGCTCTCATAAAAGATAATTTGCACTCATATTGTGTGATCCAAAAAGAAGCATGTAATGCAGGGACTGACAACTCATGGGGCCCCCGGGCAATAGGGGATCATGGGGCCCCTGTGTCCTCGCCCAGACTCAAAGAACACCCAAAAAAGCAAATGAAAGGTACCAGGGGCATCTCATGGGGCCCCCTACTGACCCCGTGCACTCGGGCAGTGCCCGAGTGCCCGAACAGTCAGTCTGCCCCTGATGTAATGCAATTCTACTAGATGGCAGCCTTTTCCCGATCCAGGCACTTCATCATGCAGACAGCCTCTTGCCAGAAATTGGAAGGGTTGTCGTGAACTGCATGGAGATCATCAGGGAGGAAGCAGGGTTCTAGAACGGTGTGATGATGTCTGAGAAGACATGGCAACAGGTTTCTCAAGGTTTCTCAAGCCTGCCTAACACTTAAAGCAAGGGTGCTCAACCTTTGGAAGAGAGGAGGCAATTTAAGTGATTGATAACTGGACGTGGTTTATTGTAAGGCTGCTGCACTGATGCACTGTGGTGCACCAAAACTCCTGCATTCAGGTGTTTTGGGACACTTTCAGGAAGCGCACCAAACGTGCAGGATATTATTATTATTATTATACAGTATTTATAAAGCACCAATAGTTCGCTCAGCGCTGTACATTACAAAGGGGGACAGAACATGTGACAGAACAATACCAATACAATGCAAAACATGAGAGGATTGAGGGCCCTGCTCTTTCAAGCTTACAATCTAGGAGGGAGGGGATGGTGGCACAGGAGGAGATAGCTGTGGGGGATGGAGTGGTAAAAAGAGTGGAGGTCGGCAAGTTAGCAGGGGGTGGGGTAGGCTTCCCTGAAGAGGTGGGTTTTCAGGGTGCACCTAAAGGAGAGGAGAGTAGGTGATAATCTGATGGGTTGGGGCAGGGAGTTCCAGAGGATGGGTGACACCCTGGAGAAGTCCTGGAGGCGGGCATGGGAGGAGGAGACCAGGGAACTAGAGAGAAGGAGGTCTTGTGAGGAGCGGAGTGTGTGTGTTGGGTGGTACTTGGATATTAGGTCAGTGATGTAGTTTGGGGCAGTGTGGTGGACGGCTTTGTACGTCAGTGTTAGGATTTTGAATTTGATCCGTTGCGCAATCGGAAGCCAGTAAAAGGGATTGGCAGAGGGGGGTGGCGGAGATGGAGCGGTTGGAAAGGTGAATGAGTCTGGCAGCCGTATTCAGGATGGACTGAAGCGGGGATAGCCAGCGGCGAGGCAGGCCAGTGAGGAGGGAGTTGCAGTAGTCGAGTCGTGATATGATGAGGGAGTGGATGAGCTGTTTAGTGGTTTCTGGGGTTAGGAACGTGCGGATTTTGGCGATGTTGCGGAGGTGGAGTCTGCATGAGTTTGTTAAAGATTGGACTTGGGGATATAATAGAAGTCTATGGCTCAATGCAGCTAACCGGCATGAAAACCTCAGGTGCACCTGCAGATCAGTGTGAAATCAGCCTGATAATCCTTTTTTTAAAAGTGCTAAGATGCCCATTGCAAACGTACAGTGTATGTGATATTTAATACACTGACCTTTTCCTCTTCCAGCTTCTGCCGCCATTGCTCTCCAGGCTGCTGGAAAGGCGAAGTGCACTTGGTATCATTCCTCCTGGGACAGAGGAAGCATCGGCTTATGTGGTCCCTGCTCCCTCCATGACCGCCTGCTTCCTCCTCTGCAGGCGCCAGGTCGATGTACTCTGATGTTCTGGGATAGCAGGTTGGCAACCCTTTGACCGTGATCTGGGCTTGCCAACCCACCATCCCAGAGCATGACCATGCACTTCCCTAGTTTCAGGTCACAGGCCACATCGGAGGGTTGAGCACCCCTGACTTACAGACTTCGGAATAAAAAAAAAAGAAAAAAAAGTTCACTATGATGGTTGCTGGTTTTGGAAAGACAAGGTACCAAATTACTCTTTGAAGCTTTCAGGGACCTGACGTAGAAATGTGCTGGAAAAATATGATATCTAACAAGCCACTTTCATTCTCCATATCGCCTTCTGAAATATTTTAATATTCACCCTTGGATTATTTTATACCTAGATCAGTTTGAATTCCTTTAAAAGAACCTCAGGCATCCGACAGACTGGCAGCTGCGGAAAAGTGACAAGTGCCAAAATACCTTGCCGATGAGCCCGGCCAACTTTTCAAACATGTAGGCAATATAAAAGCAACAGGTTAAACTTGTTACTCGAGTGTATTTTCAATGAGTAAACACTTTGAGGCATTTGAGAGGGGTTAACGATAGATTCCCGGCCAAACGTCTGTTGGATGACTTGCCCGCGTTTACAAAAAACACATTGGCCCTGTTGAGTCGGATTTGCTGCAGTTGACCCAAGATCTGATTATCAGTTCAATTAGAAATCCAGTTCTTTGTAATATGGCCAATGTTACATTTGCCAGCTCTGGTCGCTTTTCAATGTTCGGAGTTCACAGATGGCAAATCATTGGTTTTCTTGGTGATCCATAACTAGTTTCTAAGCAGACCCCTGAAATCTCACTTTTGAGACAGAGAAAGGGAAACACATTCCCCAGTTCCTTTCTGCAGCCCCAGCTGCACTGCAGAGAAATGAACAAGAGACAGAGGTTCCTGTCCATTCATAAACTGAAGCATAGTAAACACACAGTATGCTTCAGTTATTAATGGACACAGTGAGTGATCAGTATCGATCACTTACTGTATTCATTTAGAAATGGAAGGATCTCCATCCTGAAGATCTCTAACAGCACCCAGGGGGAGAGTATTGCATTTGCCAGCTCTGGTCGCTTTTCAATGTTCGGAGTTCACAGATGGCAAATCATTGATTTTCTTGGTGATCCATAACTAGTTTCTAAGCAGACCCCTGAAATCTCACTTTTGAGACAGAGAAAGGGACTGAGGAAACACATTCCCCAGTTCCCTTCTGCAGCCCCAGCTGCACTGCAGATGAATGAACAAGAGATAGAGGTTCCTGTCCATTCATAAACTGAAGCATAGTAAACATACAGTATGCTTCGGTTATCAATGGACACAGTGAGTGATCAGTATAGATCACTTACTGTATTCATTTAGAAATGGAAGGATCTCCATTCTGAAGATCTCTAACAGCACCCAGGGGAAGAGGATTGCATTTGCCAGCTCTGGTCGCTTTTGAATGTTCGGAGTTCACAGATGGCAAATCATTGGATTTCTTGGTGATCCATAACTAGTTTCTAAGCAGACCCCTGAAATCTCACTTTTGAGACAGAGAAAGGGAAACACATTCCCCAGTTCCTTTCTGCAGCCCCAGCTGCACTGCAGATAAATGAACAAGAGACAGAGGTTCCTGTCTATTCATAAACTGAAGCATAGTAAACATACAGTATGCTTCAGTTATCAATGGACACAGTGAGTGATCAGTATCGATCACTTACTGTATTCATTTAGAAATGGAAGGATCTCCATTCTGAAGATCTCTAACAGCACCCAGGGGGAGAGTATTGCATTTGCCAGCTCTGGTCGCTTTTCAATGTTCGGAGTTCACAGATGGCAAATCATTGATTTTCTTGGTGATCCATAACTAGTTTCTAAGCAGACCCCTGAAATCTCACTTTTGAGACAGAGAAAGGGACTGAGGAAACACATTCCCCAGTTCCCTTCTGCAGCCCCAGCTGCACTGCAGATGAATGAACAAGAGATAGAGGTTCCTGTCCATTCATAAACTGAAGCATAGTAAACATACAGTATGCTTCGGTTATCAATGGACACAGTGAGTGATCAGTATAGATCACTTACTGTATTCATTTAGAAATGGAAGGATCTCCATTCTGAAGATCTCTAACAGCACCCAGGGGAAGAGGATTGCATTTGCCAGCTCTGGTCGCTTTTCAATGTTCGGAGTTCACAGATGGCAAATCATTGGATTTCTTGGTGATCCATAACTAGTTTCTAAGCAGACCCCTGAAATCTCACTTTTGAGACAGAGAAAGGGAAACACATTCCCCAGTTCCTTTCTGCAGCCCCAGCTGCACTGCAGATAAATGAACAAGAGACAGAGGTTCCTGTCTATTCATAAACTGAAGCATAGTAAACATACAGTATGCTTCAGTTATCAATGGACACAGTGAGTGATCAGTATCGATCACTTACTGTATTCATTTAGAAATGGAAGGATCTCCATTCTGAAGATCTCTAACAGCACCCAGGGGGAGAGGATTGCATTTGTCAGCTCCCCAGTTCCCTTCTGCAGCCCCAGCTGCACTGCAGATGAATGAACAAGAGATAGAGGTTCCTGTCCATTCATAAACTGAAGCATAGTAAACATACAGTATGCTTCAGTTATCAATGGACACAGTGAGTAATCAGTACCGATCACTTACTGTATTCATTTAGAAATGGAAGTACTATTTACGGGTCTCTTCCCCCACTCTCCATCCTGAAGATGGACCTACAGCACCCAGGGGGAGAGGAAGGAAGCCAGCAGCGATGCAGGGAACTCACAAAGGGGCCCAGATAGCGGGGGGAATCGGAGAGTGGACACTGTACAGGAGGAGGTGATCAGTGCCGCAGGTGGGGGAAATGACTGGAACTGATCTTTTGAAACTCTCACTGCAGGGAGGGAGGAGGGGATGCCGGCTTTCAGCTGCTACAGTGGGAGCCACAAAAGATCAGTTAAAGCAATTTCCCCCACCCAGCGCACTGATCACCCATTCTGCTCACATGTGATTCCCCCTGCTGGGGAGTGGAGAACTGCAGGGGCCCCCCCATGCAACTAAGGCCCCTGGGCAGTGCCCAAGGGTGCCCATGCAATAAGACGGCACTAGCCCTCTCTACACCTTAAATTGACATGTTAACCAAATAATTTGCTATATAACCATCACATTTTACAATGTTTCATTACACCATGTTACTATGTTGTCAGATTTGGTAGGTTCTCCCTCTAGTGGTCATCTGTATGTCATCCTCACACTGCTGTTCAACCACTGCTGAGACAAAGCCAGTTCCACGATAAGCTACCATTCAATGTATCCTATTTAAATAATCAAAAGTTGAAACTTGCATATCTGCAAGAGTATAGAAATTTAGAGAGAAAAACAATAAAGTAATAAGACTGCTAAATACTAAGCAGTAAGCAAAGTCTGCAGGCATGGTGACAAAGTACACACATCTCCCCTTACATGTATTATATGATCTCTATTATACCGCTGTCATTCTTTATATCACGTTATGAAATGTCTGAAATGTTTAAATATTCATCCGTGGATTATTTTGTACCTAGATCAGTTTTAATACTTATGGAAATACTATGGAATATATAAAACAACCCATTCAGTTGATCATTTCTTTACAACTGATCTCTTGACCTCATGTCAGCAGGAGGTAGAGAAAGTAATACACTAATGAATTCCCAATGAAAGGCTGTGCAGGGGGTGTGTCAGTACAAGTGTTGGCCATTGCAAGACATGCAGGCTGTTCCCTCAGCACAGTCCAAAAATTGACCGTGCTGAGATGTGCTTTCATGTCTAGTGTGGTCAGTTTTTAAGCTAATTCTTAAAAGTGTTACTAAACCCAGGACCCTTCATTCACTATATCTGGTCTCCCCGGACCCTTCATTCACTATATCTGCTCTCCCCGCACCCTGCATTCACTATATCTGGTCTCCCCGGACCCTGCATTCACTATATCTGGTCTCCCTACCCTGCATTCACTATATCTGGTCTCCCCGGACCCTGCATTCACTATATCTGGTCTCCCCGGACCCTGCATTCACTATATCTGGTCTCCCCGGACCCTTCATTCACTATATCTGGTCTCCCCGGACCCTGCATTCACTATATCTGGTCTCCCTACCCTGCATTCACTATATCTGGTCTCCCCGGACCCTGCATTCACTATATCTGGTCTCCCCGGATCCCGCATTCACTATATCTGGTCTCCCGGACCCTGCACTCACTATATCTGGTCTCCCCGGACCCTGCATTCTGGTCTCCCCTGCATTCACTATATCTGGTCTCCCCGGACCCTGCATTCACTATATCTGATCTCCCCGGACCCTGCATTCACTATATCCAGTCTCCCCGGACCCTGCATTCACTATATCTGGTCTCCCCGGACCCTGCACTCACTATATCTGGTCTCCCCGGACCCTGCACTCACTATATCTGGTCTCCCCGGATCCTGCATTCACTATATCCGGTCTCCCCGGACCCTGCATTCACTATATCTGGTCTCCCCGGACCCCGCATTAACTATATCCGGTCTCCCCGGACCCCGCATTAACTATATCTGGTCTCCCCGGACCCTGCATTCACTATATCTGGTCTCCCCAGACCCTGTATTCACTATATCTGGTCTCCCCGGACCCTGCATTCACTATATTTGGTCTCCCGGACCCTGCATTCACTGTATCTGGTCTTCCCGGACCCTGCATTCACTATATCTGGTCTCCCCGGACCCTGCATTCACTATATCCGGTCTCCCCGAACCCGGCATTCACTATATCTGGTCTCCCCGGACCCTGTATTCACTATATCTGGTCTCCCCGGACCCTGCATTCACTATATTTGGTCTCCCGGAGCCTGCATTCACTGTATCTGGTCTTCCCGGACCCTGCATTCACTATATCTGGTCTCCCCGGACCCTGCATTCACTATATCCGGTCTCCCCGAACCCGGCATTCACTATATCTGGTCTCCCCGGACCCTGTATTCACTATATCTGGTCTCCCCGGACCCTGCATTCACTATATCTGGTCTCCCCGGACCCTGCATTCATTATATCTGGTCTCCCCGGACCCTGCATTCACTATATCCACTTTCCCCGGACCCTGCTTTTGCTATATCTGGTCTCCCCGGACCCTGCATTCACTATATCCGCTTTCCCCGGACCCTGCTTTTGCTATATCTGGTCTCCCCGGACCCTGCATTCATTATATCTGGTCTCCTCGGACCCTGCATTCACTATATCTGATCGCTCACACCACACAGAACATGGAAATGCAATTATTTTAGTAAATATAAACTGCTAAATACCTTTTCTCATCAGCAGTATATAGCAGTTTTGTGACTTCTATCAGTGTCCAGCAGAGCAAATGTTAAAGTTTGTAGGAGGAGTTTTCATTGTGCCCTAGGAGGATGCAGAACCCCTGACCTTTGTCTGGACAGTGCTGATTGGCCCTGTGCTGATCACATGCACTCTCCCAAGAAAAAACATGCACTCTCCAGAGTGACTCCACACAATATGTCTTATCAGGAGATAAGAGGGGACACTGGAAGAAGGGGAGGATCAGAGAAGATGGGATTAAACAACCTTTTTACACAATGCGGAGGATTAACCCCTTAGGTTCCACAGTGAGTATAACAAGCATGCTTTACTGCGTCTACAGACTGATTGTAACACTTTAAGGTTGTAATTTAAAAATAAAAATAACACACATCTTATACTTACCTGCTCTGTGTAATGTCTTTGGACAGAGCAGCTCCGATCCTCTTTTATTTTTGTCCCCCCAACGGCGGTCATGCCTCCCACCTGCCGAATGCCCCCAATAGCAACCCTCTTGCTATGGCAGCACTAGTAGGCTTGCTCCTGAGCTGTGCTCCTGTGAATGGACATTGTCCATTAACACACAGAGCGTTGCTTAGCCCTGCCTACCTGCTGCTGTGTGAGCCAATGAGGAGAGAGGGACCAGGGAGAGTCGCTGTTCTCATCCACATCACTGGATCGATTTGGGGCTCAGGTAGGAAAGGTGGGGGGGGGGTGACACCCAGAACCTTTTTTTTACCTTAATGCAGAGAATGCATTATGGTAACAAAAATATTCTGCCTTTAGAACCATTTTAATAGGAAAGCAGAGGGACTGGCGGGATAACCAAATATTTCACACAACGGAAGCAACACAAAGACAACAGGATACTTTATAACACAACAGACACCTGTGAGGAATAAGAAATGTTGGGGAAACATAATCTTTAAACCACATTGGGGGATATTTACTATAAAATGGAGAGTGCAAAATCCGGAGCAGCTGTTCATAAAAACCAATCAGCTTCCAGGTTTTATTATCAAAGCCTAATTGAACAAGCAGAGGTTAGAAGCTGATTGGCTGCCATGCACAGCTGTACCAGATTTTGAGTGCTCCAGTTTTAGTAAATCTCCCCCATTGATCAAATTAAAGAAAATTAAAAACAGTGTGAGCCAAAAAAGATGGTGCAAAAGTAAAGTAAAAATTGGGTCGATTGACAGCACAGGTCTTCAGGGCCTAGATTTAGCTCTACATATAATGGATGGTTCAAATGTAAAGCTGATTTATTCATAGTAGAATGAACCTAACATAATTAACATCAAAATACACATTAACTGTCCAAGTGTTACCTCCACACTACAGATTCTCAATGTGTGCCCCCATGGTGACATGACACATGACTGCTGTTTACCATTATTACTAACACTAACAAATACTGCTAACCTTAACTCTAACCTTAACCCTAACCCTAACAATTACCACTAATCCTAGTCCTAACCCTAACAATTACCACTAACCCTAACAATTACCACTAATCCTAACCCTAACAATTACCACTAATCCTAGCCCTAACCCTAACAATTACTGCTAACTCTAACCCTAACAATTACCACTAACCCTAACCCTAACAATTACTGCTAACCCTAACCCTAACAATTACCACTAATCCTAGTCCTAACCCTAACAATTACCACTAACCCTAACCCTAACAATTACCACTAACACTAGTCCTAACCCTAACAATTACCACTAACGCTAACAATTACCACTAACCCTAACCCTAACAATTACTGCTAACCCTAGTCCTAACCCTAACAATTACCACTAACCCTAGTCCTAACCCTAACAATTACCACTAATCCTAGCCCTAACCCTAACAATTACCACTAATCCTAGCCCTAACCCTAACAATTACTGCTAACCCTAACAATTACCACTAATCCTAGCCCTAACCCTAACAATTACCACTAACCCTAGTCCTAACCCTAACAATTACTGCTAACCCTAACAATTACCACTAATCCTAGCCCTAACCCTAACAATTACTGCTAACCTTAGCCCTAACCCTAACAATTACCACTAATCCTAGCCCTAACCCTAACAATTACTGCTAACCTTAGTCCTAACCCTAACAATTACTGCTAACTCTAACCCTAACAATTACCACTAACCCTAACCCTAACAATTACCACTAACCCTAACCCTAACAATTACCACTAACACTAGTCCTAACCCTAACAATTACCACTAACCCTAACCCTAACAATTACTGCTAACCCTAGTCCTAACCCTAACAATTACCACTAACCCTAGTCCTAACCCTAACAATTACCACTAATCCTAGCCCTAACCCTAACAATTACCACTAATCCTAGCCCTAACCCTAACAATTACTGCTAACCCTAACAATTACCACTAATCCTAGCCCTAACCCTAACAATTACCACTAATCCTAGTCCTAACCCTAACAATTACTGCTAACTCTAACCCTAACAATTACCACTAATCCTAGCCCTAACCCTAACAATTACCACTAATCCTAGCCCTAACCCTAACAATTACCACTAATCCTAGCCCTAACCCTAACCTTAACAATTACTGCTAACCATAAATCTAACCCTAACTCTAACACTTACAGTTTGGGTTAGTGGTAGTTGTTAGGGTTAGGGTGAGGATTAGGGTTAGTGGTAATTGTCAGGACTAGCTTTCTAACCCCAATGATTACTGCTAAGCCTAATCCAAAACTGTCATACTCTCCTATTGGCAAAAAAAAAGCAAAACACAAACCACATCAAAATTGCAAAACATGTCCCAAAATGCATCAACCGCTCCCTGCATAGATGAGAACCCAGCCCAACCGAAGATCAGCTTTGAAATAAAGAAGAAATGGAACTATTCTGAAAAACAGCCGTCACAAAAGTTGAAATCAGACTGGCAATGGGCATTACTGTTCTGCAACAGAAAAGGAGAAAGCGTGAAACTCTTCCCGTGATAAAGACCAGTCACCACCGCTCTTCTTCTGCAGGATGACTGGTCTCATATCTGCCCACTTCAGTATTGGTATTTTACAAGTTTATAACTGGGTTTGCAATTCATGTGCACAAAGTGGATTGACATCCTTTGCGGCTATTAACCACTTGAGCTCCAGAGGATTTACCCCCCTTAATGACCACGCCTCTTTTTGCTGCTCGGCGCTGCACTAATTCAAATGATAATTGCGCGGTCATGCAATGCTGCACCCAAACAAAATGTACGTCCTTTTTTTCACACAAATAGAGCTTTCTTTCGGTGGTATTTGATCACCTGTGCGCTTTTTATTTTTCACGCTATAAACAAAAAAAGGCCAAAAATTTTGAAGAAAAATGATATTTTTTTACTTTCAGCTATAAAAAATATATAGTAAACTCAAAGTTGCTTATAAATTTAGGCCAAAATGTATTCTGCTCCATGTTTTTGGTAAACAAATCCCAATAAGTGTATATTGATTGCTTTGTGTGAAGTTATAGCGTCTACAAACTATGGTATAGATACTGCAATTTATGCCATTTTTTTTGCTATACAGCGCTGCACTAGTTTAACGGACAATTGCGCGGTCATGCAATACGGTACATAAATGAAATTTACATCCTTTTTTTTACCACAAATTGAGCTTTCTTTCAGTGGTATTTGATCGCCTGTGCGGTTTTTATTTTTTGTGCTATAAAAAACAAAGCCTGACAATTTTGAGGAAAAAAAACAATATTTTGGACTTTTTGCTATAAAACATGTCCAGTAAAAAAAAAAAGTAAAAATCAAATTTAGTCATAAATTTCTGCCAAAATGCATTCTGCGACATGTCTTTGCTAAAAGAAAAAACCCAATACGTGTAAATTAATTGGTTTACGTGAAAGTTATAGCGTTTACAAATGGCGGGAAAGATACTGGAATTTTTAGGTTTTTTTTATACTAATAATGACGGTGATCAGCGACTTATGGCGGGACTGCGGCGGACATTCTGACATTGGGGGGTACTGACTTGGGGTCACTGACATCCCCAGTGACACCAATACAGTGATCAGTGCAAAAAAAAAACCACTGACACTGTACTAATGGCACTGGGGAGGAAGGGGTTAAGTTTATTATTCAGGGAAGGGTTAACTGTGTGAGGGGAGTGTTTTACTAGGGGGCGGGGTGTGTACTGCAGGGAACACCGCTAATCTGGAAAGATAAATTCTTCTGTACCGACCAGCGTGTCCTGGAGCTGTCAGGGAACTGACAGAAAGCACAGCTACTGCAGCTGTGCTCTCTGTCAGCGATTGCCGCCGATCGCCGGGACATAGCCGGTAACAACCGGCTGTGAACCGGTGACTGACATCCGCGGCTGTGATTGGCGGGACAGGTAGGGCGGCGGCACGTATTGTGCGCGCCCCCTACCTGTTTTCAAAACACATGTTTTAAAACGTGCTTTTCCCCAGCCGTGCCGCCCTGCAGGGGCTGGGCGGCATGTGGTTAACAAATATTATTATTATACGGGATTTATATAGCGCCAACAGTTTGCTCAGCGCTTTACAATCTAACGGGAGGCAATACAGCAACAATACAGTTCAATACAAGAGGGATAGGAGGGCCCTGATCCTGGGAGCTTACAATCAGGGAGATACTGTATGTAAATGAGAGTTTCGGAGCCTGGAGTTCAGCATCAAAAGCATTTATCACTTTACAATTTTTTGTTGTAAAGCAGGTAAAACACTTCCAATATGAACATTTCAATTGAGTACATAGATGTTTTTTCTACAAGCACAGCTAAGCCCGGGCATATTGCGTGTTTTCCTATGTGACGTGCATCATACCGAGAACATAATCAGGAAAGACGCAAGTGGCGATTTTCCTCGTTCTCTTCAGTAAAGCCTTTAATGGTTTGAATCAACTGTGAACATTGTTCTATAGAAGGAATCATAAGACCCAGCGGAGTTTTGGGATGTTCTACTTCTTTTATAACTCTTTCTCCGATAAAATATTAATAAGAAATCCTCTTAATATTTCAGCTGTTCATATCATAAAATATAAAAAC
The DNA here is from genome assembly GCF_062004578.1 of Staurois parvus. Lineage (NCBI taxonomy): Eukaryota > Metazoa > Chordata > Amphibia > Anura > Ranidae > Staurois > Staurois parvus. The sequence continues at coordinate 1,588,864 of NW_028317891.1, forward strand.
TGATCAGAGGAGATAACAACTTGGCTGAACCCTCTCCCCAATAAAATTCCAAATCCCACATCTGCTGCATGTTTTAAGAATCAATACAGCAATTTGTACAGCCATTACCATGTAACTGGCAATTGTGCTGTGACTAGCCTCTGTAAAAGGCATTGAAGCATACATCCCTATTACTTTAGTTAAAGCGATTCTAAAGGTTCATTTTTTTTTTTTAGTAAAATAACAAACATATCTATACTTACCTCCGCAACATCGCCAAAATCCGCACGTTCCTAACCCCAGAAACCACTAAACAGCTCATCCACTCCCTCATCATATCACGACTCGATTACTGTAACTCCCTCCTCACTGGCCTGCCTCGCCGCTGGCTATCCCCGCTTCAGCCCATCCTGAATACGGCTGCCAGACTCATTCACCTTTCCAACCGCTCCATCTCCGCCACCCCCCTCTGCCAATCCCTCCACTGGCTTCTGATTGCGCAACGGATCAAATTCAAAATCCTAACACTGGCGTAAAAAGCCGTCCACCATACTGCCCCGAACTACATCACTGACCTAATATCCAAGTACCACCCAAAACGCACACTCCGCTCCTCACAAGACCTCCTTCTCTCTAGTTCCCTGGTCTCCTCCTCCCATGCCCGCCTCCAGGACTTCTCCAGGGTGTCACCCATCCTCTGGAACTCCCTGCCCCAACCCATCTGATTATCACCTACTCTCCTCTCCTTTAGGCGCACCCTGAAAACCCACCTCTTCAGGGAAGCCTACCCCACCCCCTGCTAACTTTACCGACCTCCTCCACTCTTCCTACCACTCCATCCCCCACAGCTATCTCCTCCTGTACCACCATCCCCTCCCTCCTAGATTGTAAGCTCCAAAGAGCAGGGCCCTCGATCCCCTCATGTTTTGCATTGTATTGGTATTGTTCTGTCACATGTTCTGTCCCCCTTTGTAATGTACAGCACTGAGCGAACTATTGGCGCTTTATAAATACTGTATAATAATAATAATAATAATAATACTTACCTGCTGTGTGAAGTGGTTTTGCACAGAGCAGCTTGGATCCTCCTCTTCTCGGGTCCCTCGCAGGCTCCCCTGGCTCCTCCTTTCTGTAGGGTGCCCCCACAGCAAGCAGCTCCATTCACACACGGAGCCTTGGCTTGGCCCCACCCCCCCTCTCCTCATTGGCTGACTGGTTGTTATTGACAGCAGCGGGAGCCAATGTGTCACAAGTTAGATTGCAGCCTCTTGTTTATTCTTACCTCCTTGCTGCTCCTGATTCCTTCACATGTGTGTTTGTCTGTGCTCACCTGTGAGCGTCGTCTGCTATCCACTTGGTTTTATTTCCTTCCCTTCCATCTCTTCCCGGCCCGCCTCCTAGTTTGCTTGTCTATATAAGACATGCTCAGTCTAGCCCACTTTGCCTGAGCAACGTCTTAGTTGTTGGAGCTCCCTTGTGTTTCTACTGTGAATCCTTTATTGTCTATCTGTGTACCGAACCCGGCTTCGTTCCTGACCTTGCTTGTTTTCCCACCTGTCCTGACCTCGGCTTGCCTACTGGATTCCCTGTGTCTTCTCCCGTTGTACCCTGCTCCCGCTAGCGGTCTCCTCTACCTCAGCTGGGTGTACCTGGGAGCCGCGACCTGGTTCCAGCCTGCTGCAAGTCCATCCCCACCATCAGGGGCCCTGGTGAACAAACAGGCTTAGACTGTGCACCCTGGGGAACCCCAAGTTGTGGATCAAAAGAGCTCACTACCACAGGTGCTGACACAATGGCTCCCACTTGCCACCTCAGCCAATGCAGAGGCAAGAGGCCCAGGACAGCCTGTTGTGCACATCGCTGGATCTCGATGGGGCTCATGTAAGTATTGAGAGCGCTGGGGGGGGCTTCTGCACACAGAATGCATGAAGGTAAAAAACCTTGAGCCTTTTCAACCACTTTAAAGCTGAACTTCAGACACAAAAACTTTAAATACAGTTAGGTCCATATATATATTTGGATATTTAGGTTTTTCAGGTATTTACCAAAACATATTAAAGCTGTAGTTAAATAATGAATATGTGCTGAAAGTGCACACTCTCAGGTTTAATTTGAGGGTATGTACATCCAAATTGGAGGAAAGGTTTAGGAATTACAGCTCTTAAGAGTAGACATGCCCCCTTTTTCAATGGACCAAAAGTAATTGGACAATTAAATCAAAAGCTGTTTCATGGCCAGGTGTGGGCTACTCCTTCATTATTTCTTCATCAATTAAGCAGGAAAAAGGTCTGGAGTTGATTCTAAGTGCGGTATTTGCATTTGGAATCTATTGCTGTGAACCCACATCATGCGATCAAAGCAGCTGTCCATGTGAGTGAAACAGGCCATTGTAAGGCTTCAAAAAGACATGCTGGGAGGTGAATTGGATCCTGTCTAAATTGTCCCTAGTATGTGTATCTATGAATGTAAGTTAGGGACCTTAGATTGTACACCCCTTGAGGGTTAGGGACTGATGTGAATGTATAATATATATGTAAAGCGCTGCGTAAATTGACTGCGCTATATAAGTACCTGAAATAAATAAATAAATAAAATAAAAATTACACAAATCCATCAGAGAGGATAACAGCAACATTAGAAGTGGCCAAATCAACAGTTTGGTACATTCTGAGGAAAGAAGAGCTCAGCAACATAAAAAAGGCATGGACGTCCACAGAAGACAACAGTGGTGGATGATCGCAGGATCCTCTCTATGGTAAAGAAAAACCCATTCACAACATCCAGACAAATGAAGGACACTCTCCAGGAGGTGGGCGTATCATTGTCAAAGTCTACAATCAAGAGAAGACTTCACGAGAGCAAATACAGAGCATTCACCACAAGGTGCAAATACAGAGGGTTCCCCACAAGGTGAAATCCATTCATAAGCCTGAAGAATAGAAAATCCAGATTAGACTTTGCCAAAAAACATCTAAAAAAGCCAGACCAGTTCTGGAAAAGCATTCTTTGGACGGATGAAACTAAGATTACTCTGTATCAGAATGACAGGAAGAAAAAAGTGTTGGGAAAGCTTGGAGCAGCTCATGACCCAAAACACACAAGTCATCTGTAAAACATGGTGGAGGCAGGGTGATAGCATGGGCATGCATGGATTCCAGTGGCACTGGGTCATTGGTGTTTATTGATGATGTGACAGAAGCAGCCGGATGAATTCTGCAGTGTTTAGAGATATACCGTCAGCCCAGAATCAGCCAAATGCAGAAAAGTTGATTGGATGGCGCTTCACAGTACAGATGGACAATGATCCAAAACACACTGCAAAAGCAACCCAGGAGCTTTTGAAGGAAACGAAGTGGAATATTCTGCAATGGCCGAGTCAATCACCTGATCTCAACCCAATTGAGTAAGCATTTCACTTGCTGAAGGCAAAACTAAAGGCAGAAAGACCCACAAAGAACAACTGAAGACAGCTGCAGTTAGAGCCTGGCAAAGCATCAGAAAAGAGGAAACCCAGTCTATGGTAATGCCCATGGGTTCCAGACTTCAGGCAAAGCATCAGAAAGGAGGAAACCCAGTCTTTGGTCATGTCCAGCTAGCCCACCCCCCAAAAAAAATAATTCCAGTATTTATACCGCCATTTTTAAACGCTATAACTTTCACGTAAACCAATTAATTTACAAGTATTGGGCTTTTTCTTAGGAAAGACACGGAGCAGAATACATTTTGGACTAAATTTATGACAAAATTTGATTTTTTTATTTTTTTTACTCAACATATTTAATGGCAAAAGTCAAAAATATTTTTTTTCTCAAAATTGTCATCCTTTTTTTTATAGCGCAAAAAATAAAAACCGCACAGGCAATCAAATACCACTGAAAAAAGCTCAATTCATGGGAAAAAAAGGACGTAAATTTAATTTGGGTTCAACGTTGCATGACCGCGCAATTGTCAGTTAAAGTAAAAAATGGCCTGGTCAGGAAGAGGGGTTAAATCCTCAGGACGGCAAGTGGTTAATGGATGTAAACAGATGATCATCCGCTTACATCCGCTAGTCCATAGGGTGTCTATTTTTCATCCGTAAACGGACAGATGAAAAACGGACATACGGAACACCCGTGTGAAAGAGCCCTTAGGTTATGCGAGAGTTGGGTGTGACAGCTGCCTGCGCACAACAGCACTAACCATTTCAGCTTGGGAGCAATTTTTTTTACTTTTTTTCACATGTAAAAAATCTCAATTTCTGGCAATAAAATTACTTAAACCCCTGGAACCAGGGGCGGACTGACCATTTGGAAACTCGGGCACTGTCCGAGGGCCAGGGGTCAGTAGGGGGCCCCGTGAGATGCCCCTGGTACCTTTTTCATAGGCTTTTTTGAGTTTGGGCAAGGACACAGGGGCCCCATGATCCCCTATTGCCCGGGGGCCCCGTGAGTTGTCAGTCCGCCCCTGCCTGGAACATTATATATTTTCTGAAAGAAGAGGCCCTTTAGAATAAAATGTTGATATTTTCACATTTTTGTGTCACATGGTATTTGCGCAACTGTTTATTAAGCGCATATTTTCATGAAAAAAATGAAATTCATTTTAGTGCAAAAACTTGCAATAGAATACACATTTTTGATTAAAACATAAAAGATGAGTTTGCATCGAGTATATAGATACCAAACATTCCATGTCTGAAAACTGCTTTCGCCCGCAATATCGGCAAAACTATGGTGCCCAAAAATCACCATACAGTAGGTAACATTTTAAAAGCTCATTATTTTAGCATTAACTAAGAGCTCCTGAGCTGTAATTATTGTTCTCACTCTATGTTTGCTGCGATATGTCACACGTGTGGTGCGATGGCAGTTTACGTACACGTCCACACCCTGGGCTTGCGTTTGAGTAGGCGTGCAGGGTAAACGGGACTTACAGCTATTTTATTTTAATTTTTAATATATTTTGTAATTTAAATTTTCCAAACTTTTTTCTTTTGTTTATTTATTTTTGCTTGATTGCTATCACATAATAACCCCCCCATGTGATAGCATTGGGCAGGCGACAGGTACTCTTTATGAAGACATTAAGGGGTTTATTTACTAAAGCTGGAGAGTCCAAAATCAGACTCCCTTCTGCATAGAAACCAATCAGCTTCTAACCTCAGCTTGTTCAATGAAGCTTTGGCAATGAAACCTGGAAGCTGATTGGTTTCTATGCAGAAGGGAGTCTGATTTTGGACTCTCCAGCTTTAGTAAATAAACCCCTAAGGGTCTAATATATGTCTCTCCTGTCCTTCACACCATCTAACCAAGCACAGATTGGCTTGGTAAGATCTGCCCTCTGGCTGTGCCGGCCAGGAGAGGGTGCATCTGAAACTGGAAGTGACATCACTTCCAGTTTTTAGGATCCTTTCACACGGGGCGGACCCGTTTAGCGGATCCACTTGCTCAGTGGGGGATCTCTCTGCTGATCCCCGCTGAGAAAGCGGATGACAGCTCTGTGTTCGCTCTGCTGCTGCAGAACTGATTCGACAGACGGAAGGGGAATTGGATCCCCATCTGTCCCTTTTTGGCAGATCGGATGTCAGTGGGTGTAAACAGACACAGCTCTGTGATGTCAGCCGACTGAATCTGGAGAACTAAGTGCACTCTTGTGACCTATAGATGTATGACCAAAAGAGCGTTGACCGTACTTCTCCTTTAAGAATGCAAAGAACACCTGCTAAAGTATTAGTTTTAGTATAAGTCAGACCTTCTACGAACATAATGTCTGTGGAATTATTGGGGAAGCAGCAATCCAGTACTCAGGGAATGCATATAGAGGTCAAACGTGGTCTTAGTGAAGCCTATTTACATCATTGATCCCTCAACAAACTACTGTTTTCCCACCCATCGAAAATGTAGACATCCCTCAGATTTGGCACCACTCCCATCCAAACCATTCACTAATATAAACCTATTAAAGGTAGTAACTCTTCCCCATTTATAGCCATGCTTTTAAACAAGTGTTGGTTCAAGTTCTACCCTACGAGCTACATTGTATATTAATATAACTTAAAGCCCAAGCTTTTTTTTTTTTATCTATTTAAAGCATAACTTCACCCAAAAGGAGAAGTCTCTTCCTCCTTCCCCCTCCTTTATCATATTTGGAATGATAAAGAGCAGCTTCCCTTAGGGTCCATTCATGCCATGTGAATTATTGCCGGCTTCCCTTAGGGCCCGTTCATGCCATGTGAATCATTGCCAGCTTCCCTTAGGCCCCGTTCATGCCATGTGAATCATTGCTGGCTTCTCTTAGGGCCGTTCATGCCATGTGTATCATTGCCGGCTTCCCTTAGGGCCCATTCATGCTATGTGAATCATTGCCGGCTTCCCTTAAGGCCCGTTCATGCCATGTAAATCATTGCCGGCTTCTCTTAGGGCCGTTCATGCCATGTGTATCATTGCCGGATTCCCTTAGGGCCCATTCATGCCATGTGAATCATTGCTGGCTTCCCTTAAGGCCCGTTCATGCCATGTGAATCATTGCCGGCTTCCCTTAGAGCCCATTCATGCCATGTGAATCATTGCCGGCTTCCCTTAGGGTCCATTCATGCCATATGAATCATTTCCGGCTTCCCTTAGGGCCCGTTCATGCCATGTGAATCATGGCCGGCTTCCCTTAAGGCCTGTTCATGCCATGTGAATCATTGCCAGCTTCCCTTAGGGCCCATTCATACCATGTGAATCATTGCCGGCTTCCCTTAAGGCCCGTTCATGCCATGTGAATCATTGCCGGCTTCCCTTAGGGCCTGTTCATGCCATGTGAATCATTGCCGGCTTCCCTTAGGGCCCGTTCATGCCATGTGAATCATTGCCGGCTTCCCTTAGGGCCCGTTCATGCCATGTGAATCATTTCCGGCTTCCCTTAGGGCCCGTTCATGCTATGTGTATCACTGCCCGTTCCGTGCATGTTTCCCATACCATGTTCAAAATACACTGTCGTTGCGATCTGCAGCGAGTGTCAATGTTAAAGCAGAACTCCGGGCAAAAACGTCTTTTCATGTCCTTGTTGCTGATTTCCTACCTTCACTGAATATGTCATCCATCTTCTGGTTCACTCAGCAGTTGCTCTGAAATAGCCTATTCATTTTCAAATCAAACCGCTAATTCTCTTTGGTTTCCTGTTTGTTAGACAGTGGCTGCTATGCCTCCTATTCCCCTAGCCACTGGTCTTGGCACATCCCTTCTGTAGTTCTTTCTCCAGGAAGCAGTGATGTAATTCCACCCTACTTCTTGTAGTGGGCGGAACGAGACCCTCAGACATATTCAACATGTACAGGACTAGTGCACCCGCCAACATTCACTACAATTCCATGTGGTTGATGGGAACTGTAGTTTTATTTTACTGCAGAGAGAAAGGAGAGGATATGATGTAATCCCGGCTGTTACACCTCCTCCTTGGCAGAGCAGATGTTGTCATCTTTTGATTTACAGAGATGAGATCATGAAAATTCAGTTAGATTTTCTCCTAAATGATAAGGATGTTCAAAATGTTGTTACCTGTTTAGTGTTTTGTGTAGGGGTGTGTACTAATGGGTGATCTTTTTGCCTATCCCGGAATTCTTCTTTAACCTCTTGGCGCCAATCGAACACAAATGTGCAGCCTCTCGGCATCTGGGCCTAGATGCAGAGTGGCTGCACATTTGCATTCTATTAAAAAAAACACATATGTGCTGAGAGCGCGCGCCCTGCACACTCCCAGCACACACGTTTGATACTCACGGAAAGGTCCCGATCTCCTCTTTCGATCGGGACCTTTTCCGATCATGTGACCACCGTGACAGCGATTCACGGTGGTCACATGACCCTATAATCCCAGCTTCTGGAGCCCTTAAAGGGCCGGGAGGCGCCGACGCCAAGGGGTTAAGTTAACAACACCCCAAACGCAGGTTGCAAATGCAGTGTGTTTGCCTGCACTGGATCACATGGTTTCGAAATACCATGCAATCCGGTTGCTGTGTGTTTCCAAAAGTATTGCACACACTATTTTCAGTGCAGTGCACTGTGATCTGAATAGGCTCAACTCGCACCAGACAGGAACACAGCCTTTTCCTGTGCGATTCCTAATGTGAACTGGTCCCTAGTAAACATGCTGGTGCTGGGGACCCCAAGACCGGCGAACAGCTGGCCCTGGTGAGGACACTGGATCCCTGGACAGGTAAGTGCCCTTTTATTAACCCGTTGGCGCTGGCGCCTCCCGGCCTTTTAAAGATTTCAGAAGCCAGGAGGCGGGGTGGGGTTTTAGGGTCATGTGACCGCCGTGATTCGCTGTCACGGCGGTCACATGATCGGGAAAAGTCCTGATCGAAAGAGGAGATTGGGACCTTTCCGTGAGTACCGGACATGTGTGCACATATGTTTTTCTTAATTGCACGCAAATGTGGGGCTGCTTGGCATCAAGGCCCAGACGCAGGGAGGCCGCACATTTGCGTGCGGCCGGCACCAAGAGGTTAAAAGTCATCAGCTGCAGTGTTTGTAGTTGCTGACTTTTAATTTTTTACAAACTGACTGAAGCTCGTCTTTAATTTTAGATAGTAGGAAACCAATTCAGGTCTTTCCTGCCATTTGCATCCCAGTGGGGAGATTTCCCTTCACTTCCTGTTCTGTAGACACAACAAGAAGGGAGAGGAATTCTCTCCAAAGTGAGGACATTCCCCACAAGGGTCAATCTCCTTAACAGGGGCCAAGAGGTTAAAAGTAATCAGCTGCGGTATTTGTAGTTGCTGCCTTTTAATTTTTTACAAACTGACTGAAGCTCGTCTTTAATTTTGGATAGTAGGAAAACCAATTCAGGTCTTTCCTGCCATCTGCATCCCAATGGGGAGATTTCCCTTCACTTCCTGTTCTGTAGACACAACAAGAAAGGAGAGAATTCTCTCCAAAGTGAGGGCATTCCCCACAAGGGTCAATCTCCTTAACAGGGGCACAGACATCAATAAAAACCTGAGGTTATAACCTCATCATCACTCAAAAAAATGGAACAAAAGAAAACAGACAAAAATGGAGTCCAAAAGTAGAAACATCAAAAGCTCGTAACTAATGAAGAAGGGCAATTATAAGATGTTATTTTTTTACCCATCTAGTATTTGTGATATTAAATAAGAATTTAGTAGTAAATAGTCATTTTTATAAATGGTCATTGAATTAAATGTATTTTAATCTAGACTTCTAAATGTACAATTTTTTAAGCACCAACAAACATGAAGAATAATCAATTTACAAGTCAGTACATGCTGTATGCATCCACCAATGAGCACAATACTCCAGGGGAATAAGGAAGATTCTGTCTAGAGGTCTTATGTATCCAGAAATATATTGTACTCAAAAGAAAAAAGCACAGCTTTAGAATTATGATTATAAAAACTTCAGATAACACCCAAATACTACAGGTTTAAAACTACATTTAAAAATATAGTATGTGAAATAGTCTTCTCTGCTACTATACCACCAGTCGTTAAAGTATTCTAAATGGTTTTCTTCTAGCAAAGCATCTGTAAGATAAAATGTTCACTACTAGAGCTGAACACAATACAGAATATCATAATGTAGCAGAAAAATATTCCATGCTCTAGAACAGGGTTTCTCAACCAGGGTTCCATTGAACTTCAGGGTTCCTCCAGAGGTTGCTAGGGGTTTCTTGAGGGCTCCTTCAGAGGTTGCTAGGGGTTCCTTGAGGGCTCCTTCAGAGGTTGTTAGGGGTTTCTTTAAGGGTTTCTCCAGAGGTTCCTAGGGGTTCCTTGAGGGTTCCTTCAGAGGTTGCTAGGGGTTCTTTAAGGGTTCCTCTATAGGTTGCTAGGGGTTCCTTGAGGGTTCCATCAGAGGTTGCTAGGGGTTCTTTAAGTGTTCTCCAGAGGTTTCTAGGGGTTCCTTGAGGGCTCCTTCAGAGTTTGCTAGGGGTTTCTTTAAGGGTTCCTCCAGAGGTTGCTAGGGGTTCCTTGAGGGTTCCTTCAGAGGTTGCTTGGGGTTTCTTTAAGGGTTTCTTGAGAGGTTACTAGGGGTTCCTTGAGGGCTCCTTCAGAGATTGCTAGGGGTTTCTTTAAGGGTTTCTCCAGAGGTTACTAGGGGATCCTTGAGGGTTCCTTCAGAGGTTGTTAGGGGTTCTTTAAGGGTTCCTCCATAGGTTGCTAGGGGTTCCTTGAGGGTTCCTTCAGGGGTTGCTAGGGATCTTTAAGGATTCCTCTATAGGCTGCTAGGGGTTCCTTGACAGTTCCTTCAGGGGTTGCTAGGGATCTTTAAGGGTTCCTCCATAGGTTGCTAGGGGTTCCGTGGGGGTTCCTTCAGAGGTTGCTTGGGGTTTCTTTAAGGGTTTCTCCAGAGGTTGCTAGGGGTTCCTTGAGGGCTCCTTCAGAGGTTGCTAGGGGTTTCTTTAAGGTTTCCTCCAGAGGTTGCTAGGGGTTCCTTGAGGGCTCCTTCAGAGGTTGCTTAGGGTTTCTTTAAGGGTTTCTCGAGAGGTTGCTAGGGGTTCCTTGAGGGTTCCTTCAGAGGTTGCTAGGAGTTCTTTAAGGGTTCCTCCATAGGTTGCTAGGGGTTCCGTGGGGGTTCCATCAGAGGTTGCTAGGGTTTCTTTAAGGGTTTCTCCAGAGGTTGCTAGGGGTTCCTTGAGGGATCCTTCAGAGGTTGCTAGGGGTTTCTTTAAGGGTTCCTCCAGAGGTTGCTAGGGGTTCCTTGAGGGCTCCTTCACAGGTTGCTTGGGGTTTCTTTAAGGGTTTCTCCAGAGGTTGATAGGGTTTCCTTCGGAGGTTGCTAGGGGTTCTTTAAGGGTTCCTCCATAGGTTGCTAGGGGTTCCTTGATGGTTCCATCAGAGGTTGCTAGGGGTTCTTTAAGGGTTCCTACATAGGTTGCTAGGGGTTCCTTGATGGTTCCATCAGAGGTTGCTAGGGGTTCTTTAAGGGGTCCTCCATAGGTTGCTAGGGGTTCCTTGATGGTTCCATCAGAGGTTGCTAGGGGTTATTTGAGAGTTCCTCCAAAGGTTGCTTAGGGGTTCCTTGAGCAAAGAGCAGTTTCTGCCTCTCAGATAAGTTCCCTCTGACACCATTGATCTTTTTAGCAATCTGTAAGGGGGTAATTCTTCCCAATGACCACAAGTTTAAGGAGCATTCTTCCCACTGACCATCACACTAAGGCACCATGAGTTGTAGATATAGTCATTTTTAGCAGGGGTTCCCTGAGACCGGAAAGTTATTTCAAGTGTTCCTCTGTGTTGAAAAAATGGGAAAGCCTGGTCTATACCTTATCTATCGCCATGTAAAAACTCTAACGAGCTGTTTGCAGTAACAAGGACACATCATCTGTAATATTGTATACAGTACAGTTCTAATATCAAGGATTTTACCTTCACGCATAGAATGTATGAAGGTAAAAAAAAACCTTCAGCCTTTAATATCAATTTAAACTTTGACAACAAAACCTGGAATCTGAAAGGTTTCAGAGCTGCACCAGATTTTGAACTCTCCAGTTTTAGTACATAACCCCCAGTGTGTGAAAGCATAGTGCGGGATACATGTCCAACGCTTTTCAGGTGCGGGCTACAATTAGCTGCAGGACGGGCAGGGGGCGCTGTATGGATAGGAATGTTAGCTATCAGTCTGCCAGGCCGGGCACTTTCGGCCCGGCACCATTTTCTCGTAGCCTATCACTACTATGTTACTGTATATGCTGTAAATGTATACATTGTTTCTTTTTATTTATGTTTATCGAGATATATTGTAAAACTATATATTTTTTATTCTATCTGTGCATTGTATGAGAAGATTATAGATACAAAATACCACCAATTTATTGCTCGATTCGGGTGGAATAATTTCACTGCATTAGGATGTGTAAGTAGCTCTTTACTCTTTAGCTTTGCAGTAATGTGCATTTGGTTTTGTTTATTTTAACAGTTTAAAAAGGGTTTTTTTTTCAGTTCTTCAGTTCTTCCAGATACTACACCTCTCGCTGTTCTTCCAGCTCCCTGCGGGGATCAGCACTGTAGTCACCCTAGACAGCGGCACTGTTGTCACGTTTTCAGCCCCCTCCACTTGGCCATTCTCAAAATGCAACCCATATGGCCAAGTGGAGAGTCTGGTGGAGACCCGACACCACTGCCACTGTCAATGGAACTGCAGCGATGATATTGGCAGTGAATGGAAATTAGGCTCGGTGTACACCTGCATTTTTTTCTGAAAAGCCACAGTGGATCACTTTTCAGAGTGTGGCTGACAGGCTTTCAGAGGCGATACTGTCGTCTACACCAATTCACTTCAATGGGCCACGTTCGGTGCTGAATGTGGCAGGAAGTATATTTTTGTACGCATCACAAATCTCTGCCAATCCCCCCACTGGTCTCCACTCAGTGTCCTCCACCCCTCTCTGCCAATCCCTCCACTGGCCCCCATTCAGTGTCCTCCACCCCTCTCTGCCAATCCCTCCACTGGCCCCCATTCAGTGTCCTCCACCCCTCTCTGCCAATCCCTCCACTGGCCCCCACTCAGTGTCCTCCACCCCTCTCTGCCAATCCCTCTACTGGCCCCCATTCAGTGTCCTCCACCCCTCTCTGCCAATCCCTCCACTGGTCTCCACTCAGTGTCCTCCACCCCTCTCTGCCAATCCCTCCATTGGTCTCCATTCAGTGTCCTCCATCCCTCTCTGCCAATCCCTCCACTGGCCCCCATTCAGTGTCCTCCACCCCTCTCTGCCAATCCCTCTACTGGCCCCCATTCAGTGTCCTCCACCCCTCTCTGCCAATCCCTCCACTGGCCCCCATTCAGTGTCCTCCATCCCTCTCTGCCAATCCCTCCACTGGCCCCCATTCAGTGTCCTCCACCCCTCTCTGCCAATCCCTCCACTGGTCTCCACTCAGTGTCCTCCACCCCTCTCTGCCAATCCCTCCACTGGCCTCCACTCAGTGTCCTCCACCCCTCTCTGCCAATCCCCCCACTGGTCTCCATTCAGTGTCCTCCATCCCTCTCTGCCAATCCCTCCACTGGCCCCCATTCAGTGTCCTCCACCCCTCTCTGCCAATCCCTCCACTGGCCTCCACTCAGTGTCCTCCACCCCTCTCTGCCAATCCCTCCACTTGCCTCCATTCAGTGTCCTCCATACAGGAGTTTTTCCTAATGCGTATCTAATACGCACTTCTGGTGAGTGCGCACTCTATTCATTATGTACCACCTCTGGATCACATATTCCTACCATAAATAGGGACTCTACAAGATCTCCATATCATATGTCTTCTCATTTGGACGTTATATCACTTTTTTTGTTATACCTGTTTATAGAGCTGGAGTTTTGCTTCAATTTGATAGATGTACTAGCAGATTTAGTTACACTAACACTCCCTTCGCCGAAGACTGACAATGCTGCTATCCAAAGGTGCACCCTGTGCTCCTTCCTCCAGAGTGTGTGTGTGTGTGTGTGTGGGAGGGGGGGGGGCACACTAATGCAGAAGGTGTGTTTCTGGCCAGATCACCAGTTGATAACAGAGGGGGGAAAAAGTCTTGAAAGAAGAAAACGAATGCAGTTGCCACATCTGATGACCGGTACACTACGATATATTACATTTTTGGTTTTGGGTTTAAGTGAAGTAACACATCTAGTGCCATAAATACATGAAATTCGATAATGTACCAATGACCCTACGACAGGCTGGAAGTATACAGGCGGCTCGGTCCAAGTGCATGGCTGCTGTAAAACATTTTAGCAGTTTGCCAATAATCCGTTCGCATTTCTTGACTTTTAATGGAATTCACAGCTTTTGGGGCATTGGAGAAATAGCGAGCTGAAGATTGTCCGCAGCTAACCTGGCCGTAAAAAACGGTCGCGCACCTTGGCCCCACGGCAGCCAATCATTGCCAAGAAGCTGCGTTTGCTGCCTGTATATCATAAAACAGGACGATCGACAAAACTGAGGAAATGGAGGAACTGATCTCTATAGCTAAGGAACATCCCGAGAGATTTCGGAAAACATGGGCATGCTGGAGTCATTTCAAATCCACTTCTACCTATCACCTAATAGTGAATGATCAATCTATATCCCCGGACTAAATGTCCCAATACAATGCTGTATACACGGGGAATACACGGATCACCGAGGACATTTATATCACATGTAAGGATGGGCTGTGGAGTTATATCATGATCTGCTTTACGGAGTTTCTGATCCACATGTTACCCCGCTCTCCGATCTTACACGTACCATATTCTAAGCTTTAATATTACCGCTCTGGCTCGGCTAATATTTGGGGAGGTGATCCATTTTAACTTTTTCTTACCTATATATGCTACTGTCACTCAACCCATTACTCCCCCCCCCCCCACCCCCCATATTAAAACATTTTTTTTTCTTTTCTCCTTCCCCCTATCCCACCTACCATCTCATCCTACATCTCTTTTTTTTACCGTTCTTCGTTCAGACTTCTTTCTTTTTTCACACCTGTCATACCACCTTCTCAGTCATTCTTCACCAACCAAATAGAGAATTCACACAGATATGACTAACTTTAACTATATAATACACTCAAGCTATAAACACGTAAACCATGACTGTCACATCTAATGCCTTCCATGCTCGAATCTTCATATCACCTCATCATTAACCTCCCCAGCGGTCTGATTATGTCCATATTTCTGTGCTCAAAGCGGTACATTTTTTGCATGGAAATATGTATTTTCTTTATTGTAGGCCTGTAATTTTTAGGAATAACTCACTGAAATCTGTCCGAACAAGAGTCTAGTAAACATCCCGGGATGATAAAATGTGAAACACGAAATCATAAATTATAATTTAATAAATAATCATAAAAAATAATAATATAAGAATAATAAATTTAATTCAATAATATAATCAAACCAAAAACACTGAAATGTGAAATAGAGCGCCAAGTTCGCACATCACTGAGCAAAGTCGCAGAATCGTTTTCAGTGTCTGATGAGGAATTTCCCCCACGAATCATTATCACTCAATTCTGCAAGTGGTTCTGATTTACTATCGCTGTTCTCTAGCTGATCTAAAACCGCTTTTCACCTAAAGGGACGCTTTTTGGACGCCATGGACGTTTCTCAGTTTCCAGGCAGAAAGAACAGTAAAAATGCAGGCAGGGCGCCGGACAAAGCACTCGGGACAAAATGTATGTGAAATGGTTTGATACAGGAATGTTATACTGTGTGATTTTAGTGTATTCAGTAAATGTCACTTTTTGTCATTTTCAAATTTCCCACCAGTTCCGTCCCCCCGTACGTCCTGAAGTCGCAGGGGACGGAACCCGGAAGACGGATGCCGGCATCAGCCAGAAGGCATTGCCGGGGACACTGCAAGGGGGACATCGCGGGAGCGCAGGACAAGGTAAGAGAAGAAGAGATCCCTGAGCAACGCTGCAGTGTATTCCTGAGTGTAGCTCGGGGTTACCGCTTGTGGTGCTGAAACTTTACCCCGAGCTACACTCAGGAATACCGCCAGGGGGGTTAAGAATTGCTGATACTCGAGACGTGACGACATACACCTACATCGTTGTACCTACTTTCCTCTATGTATCCATTGGTTAGCATTGTATGCTTGATGTATTGTTCTACCCTACATTGCTTTGTATTACAGTTTACAATAAGTCCCGTCTGCGAAACGGGAGGCAACATGTCATGTCTGTGTTCTGATTGTGCTTTGTAGCTGTATATGCTCTATATGCTATTTTGTCTATTCTTATATTAACCACATGCTGCCCAGCCACTGTAGAAATACGGCGGCAGGGCGGCACGGCTGGGCAAAACCACGTTTTAAAACGTGTGTTTTGTAAACAGGTAGGGGGCGCACGCGAGGCGCGCCGAAGCCCTACCTGTCCCGCCGATCACAGCAGCGGATGTCAGTCGCCGGGTCACAGCCGGACATTACCGGCTGTGTCCCGGCGATCGGCGGCAATCGCTGACAGAGGGCAGGGCTGCAGTAGCTGTGCTTTCTGTCAGTTCCCTGACAGCTCCAGGACATGCTGATCGGGACAGAAGAGTTTCTCTCTCCCGATCAGCGGTGTCCCGTGCAGTACACCCCCCCGCCCCCTAGTAAAACACCCCCCCTCACACAGTTAACCCTTTCCCTGAATAATAAAGTTAACCCCTTCCTCCCCATTGCCATTAGTACAGTGTCAGTGTTTTTTTTTTTGCACTGATCACTGTATTGGTGTCACTGGGGATGTCAGTGACCCCAAGTCAGTACCCCCCAATGTCAGAATGTCCGCCGCAGTCCCGCAGTCCTGCCATAAGTCTCTGATCGCCGCCATAATTCGCTGATCGCCGCCATTATTAGTATAAAAAAAAACCTAAAAATCCCAGTATCTTTCCCGCCATTTGTAAACGCTATAACTTTCACGTAAACCAATTAATTTACACGTATTGGGTTTTTTTTAGCAAAGACATGTCGCAGAATACATTTTGGCAGAAATTTATGACCAGATGCGCAAGGAAAATGCGCAATGTATTTAATCACACGGAGGTCTGTCCGGAGTCCCTCTTAAATGGTACAGCTCAGGAAAAGGTAGTTTAATGTCAGGGTATCTTTACATCCGCGGGTCCACTTTAACCCCTTTATGCCGGCCGCACACAAATGTGCAGCCTCCCAGCGTCTGGGCCTAGACGCCGAGAGGCCGCACATTTGCGTTCAGGTAAGAAAAAACATATGTTCTGAGAGCGCGCGCTCCCAGCACACATGTCCGGTACTCACGGAAAGGTCCCGGTCTGCTCTTTCGATCGGGACCTTTCCCGATCATGTGACCGCCGTGACGACGTGCATCATCCAATCGTGTGCCAGGAAAAAAAAATTTATTTTAATTTCCTTGCGTGTGATTGGGTATTCTTTGCAAAGTGGAGCTTTAGTTCATTTACTAAGCTCTGGAGCAGCTGCACTTGCAAAGTGCGCAGTCTATTTGCCTTTAGTAAATCAACCCCTTTGTTTTACATTTTGTTTGCGTTAAGCTCCATTCAGATCTGATCGTATCGCTTTTTCTGCGTTTTGTCCGGCACGTTTTTGAAGTTTGGCAATAGAGAAAAATATCATCTGTTGCATCATTTGTTGCTAGGTTTTTCTTTTTTTTCAGTTTTTCCATCAGCTTTAGTTTTTATTATTATTATCATTATTATTATTATTATTATTCTTGTTCCTTTTTTATTATTTAGTTTATTTATTAGGGTAAAGGGTTAAAGTTAGCTTAGGGTTAAGATTGGGTTAGGCTTAGTATTTTATTTATTATTTTTTTATGATTTATTTCTTATTTTATTTATAATATTTTACTTATTATTTTCTCATTATTTATGTATTTATTTATTTTTTTAAGGTAATAATAATAATAATAATAATAAAATGAATAAATGTAAAATAAATATATAAGTAAAAAAGAAATCATAAATAAATACAAGTTATTAATAAATAAATAATTACCCCTAACCCTTGAAAAATATAACAAATTATTAATATTATTATTATTATTAATATGATGATGATTATTATTATTATTATTGTTAATAATAATAATAATAAACACCTAAACCTAAACATCTAAACCCAAACAAAAAAATACATTATTATTATTAATAAAAATAATAATAATAACAAATGAATGAACAAAATGTAAAATAAATACACAAATAAATAAAAATAACCAAAAATAAATACTTGTAATAGCAAATTAGTATATTAATAATAATAATTAACCCACCATAACCTTAACCCCAAAATCTAAAAAAGTAATAAGATAATTGTAAAAATATTTTATTGTTATTATTATTATTATTATTATTATTATTAATAATAACGTATTTTTGTTCGGGTGTTTAATATAAATAGTTTTAATATTGTTGTTATTATTATTATTATTATTATTATTATTAATAAACACCTAAACCTAAATATCTAAACCCAAACAAAAAATACATTATTATTATTGTTATTATTAATAATATTAATAATAATAGAATAAAAAAAATGTAAAATAAATACACAAATAAATAAAAATAACCACAAATAAATACTTGTAATAGCAAATTAGTATATTAATAATAATAATTACCCACCATAACCTTAACCCCAAAATCTAAAAAAGTAATAAGACAATTGTAAAAATATGTTGTTATTATTATTATTATATTTATTATTATTAATATTATTATTAGTATTATTATTAATAACAATTTATTTTTGTTCAGGTGTTTATTATTATTAATGGTATTAATATTGTAATTATTATTATTATTATTATTATTAATAATAATAACAATAATAAACACCTAAACCTAAACATCTAAACCCAAACAAAAAATACATTATTATTATTATTATTATTAATAATAATAATAAATGAATTAAAAAAATGTAAAATAAATACACAAATAAATACAAATAACCACAAATAAATACTTGTAATAGCAAATTAGTATATTAATAATAATAATTAACCCACCATAACCTTAACCCCAAAATCTAAAAAAGTAATAAGATAATTGTAAAAATATTTTATTGTTATTATTATTATTATTAATAATAACGTATTTTTGTTCGGGTGTTTAATATTATTAATAGTATTATTATTGTTTTTAATAATAATAATAATTTTCCTTTTTTTAAGGTTAGGGGGTTAATTATTATTTATTTATGATTTATTATTCATGATTTTTTATTTCTATGTGTATTTTATTTATTTTCAATTTATTTATTCATATACTATTACTGTTTTTTATTTGGCATGTTTTCATCTGATCAGAAAATTGCACAAAATGCACAAACGCAGCAATCGTGCGTTTCTATTTTTTTTTCTATGGGAATAAAAAATGCACCAAAAACATGCACATCTGCCCAAATTGAGCAGCTCCAAAACTTTTTTGAGCTTCAAGCGACTTGGAGCGGAGATGTGAGCCATCTCCATAGAATAATATTGATTTTTTTTTTCCCCTGAGCGTTCTGAAGCTTTGATCTTTGCGCTACAAAACGCGGAGGTGTGAATGGGGCCCCATATATACGGTGTGGATGGAACAGACAGTGAAGTGATTTTTGTTTCCAAACAAGGGTCAGTAGGGGGCCCCATGAGATGCCCCTGGTACCTTTTTAATAGGCTTTTTTGAGTTTGGGCAAGGACACAGGGGCCCCATGATCCCCTATTGCCTGGGGGCCCCATGAGTTGTCAGTCCGCCCCTGACCCACCATAGAGCTCGGTGTGGAGTCTTTCATGCAGACTGCAGGTGGATGGAACAATTCTACACTCTGCACTCCACTGACTTAGAAACAAAGAAACAAGGAATTTAGAAAAGGAGGAAACAAAGTGAAATTGTTTATAAAAGGCGCTTTTAAAGAACGCATATCCAATCAGAAAACAGGGTTTGGATTTAAAGTGTTGCCAAACCCACAACAGTAAGCCTGGGTTCACACTGATGCGGTGCGGAATTTGCAGCATTTTGTGTGCGAATTCCGCACTGCATCAAAATCGCACCCCATTCATGCGAACCGCTGCAGTTGTGTATTTTAACCCCTTGACGCCGACGTCACACAAATATGCGGCCTCACAGAACTGAGCTTTTTTCCGCGGGACCGCATATTTGTGTACCTGTCTTTGTGCTGGGAGCGTGCCGCATATCAATGAATGTATATCAATGAACGATTAACCCCTTCACACCTAAAGGTCAAACAAATCTAAATGCCTAAGCACAATTCTGCAACGTTGGCGTGTGATAGTAAAACCGTCCATATCATTACAACTACTTTGTACATCCGGGTGGATTATACTGCGTTTTTGGGGCTTTCATTTGATGGTAAATGGTAATGGATAGCTCCTGATTTTTTTTATTATCAAAGAAAAAGTAGCCCGAAATAGTAAAAAAAAAAATAATTTTTCTTATTTAGCTGTGTGCTTCTTGTTACTACCATAACCTACCTCCATAGAACAACAAAAAAAAATTCTCCAGCTCTTGACGATCGCAGCGATACCATATATGTGTATGCTATTTGTTGTTTGTACCCGTAGTACCGCCCAGAAACCACGGTGCGCAGTTTGTTTTTGTCTTTTTTTTTTTACCTAAAACACACTGGGGGTTTATTTACTAAAGCTGGAGAGTCCAAAATCAGACTCCCTTCTGCATAGAAACCAATCAGCTTCTAACCTCAGCTTGTTCAATGAAGCTTTGGCAATGAAACCTGGAAGCTGATTGGTTTCTATGCAGAAGGGAGTCTGATTTTGGACTCTCCAGCTTTAGTAAATAAACCCCACTGACACTGACACTGACATTGACACTAACTGACACTGATACCAATTTAATTTTTAAATCCTGACCTTGACCCAAACCCTAACCCTGGCACTGAACTAGATCAAACCTTGATCTAAGTATTTTTTTATTATTTTTTATTTTATTATTTAATATTTATTTATTTATCTTTTGTTCTTTTTTTTTTTACAAACATTTTTTTTCTCTCTATGCCAGGAGTTAGAGAGATACAATGTATAATGGAATGTATATAATGATACAATGTATAATGGAATGTATATAATGATACAATGTATAATGGGATGTATATAATGATACAATGTATATAATAATACAATGTATAATGGAATGTATATAATGATACAATGTATAATGGCATGTAAATAATGATACAATGTATAATGGAATGTATATAATGATACAATGTATAATGGAATATATACAATGATACAATGTATAATAGAATGTAAATAATGATACAATGTATAATGGAATGTATATAATGATACAATGTATAATGGAATGTATATAATGATACAATGTATAATGGAATGTATATAATAATACAATGTATAATAGAATGTATATAATGATACAATGTATAATGGGTGTATATAACGATACAATGTATAATAAGATGTATATAATGATACAATGTATAATAGAATGTATATAATGATACAATATATGATAGGATGTATATAATGATACAATGTATAATAGGATGTATATAATGATACAATGTATAATGGGATGTATATAATGATACAATGTATAATGGGATGTATATAATGATACAATGTATAATAGGATGTATATAATGATGCAATGTATAATAGAATGTATATAATGATACAATGTATAATGGGATGTATATAACGATACAATGTATAATGGAATGTATATAATGATACAATGTATAATATGATGTATATAATGATACAATGTATAATAGAATGTATATAATGATACAATGTATATTGGAATGTATATAATGATACAATGTATAATAGGATGTATATAATGATACAATGTATAATGGGATGTATATAATGATACAATGTATAATGGAATGTATATAATGATACAATGTATAATAGGATGTATATAATGATACAATGTATAATAGAATGTATATAATGATACAATGTATAATATGATGTATATAATGATACAATGTATAATAAGATGTATATAATGATACAATGTATAATGGAATGTATATAATGATACAATGTATAATAAGATGTATATAATGATACAATGTATAATAGGATGTATATAATGATGCAATGCATAATAGGATGTATATAATGATACAATGTATCTCTCTTCTCCATTCATAGAGAGAGAGAAAAACAAGGGGACTGGGCTGCACAGTGACTGATCACTGTGATAGCCAATCAGAGGCTATCACAGTGATCACGTGACCCAGAATCGGGAGTCCCGGATCCTGTTCGTTAGAACAGGACCCAGTGCTCTCAGGGACACCGCGGTCTTTGTGCTGGGAAAGCGCAGTGCGACGCACTCCCAGCACAAAGACAGGTACGCAAATATGTGGTCCCACAGAAAAAAGCCCAGTTCTGTGAGGCCGCATATTTGTGTGACGTCGGCGTCAAGGGGTTCAGGGAACCAGTTTGAACGGTTCTATTGTGGACAATACGGTGCGACTTGTCATGACATTTGAATCTGTGTGATCCCGGGCTCACCTACAACTATGTCGCACAAGGGATTGCCTGACTGCACAGAAATTGAGGCTCCATGCACACTAGCGGGGTTTTTTTTTTACGCTCAAAAAAAGCTGGAAAAATGATGGAGAAAAAGCTAGTAATAAAATTTAAAATTTTGTAATAAAAGTAGCATTTAGGAGTACTAGAGTTTTATTAAGATTTTTACAGTACATGTACAGGAAAAAAAAAAAAGAAAAAAAGCTGTCAGTAGCATTTAGAAGCATTCAGCATTTTTTTTTTTAGCTTAAAAAAAAATGCTAGTATGCATGGAGCCTAAGAATGCTAATAAAACGCTAACGCCCTTAAGGCTCCATGTACACTAGCATTTTTTTTTAAGCTAAAAAAAACGCTGGATAAAAAATGCTGGTAATAGCATTTTCTAGTAGCGTTTTAGAAGCATTTAGGGGCGATAGCGTTTTATTAGCATTTTTACAGTACATGTATAAAAAAAGCTAGAAAGAAGCTGTTGGGAGAGTTTTAGTAGTGTTTAGGAGCGTTTAGCTTTTTTTTTTAGCTCCTAGGAACTAAATATTATTCTGTGGGTCCCCTCACACTACACAGCCTGTTTAGACAGAGCTTCTAGGAGCAGAAAAAAATTGATTTGGGAGGTTTTTTGGATCGTTTTTCCAGCAGAAAAAAAAAACGCTGAATGCTCCTAAATGCTTCTAAACGCTACTAAAACAGCTTTTTCTTCTTCATGTACAGTAAAAACGCATATAAAACGCTAATGCTCCTAAATGCTACTACAAGCATTTTTCATTCAGTGCTTTTTACTAGCATTTTTTGAGCTTATAAAAAACACTAGTGTGCATGGAGCCTAAGCGCTACTAAAACGCTTCATCCAGCATTTTTTTCTTTTTTTTTTTTGAGCTTTCAAAAAAAATGCCGGTGTGCCTGCAGACTGAAAGTGTTTAGGTCTGACCACATATTATATGGTTTTGGTAAAACTAAAGGGAAAGTGTATAATGTATTAACCGCTTGCTGACCGCCCTATAGCGGAAATACCTGCTACAGGGCGGCAGTGGTGCGCAAAATCACGTCTATATACGCGATTTTGCATTTTCGGGTAGGGGGCGTGCGAGAGCCGTGCGTGCCCCCTATCTGCACCACCATTCGCGGACACAGCTGTCAATCACCGGCGCCCGGGGATTTCCGAGGATCTCCAACAGGGAGGACTGTTTTGTTGCTCCGTGCAATAATAAAATGCTCCTGACAGCTTTTTTTTTCTTGTACATATACTGCAAAAAGATCTAGATGTACAAGACCTCCTACTCTCTAGCAGGGGCGGACTGACAACTCATGGGGTCCCCGGGCAATAGGGGATCATGGGGCCCCTGTGTTCTTGCCCAAACTCAAAAAAGCCTATGAAAAAGGTACCAGAGGCATCTCATGGGGCCTCCTACTGACCCCGGGCCCTCGGGCAGTGCCGAGTTTTCAAATGGTCAGTCCGCCCCTGCTCTCTAGCTCCCTGGTCTCCTCCTCCCATGCCCGCCTCCAGGACTTCTCAAGGACTTCCCCCATCCTCTGGAGCTCCCTACCACAATCCATCAGACTGCCACCTACTCTCCTCTCCTTTAGGCGCACCCTGAAAACCCATCTCTTCAGGGAAGCCTACCCCACCCTCACCTAACAGCCGACCTCCTCCTCTCTTCCTACCACTCCATCCCCCACAGCTATCTCCTCCTGTACCACCTTCCCCTCCCTCCTAGATTGTAAGCTCCAAGGATCAGGGCCCTCGAGCCCCTCGTGTATTGTATTGTTACTGTATTGTCTCATGTTCTGTCCCCACTATAATGTACAGCGCTGAGCAAACCTTTTGGCGCTATATAAATACTGTATAATAATAATAATAAAAACCCTAATAAAACGCTCGTTTTTTCTCCATTTTTACCATTTTTTAGCTTAAAAAAAAAAAAACCAGTAGTGTGCATGGAGCCTTACAGTACATGAAGAAAAAAAGAAAGCTGCTAGTAGTGTTTAGAAGCATTTGGGAGCATTCAGCTAGAAAAAAATGCTGGCTAAAAAAGGCTGATAATAGTGTTTTTGTGCCGGCTTTTAGTAGCATTTTAGTAGTATTTAGGAGACGTAGCGTTTTATTAGCATTTTTACAGCACATGAAGAAAGAAAAAACACGTTTAGGAGCGTTCAGCTTTTTTTTCTTCTGGGAAAACGCTCCCAAAAACTCTCCAAAAGCAGTTTTTTTTTTACTGCTCCTAAATTCTGAGGCTTGAAAAACCTGTCTAGCATAAAACAGTGTGTATGGACACAGGAGAACTTCTAAGAGCAGACAAAAATGCTCATAATAGTTTCTAGAAAAAAAAACGCTAATGTGCATGGAGCCTCAATTTATGTGCAGTCAGGCAGTCCCTTGTGCTACATAGTTGAAGGCAGGGGCGGACTGACCATTCGAGTACTTGGGCACTGCCCGAGGGCCCAGGGTCAGTAGGGGGCCCCATGTAATGCCCCTGATACCTTTTATAGGCTTTTTTGGGTGTGCTTTGAGTGTGGGCAAGGACACAGGGTCCCCATGATCCCCTATTGCCCGGGGGCCCCATGAGTTGTCAGTCCGCCCCTGAAGGTGAGCCCTGGATCACACAGATTCAAATTACATTAGTCCTATGAGAGTGTATAGTATTATCCAGGGGCGGACTGACCATTTGGAAACTCGGGCACTGCCCGAGGGCCCGGGGTCAGTAGGGGGCCCCATGAGATGCCCCTGGTATCTTTCATAGGCTTTTTTGAGTTTGGGCTTTTTTGAGATTGCCCGGGGGCCCCATGAGTTGTCAGTCCGTCCCTGGTATTATCACTGATCACTGTATAATTGTCACTGGTGATGTCAGTGGCACTGAGTCAGTTCCCAACCGGCATCATTTAGTGTCAGATTGCCCGCCGCACTATCACAGTCCTGTTATAAGTCGCTGATCACTGCCACTATTAGTAAAAAAAAAGAAAAAAAACTCCAGTATTTATCCCATCGTTTGCAAACACTATAACTTCCACTCAAACCAATTAAAATACAGTTGTTGCCATTTTATCAGAGGACATGTAGCAGAATATAGTTTGACTAAAATGTAGAAAGAAATTTGATTGTTAAAATTGTTTTTATTGGATATGTTTTATAGCAGAAAGTAAAAACATTTTTTTTCACAATTTTCAGTCTTTTTTTGTTTATATCGCAAAAAAAAAAAAAACTCAGTGGTGATAAAATGTCACAAAAAGAAAGATCATTTGTGGGGAAAAATCCGATGTCAATTTTGTTTGTGTATAGTGTTGCATGACAGCGCAATTGCCAGTCAAAGCAGCGCATTGCCGAATAGCAAAAAATGGCCTAGTGATAAAGGGGGCAAAATCTTCTGGAGTTTAATTGGTTAATGTCGCTATGAAAATGGCCCTCTTTATGAAAACAATAAAAGAGGAAAAAGAATGACTTTTACTTTTAGAAAAATATTTAAACACAAAAGAAACAGTAACATTTTGATTTCCATCTTGAACCTTTAAAACACAGCGATCAAAGCTGTGTTTGTTACTTGGCAATAACATTGTCATTACTAAAGATACCACAGTGATACCTACAAAAAAATTATATAAATATATATATATATATTATTATTATTATTATACAATATTTATAAAGCGCCAATAGTTCGCTCAGCGCTGTACATTACAATATATATATATATATATATCAGGGGCGGACTGACAACTCATGGGGCCCCCCGGGCAATAGGGGATCATGGGGCCCCTGTGTCCTTGCCCAAACTCAAAAAAGCCTATGAAAAAGGTACCAGGGGCATCTCATGGGGCCCCCTACTGACCCCGGGCCCGAGTTTCCAAATGGTAAGTCCGCCCCTGATATATATATATATATATATATATATATATATATATTTAGGTTTTTTTTCCCTCCAGCAAACAAGGCATGACAAATCTTTTCATTTTCTATATATTTTAAAGGCAAATAGGTTTTGCATTTTTTTCCCCCCATTAAAATAATACAACTATTGTTACGATAGATACTAATATTATTTTATTATTTGTGGATGTCTTGCAAAATCCACAAAGTTTATATGCAATATATACCACAATCACATGTGAATTTTGTGGACTTTGAAACAAATTAAATAAATCACTTAAGGTGATGCACAGGGGCGGATTGACAATTCATGGGGCCCCCGGGCAATAGGGGATCATGGGGCCCCTGTGTCCTTGCCCAAACTCAAAAAAGTCTATGAAAAAGGTACCAGGGGCATCTCGTGGGGCCCCCTACTGACTCCGGGCCCTTGGGCAGTGCCCGAGTTTCCAAATGGTCAGTCCGCCCCTGGTGATGTAAAACTGCTATTGTGGACTTGTTTTACGTATGGGAGTGAAGAGTGATGCTCCTCAGCTGCATGCACTCAGCATCAGTGGAGTGGAGATGAGAGCGCCCTGCATTCTATTATATATATATATATATTTAGGGGGAGATTTACTAAAACTGGTGCACTCAGTATCTGGTGCAGCTGTGCATGGGAGCCAGTCAGGGGCGGACTGACCATTCGAGCACTCAGGCACTGCCCGAGGGCCCGGGGTCAGTAGGGGGCCCCATGAAATGCCCCTGGTACCTTTTTATAGGCTTTTTTTGGGTGTGCTTTGAGTGTGGGCAAGGACACAGGGGCCCCATGATCCCCTATTGCCCCGGGGGCCCCATGAGCTGTCCGTCCGCCCCTGGAGCCAATCATCTTCTAACTTCAGCTTGCTCAGTTAAGCTTTGACAATAAAACCTGGAAGCTGATTGGTTTCTCTGCAGAGCTGCATCAGATTTTGCACTCTAAAGTTTTAGTAAATAACTCCCAGTGTGAATATATTATTATTATTTTTTTTTTTATTGCAGCAAACATCATTTTGCTTTGATGGTATCATTATCACATTTTAGATAATTTTCTATATAATTTTAAGGCAAAAAGTATATATATTTTTTGGAAAAACATTTAATTCCAGTGGGGCCACTTATAAAAATGAATACGACTAATATTACTGTAGATACTAATTATATTCAACAATTTGTCCTATTTATTACAACATTGAAAGTATGTTTCTGGTACAAATCATGTAGAAGATACAGTGTTTAGAAATGAGTTAATAGGAACGGGATTTATTTTTCCACTTTGCAGTTTTCTACAAATATGGTTGGGCCGGGGCTGCGCGATGATTAAATCTCTTTGCTATATAGAGATTTAACTTCTTGTTGACAGTTATCTCATTAGGATCATATTCATGGTGATGTGATGTGAATACAGTGACTGGTGGGGAGTAATGAATTCTCTCAGTAGCAAAGTGTTTTAATTGGTAGTGTGGCCCTAGCCAAACAGAGCCGTTCCTGAGCAAAGAATGTGACCGGCCCATATTAGCTGTGACTAATTACAATGTAATAAAATAGTTACATTGTTTCTCTCAATGATCATGACAGCAGGCTGTTACAGCAAACAATGCAGCTGAATCAACTCTGAATTGAGTTCATATCAGGACCTCGGCTGTCAAAATGACAGCAGGAAATTAGAAGAACATAAAGCAGCACCAGGGGCGTCCCTAGGCAGGTGCGGGGGGTGCGCGCCACACTGGGTGACACCTTTTGTATGGGGTGACACCGGACCCGCTCCACCAGGGGTGGACTGACCGAGGGCCTGGGGTCACTACAGGGCCCCATGAGAGGCTCAGTCCGTCCCTGTGCCGCTGCTGAAATAAGCAAGCATTGTGGGGACGGTAGTGAGGCAGGCACTTCGGACACCTCTCCTCCTCGGAGTTTCAGCAGAGGGGCGGGTCCACATCCCTGCCATGGGTGCTGAAGTCGTAGAGCAAGAGGGTCGGGCAGAGTATGCAGAAGGTCAGTGTGTAATCCCTGGACTCTGGTGATAGTACTGCAGCTTCATGTAGTAGGTAGGGGGGAGAGATAGAGGGGGGGGGAGAGAGGGGGGGAGAAAGAGGGCAGAGAGGGGGGGAGAAAGAGGGCAGAGAGAGAGGGAGAGGGGGGGGAAGAGGGCAGAGAGAGGGGGGAGAAAGAGGGCAGAGAGAGAGGGGGGAAAGAGGGCAGAGAGGGGGGGAGAAAGAGGGCAGAGAGAGGGGGAGAAAGAGGGCAGAGAGAGGGTGAGAAAGAGGGCAGAGAAAGGGGAGAAAGAGGGCAGAGAGAGGGGGGAAAGAGGGCAGAGAGAGGGGGGAAAGAGGGCAGAGAGAGAGGGGGGAGAAAGAGGGCAGAGAGAGAGAGGGGGGGGAACAGGGCAGAGAGAGGGGGGGAGAAGAGGGCAGAGAGAGAGGGGGGAAGAGGGCAGAGAGAGAGACAAGGGGGGGAAGAGGGCAGAGAGAGGAGGGAGAAAGAGGGCAGAGAGAGAGACAAGGGGGGGAAGAGGGCAGAGAGAGGAGGGAGAAAGAGGGCAGAGAGAGGGGGTGTCACCAAGTGTTCCAGCACCGGGTGACACCAACCCTACGGACGCCCCTGAGCAGCCCACACAGCAGATGGGAACTGAAGAACATACTAGGCAAGCCTTGGAAGCCTAGAGGGCATACCTTGCATGTTCTTGGTTCACAAGAGGACAATGAATAGGTCCTTAGGTGTCTATTTTAGCCTCTTCCAAAACCTCATGTTGACTGATAAAACAGCTCATATAGAAGCAAGCCAGGGAAAGCTGACACTGCTTTATGGGAACTTAAAAGAACATTTTCTGGACCATAACTGCCTACCTATGACATATATATACATATACACAGCGCTCAGCATAAATGACTCCACCCCTTTTGAAAAGTAAGATTTGAATCAATATCTCAATGAACACAACAACAGTTTCCAACATTTTGACAAAACTGAGTTATATAGAACATTTGTGTCGCTCATTACATGGAAGGTTAATAATAGAACTTAGATTACAAAATCTTCAGTTTTACCCAAATTAGTTGATGCAAAAATGAATCCACCCCCAACAAAAACTCCTCCATCTAATATTTTGTATGACCTCCATGATCTGTAAGGACAGCACCAAGTCTTCTAGGCATGGAATGAACAAGTTGGCGACATATTGCAACGTCGATCTTTTTCCATTCTTCAAGAACGACCTCCGTAGAGTCTGGATGCTGGATGGAGAGCGATGCTCAGCTTGTCTCTTTAGTATTCCCCATAGGTGTTGGATTGGGTTCAGATCAGGAGACATACTTGGGAAAGGGAATCACATTCTCCCCCGGTTCTTCTTCAGAAATGCCACAGTGGCCTTAGATGTGTGTTTTGGATCATTGTCATGTTGGAAAAGTGCATGATGACCAAGGGCATGGAGTGATGGGAGCATCTTCTCTCTCAATATAGAGCAGTACATCTGTGAATTCATGACACCATCAATAAAATGCAGCTCCCCGACACCAGCAGCACTCATGCAGCCCCACAGAAGGACACTGCCACCACCATGTTTCACTGTAGGCATCATGCATTTTTCTTTTTACTCCTCACCTTTGTGACTCCATACAGTTTTGAAGCCATCGGTTCCAAAAACATTTATTTTGGTCTCATCACTCCAGAGTACAGAGTCCCAGTAGTCTTCTTTTTCAGCATGGGCCTGGCAAATTCTAGGTGGGCTTTAGGAGAGGCTTCCTTGGTGGACGAAACCCATGCATGCCATTCCTCTGCAGTGTACGCCGTATTGTGTCACAGGAAACAATCACCCCAGTTTGGCTTTCTATTTCTATAGCTAACTGCAGTGAACTTGTATGACGATTTTCTTCAACCCTTCTCATCAGAAGACACTCCTGTCGACCTATTAACTTCCATGGATGGCCTGGACGTCTCTGTGAGATGGCTGCAGTTCCATCTTTGTTACATTTTTATATCACTTTTGCTCCAGTATTCTGACTGATAACTAAAGCTTTGATGATCTTCTTGTAGCCTTCATCTTTCTTGTGTAAAGAAATTATTGTCTTTCTCATTCCTTGTGACATTTCTCTTCCATGTGGTGCCATTGCTGACAGCATAAAATGGGAGGGCTTTTCTTTGTTAAGTAACACCCCTTTATAATCAAATGTCTGTTGGACACCTGTTTAATGAATAATTAGACTCACCTGTAGTTGAATTTGTGTTAATTAGGATTTTGTTGTCTAAAATTTAGCTTTGCTCCTAAGACTTTCATTGGGGTGTATCCATTTTTGCAACATGATCTTAAATGAATTTGTTAGGAAAAATACTTTTTTGTGTGTGAAAATTAACAAATCTTTTTTGCAATCAATGGCCCACATTTGTGGGAGGATTTTGTAGTATATCATCTCATAGAAAATGTTGACTCTGAAAGTTAGGTAAAGGTTTTCTGACAAATCTGTTGGGGTGTACTCATTTATGCTAAGCACTGTACCTATCTATCTCTCTATCTATCTATCTATCTATCTATCTATCTATCTATCTATCTATCTATCTATTATCTATCTATCTATTATCTATCCATCTATCTATCTATCTATCTATCTATTATCTATCTATCTATCTATCCATCTATCTATCTATCTATCTATCTATCTATCTATCTATCTATCTATTATCTATCTATCTATCATCTATCTATCTATCTATCTATCTATCTATCTATCTATCTATTATCTATCTATTATCTATCTATCTATCTATTATCTATCTATCTATCTATCTATCTATCTATCTATCTATCTATCTATCTATTATCTATCTATCTATCTATCTATCTATCTATCATCTATCTATCTATTATCTATCTCTCAACCCCCCACCTCACCCCTTCGGTCTCTGCCCAAATCACACACCTACTGAGCGACATATCAGATTGGATGTCGCTCCACTTCCTTAAACTGAATCTCTCCAAAACCGAGCTCCTTGTCTTCCCCCCAGCCCGAACCCCACCCCCCATTGACTTCTACATCACATCCAACAACGTCAATATCAAACCCGCTCTGCAGGCCAGAGTACTTGGTGTCATTCTGGACTCCAACCTATCCTTCCAGCCCCAAGTCCAATCTTTAACAAACTCGTGCAGACTCCACCTCCGCAACATCGCCAAAATCCGCACGTTCCTAACCCCAGAAACCACTAAACAGCTCATCCACTCCCTCATCATATCACGACTCGACTACTGCAACTCCCTCCTCACTGGCCTGCCTCGCCGCTGGCTATCCCCGCTTCAGTTGATCCTGAATACGGCTGCCAGACTCATTCACCTTTCCAACCGCTCCATTTCCGCCACCCCCCTCTGCCAATCCCTCCACTGGCTTCCGATTGCGCAACGGATCAAATTTAAAATCCTAACACTGACGTACAAAGCCGTCCACCATACTGCCCCGAACTACATCACTGACCTAATATCCAAGTACCACCCAACACGCACACTCCGCTCCTCACAAGACCTCCTTCTCTCTAGTTCCCTGGTCTCCTCCTCCCATGCCCGCCTCCAGGACTTCTCCAGGGTGTCACCCATCCTCTGGAACTCCCTGCCCCAACCCATCAGATTATCACCTACTCTCCTCTCCTTTAGGCGCACCCTGAAAACCCATCTCTTCAGGGAAGCCTACCTCACCCCTTGCTAACTTGCTGACCTCCTCCACTCTTCCTACCACTCCATCCCCCACAGCTATCTCCTCCTGTACCACTATCCCATCCCTTCTAGATTGTAAGCTCGAAAGAGCAGGGCCCTCGATCCCCTCATGTTTTGCATTGTATTGGTATTGTTCTGTCACATGTTCTGTCCCCCTTTGTAATGTACAGCGCTGAGTGAACTATTGGCGCTTTATAAATACTGTATAATAATAATAATAATAATCTATCTATCTATTATCTATCTATCTATCTATCTATCATCTATCTATCTATCTATCTATCTATCTATCTATCTATCTATCTATCATCTATCTATCTATTATCTATCTATCTATCTATCTATCTATCTATCTATCTATCTATCTATTATCTATCTATCTATCTATCTATCTACAGTTGTGACCAAAATTATTCAACCCCCAATGCTGTAAAGGGGTTTAGGGACTATAGTGTACATTTGGAATTGTATTCAGAATCAAATCCTACAAGGACGTTGTAACTACCCAAATGCAACTAAAATGACATCAATTGTTTATGTAATACAGTAGTAAATGGTTCTTATGTGGTTTCTTCATTGCCACAATTATTCAACCCCTTAAAGACTACCACTCTGAAGAACAGAGGTTCATACAGGTGCTTTCCATCAGGTATTGAAAACACCTGTGGATGTCACCGAGCAGCAATCAAGCATAATAAGCACCAATTAGGCAGCTTTAAAATGACTGTGATACTCAGCTCCTTCTAGACATTTACTGGTGTGGTTACAAACATGGTGAAGGCAAGAGAATGGTCCAGGAAGACAAGAGAAGAGGTGATTTCTCTTCACAGGAAGGGCAATGGCTATAAGAAGATTGCAAAGATGTTAAACATACCAAGAGACACCTTAGGAAGCATCATTCGCAAATTCAAGGCAAAGGGCACTGTTGAAACGCTACCTGGTCGTGGCAGAAAGAAGATGCTGACTTCGACTGCTGTGCGCTACCTGAAGCGTAGAGTGGAGAGAAGTCCCCGTGTGACTGCTGAGGAACTGAGAAAAGATTTGTCAGATGTGGGTACAGAAGTTTCAGCCCAGACAATAAGACGCACACTGCGTAATGAAGGCCTCCGTGCCAGAACTCCCAGGCGTACCCCCTTGCTGTCTCCAAAGAATAAGAAGAGTCGACTGCAGTATGCCAAAAGCCATGTGGACAAACCACAAAAGTTGTGGGATAGTGTTCTGTGGACTGATGAAACAAAATTAGAACTGTTTGGGCCCATGGATCAACGCTATGTTTGGAGGAGGAAGAACAAGGCCTATGATGAAAAGAACACCTTGCCTACTGTGAAGCATGGTGGAGGGTCAATCATGCTTTGGGGCTGTTTTGCTTCTGCAGGTACAGGGAAGCTTCAGCGTGTGCAAGGTACCATGAATTCTCTTCAGTACCAGGAGATATTGGATGGAAACGTGATGCAGTCCGTCACACACCTGAGGCTTGGGAGACGTTGGACCTTTCAACAGGACAATGATCCCAAGCATACCTCCAAGTCCACTAGAGCATGGTTGCAGAGGAAAGGCTGGAACATTTTGGAGTGGCCATCGCAGTCACCAGACTTAAATCCGATTGAGAACCTCTGGTGGGACTTAAAGAAAGCAGTTGCAGTGCGCAAGCCTAAGAATGTGACTGAACTGGAGGCCTTTGCCCATGAAGAATGGGCGAAGATACCCGTAGATCGCTGCAAGACACTTGTGTCAAGCTATGCTTCACGTTTAAAAGCTGTTATAACTGTAAAAGGATGCTGTACTAAGTACTAAGATTGAATGTCACTTGGGGGTTGAATAAAACTGATAATGCTGTGAGCACAGAAAAGACATTTGTGGTTATTTCATTATAACTGTTATGTTATATTTGTCTGACCTACAAGTGCCTCTTTAATGTAAATGTAAGCAAGATGACTGAATGATCAAAAGCAATGTCAAACTGGCCAAAACACTCAATTTCAGTGGGGGTTGAATAATTTTGGTCACAACTGTATTATCTATCTATCTATCTATCTATCTATCTATCTATCTATTATCTATCTATCTGTCTATCTATCTATCTATCTATCTATCTATCTATCTATCTATCTATCTATCTATATATCTATCTATCCAGTATATATATATATATATATATATTTATATTTATTTATTTATTTATTTTTAAGCAGAGGCCCTGGAGAATTAAATGGTGGTTGTTGCAATATTTTATGCCATACAAAATTTGTTTGGAAAAAATACACAGAATTTTAATGCACAAAAACACAATATAATACCCAGTTGTTTAGTAAAATATAAAAGATAATGTTACGCCAAGTAAATAGATACCTAACATGTCATGTTTTAAAATTGCACACGCTCATGGAATGGAAACAAACTACAGTACTTAAAAATCTCCATAGGCGACGCTTTAAAAGCCTTTATAGGTTACCAGTTTAAAGTCACACTGGAGGTCTGGAGCTAGAATTACTGCTCTTGATAAAACGTTTGCAGCAATTCCTCACGTGTGTGGTGTGATCATTGTTTACATATGCATGTGCAACCTAAGTATGCGTTCACCTTTACACATGTGCACAGGAGGGTGGGGCACTTTAAAAAAATGTTTTAATTATTATTTATTTTAGTTAACCATTAGCCGCCCGGCCAATGGCCGTTTGGCGGCTTGAAAAGCGCTGCAGCTTTCCGGGTGCACGCCATTTGGCGTGCTCCCGCACATGCGCGGTTTGCGCGGTTGCAGAGCGACGCAGCAGTGCGATCTGTCACCGCCCGTGCACCTCGGACACGGCCGATGACAGATCCGAGTACCGGCTCCCGTTGCCGGTACCATGTGACCAATCACAGCAGGTCACATGACAGTTGTATACAATGGATGGCTTCATTCATGATGCCATCCATTGTATACTAGTGCCTAGCTGTGAATGGTCACAGCTAATCACATGCACATGTCATGTGATTAGCTGTGACCAAATCACAGCTAAGCACAAAAAAAAAAAAAAAAAAAAAAAAAAAAAAGCTGAATGAATCGATTTCATTCTGGTAAATGCTTGCTTATAGCAAAGTAATTCTTTGCTATAAGCAAATTGTGTAAAAAAAAAAAAATACTGATCACTTCCCCAAAGTAGTACAGTGTTACTATGGTAACATTGTACTATTTTGGTCATAGTAAAATATGAAAAAAAATCTTAAAAAAATGTAATAAAAAATTAAATATAATAAAAAAAAAAAAAAATAAAAAAAAAAATATATATATATTTTTTTCATACTGTCACCAGTCAATGTCGCTGTTCACCGCCATGCCAGTTATATGATGACGCTGTACTGCACTGGTGACAGTATGTAAAAAAAAAAAATAGTGAAAATAATTTTTCATTTTCCGAAAAATTATGACAAAAAAATACAACTTCAAAAACAACTTCAAAAAACTCTGCATGCCTCTTATGAAGTACGTCGGACTGTCTACTCTGCAAAAAGGGGTCATTTGGGGGATATCTGTACTATTCTGACATTCTTGGACCTCAAGAAATTAGATTGGCTGTCAGTACTTCAGGATTGATCAATATTCAGATCTATACCATAGTTTGTGAACTCTATAACTTTCCTACAAACTAAATAATACATCCTAATTTGGGTTATTTTCACCAAAGACATGTAGCAGAATACATCTCGGCCTAAATTTATGAAGAACAATTATTTATTTGTAAACTTTTATAACAGAAACAAAGAAAAATGTGTTTTTTTTTCAAAATTTTTGGTCTTTTTTTGTTAATTTAGCAAAAAATAAAAAACCCAGCGGTGATTAAATACCACCAAAAGAAAGCTCTAGTTGTGTGAAGAAAATGATCAAATTTTAGTTTGGGTACAATGTTGTATGACCGCGCAATTGTCATTCAAAATGTGAGAGCGCTGAAACCTGAAAACTGGCCTGGACAGGAAGGTGTAAAATTGCACGGTATTGAAACGGTTAAGAAAAGTTTTACACTGTCTATTTGTTTTTTTTTCAACTTTGTTGCTATCACATGGAATGAACAACATCCCTTATGATAGCATGGGCGGTGACAGGTCCTCTTTATGGAAAGATCTGGGATCCAATAGACTTCTGGCCTCCAAAGCAGCTGATTAAACACAGATCGGTCTGATCGGCTGCTTCACTGGCCAGTAACCAGTCAGTAAACACAAAACCGAAACCGGAAAGTGACAAAATACTCATTGCTTCCGGTTTCTTAGACCATAGAGATGATTGGAGACATTACGGTTCTCGATCATCTCTATTGTAAGCTGCTAGAACAGCCAGTTTCAGTCCCAGGCTTCCTGATGGAACAGAAGAGCCTGAGAAGGCGGTGTGGTGAGTAGGGGAGCCCCTTCCACTGCATGTAAAAGCAATCCAGCAGCTATTAAGCCACTAGGATTGCTTTCACAGTTCGGCAGCTTAAAAGCGAGTTCATGGCTGAAGTTGCAGCTATGGCCCCAGTATCCCCACTTCAACTAGAGGACTCTTGGGTATCTCCTATAGTTTTGAAGCAATTAAATTACCGTAATTGATTTACCTGCAGTGAATATTTGGTGAGTGTCACATTCACTGCTAAGGCTCATCATATTTGTTTTCAGAACATCTGATAACAATGGATTATAGGAATGGGCAGAAGGAAATGAGTGTTCCTGACTTACATTTTGCAGTCATTTTATGTGACCCATTTGATTTTACACAGATCAGTCTCCATTTGCTTCAGCAAGTTTTGATTTTAATTGTCCTGTGCTCCAAACGATCATTTTATATTTATAATTGTCCCCAAAATGATTGACTGAAGAAAATGATTTTCAATTTTTCAGTAAATTGGAAAATCATTTTGATTGTCAGATATCGTTTTGTACTTAGAATGACGCATCTCTCATTCAGTTCCCCCATTTTTTATTGAATTTTCAGCTCATTTTTGTAGGATACTCTGGAAACATCAGCCCTGGTAGAGCAAGCCTAACAATTATATAAGCACACAGCCAAATCTGACTGTTCACTTTTTTTTTTTTTCTTAGAAAAAAAATCACTTGTAGAGAGAAAATAACACCTCTAATATCACAGTCTAGACAGACACCAAAGACTATTGTCACTGTCTGCTGTCATCGAACATCAAAAAAAGCTTAAACATTATCACATATGAATCTATAAACAACAGTAATCTAGTAAACTTCAAATGTGTGTACTTTGTTTGGTATAACTTAGCAAATAACATACAAAAATATATATTTTTTATATGTCATTTACTAAGAAACACTAAACAAATATATACACCGATTTTCCATAACTTTATGACCACCTAATATTGAGTAGGTCCCCCTTTTGTCACCAAAACAGCCCCGGCCCATCGAGTCATGGACACTAGACCTCTGAAGGTACGCTGCGGTATCTGGCATCAAGCCGTCAATAGCAGATCCTTCAAGTCCTGTAAGTTGTGAGGTGGGGTCTGCGACTTGTTTTTTTCCAGCACATCCCACAGATGCTCAATGGATTGAGATCGGGAGAATTTGGAGGCCAAGTTAACATCTCAAACTCATTGTTGTGTTCCTCAAACCATTCCTGAACCATTTTTGCAGTGTGGCAGGGTGCATTATCCTGTTGAAAGAAGCCACTGCCATCAGGGAATACCATTTCCATGAAGGGGTGTATTTGGTCAGCAACAGTATTTAGGTAGGTGGTACGTGTCAAGTAACATCCACATGAATGGCAGGACCCAAGGTTTTTCAACAGAACGTTGCCCAAAGCATCACACTGCCTCCGCCGGCTTGCCTTATTCCCATACTGCATCCTGGTGCCACCTCTTCCCCAGGTAAGTGATGAACACACACCCAGCCATCCACATGATGTATAATAAACATGATCCATCAGACCAAGCCACATTCTTCCATTGGTCCGTGGTCCACTTCTGATGCTCTCCTGCCCATTGTAGGCACTTTTGGCTGTGGACACAGCTCATCATGGGCACCCTGACCCATCTGCGGCTACACAACCCTACATACAGCAAACTGTGATGCCCACCAACTTTCAGATGCTATTGAGACAATCAACGTTATTCACTTAACTTAGGGGTTCTTAACCTGAGGTCCATGGACCCCTAAGAGTTCCATGGATGGGTTTCAGGGGCTCCCTTCGCTGTAAATCACAGCCATTGTAGAGGGAGTGGGGGCAGGGCTGAGCCACACTCTCAGTGCAGCTCAGTTGCAAGTCTACATGAGTGCCCCCATAGCAAGCTGTGCCCCCATAGCAAGCTGCTTGCTATGTGGGCACTACCAAGAAGGGAGGAGCCAGGTGGGGAAGTATAAAGAGTAAGGTAAGTATAACATGCTGGGTTTTTTTTTGTTTTTTTTTAAATACCAGAACCTTTACTATTTCTTTAATCTTTCCTGACTCTACCCAAAATTAAGTTTTCTATGGAGTTTTTGTTGAATTGTTAAAATGGTTAATGTATATGACCTGTCTGCGAAACGGGAAGCTATTTACTGTGTCTATGCTCAGACTTCGATCCGTAGTTGTTTATGCCTTGATATGCCTTTCTTCTAATAAAATATTTTTTGGAAAAGACAAAAAAAAGGTTAATGTAGCAATCAGAGGCGGACTGACAACTCATGGGGCCCCCGGGCAATAGGGGATCATGGGGCCCCTGTGTCCTTGCCCAAACTCAAAAAAGCCTATGAAAAAGGTACCAGGGGCATCTCATGGGGCCACCTACTGACCCCGGGCCCTCAGGCAGTGCCCGAATTTCCAAATGGTCGGTCCGCCCCTGGTAGCAATTATATATGTTACACCATCTTTTGTTTTCGTGCTCAGTTGCAAGTCTACATGAGTGCCCCCATAGCAAGCTGCTTGCTATGTGGGCACTACCAAGAAGGGAGGAGCCAGTAGGCTGGTGGGGAAGTATAAAGAGTAAGGTAAGTATAACATGCTTGGGTTTTTTTGCTTTTTTTTTTAAATAACAGAACCTTTACTATTTCTTTAATCTTTCCTGACTCTATCCAAAATTAGGTTTTCTATGGAGTTTTTGTTGAATTGTTAAAATGGCTAATGTAGCAATCAGGGGCGGAGTGACAACTGATGGGGCCTCTGGGCAATAGGGGATAATGGGGCCCCTGTGTCCTTGCCCAAGCTCAAAAAAGCCTATGAAAAAGGTACCAGGGGCATCTCATGGGGCCCCCTACTGACCCCGGGCCCTCGGGCAGTGCCCGAGTTTCCAAATGGTCACTCCGCCCCTGGTAGCAATTATATATGTTACACCATCTTTTGTTTTCGTGCTCAGTTGCAAGTCTACATGAGTGCCCCCATAGCAAGCTGTGCCCCCATAGCAAGCTGTGCCCCCTAGCAAGCTGCTTGCTATGTGAGCACTACCAAGAAGGGAGGAGCCAGGAGGCTGGTGGGGAAGTACAAAGAGTAAGGTAAGTATAACATGCTTGTTTTTTTTGCTTTTTTTTTTAAATAACAGAACTTTTACTATTTATTTAATCTTTGCTGACTCTACCCAAAATTAAGTTTTCTATGGAGTTTTTATTGAATTGTTAAAATGGTTAATGTAGCAATCAGGGGCGGACTGACAACTCATGGGGCCCCCGGGCAATAGGGGTTAATGGAGCCCCTGTGTCCTTGCCCAAACTCAAAAAAGCCTATGAAAAAGGTACCAGGGGCATCTCATGGGGCCCCCTACTGACCCCGGGCCCTCGGGCAGTGCCCGAGTTTCCAAATGGTCAGTCCGCCCCTGTGTCAGAGTCAATATGGGTGGTGATTACTCGCCGGCCCCCAGTGATTTCCAAGGATCTCCAACGGGGAGGAGGACTATTTTGTTTACTAACAGTCCTCCTCAGGGACGGACTGACAACTCATGGGGCCCTCGGGCAATAGGGGATCATGGGGCCCCTGTGTCCTTGCCCAAACTCAAAAAAGCCTATGAAAAAGGTACCAGGGGCATCTCATGAGGCCCCCTCCTGACCCCGGGTCCTCGGACAGTGGACGAATTTCCAAATGGTCGGTCCGCCCCTGGTAGCAATTATATATGTTACACCATCTTTGTTTTCGTGCTCAGTTGCAAGTCTACATGAGTGCCCCCATAGCAACCTGATTGCTATGTGGGCACTACCAAGAAGGGAGGAGCCAGGAGGCTGGTGGGGAAGTATAAAGAGTAAGGTAAGTATAACATGCTTGGTTTTTTTTGCTTTTTTTTAAAAAAAATCAGAACCTTTACTATTTCTTTAATGTATCCTGACTCTACCCAAAATTAAGTTTTCTATGGAGTTTTTGTTGAATTGTTAAAATGGCTAATGTAGCAATCAGGGGCGGAGTGACAACTGATGAGGCCCCCGGGCAATAGGGGATCATGGGGCCCCTGTGTCCTTGCCCAAACTCAAAAAAGCCTATGAAAAAGGTACCAGGGGCATCTCATGGGGCCCCCTACTGACCCCGGGCCCTCGGGCAGTGCCCGAGTTTCCAAATGGTCAGTCCGCCCCTGTGTCAGAGTCAATATGGGTGGTGATTACTCACCGGCCCCCAGTGATTTCCAAGGATCTCCAACGGGGAGGAGGACTATTTTGTTTACTAACAGTCCTCCTCAGGGACGGACTGACAACTCATGGGGCCCCCGGGCAATAGGGGATCATGGGGCCCCTGTGTCCTTGCCCAAACTCAAAAAAGCCTATGAAAAAGGTACCAGGGGCATCTCATGAGGCCCCCTACTGACCCTGAGCCCTCGGGCAGTGCCTGAGTTTCCAAATGGTCAGTCCGCCCCTGATAGCAATTACATATGTTACACTATCTTTTGTTTTCGTGGAGCTTTCCATTAACAAAGAAGAAAAAAACCTGTCAAGAACAAACATTCACTAATCCTTTAGTAAATTATTTTTCTTAACGTCTACCATTTACCAATTCCCATACACTACCCCCTCCCAAAGATCACCATATAGATCATGATCCTGACATACGGGCCATATCCATGGCTACAGTGTCCATCATTCTCTGAAGCAGCACTTTACTGTTCCACTGTGGTTATTCCTGAACAGTAAAGATAATGTGATGAAACACACATGCTTAATTTACTAAGAAATTCACATTCCGCAGCATGATTTGGGGAATTATAAAGACATTTCAAACAGACAGCATTTTTGCACAAGAGCTTCTTAAGTGCCGTGCATGCATTACTGTTGTCTTAATTATCTTAAGAGGGGAAAAAAAAAAAAGACCTAACGTCTCTAACTACTCCACTTCTGAGAAGCCTCACATTCTATCACTTCACCCTATAAAGGAGTTACAATTAAACAGAATGGGGGATTTTTAAGAATATATGTATCACCGGTGAGTCAATTAGTACCCAAATGTGAGCCGGCTCTGCAGTCTGCTGGCCTTCCATAGCACAGCAAAGCAAGGAGCTGGGGAAGTACACGGGGTTCACTTAAAGGGGTCACGGGTGCAGACAGGCAGATGTGTGAACAGGTGTAACGATTCAAAATTGAGTACAGGTGCTAGACGGGGAGAATGAACGCCATGGTTAACATCAAATCCACGTCTGTAACGGAACTATTGATTATTGTATACCTATTATCCCAGAGATCACTTATTCCATGAAGGGGAAGAGTAATGGTTTATCTAGCGACGAGGGTTTTGATGTTCTTTGGAATCACATTTAAAGCTGAAGTTTAGCTACAAAAAAAAAAAATGTCTGCAGCTTACATACCTGTAACGAGGGATGTCCTACGATCTCTGGATCCTAGAGAAGTCTTAACTGCAGGGATGACCGGTCTTCTTCCTGTCTCTGAACTTCTGAGGAGGTTCAGGTCTTCTGTGACACTGCTGTGAAAAAGTTCCCAACGAGAACCCACTACCTCTTCATCCATTGAGAAAGCAGGAAAAGAAATTTAATGACGGGCAGCACAATGGCTAAATGGTTAGCACGTCCGCCTGACAGTACTAGGGTCCAGGGGCGGACTGACCATTTGGAAACTCGGGCACTGCCCGAGGGCCTGGGGTCAGTAGGGGGCCCCATGAGATGCCCCTGGTACCGTTTTCATAGGCTTTTTTGAGTTTGGGCAAGAACACAGGGGCCCCATAATCCCTTATTGCCCGGGGGCCCCATGAGTTGTCAGTCCGCCCCTGCTAGGGTCGTTGGTTCGAATCCCAACCACGGCATCTCCTGCCTGGAGTTTGCATGTTCTCCCTGTGCCTGTGTGGGTTTCCTCCGGGTTCTCCGGTTTCCTCTCACACTCCAAAAGACATGCTGGTAGGTTAATTGGATCCTGTCTAAATTGACCCTTGAATATGAATGTGAATTAGGGATCTTAGATTGTACACCCCTTGAGGGTTAGGGACCTTAGATTGTACTCCCCTTGAGGGTTAGGGACCTTAGATTGTACGCCCCTTGAGGGTTAGTGACCTTAGATTGTACACTCCTTGAGGGTTAGGGACCTTAGATTGTACACCCCTTGAGGGTTAGGGACCTTAGATTGTTCGCACCTTGAGGGTTAGGGACCTTAGATTGTACGCCCCCTAAGGGTTAGGGAACCTTAGATTGTACGCCCCTTGAGGGTTAGGGAACCTTAGATTGTACGCCTCTTGAGGGTTAGGGACCTTAGATTGTATGCCCCTTGAGGGTTAGGGAACCTTAGATTGTACGCCCCTTGAGGGTTAGGGACCTTAGATTGTACGCCCCTTGAGGGTTAGGGACCTTAGATTGTGCGCCCCTTGAGGGTGAGGGACCTTAGATTGTGCGCCCCTTGAGTGTTAGGGACCTTAGATTGTACGCCCCTTGAGGGTTAGGGACCTTAGATTGTACGCCCCTTGAGGGTTAGGGACCTCAGATTGTACGCCCCTTAAGGGTTAGGGACTGATGTGAATGTACAATATATATGTAAAGCGCTGCGTAAATTGACGGCGCTATATAAGTACCTGAAATAAATAAATAAATCTCCAAAC
Source organism: Staurois parvus (assembly GCF_062004578.1). Lineage (NCBI taxonomy): Eukaryota > Metazoa > Chordata > Amphibia > Anura > Ranidae > Staurois > Staurois parvus. Next base: position 1,631,325 of record NW_028317891.1, read on the forward strand.
ACGGAAAGGTTTCTTCCCAGCAGGAGCAAATTGGATCGTGGTTTGCTGGTTTTTTTTGCCTTCCTCTGGATCAACTGTGGGTGTAGGATTATAACTTTTTTTTCCTATGGTTGAACTGCATGGACTTTTGTCTTTTTTCAGCCAGACTAACTATGTAACTATGTACTGTTACGGTCAGGGGTCAGGTTAGGAGACCAGTACCTAAACAAGTGGAAAGGCCCCCACTGACCAGTAGAATCGGTCAACAAGCAGACCGCCCTGGCAGGGGCGTATTTACCACAAGGCAAACAAGGCGTTTGACTTGTGCAACATTTTTTCCGAGGGGGGGGGGGGGGCGTCACCATCCCTCCAACAGGGGCACACAGGAGCCATTATGTTCCCATGCTTGCTTGCAGAAGTCTCTGTTACACTGGATCCAATCTGCAAGAGAATCACTTTACCAATCCTCCTAGGTGCTAATTCAGCCTCTAGTTACAGTACTCAGAGGACAATATAAACTCCCTGTATTCACATTGTGCTCCCCCATTGGTTCTTCCCCAGAAAAAACGTGGTACGTTCAGGTACGGGGGGCAACTGTGACACTCCTACTTTTCACAATTCAGTTTGTGGCACCTCAGCAGCCACAATCTATACCCCCTAGGGGTGGGGGGAGCTTGCTTAGCCTTGTGCAGCTTTCAACTTCCAAAAGGTCATAGCTCACACAGAATCCAGGGGGGTTCTATCATATTGTCCACCATACTGCCCCGTACTACATCACTGACCTAATATCCAAGTACCGCCCAGCACGCTCACAAGACCTCCTTCTCTCTAGTTCCCTGGTCTCCTCCTCCCATGCCCGCCTCCAGGACTTCTCCAGGGTGTCACCCATCCTCTGGAACTCCCTGCCCCAACCCATCAGATTATCACCTACTCTCCTTTAGGCGCACCCTGAAAACCCATCTCTTCAGGGAAGCCTACCCCACCCCCTGCTAACTTGCCGACCCTCCTCCACTCTTCCTACCACCCCATCCCCCACAGCTATCTCCTCCTGTGCCACCATCCCCCCCCCTCCTAGATTGTAAGCTCGAAAGAGCAGGGCCCTCGATCCCCTCATGTTTTGCATTGTATTGGTATTGTTATGTCACATGTTCTGTCCCCCTTTGTAATGTACAGCGCTGAGCGAACTATCGGCACTTTATAAATACTGTATAATAATAATAATAATAGATCCACAGTAGACAGGTTGGATGGAGGCATCTCCCTGGCCCGGCTTTTGCAATCAGAAAATTGTGACTGTCTGTATACCTGAACAATAATTACATTGGTGCTTTATAAATACTGTATAATAATAATAATAATAATATTGTGGAGTTGTGGGGGGCTGGTAAGTACACGCAGCCTAGAAAGGGTAAAGTACGGGTTTGCTTTAAAGCCTTCAAACGTACAGCCACCGTATATGGAATAATCTAAGTACAGAATGTTCCTCACTACCAGGGCTGATAGGATGAGCCAAAATATAGAAAAACATTTGCTAACAATTTACAGCAGTCACCCACAAACTATTAAAAGAACATTATGTATCGGGGATTCAGCCAGATTGCTATTAAAGCACATTGCACTGGTGTCTGTGCCTTTTACTGTAATGCAATGAAAGCAATACGTAGTCCCGGGGGAAATGTATTTATGGATAAATTGTGTTTGTCACACACTAGCAATTTATAAGTATGGGAACAAAAACCTCCCTTCACAGTTGTGTTTATGTTGTAGCCTGGACTACACTTCAAAGTTACAGGCAAGTAAAAAAAAAAAAAAATCTTTTGAAGTTTTTGGTTTGGTATATGAGACGACATTCATTACTGTCCAAAATTATAGTGATAGCTGGGATGCAAAGATAATTCAGAGGATATCTAACATTGAAGAGATTCTGCAAGAAGGATGGGGGGGGGGGGGCAGTACACTGCTCTAGGTATTGGGTACAGGCACCTACCTACACAGCAGCCTCCAAAACCTTCTATGGCAATCTTGCTGGCAGTGCCAACGCTTGCCCGCCTCCACCCACCCCTACATGTTCCTATTGGTCGATAATAAGAGGAGAGATACAACCGTATATATTACCCACAGAGGTGGACTGACTGTGCTACTTGCTCCAAGCGTCCTCTCAACACAAGCTTGAAAGAAAAGATTGAAGAGCCGGCACCCCGCCCTTCCCTATGGTTAACTTCATTTTAGCGAGTAGAGTGTGCAGATAAAAATTTCTTACGCGTTTCAGCAATACGCCTTAAAAGTGGTTCTGAAGGCTGATGGTTTTTTTATGCATGAAAGTAAAAAAAACCTTCTCTGTGCAGCATCCCCCCAATACTCACTTAAGCCCCCTCTCGATCCAGCAATCTGCACTGGAGTTCCGGCTATACCGAGACTCCCTCTCCTCACTGGCTGTCAATTACAGCCAGTGAGCCAATGAGAAGAGAGAGGGGGCGGGGTAAAGCTGTGTGAAGGAGCGGCTAGGGAGTGCGCATGCTCGGGTGCCTCCACAGCAAGCTGCTTGGACAGCGGGGGACACGAGAAGAAGAGTATCTAGGCTGCTCTGTGCAAAACCACTGCACACAGCAGGTAAGAATGACATGTGTATGCTCCTCACTGGCTAAGACAGCAGCAGAAGCCATTGGCTCCCACTACTGTCAATTACAGCCAGTGAGCCAATAAGAAGAGAGAGGGCGGCGGGGTAAAGCTGGGACTCCATGTGTGAAGGAGCAGATAGGGAGTGCACATGCTCGGGTGCCTCCATAGCAAGCTGCTTGGACAGCGGGGGACCTGAGAAAAAGAGGATCTAGGCTGCTCTGTGCAAAACCACTGCACACAGCATGTAAGAATGACATGTGTATGCTCCTCACTGGCTAAGACAGCAGCAGAAGCCATTGGCTCCCACTGCTGTCAAATACAGCCAGTGAGCCAATGAGAAGAGAGAGGGGGCAGGGCCAAGCTGTAGCTCCATGTATGTATATAAACACACAAAGCAGCGGGTGCCCCGAGTAAGGGAAGGGACAGGAGCGCAGCCGGGGGACCTGAGAAGAGGAGGATCTGAGCTGATCAGTGCAAAACCACTGCACACAGCAGGTACTGTAAGTATAGCATGTTTTTTATATATATATATTTAAGCCTTTAGAATCAGTTTAATTGTAGCAATAATTGGTCAATAAGACTGCCTGTCATAGTAATAGACCAATAGGAATGCACAGGCAGTATGCTCTGATAGTGTTCGTGTCAGAGTTTTGCAATTCCGAATTTTGTTCATAACCGGAAAGGATTGGAGGTGGCTTTAGGTAAGTGGACCTCTAGTTGCCTGGATTTCATATTTGCAGCAGTACCCCACAGTAAAATGGAATATTTAAAGCAAACCCATGCTTTGCCTGTTAAGGGGTAGATTTACTAAAAATGGAGCATTCAGAATCTGGCGCAGCTATGCATGGTAGCAGGGTCAGACTGACAACTCATGGGGCCCCCGGGCAATAGGGGATCATGGGGCCCCTGTGTCCTTGCCCAAACTCAAAAAAGCCTATGAAAAAGGTACCAGGGGCATCTCATGGGGCCTCCTACTGACCCCTGGGCCCTCGGGCAGTGCCCGAGTTTCCAAATGGTCAGTCCGCCCCTGGTTCCAGGAGTTTAAGTAATTTTATTGCCAGAAATTGAGATTTTTTACATGTGAAAAAAGTAAAAAAAATTGCTCACAAGCTGAAATGGTTAGTGCTGTTGTGCGCAGGCAGCGTTAAGAGCGCTTTCACACCCACCTCTCGCATAACCTACAGGCTCTTTCACAGGGGTGTTCCATATGTCCGTTTACGGATGAAAAATAGACACCCATGTATTTCTATAGACTAGCGGATGTAAACGGATGATCATCTGTTTACATCCATTAACCACTTGCCGTCCTGAGGATTTAACCCCTCTTCCTGACCAGGCCATTTTTTGCTTGTGGTCATGCAACGCTGCACCCAAATTAAATTTATGTCCTTTTTTCCCCACGAATTGAGCTTTTTTCTCGGTGGTATTTGATCGCCTCTGCGTTTTTTATTTTTTGCGCTATAAAAAAAAGCCTATAAAAGGTACCAGGGGCATCTCATGGGGCCCCCTAATGACCCCGGGCCCTCGGGCAGTGTCCGAGTGCCCAAATGGTCAGTCCACCCCTGCATGGTAGCCAATCAGCTTCTAACTTCAGCTCGCTCAATTAAGCTTTGATAATTGATAATAAAACCTGGAAGCTGATTGGTTTCTATGCTGAGCTCTCCAGTTTTAGTAAATCTCACCCTTTATGTAGGTTCTTACTGCCAGGAACATCCCGCATAAAATCATACCTCTGTGTACATGCTAGCTGCAGCTAGGCTTTAATTTGTTTTTAAATGGATTTTAGGTATAAGACAAACTACATGTCCATCTAAGACAACCCTGTCTGTGATTTCCTTGCAGAACAGTGCTGTTGTCACCCTGTTACAGAAGGGGAAAAAATAATCTACTGCCAGGATCAACTGGAAATAAAACTATGTTATGTCAGGGACTCTGCTGTGCTATTACTAATGACAGAATGTATGAAATATGCCATTTTTTATTTTTAATCTCTTTACGACCAGCCACTGTTTATGTGCTGACAGCGAGCTCACAGCACAAAGACTGAGCTGTTGCAGAGAGCTCTCTGTCAGGGCTACAAATTCGTAGTCAGTGGGATCGGCTTCTGATCAAGTGACCACTGTGATAGTGGTCACATGACCGTTGATCTTTCCTGTTTCTCCAGGTTTAAAAGGATGCTGCTGCAGGAAGGGGTTAAAAGAGAAGTTCAGGAATTAAAAAAATAAAAAACATTCGTACTCACCTAGGAGGATGCAGCAGTGATTCATGCTGCATATGTCCCTTGCCAGTTGAAAAACCGAGAACTGAGCAATCAAACACAGTTGAAGGCTCAGTTCTGGGTCTTTCAGTCTGCAGAGAGTTGGTGACTGTCAGTCTCTGGCTCTCTGCTTTGCCCCTCCAGCGCTCACTGGAGCCCCGGGCTGTGGAGGGGGCAGAGGCAGCTGGTTCAAGCTCTCAACGGCTTGCTCAGAGGCTGAGCCAGTTTCTGGTCCAGTTCATCTGTGAGGATCCTGACTTTAAAGTGCCAGAGCCTGGACTGGTTGAATGACATCAGCCAACAGTGGGCTGGCCATCTCTTTACACAACTTCCTGGATTCCCTGCATGCTTTGCAGCTTCCTCTCGGCTGTTTACCCATGATTTCCAAGGATTACATATCCCATGGTACCTTGCTGCCTCCAAGCAGTGATTCCTGTACTTGTGCCCCCTCCTAAAACTCCTCCTCTGAGCCCCTCTGTAGTTCAGAAGGCAGTCTCTGTGAAATGTGTGACACAGCAGAGCCTTTTCACAGGGCATAGTGAATATGTGCCACAGAAATCAAGCAAGTAAATGTGTGAGATCTTCGCAAAGTAAGTTTTCAAACTTCACGGTTGTTCAGAGTAATCGGAGTAGGCTAGAAATAATTGAAACGCAATGCGGAAATGAATTTATGATCTTACATTTTGACCACAGATACACTTTAGGTCAGCCTTTTCAACACAGTGGAACCCTTAACCCCCCTGGCGGTATTCCCGAGTGTAGCTCGGGGTAAAGTTTCAGTACCAAAAGCGGTAACCCCGATCTACACTCGGGCTTACCATGCGGCGTTGCTCAGGGAGTCCCTGCAGCACTTACCTTGTCCTGCGCTCCCGCGATGTGTCCCCTGCAGCGTCCCCGGCCATCTCCTCTGGCCGATGCCGGCATCTGGCTTCCGTGTTCCGGTCCCTGTGACGTTGGGACGTACGGGTGCCGGAACCATCGGCAAATTTGAAATTTTAAAAAAGTTTCATTTTTTTTTAAATGATTATTACATAGTAAAACATTGCTGTTTCAATGCATTTTACATACATTTTGTCCCGAGTGCTTTGTCCTGTCCCCTGCCTGCATTTTGACTGTTCTTTCTGCCTGGAAACTGAGAAACGTCCATGGCATCCAAAAAGCGTCCCTTTACGTCAAAAGCGGTTTTAGACCGGCTAGAGAACAGCGATAGTAAATTAGAACCACTTGCAGAATTGAGTGATAATGATTCGTGGGGGAAATTCGTCATCAGACACTGAAAACGATTTTGCGACTTTGCTCAGCGATGTGCGAACTTGGCGCTCTATTTCACATTTCAGTGTTTTTGGTTTGATTATATTATTGAATTAAATATATTATTATTATATTATTATTTTTTATGATTATTTATTAAATTATAATTTATGATTTCGTGTTTCAAATTTTATCCTACCCAGGATGTTTACTAGACTCTTGTTCGAACAGATTTCAGTGAGTTATTCCTAAAAATTACAGGCCTACAATAAAAAACTACATATTTCCATGCAAAAAAATGTACCGCTTTCAGCACAAAAAATCGGAAAGAATCATACCGCCGAGGAGGTTAAAATACCTTTCCTGTCTCAGGGAACTCATGTGTGATGGTCAGTGAGAAGAATGCTCCTTACACTTGTGGTCATTGGGAAGAATTCCCTCCTTACAGATAGCTAAAAAGATCAATGGTGTCAGTGGGAACTTATCTGAGAGGCAGAAGTTGCTCATTGTTCATGGAACCCCTAGCAGCCTCTGGAGGAACCTCAGGGTTCCATGGAACCCTGGGTGAGAAACCCTGCTTAAGGTCTTTCCATCTATCCCTCGAGAAAATAAGTTTTGTCAAACTTTATTCCTAAGTAATTGTTAGGTAATTAAACTGAAGATTCCCCTTATATAACCCAACTGCTTTTCCACAAAACCAATCAGGAATCTGTACCGCACTAATTACCGTACAGCAGAACCTGCAGGTATGGAAGTTCAAGAGGATGTTTTTGTGTTCAACAAGCTCCTAAGAAGAATGACGAGAATTCCACAGAACGGTCTGCGATACGCCGAACTGAACAGGCACATCACTGAGTACAATTAGTTAGAAATAGAAAGTGCGGTTTCTATAAAATCGTCTCCGTTACTGAGTCTTGTATGGGGTGACCTTGCTGACTTCACCAGCATACCAGGTAGAATGCTGGATTTATTCACTACTTCATGCAGTTTACAAAGCACAATAAGCAGGCATTTTTTACATTTTTTTTCCACCGTGCTGTAACAGTAGGTCACCAGCAACCAATGATGCTAAGCTGATAGAGATGAGGGTTAATGAAAAATTACATTTTCTTTCAATAAGACTTCAGGTACACCATATAGAAAATAACATGGAGGTGGAGACCAGGAAAAAGCAGACCAACAGGTGACATCAACCAAACGTGTGTACAGCAACAGGAGCGGGAACGTAGAGTACAGATAATGACTCCGTCTGTTTTCACAGTAAGTAGATTTTAGTATTTAGGCTACATGTACGTGGGCAGAAAAATTGCTGATTTTAGAAATATATTTTTTTTAAGCCTCTAAACCAGTGGTCCATGGAACAAATGTGGCCTCTTGCTTTCCTGTATCTAGCCTTTGGGACACTGTTTCTCCCAGTGACACCAACAAGGAGACACCATTCCTTCCACTAACAGTGGGGAACTATTCCTCTCGCTGACACCAATGATTGGGCATTTTTTCTTCCACTGACACCAATGATGGGGCACTGATATATGCATCTAGGCTCTATTCCTCCAACTAATACCAATAATGGGACACTAATCCTCCAACTAATACCAAAGAATGGGGCACTATTCTTCCAACTAATACCAATGATGGGGCACTATTCTTCCAACTAATACCAATAATGGGACACTAATCCTCCAACTAATACCAAAGAATGGGGCACTATTCTTCCAACTAATGCCAATGATGGGGCACTATTTCTCCCACTGATACCAATGGGGCATTATTCCTCCCACTAATGGGACACTGTTCCTCCAACTAATAACAATAATTGATCACTATTCCTCCATCTAATACCAATGATAGGGCACAATTCTTCCCACTGATACCTATAATAGGACACTGTTTCTCTAATGAATACCAATAATGGATCACTATTACTCCCACTAATACCAATGATGGGGCACAATTCTTCCCACTGACACCAATGATGGGGCACTATTCTTCCCACTGATACCAATGATGGGGCACTATTCCTCCCACTGACACCAATGATGGGGCACTATTCCTCCCACTGACACCAATGATGGGGCACTATTCCTCCCACTGACACCAATGATGGGGCACTATTCCTCCCACTGATACCAATGATGGGGCACTATTCTTCCCACTGATACCAATGATGGGGCACTATTTTTCCTACTGACACCAATGATGGGGCACTATTCCTCCCACTGATACCAATGATGGGGCACTATTCTTCCAATTAATACCACTATTCTTCCCACTAATGGGACACTGTTTCTCCAACTAATAACAATAATGGATCACTATTCCTCCATCTAATACCAATGATAGGGCACTATTCTTCCCACTGATACCAATAATGGGGCACTATTCCTCCCACTGACACCAATAATGGGGCACTATTCCTCCCACTAATAACAATAATAGATCACTATTCTTCCATCTAATACCAATAATAGGACACTGTTCCTCCAATTAATACCAATAATGGATCACTATTCCTCCCACTAATACCAATGATGGGGCACAATTCCTTCCATTGATACCAATAATGGCGCACTATTCCTCCAGGTAATACCAATAATGGATCACTATTCCTCCCACTAATACCAATAATAGGGCACAATTCCTTCCATTGATACTAATAATGGGGCACTATTCCTCCAGGTAATACCAATAATGGTGCACTAATCATCCCACTGATACCAATAATGGGGCATTATTCCTCCCACTAATGGGACACTATTCCTCCAACTAATAACAATAATGGATCACTATTCCTCCATCTAATACCAATAATAGGACACTGTTTCCCCAATGAATACCAATAATGGATCACTATTCCTCCCACTAATACCAATGAAAGGACACAATTCCTCCCACTGACACCAATAATGGGGGACTATTCCTCCAACTAATACCAATAATAGTGCACTATTCCTCCCACTGATACCAATGATGGGGGACTATTCCTCCCACTGATACCAATAATGGGGGACTATTCCTCCCACTGATACCAATAATGGGGCACAATTCTTCCCACTGATACCAATAATGGGGCACTATTCCTCCCACTAACAACAATAATGGATCACTATTCCTCCATCTAATACCAATAATAGGACACTGTTCCCCCAATGAATACCAATAATGGATCACTATTCCTCCCACTAATACCAATAATGGATCACTATTTCTCCCACTAATACCAATAATGGATCACTATTCCTCCCACTAATACCAATAATGGGGCACTATTTCTCCCACTAATACCAATAATGGATCACTATTCCTCCCACTAATACCAATAATGGGGGACTATTCCTCCAACTAATACCAATACCAATGATTATCTCATGACAATGGCATCTGAAAGTGGGTGGGATATATTAGACAGCAAGTGAGCATTATGTCCAAAACCTGCTCCTGTGGGATGTTCCCAGTCTGCAGTGGTTAGGACAGACCAAAATTGGTCAATGGAAGGACAAACAGTGAACCATTAACATGGTCATGGGCGACCAAGGCTCATTTATGCATATGTGGAGCAAAGCTTGACCCATGTAGTCTGATCCAATAGAAGTGCTTCAGTAGCTCAAACTGCTGAAAAAGTTAATGCTGATTCTGATAGAAAGGTGTCAAAACACACAGAGCATCGGAGTTTATTGCTTATGGGTCTGCATAGACACAGACCGGTCAGGGTACCCATGCTGACCCATGTCCACTGCCAAAAGCAGCTACAATGAGCATCAGAACTGAACCATGGAATAATGGGAGAAAGTGTCTTTGAGGTGTTGACTTGTCCTCCAAATTCTTCAGATCTCAAGAAGAAGAACAAATCCAATTCATTGAGGCCCCAGCTCGCAACTTACAGGACGTAAAGGATCTGCTACTGGCTTGGTGCCAGATACCACAGCATACTTTCAGAAGTCTAGTGGAGTCCATGCCTGGACAGGTCAGGGCTGGTTTGGTGTCAAACCAGAACATCCGTTCCCCCATTTCCTCTGTGATGAATTACCAGGTAATAAATATTTGTCACTTCCTGTTTCATAACAGTCATTCCCTGCCTGTTACAGCCAAAGCAGAAACTAGCACCTATTGCCTGCAGCTCTGTAATTATTAAAACATTGTTGAATGTATTTTAAATAAACAAGCGGTGCCTCTTGCAGTCCCTGTAAGAGAGGAAGCAGCAGCACAAGACGCCAATGAGTTCCTGTGCTAACAAGACGCATCCTGATAGGAGGAGAGAGCAGAGTGACAGAGAGATGAGCTCACAATCTGCTGCTTCTCCTTTCACTGTCCAATCACAGGCTTGGGATGACCTTGGCGTCAGAGAAAGTGGATTGAATGATGCCTCTTGCAGTCCCTGTAAGAGACGAAGAAGCAGCACAAGACGCCTATGAGTTCCTGTGCTAACAAGAAGCATCCTGATAGGAGGAGAGAGCAGAGTGACAGAGAGATGAGCTCACAGTCTGCTGCTTCTCCTTTCACTGTCCAATCACAGGCTTGGGATGACCTTGGCGTCAGAGAAAGTGGATTGAATGATGCCTCTTGCAGTCCCTGTAAGAGACGAAGAAGCAGCACAAGACGCCTATGAGTTCCTGTGCTAACAAGAAGCATCCTGATAGGAGGAGAGAGCAGAGTGACAGAGAGATGAGCTCACAGTCTGCTGCTTCTCCTTTCACTGTCCAATCACAGGCTTGGGATGACCTTGGCGTCAGAGAAAGTGGATTGAATGATGCCTCTTGCAGTCCCTGTAAGAGACGAAGAAGCAGCACAAGACGCCTATGAGTTCCTGTGCTAACAAGAAGCATCCTGATAGGAGGAGAGAGCAGAGTGACAGAGAGATGAACTCACAGTCTGCTGCTTCTCCTTTCACTGTCCAATCACAGGCTTGGGATGACCTTGGCATCAGAGGAAGTGGATTGAATGATGCTGGCTATCACACGAAGACATCTAGCTGCAGGATAAAAAAGTACTGCGGAGGGTGGGGGGGGGGTAATCTCTGGACTGAAGGTAAATAATAGGACAAAACCTGGCTTCGTTATTTTAATCTTTAAATTAGCTATTCCTTTACTTTTGTTATTTTTATCTGGAGACCCATTTTCATGGTTAATCGAGTCGACTTTTTGAATCTAGCAGTTTACCGATTGACCTTACTTGTTGCCTTGAGTCGCTCTTGAACTTTGCCTTCAGAAATATATATATTTTTTTTTTCAATAACCTCATATTAAGCGGAAAAGAAGGCCTGGAAATTTGAATAAAGGTCGCCGTGAATTTTGTGTTTTATGAGGCTATATTTTCTTTTTTCCTTTTGTTTCCTAATGACAATCTGAGCAAAGGTGCAGAAAACAAAACAGCAGGGAGAGATTCAAGGAAAACGTCCTCTGGAAATGATATGCTTTAGCTACATGAAATGTGTCCTTGTCCCGAGGTGGATCATCAACTGGCATACATGAATCAGAGGAACAAAGGTTTAACCAAGAAGTAATACTCCTCACAAGCAATAGTAGGCATTTCTTGGACGCTTTCCGAACATTAAAATCAGGTTTTAGGGCTACAGGAAAAATAAAAACAATAATTTAACAAACCACATCCATTAATTCTGGGTTAAATATTATCCAAATAAAGTGTCATGTGTATTCTTTATTGAATCTTGGTGTGTGTTGTGGATTTATTGCAGATTGGTGCAGAAATCCACCATGAAACACCTTCCTGTAACAAAGACCAGTCACTGAGCTCTCTCTCCTTGTGCAGGGTGACTGGTCTTGTCTCCGCCCCCTCCTGTAGTTTTCTATAGGCAGCCTGTAGTAGGTGGAGTCTGATGGGCCCCTCCCATAGCTCTGCTGCTCTCTCTCCTTGCGCAGGGTGACTGGTCTTGTCTCCTCCCCCTCCTGTAGTTTTCTATAGGCAGCCTGTAGTGGGTGGAGTCTGATGGGCCCCTCCCATAGCTCTGCTGCTCTCTCTCCTTGCGCAGGGTGACTGGTCTTGTCTCCGCCCCCTCCTGTAGTTTTCTACAGGCAGCCTGTATTGAGTGGACCTGCTGGGCCCCTCCCACAGCTCTGGCTATTGAGGAATATATTAAGGCTGCTTTCACACTGATCTGCCGCAAAAACACATAGGCGTTTTACCACGTTTTCTAAAGGACACATGACTTAAAACTGCACCAAAAACGCTTCTCAGAGGCGTTTTCCATTGATTTCAATGGGAAGAGGCATTTTTGGGGTGTTTTTTTAACCACCAGCCTACAGGGCACTTATACCCCCTTCCTGGCCAGGCCAGTTTTCAGCTTTCAGCGCTGTCACACTTTGAATGACAATTGCGCGGTCATGCAACATTGTACCCATATGACATTTTTATCATTTTTTTTGAGACAAATATCGCTTTATTTTGGTGGTATTTAATCACCTCTGGGTTTTTTTTTGTTGCTAAACAAACCAAAAACAACTGAAAATTTTGAAAAAAAAAAACGTTTTTTTCTTCGTTTTTGTTATAAAATTTTGTAAATAAGTGATTTTTCTCCTTCACTGATGTGCACTAATGAGGCTGCTGTGATGGGCATGATAGGCTGCACTGATGGGTACTGATGAGGAGGCACTAGTAGGTGCCACTGATGGGCATTGACAGGCATCACTGATGGGCACTGAAAGACAGCACTCATATATGGCACTGATAGGTGGCACTGACTGGCACTGATAGGCGGCACTGACTGGCACTGTTAGGTGGCAATGACTGGCACTGTTAGGCAGCACTGATGCACACTGATAGGTGGCACTGACTGGCACTGATAGGCGGAACTGATGCACACTGATAGGCGGCACTGACTGGCACTGATAGGTGGCACTGATAGGTGGCACTGAAAGGCAGCTCAGATGGGCACTGATATGTGGCATTGATGTGCACTGGTAGGCACTGATATATGACATTGATGAGGCACTGATCGGCACTGGCTGATGGCACTGATGAGCACTGACAGCTGGCATTGATGGGCACTGACAGGTGGCACTTCTGGGGCCACACTGATCATCAGTGCCCATGTCCCCATGTCGATTACAGGCTCTGCTCTCCTCTCCTCTGTCAGGGTGACAGCTCGTGAGGAGAGGAATGCCGATAACTGGCATTTCCCTATTTACATGCGATCAGCTGTGATTGGACACAGCTGATCACATGACCGAGCCGATATCTTCGGCTCTTTCCGTTGATCGGTGATCCGCTGTGTCCTAGGGACACAGCGCACTGCCGATCGCTGCGCTGCACACTCCCGGAGCGGCGCATGCGCGGTTAGAGTGGGAGGACGTCACCGATCCATTATGCTCAATCCGCAGATCCGATCCATTCTGCGGGGATCGTCGGAGGGGGTGTCACCAAGTGTTACCGCACCGGGTGACACCAACCCTAGGGACGCCTCTGCATGCAACCATAACATTTTGCATCCCCCTCCTCACTTTTTCTCCTGGTGACAATAGTCAGCAAAACAAATATCACAGAGAAGACTTCCAAGTGCAGGAACAGTGTACCACTCAACTTTCTGAAATGGGAAAGAGGGACACCTTCTGCACAAAGTCTGTAGGTAATGGTCGCACCACTCAACTTTCTGAAATGGGAAAGAGGGACACCTTCTGCACAAAGTCTGTAGGTAATGGTCGCACCACTCAACTTTCTGAAATGGGAAAGAGGGACACCTTCTGCACAAAGTCTGTAGGTAATGGTCGCACCACCCAACTTTCTGAAATGGGAAAGAGGGACACCTTCTGCACAAAGTCTGTAGGTAATGGTCGCACCACCCAACTTTCTGAGATGGGAAAGAGGGACACCTTCTGCACAAAGCCTGTAGGTAATGGTCGCACCACCCAACTTTCTGAAATGAGAAAGAGGGACACCTTCTGCACAAAGTCTGTAGGTAATGGTCGCACCACCCAACTTTCTGAGATGGGAAAGAGGGACACCTTCTGCACAAAGTCTGTAGGTAATGGTCGCACCACCCAACTTTCTGAGATGGGAAAGAGGGACACCTTCTGCACAAAGTGTGTAGGTAATGGTCGTACCACCCAACTTTCTGAGATGGGAAAGAGGGACACCTTCTGCACAAAGTGTGTAGGTAATGGTCGTACCACCCAACTTTCTGAGATGGGAAAGAGGGACACCTTCTGCACAAAGTCTGTAGGTAATGGTCGTACCACCCAACTTTCTGAGATGGGAAAGAGGGACACCTTCTGCACAAAGTCTGTAGGTAATGGTCGTACCACCCAACTTTCTGAAATGGGAAAGAGGGACACCTTCTGCACAAAGTCTGTCGGTAATGGTCGTACCACCCAACTTTCTGAAATGGGAAAGAGGGACACCTTCTGCACAAAGTCTGTCAGTAATGGTCGCACCACCCAACTTTCTGAAATGGGAAAGAGGGACACCTTCTGCACAAAGTCTGTAGGTAATGGTCTCCTGTCTTGCTGAGTGGCTCCTCCTGCCAACTCATTTCTCATTTGTCTCCTGTAGTGAGGTAAGGGCTGAAAGAGTCATTGGAGGGAGATTTACTAAACCTGGAGAGTGCAAAATCTGGGGCAGCTCTGCATAGAAACCAATCAGCTTCTAGGTTTTAATTGTCAAAGCTTAATTGAACAAACTGAAGTTAGAAGCTGATTGGCTACCATGTAATTGCACAGCTGCACCAGATTCTCCAGTTTTAGTAAATCTCCTCCATTGCGTCCCCTGCAGTGCTCAATGGTAGCAAATAGTAATATAAATCCCACTCAATACTGATTTATATTGAGATTTACAAGCTTTCTTATGCCAAAATATCAAGTGAGATATCAACGAGGAATTCCATGTTGTTTCCAAAAATACCAAGTTCCCAAAATGGCGCACACTGGCATGTACACTCACTGGCCACTTTATTAGGTCCACCTTGCTAAAGCCAAGAAAATCTCTCCCACACCATTACACCAACAGCCTGAACCGATGATACATGGCTGGATGGATCCATGCTTTCATGTTGTTCACACCAAATTAGACCCTACCATCTGCCCATTCTCCTCTGACCTCTGATGTCCACAAGGCATTTTCCTCCACACAACTGCCGCTCACTGGATATTTTCTCTTTTTCGGACCATTCTCTGTAAACCCTAGAGATGGTTGTGTGTGAAAATCTCAGTAGATCAGCTGCTTTTGAAATACTCAGACCAGTCCATCTGACACCAACAACCATGGCACGTTCAAAGTCACGTAAATCCCCTTTCTTCCCCATTCTGATGCTCAGTTTGATCTTCACCACGTCTAGATGCCTAAAATGCATTGAACTGCTGCCACGTGATTGGCTGATTAGCAATTTGTGTTACCAAGCCATTGAATAATTGCACCTGATAAAGTGGACAGTGAGACTAATTGTAGCTAACAAAATTCTTCTAGTTGACTGTAAATCGCATTTCTTTAGCGCAGTATATGACCACAGCTGACAGCATTTTAAAACAACTTACAGGAACCATTTGCCTGGCGAGCCTGTATGTCCAAGTTTATTCTTAGAGCACTCCAAAGCCATATATATAGCAAATGAAGACATATTACACTGGAATATAAATGCTGCTTGTGTTTCAAATAGTGTTTCTTAAGGCAGAACTCCAGCCAAAAAATAATGTATAAATGAACAGCCCATTAAAAGAATTCATAAACAGCAGATCTTGTTGCAACATTTACTTGCAATCCAGAGCTCCCCCCGCAGTACTTTTTTCCACCACAAAATGCCCTTGGACAGATAACCAGCATCATTCAATACACTTCCTCTGAGCCCGACTCTCATGGACCTGCCCAAGTCTGTGATTGGGCAAAGAAAGGGGACGTAGCAGAGTGATGAACTCTTCTTTCTGTGACTCAGCTCTCTCCATCTATCAGAAAGCTCCTTTTTGGCACATGAATTGATTGGCTCCATGTGCTGCATTTTCTTCTCATACTCCAGCCCTGCTGTACAGGGCAGGGGGGGACTGACAACTCATGGGACCCCCGAGCAACAGGGGATCATGGGGCCCCTGTGTCCTTGCTAAAACTCAAAAAAGCCTATGAAAAAGGTACCAGGGGCATCTCATGGGGCCTCATGTATTGTCTCATACTGAGGTGATGGTAAACCAGGGCGATTGCCCGATTTTTATTAATGTGTAATAAAGCATAATTTTTGGAAATTTTTCTGAGTATCGCATTCTGTCCATAATGTAGCCGCTTTCCTGTGAATCTCTTTTCACAAATTTCTTTGTTGGTGTACATTCACATCAGTCCCTAACCCTCAAGGGGTGTACAATCTAAGGTCCCTAACTCACATTCATATACAAGGGTCAATTTAGACAGGATCCAATTAACCTACCAGCATATCTTTTGGAGTGTGGAAGGAAACCAGAGTACCCGGAGGAAACCCACGCAGGCACAGGAAGAACATGCAAACTCCAGGCAGGAGGTGCCGTGGCTGGGATTCGAACCAACGACCCTAGCATGGGCGGACTGACAACTCATGTGGCCCCCGGGCAATAAGGGATTATGGGGCCCCTGTGTCCTTGCCCAAACTCAAAAAAGCCTATGAAAAAAGTACCAGGGGCATCTCATGGGGCCCCCTACTGACCCTGGGTCCTTGGGCAGTGCCCAAATTTCCAAATGGTCAGTCCGCCCCTGGTTCCTATCTTGTGTTGATAAGAAGCACCTGTGAGAGAAGTGGCTAAATGGCTCTGTACTAAGGCCATATCCCACATATCCAAAGGTCTTTGGAGTGTGGGAAGAAACTGGAGGACCCGTAGGAAACCCACACAGGAACAGGGAGAACATGCAAACTCCAGGCAGGTGTTGCCGTGGTTGGGATTCAAACCACTAACCCGAGTACTGCCAGGCGGAAGTGCTCACCATTTAGCCACTGTGCTGCTGTAGTGAGTCAACCGGGGCGGACTGACCATTTGGAAACTCGGGCACTGCCTGAGGGCCCGGGGTCAGTAGGGGGCCCCTTGAGATGCCCCTGGTACCTTTTTCATAGGCTTTTTTGAGTTTGAGCAAGGACACAGGGGCCCCATGATCCCCTATTGCCCGGGGGGCTCCATGAGTTGTCAGTCCACCCCTGATAGGAACACTACAGTTTATAAAGCCAGCCATAGAAGGTTCGAATCTCAGCTGGTTCAGCAGGGACTGGCCGAGATTCGTTCCATCTATGGGCAGGCTGTGTGATCCTTTAATCGACTTGGGTACAACCTGCATGTTGGATTTCTAGTTTACAATTATTGACAGCAGCTCTAACCGCTAGCAATAACAACTGCGTTCTCCCGGCAGGGGCAGCACTCCGCTACCCCACCCCCTCCATTCCCGCTGGGAGAATACAATACCTGGAGGGATTACCGATCAACATTGACTGTGTTGATGGGGGAACCGAGCGATTTTCTTTCCTGCAACCACGGCATAATCCATGGCCTGCCTACGGTGTGAAGAATGAATAACCACTTCAGCTTCATATCAAGCCAAGAGGTGGACTTGGGTGAGTATAATACAGCGATCGCACACATTCTTTGAAGCATTTTCACGATGTAGCTGTATGACTACACAGAGCAGGTCCATGGCTTCAACATGTGAAAGATTTTATTTTATAGGAACTCTGAGCAGCACTCTCATTCAGGAAAACACACCATAGATTGAAAAGAAACGCATGACAATGTATAAAAAGAAAGTAAGCGAACACTCAACTCCAGGTGGGTATAAACCCACCAATGAATGCTATTGTGCACTGGATAAAAACGGTTGAAGTGTATGCAGTTACCGAGACAGAAAGTAAGGGGAGATCCTACATTTTAGAATGGTCACGAGCAGGGGCGGACTGACAACTCATGGGGCCCCCGGGCAATCGGGGATCATGGGGGCCCCTGTGTCCTTGCCCAAACTCAAAAAAGCCTATGAAAAACGTACCAGGGGCATCTCATGGGGCCCCCTACTGACCCCGGGCCCTGGGGCAGTGTCCGAGTTTCCAAATGGTCAGTCCGCCCCTGGTACAGGGACTGCAAAAGACTGATACCAGCTCAACTTCAAGTACCTACTGTACAATGCTTGCCTTTAAAAACCAAAAATTGAATGATGTATTAATCACTTGATCTCCGTTTTTCACCCTTCATGGCCAGGATATTTTTTGCTATTCAGCACTGCGCTAATTTAACTGGCAATTGTGCAGTCATGCAATACTGTACCCAAACGGAATTTAAATAATTTATTTTCACAAATAGGGCTTTCTTTTGGTAGTATTTACTCACCTCGAGTTTTTGTAATTTTCATTATATAAACGAAAAAGAAAATGTGAAAGAAATAATATTTTCTATTCTGCTATAAGACATATCCAATAAAATAAAAAAAAAAAATAAAAAAATGTCTTCATAAATTTAGGCCAAAATGTATTCTGATACATGTCTTTGGTAAAAAAAATTCTCAGCAAGTATATATTAATTGGGTTATGTGAAAGTTATAGCGTGTACAAACTATGATATATATATATATATATACTGGAATTTATGTAGTTATGACCGCTATGTTGGTAATGGCGGTGATCAGCGACTTATAGTAGGACCGCGGTAGGCAATCTGGCACTAACAGACCCTCAGTTCTTTTCTGATCCCCATGGCTCAGTATCTAACCTAGTCAGTGCTTCCACGTAAGAGCTAACAAACTCGTTGACTATTTATACACTGACACTAATTGCAATTTAAAAAACCACAGATGTGGGAAATTAACCTCTAATTGGCATTTTAACCCGTGTGTCACCTTGTGTGTCTGTACCAAAGGCCAGGGGCGGACTGACAACTCATGGGGCCCCCGGGCAATAGAGGATCATGGAGCCCCTGTGTCCTTGCCCAAACTCAAAAAAGCCTATGAAAAAGGTACCAGGGGCATCTCATGGGGCCCCCTACTGACCCCGGGCCCTCGGGCACTGCCCGAGTTTCCAAATGGTCAGTCCGCCCCTGACCAAGGCCCAACATTCCAGGGGAG
Source organism: Staurois parvus (assembly GCF_062004578.1). Taxonomy (NCBI): domain Eukaryota; kingdom Metazoa; phylum Chordata; class Amphibia; order Anura; family Ranidae; genus Staurois; species Staurois parvus. The sequence continues at coordinate 1,650,424 of NW_028317891.1, forward strand.
GGAAACTTTTGATCCGAACCATTTGGGTGATTTTGGTTATCATTATGATTAAAAAAGGAGCCAAACAACTCTGTGATAATAAATGGCTTCATATGATCCTCATCCTTCAATAAAAGAGCATTTTTTGGCATGATCAGTCATAGTTTCAATATCAATGCCAAAATGTCACAATTTCTGCCAGGGGATGCAAACTTTTGATCACAGCTGTATACGGTGTTCCATTTTAACTGGTACAAAATTAATAATCAAAAGAAAAAAAAATTTGCAGGAAGAAATCCCTGAAAATCTGTGATTATCCCTGTAAACCTGGGACACACAATAAATGTGTATATGTGTGATGCTATGAGTGTGTATGCATATGGTGTCAATCAGGGGCGGACTGAAAAATCATGGGGCCCGCGGGCAATAGGGGATCATGGGGCCCCTGTGTCCTTGCCCACACTCAGAAAAAGCCTATAAAAGGTACCAGGGGCATCTCATGGGGCCCCCTACTGACCCTGGGCCCTCGGGCAAAGCCCGAGTGTTCAAATGGTCAGTCCACCCCTGGTGTCAATACTCTTTAGGTAGGTGAATACTCAGACATTATATTATGGGTCCTGCATGATAAAGGTTTGAAATTAGTACATCGCCTTTTTGTTCATGGCAGAAACGGTTTCTGACAGTTCCCCGTATTTATAAAGCTGCTCTGGGCAATTTCTCGGCTCATTTTTGCCTTGTTTTGACAAAGGTGAAAACGATCCACTGAAATCTATTTTACAGACAAGGCTGCCAATTTACAAAGACTTTCTGACACTCTGTAGTGCTGAAAATTTCCCAAATAATTTATGCCGCCCTAATCCTGGCATAATTCAAGCTGGCATACTTGTTATTTTTTTTGTGTGCTTTTTCCCCTAAATTCACCTTTATTTGCCATTTTTATCCAATCTTTCTTTTTCCCCATATTGACTCTGACATCATTACTTTCCATCTCTAACCCCTAAAAATTGTAAAGAAAAGTTATTAGTAAAATAAAGAGAAGTGGGATCAACCAAAAAGCAATTATTTTGCCAAACTTTACAAATGTGTTCATCATACTGTATAATCTGGGTAATATTATTATTATACAGGATTTATAGCACCAACAATTTGCTCAGCGCTTTACAATATAACGGGAGACAATACAGCAACAATACAGTTCAATACAAGAGGGATAGGAGGGCCCTGATCCTTGGAGCTTACAATCTAGGAGGGAGGGGCTAGTGGTACAAAAGGTAGTAACTGTGGGGGATGGGCTGGTAGGAAGAGTAGAATATTCCATTATTAGCTGAGGGCAGGATAGGCTTCCCTGAAGAGATAGGTTTTCAGAGATCACCTAAAAGTGAGCAGAGTAGGCGATAGTCTGATAAATTGGAGTAGAGAGTTCGAGAGGATGGGGGAAGCTCTGGAGGAGTCCTGGAGATGAGCATGGGAGGAGGAGACAAGGGAGCTAGAGAGTAGGAGGTCTTGCGAGGAGCAGAGAGGACGGTTTGGGTGATATTTGGAGACAAGATTGGTGATGTAATTTGGGGTAGAGTTATAAATGGCTTTATATGTTATTATTAATGTTTTGAATTTTATCCGTTGGGCAATGGGAAGCCAGTAGAGGGATTGGCAGAGAGGGGTGGAGGACACTGAATGGAGGCCAGTGGAGGGATTGGCAGAGAGGGGTGGAGGACACTGAATGGAGGCCAGTGGAGGGATTGGCAGAGAGGGATGGAGGACACTGAATGGAGGCCACTGGAGGGATTGGCAGAGAGGGGTGGAGGACACTGAGTGGAAGCCAGTGGAGGGATTGGCAGAGAGGGGTGGAGGGCAGTGGAGGGAGTGGTAGAGAGGGATGGAGGACACTGAGTGGAGACCAGTGGAGGGATTGGCAGAGAGCGATGGAAGACACTGTGTGGAGGTCAGTGGAGGGATTGGCAGAGAGGGGTGGAGGACACTGAGTGGAGGTCAGTGGAGGGATTGGCAGAGAGGGGTGGAGGGCACTGAGTGGAGGCCAGTGGAGGGATTGGCAGAGAGGGGTGGAGGACACTGAGTGGAGGTCAGTGGAGGGATTGGCAGAGAGGGGTGGAGGACACTGAATGGAGGTCAGTGGAGGGATTGGCAGAGAGGGGTGGAGGACACTGAGTGGAGGTCAGTGGAGGGATTGGCAGAGAGGGGTGGAGGACACTGAATGGAGGTCAGTGGAGGGATTGGCAGAGAGGGGTGGAGGACACTGAATGGAGGTCAGTGGAGGGATTGGCAGAGAGGGGTGGAGGGCACTGAGTGGAGGCCAGTGGAGGGATTGGCAGAGAGGGGTGGAGGACACTGAGTGGAGGTCAGTGGAGGGATTGGCAGAGAGGGGTGGAGGACACTGAATGGAGGTCAGTGGAGGGATTGGCAGAGAGGGGTGGAGGACACTGAGTGGAGGTCAGTGGAGGGATTGGCAGAGAGGGGTGGAGGACACTGAATGGAGGTCAGTGGAGGGATTGGCAGAGAGGGGTGGAGGACACTGAATGGAGGTCAGTGGAGGGATTGGAAGAGAGGGGTGGAGGGCACTGAGTGGAGGCCAGTGGAGGGATTGGCAGAGAGGGGTGGAGGACACTGAGTGGAGGTCAGTGGAGGGATTGGCAGAGAGGGGTGGAGGACACTGAATGGAGGTCAGTGGAGGGATTGGCAGAGAGGGGTGGAGGACACTGAGTGGAGGTCAGTGGAGGGATTGGCAGAGAGGGGTGGAGGACACTGAATGGAGGTCAGTGGAGGGATTGGAAGAGAGGGGTGGCAGATACAGAACGGTTAGTGGATGAGTCTGGCAGCAGCATTCATGATAGACTGAAGAGGGTATGAAAGCAATCCATTGCCACTATAGATCTATTTACTGAATCAACAAGCTGTAGCTGCATGTGGATTTCATTCATTTGTATAACATCAATAAACTTGGTCGCACATTTAAAATACGCAGAATCATTTTTTTTAGTACCTGCACTTTAAGCGGAGCTTTACCCATAACAACTTGATAAAAAATAATGTTCTTTAGCAAGTAACATACATTTCACATTAATAGTTATCCTACCAAAATTAGTGTGTGCTGTAAATTGCCTCCAGCATTGCTCTGGTTTCTTCTTGCCCAAGGCTGCCCTTTTGCTGAAGCCCCTGAGCAGCAGTAAATTTTTAGGCTCTCATCAAATCGGCTTCAACATTTTCGTCACAGTTTAAAAAAATTGAGAGCAACAGAGCATGTGCAGAGCAGAGTGAGACGGTGTATTGCTGGATTTTAAACATTATAGGTACTTATTTTTTAATGAAAAATACCTGCAAAAGGGGCCGGCCTGAAAGGATTTAGCAGGACGTAAAGTGGTTTTAAAGGCTTAAAGTTGTTTTTTTTTTTTTTTTTGTAATAAGATAACAAACATATCATATTTACCTGGTCTGTGCAGCAGTTTTGCACACAGCTGCCCCGATCCTTCTTTTTGGGTTCCCCTCTAGCGCTCTGGCTCTTCCTATTCAAGCAGTGACCCCAGGGAAAGCTGTTTACCTTGGGGATCCCGCTACATACTCACTCATAAGCCGCTGCTTTATGTGTCCATAAGACACATAGAGCCGCAGCTCCCCCCCCTGCTTTCTCCTCATTGGCTCACTGGCTGTGATTGACAGCAGCGGGAGCCAATGGGCTCTCGCTGCTGTCTCAGCCAATGAGGAGGGAGAGTCCCCATACAGCTGCGGCTATTGTGGATAGGAGTGGGCTCACGTGAGGATGGGAGGGGGGGTGGCACTGCACACAGAAGGTTTTTGAGCCTTTACCACTTTAAGGTTTTTTATACATGAAGGTAAAAAAAACTTCAGTGTGCAGTGCCCCCCAAGACCCCCTATTACTCACCTAAGCCTAATCTCCAGCAATATGCACAGGAGATTCAGCTTTCCCGGATCTCTCCCTCCTCACTGGCTGAGACACAGCAGCAGGAGCCATTGGCTCTCACTGCTGTCAATCACAGCCTGTGAGTAGGGAGCAAGGGGCTGGGCCTAGTCTGCTCTGCTGTGTCTTATGGACGCACAGAGCGGGGCTCGGGAGCACGCACATACCAGTGCTTCCATAGCAAGCGGCTTGCTATGGAAGCACTGCATGGGGGGGAGGACTGCTCGGACCAGAGAACAGGAGGATCGGAACTGCTCTGTGCAAAACCAGTACGCAGAGCAGGTAAATATGATGTTTGTTTATTTTTTTTAAAAAAAAACAAAAACACTTTAATTTTATGACTAAAGTTCCCATGCCGGCACTCCAGGCCCCTGTCCTCTTGCTGCTTGCTATGGGGGCAATCATGCGCACTTGCTCCCGAGCCGCTCTGTGTCCATATGACCCACAGAGCGTGGCTCGGCCCTACCCCTTGTTCCCTTCTCACTGGATGTGATTGATAGCTCCAGGAGCCAATGTCTCTCGCTGCTGTGTAAGCCAATGAGGATAGAGAACTGAGAAAGCCTCTGCTCTCATGCACATCGCTGGATCGGGCTTAGGTAGGTTTTTGGGGGGACTAGAGGAGACCATCTTTCATAAGGTTCTTTTTACCTTAATGGATAGAATAATGGGTAAAGCTCAGAGTGGAAGGATCCTGGTAGGACTTTGTTCACAGGCACCTGGGTTAATAAAGCTTTTTTTGATGACGGTCTGCAGAAGCAAAGTGTGGCCGCTTCCTTTAAAGCGCGTTTGGTCTGGAGAGCCAGGATGAGCTCTCCTGCGACAGAAGTCGAAGTAACGTGGGAGTATCACAATGACTATCATTAATTACATGCAAAGTTTTAATTATAAACACTCCACAGTGCAAATAAATTATATGTGAAAATTAAAAATATTATAAATAAAAGTCAAAAAAAATATCTAAAGTCCACATAAAAAACATATAAAGAAGTGCAGAAAATGATCGGCTGCTCAGCTAAAATGATGGCAAATGCTTTAAAATGGCAACCAAAACCTGAAAGACGAGGAAGAAAGCGAAAAACTACCATTGGAATGGATAGAAGAATAGCCAAAATGGCGCGGACTCAGCCAACAATCAGCTCCAGGAAGATGAAAGAAGGTGTGACGTTCCCTGTGAGGACTGTTACAATTAGAAGACGCCTATGTGAAGCCAAGCTATTTGCAAGAAGCCCCCGCAAAGTCCCACTGTTGGGAAAAAGACGTGTGCTGAAGAGGTTACAATCTGCCAAAGAGCACATTGACCGGCCTAAAGAGAAATGGCGCAACATTTTGTGGACTGATGAAAGTAAGATTGTTCTTTTTGGGTCTAGTGGGCGGAGACAGTTTGTCAGACGACCCCCAAACACTGAATTCAAGCCACAGTACACTGTGAAGACAGTGAAGCATGGTGGTGCAAGCATCATGATATAGGGATGTTTCTCATACTACGGTGTTGGGCCTATTTATCGCATACCAGGGACATGGATCAGTTTGAATACATCAGAATACTTGAAGAGGTCATGCTGCCTTATGCTGAAGAGGAAATGCCCTTGAAATGGGTGTTCCAACAAGACAACGACCCCAAACACACCAGTAAACGTGCAACATCTTGGTTCCAGACCAACAAGATGGACGTTATGGAGTGGCCAGCCCAATCCCCGGATCTTAATCCAATAGAAAACTTGTGGGGGGACATCAAAAATGCCGTTTCTGAGGCAAAACCAAGAAATAGAGAAGAACTGTGGAATGTGGTCCAATCATCCTGGGCTGGAATACCTGATCACAGGGGCCAGAAGTTGGGTGACTCCATGCAACACAGATGTACAGCAGTTCTCAGAAACAGTGCGACTACAACCAAATATTCATGAAGTCATTCAAAGGAAAGCAAAATCTTCAAACATTTCTCAGTTTATATAGTGAATGTTTGAGTTTGTAAAGAAGAATACAAACACTGATATTATTTTGAACCGTCTAATATTCACTTTTCTTCAATTTTTTTAGAGGGACAACACAAATTTGATGTATTGTTCTTCATGTTGTGATTTGGAATAGAATGTGTCGTGTTCCCAATGCATTTGTGTGGATGGAAATAAAAGTATTAGAAGGATTTTCAGCTTTATTCACTTTTTTCAACACACTGCTATTATTTTGAACAACTGTATATTTACATGTAACGTTTAGCTGAAAAAAAACCTACATTCCATTTACTAGTCCTAATAGAAAAAGTAGAATACACGAGTGCTTTTAGCAGTGTCACCTACCTACCTGGACTGAACTGATTATTCTATGCATTGAAAAAGAAAAAAAAAAAAAAGAAAGGCAAGCTGAGAATTTGCATATCTAACTAAATCTTAACGCTAACTAAAGGTTTTAAACAAATTAGCGGGTTAGATTAAAGGCACCGCCATCGTCTATCAAGTGTTTCCTGAAACAAACATATGACTGGGACATCTGTTCAGGAATGGGAAATGTGCTCACGATAAAGACTTAAACGGACGGGTTAATGCATCTGTGCTTTGCCGGTCCTTTCTAATGTGTAGGCCCTGCTGGTGAGAGCCATTATGGAAATGAAATACAAGATTCCCCCTAATCCCTGTGATGAAAGGTAGAGCGTAGCGGTAGCGAGGAGTGAAACCGCTTGTTGCACGGCACTACAGTCGGCTCCATCCCGCCTCCCATAAACTGCCAGATTTAAAGCGCATCCGAAATCTTTCCATATTTAAAAGTGTGAAATTGGTGTGAGACCACACGTGAAAGAGGAAACAATATACTACAGCTGTGCACCCGTCAGTTCACACACAGCATCCTAATTCTGTCTCTTAGCTGGGGAAAAACATATTTACATAAATATGAGGCTGGAGATTATTTTGTAACATTTTTGAAGATTAACTCGTGAAAGTGTTAGTAAGGTACAACTCTGCATCTGAAAGATCTGTAAGATCTGATCTGTGAGATTTAGGAGGAGCAGGGGCGGACTGACCATTCGAGCACTCGGGCACTGCCCAAGGGCCAGGGATCAGTAAGGGGCCCCATGAAAGCTCATGGTACCTTTTATAGGCTTTTTTGGGTGTGCTTTGAGTGTGGGCAAGGACACAGGGGCCCCATGAAATGCCCCTGGCAGGGGCGGACTGACAACTCATGGGGCCCCTGAGCAATAGGGATCATGTCCTTTCCCAAACTCAAAAAAGCCTATGAAAAAGGTACCAGGAGCATCTCATGGGGCCCCCTACTGACCCCGGGCCCTCGGGCAGTGCCCGAGTTTACAAATGATCAGTCCGCCCTTGGCCCCTGGTACCTTTTATAGGCTTTTTTTGAGTGTGCTTTGAGTGTGGGCAAGGACACAGGGGTCCCATGATCCCCTATTGCCCCATGAGTTGTCAGTCCGCCCCTGAGGAGGAGTTTCCCGTGAAAGTGTTTAGTAAGCTACAACTCTGCATCTGAAAGATCTGTAAGATCTGATCTGTGAGATTTAGGAGAAGCAGGGGCGGACTGACCATTCGAGCACTTGGGCACAGCCCGAGGGCCCGGGATCAGTAGGGGGCCCCATGAAATGCCCATGGTACCTTTTAAAGGCTTGTTTGGGTGTGCTTTGAGTGTGGGCAAGAACACAGGGGCCCCATGAACTACCCCTGGTACCTTTTATAGGCTTTTTTGGGTGTGCTTTGAGTGTGGGCAAGGACACAGGGGCCCCATGAACTGCCTCTGGTACCTTTGATAGGCTTTTTTGGGTGTGCTTTGAGTGTGGGCAAGGACACAGGGGACCCATGAACTGCCCCTGGTACCTTTTATAGGCTTTTTTGAGTGTGCTTTGAGTGTGGGCAAGAACACAGGGGCCCCATGATCCCCTATTGCCCGGGGGCCCCATGAGTTGTCAGTCCGCCCCTGAGGAGGAGTTTCCCGTGAAAGTGTTCAGTAGGCTACAACTCTGCATCTGAAAGATCTGTAAGATCTGATCTGTGAGATTTAGGAGGAGCAGGGGCAGACTGACGATTCGAGCACTCGGGCACTGCCCGAGGGCCCGGGATCAGTAGGGGGCCCCATGAAAGGCCCATGGTACCTTTTATAGGCTTTTTGGGTGTGCTTTGAGTGTGGGCAAGGACACAGGGGCCCCATGAACTGCCCCTGGTACCTTTTATAGGCTTTTTTGGGTGTGCTTTGAGTGTGGGCAAGGACACAGGGGCCCCATGAACTGCCCCTGGTACCTTTTATAGGCTTTTGTGGGTGTGCTTTGAGTGTGGGCAAGGACACAGGGGCCCCATGAACTTCCTCTGGTACCTTTTATAGGCTTTTTCTGGTGTGCTTTGAGTGTGAGCAAGGACACAGGTGCCCCAATAACTGCCCCTGGTACCTTTTATAGGCTTTTTTGGGTGTGCTTTGAGTGTGGGCAAGAACCCAGGGGCCACATGATCCCCTATTGCCCGTGGCCCCATAAGTTGTTAGTCCGCCCCTGAGGAGGAGATTCCCGTTTGGCTAAATGGGGAAACTCTTCCAACTCCATCGCAGAGGAGCTAGGTAGTGAGATTTTTTACATAAATGAATGCCAAAACAGGGCACATAGAACACTATAGGGGGGATTTACTAAAACTGGCGCAGGCAAAATCTGCTGCATCTGTGCATAGTAGCCAATCAGCTTCCGGGTTTTATTGGCAAAGCTGTATTGAACAAGCTGACGTAAGAAGCTAATTGATTACCATGCACAGATGTACCAGATTCTGTGTGCACCAGTCTAATGCAGGCCATAGACGGGTCGAAAATCGGCCGATTTTTCAGGCGAAAAAAAAAATCGACCGATTTTCGCACCGTTATTGGGTTAATTGGTCGGCCATTTTTCGGGGTTTTGGCACATTTTTTTTAGCGGTAAAGTTGGAAAAAAATCAGCCGATTTTGCCGATCGGCCAATTTTCCCGGCAATGATGGGCAAATCGGCAGATCGTTTTACTGATAAAAAATCTGCGCATGAGCAGTGACCTGCAAGAAGAAGAAAAACAAGAAGAAGAAGAAAAGAAGAAAAAGAAGAAGAAAAAGAAGGAGAAGAAAAAGAAAAAGAAGAATAGGAAAAAGAAGAAAAAGAAGAAGAAAAAGAAGAAGAATTCCAGTCCGCTATTATATTTGACATGAAAAAGTCTTGCGGTGGCAACAATGTATCTATTTGTATCTGAATAGAAACATCTGTATCCAAAATGGATACAAATGGATACAAATGGATACATTGTTGCAACCACAATACTTTTTCATGTCAAATATAATAGCTGAGCTCTCTACAGGGACAGAAGTAATTAAATGCTGGCCGTAGACGGGATGAAAATCGGCCGAATTTTTTTTTACCGTTGGTGGTAACGTCGGCCTATTGAACGACTGATTTTTGTTTTTGTTTTTTTAAAATGGCCGGTTTTCAACCCATCCATGGCCTGCATAAGGCTAGCCATACACTATACAATTTTCTTGAGATTTTTGGTTACCAAAAACCATATATGAGGTCAAATCCAAACACTTTCAGTTGTATCCAATTAAGCAGGCCCCTGCACTACACAGTTGAAGGTAAATCTAAAGGAAATTGGGCAAAAACTGGACAGAAAATTGTATAGTGTATGGCCAGCCTTAGTTAATCCCTCCTATATAGCAAGAATATTTTGTAAAGACATCTTCAAATTATTGCGTTTAGGTGTTTTAAGTGAAGGCACAGGCAATGCTACAGCATACAAAGACGACTGTGCCCTTCCAAGTTTTGGGAAAGGTCCTTTTCTGCTCTAGCATGACTGTGCTGGTGGTTTGACTGGTTTGGTGTAGAGCAGTGGTCTCCAAACTACAGCCCTTTCCATTCCTTTATCCAGCCCTTGGGACACTAATACACAACCCCCTATCACAACCCCCTGATGAAGCCACGTGACCAGTGGCGTAACGCGTAGGGGTGGGGCTGCGGTGTCACTCGGAGAGAGCCGGAGTATCAGACAGACGGCAGGTGCATGGCCGGACGGCTGGCGGATTATTAGAGCTGAGCAACTTATCCTATACCGCATATCATATATGTGAGTGTACCTGTTGGAAAGTAATAAAGGAGAAACCTTTTTATAAGGATAAAACACGATGTCTGGCAATTTGTCCCCACATATGGAAAAACGCACATGGGCTAATTGAGGATAACGCATATCCACGTTCTTACCATCCGTAAGGGAGGAATTCCATCCAAGCAGGTTCCATAGGAGGTGAACCACAAGTGTGTATAGCCTAATTGCAGGCTAACAAGGAGGTGAGCATATATCTTCACCAATTAAGGATTCAAAGAAAGTCACAGATTCACAAAAAGTCACCAAATCAAGATTTAATCAAGCACAAAGTCACTGAATTTAAAGGACATTTATATCACAATTATTTGGCAGTATATAAAATAATTTTTTTTTGTTTGTATATTCACTATTTATGATGTATATTCATTTTCATATGTTTTAGTACATAATTCACCATTTATTGGTTTTTGGGGTTAATATCTTCACATTTACATATATATTAGTGGTTTACTTTTTCTCAAATAACCGTTTGATTTTTCATGTTTTTGGTTTACCACCTGAGAATATATTTGCACACCAGGGGTAATTAGATATATATATCAAAGATATTTTCACTGGGAGCGCAACACATCATGTATTATGGGACACTAATACTCCCACTGACATTAACAATGGGGCATAATTCCTGCCATTGACACCAACAATGGGGCACTATTCCTCCTACTAACACCAATGATGGGGCACTATTCCTCCTACTAACACAAATGATGAGGCCCTATTCCTCCCACTGACACCAACCATGGGACACTTTTCCTCCCACTGACATTAACAATGAGGTATAATTCCTGCCACTGACACCAACAATGGGGCATTATTCCTCCTACTAACACCAATGATGGGGCACTATTCCTTCCTCTGACACCAACGATGGGACACTTTTCCTCCCACTGACACCAACAATAGGATATTATTGTTCCAAATGACACCAATGATGAGACACTATTCCTCCTACTAACACCAATAATAGGACACTATTATTCCCAATGACATCAACAATGGGGCACTATTGCTCCCACTGATACCAGCTATGGGACACTATTCCTCTTACTGATACCAATGATGGGATGCTTTTCCTCCCACTGACATTAACAATGGGGCATAATTCCTGCCACTGACACCAACAATGGGGCATTATTCCTCCTACTAACACCAATGATGGGGCACTATTCCTCCCACTGACACCAATGATGGGACACTATTCCTCCTACTGACACCAATGATGGGACACTTTTCCTCTCACTGATACCAATGATGGTACACTATTCCTCCCACTGACACCAACAATGGGACACTATTCGTCCCACTGATACCAACAACATGGCACTTTTCTTCCAACTGACACCAACGATGGGACTCTATTCCTCCCACTGATACCAAGCATGGAAAACTATTCCTCCCAGTGTTACCAATGATGGGGCACTATTCCTCCCACTAACAGCAACTATGGCATACTATTCCTCCCACTAATACCAATGACAGAGCATGATGGGGCACTATTCCTTCCACTGACACCAATTATGGGGCACACTGACACCAATGATGTTGTATTGTTACCAATGCCAAGATATTTTCTACTTCTACTGGGCATAGTCCGGCCCCTCTAGAGTCTAAAGGATATTAAACTGACCCTTTGTTTAGAAAGTTTAGAGATCCCAGGTGTAGAGGAACTTAAGTATAACTAAAGGCAAAACCTTTTTTTTTTCAATTTTGGATGGAGTGGAGAGGGATTAGAACATCTGTCAGTTTTTATTGCTATCTGTGCCCCCAGAGATTCACTTTCTCTATTTGTCTTGTGTACCATTATCATTGAAAATGAAAGTAAAAGAAAATCCCAAATTTTGGGTTGTTCCCAGAAAAATAATAGAGGAAAAATCTTCCAATGGGGACAATAGCTCTGGTTACTTGGAGGTTCCCCAGGAATTCCCTTAATTTGCTGGGGTTTTCTCTCACTCCCTATTTGGCTATAGGACAGGAAGTGAAGTCAAATCTTTGCAATGGGACACCGTTGGCAAAAAAAAAATCTGACAAAGTTATAACCATCGCCTGCTCTACCCAAAAGTTTTGTCTGTAGCTCAAGTGTCTGCGCCGAGCCCTGACCTCAACACTAGTGAACGTGTCCAAAAAGACATGGCTTGTTGAGTATGGTGTGGAGGAACTTGGGTGTCCTGCGCAGAGCCCTGACCTCAACACTACTGAACGTGTCCATAAAGACATGGCTTGTTGAGTATGGTGTGGAGGAACTTGGGTGTCCTGCGCGGAGCCCTGACCTCAACACTACGGAACGTGTCCATAAAGACATGGCTTGTTGAGTATGGTGTGGAGGAACTTGGGTGTCCTGCATGGAGCCCTGACCTCAACACTACTGAACGTGTCCATAAAGACATGGCTTGTTGAGTAGGATGTGGAGGAACTTTGGTGTCCTGCATGGAGCCCTGACCTCAACACTACTGAACGTGTCCATAAAGACATGGCTTGTTGAGTATGCTGTGGAGGAACTTGGGTGTCCTGCATGGAGCCCTGACCTCAACACTACTGAACGTGTCCATAAAGACATGGCTTGTTGAGTATGCTGTGGAGGAACTTGGGTGTCCTGCATGGAGCCCTGACCTCAACACTACTGAACGTGTCCATAAAGACATGGCTTGTTGAGTATGGTGTGGAGGAATTTGGGTGTCCTGCATGGATCCCTGACCTCAACTCTCCTGCAGACCTTTGGGATGAATTGAAGCGCTGACAGCAAGCCAGGTCTTCTCATCAAACATCAGTACCTGACCTCACAAATGCTCTTTTGGCCTTAATTGTCACAAATTCGCAAAGGCATATTTCTTGATATTATCAAGAAAAAAATTGCATCACACAGATAATAGCACCCATATTGCATAGAAAATTTCCAGTGGCGAGAATCCACAAAACAGAAAGATTTGCAACAAATGTTGGTGGCATAACGAGTGGTCTGAATTCTCTCCACCTTGAAGGGTCATTCTATTCAACACTGATATATACTGTAAGTCTTAGTAGATGCCAGAAAGATAATAATTTAAAGGATCTCATTGTCAGTCAGTTGTGTGATTTCTGAACCTGCTATGGCAATTACGAAGATGTCATTCTCTAGGATCTTTGTATTACAATTGTCTATTACAATGCCCCAGACAGAATGCAAACTCTTCAGGACACCTGATTTAAAACAGGAGAATGTGACTCAATGGGACAAATGCAGGAACTTCAGGATGGAGATCTTGCTGTCCCCCAAGAAACAGAAAGAGACAGTAAGTGATGCAGCCCACCAGTCCCTACTTGAAAGAGAAGTATACTATACTATCTATCCATTCAGTCAGTCGTATCCAACCCTTGGTGATTGCATGGACAGTCACTCATAAGCGACTTTTTCCATGAATTCTCTTAGCAATTATTTTACAGGGTAGGTTGCCAAGTCTTTCCCTAACCCCCACCATGCAGGAGATCCCACATGGCCAAGGATGAAACTAGGACAATTTAGACAGGAGCTAATTAACCTACCAGCATGTCTTTGCAGTGTGGGAGGAAACCAGAGTACCCGGAGGAAACCCACGCGAACACAGGGAGAACATGCAAACTCCATGGAGGAGGCGCCATGGTTGGGAATCAAACCCATAACCCAATTACTACAAGGCAGAAGTGCTAACCACTAAGCCACTGTGCCACCAAAGGAGACCTGTAAGCAAAGCTTTTTTGGTAATACTTTTAATAGATCATAGGAGTGCAGTTTGTTCTGCACTCCTGTGACTCATTTTTCAGCTGGCAGCGGGCTAAAGCTAACATCACAGAGCCGAGTGCAGTTTGTTCTGCACTCCTGTGACCCATTTTCAGCAGGTAGAGAGCTAAAGCTAACATCACAGAGCCGAGTGCAGTTTGTTCTGCACTCCTGTGACCCATTTTCAGCAGGCAGCAGGCTAAAGCTAACATCACAGAGCCGGTCCAGGCCCTGAAATGGTCAGGATCCACCCAGAGGCCTGGATCGGCAGCTACCACAGCCTCTCAGCTGCACTGCTGGGAGACTGAGCCTGGCACTCCAGTGAGCACTGGAGGGGCAAAGCAAAGAGCTGGTGACTGGCAGTCATGGCTCTCTGCTCAGAGAGAAGGGTTGAACTGAGTAATCAGCAATGTTTGATCGCTCAGTTCACAATCGGCGGGGGACAGATGCAGCATCGATCACCTAGGTCAGGTATAATTTTTGTTTTTTTTTTTCTATAAATGCCATACTTTTTTAAATATTCTCTTTGCAAGAAATCAGCAATATGCAGACCAGCAAAAATGTAAAGGACTTCTGTCACAGGCTGCAACTCTACTTCAACGACGAGGCAGTGCCTTGTACAAAATGGGAGTCAGAGCGTGTACCAGTCTAAAAGGGGTCCTCCCCTTCTCTCTGGCAGTCATGGCTCTCTGCTCAGAGAGAAGGGGAGGACTGAGTGATCAGCGATGTTTGATCACTCAGTTCACAGTCGGCGGGGGACAGATGCAGCATTGATCACCTAGGTCAGGTATAATTTTTTTTTTATTTTTTCTAAACATGCCATACTTTTTTAAATATTCTCTTTGCAAGAACTCAGCAATATGCAGACCAGCAAAAATGTAAAGGACGTCTGTCACAGGCTGCAACTCTACTTCAACGACGAGGCAGTGCCTTGTACAAAATGGGAGTCAGTCTAAAAGGGGACGGTGATCCAGCACAAGCTCAACCCCCAAGTCATTTTCATTCTTTTAATGTGCCAATTTCCTTGCAGGTCAGCCAATGAGATGAGTCTTCTGCGTGCCTACAGTGTTGCATTGTTGCATCCCTGTTGCGGTGCATCGGGGCGTTATGTAAATACGGATAAGTGCCGCAAAAGTACACATCCTGTAATCAAAACCTCCCACCGCCTCCCCTTTCTACAGCATTCTCCACGGCATATATTATAAGACAGCAAAATGGAGTTCCTGACACAACGCACCAGCCTGCAGATCGAACGTGTCAGGTTTGGGTGGACTTGGCCTTTAAACGGTGTAGCTTATTTTAGAAAAATCGTTCCGTCAAGCCCCTCCCCCCCCCCCCCCCATAGGCTGATGCTCTCTGTAATCAGGCAGGTTTGTAAGCTGTATTTGGAGACTGTCTGTTATTTCTTCTGGTATTCTTTGACCCGTAGATCTGGCGATGCAGCCCTTCATCCAGGAAATTTCATCAGTGTCAGAATAATGCCGAAGAAAAGGCACAGACATTACAGAGCCGCTGTGACGGGAAGGGTCATTTGTGAATACCTCACATGGAAATGACTTATAGAATCGTGCCAACGTTGAGATCAACATGGGTATAATCAGATTTTAAAGTACACGGAGATTCTTTAAAGTGTGTGAACTAATTAAGCAATAACCACCGAGGCTGAGGACATTTCCGAGGGATTATTACCCTGCTGGGAGGGTTCACCTAGGGCCAGCAGCTTGAATTAAGCATCAATCCCTTATTGTTTCTACAGTTAGAAATGCTTTTCCACAGTTCATGTCCGATTTCATCAACGCTCTTCTCCACATGAAACAAAGAAAAAAAAAACCAAAACAACGGGAAGATGTTTCAGTGCTATAACCGATGAAAACCCAGTTCTAACCCCCCATAATAACCCTCTGGGTTGTTGGGGGTCTCAGAGTATTTTTCACACGTAAGAGTTTTGTGTTTCCATCGTTTCCATTACTTAACAGTTCATTTCCCTTACTGAAGCAGAAGAGATGAAAAAATACTGATAAAACAAAATTTACACGGAGGTATACAGGGTATACAGCACAAATAAACGTTCAGCTCTAGTTGGAACAGCACAAGTATCAGACAGATTGTCAGCAAAGGAAACGCTCCTACAGATGTGTCCTGTGTGTAGGTGAGGGGGGCAGCTTTGGGTAAATTGAGTAAGGTTAAGAAAGATGCAGAAAGAAAGAAAAAGAGAAACGTAAAAAAAAAGAGTAGCTAGGAAAGGTGTAAAAAAAAAAGGAGTAAAAAAGAAAAAGAAAGAAAAAAGAGAGAGAATGGAGATACAGAGGAAGAAGGAAGAGGAAACATAGATAAGAAGGATAGAAAAATCAAACTCATATACACCTATGGCTCTATTTACAATGCTTTAGCACAGGGGTATTTAAACTTTCTAAGCCAAGGCCCAGTTTACTGTCCTTCAGACTTTAGGGGGTTGGACTATGGCCAGCGGGAGTAGAAAATGCCCCGGCATTAGTGGGTATAAGCAATGCACCATCATTGGTTTGAATGGATGGACTAGAGCCCCATTGTTGTTATCAATGGGAAGAATAGTGCCCCATCGATGCTGTCAGTGGGAAGAATAGCGCCCCATAGATGGTGTCAGTGGGAGGAATAGTGCGCTATCGTTGGTATCAGTGGGAGGAATAGAGCCCCATCATTGGTGTTAGTGGGCAGAATAGTATCTCACTATTGGTGTCAATGGGGAGAATACTGCTCCATCATTGGTATCAGTGGGACCAATAGTGCTCCATCACTGGTTTCAGTGGAAGGAATAGTGCCCCATCATTGGTGTTAGTGGGCAGAATAGTATCTCACCATTGGTGTCAATGGGAAGAATACTGCTCCATCTTTGGCTTCGGTGGGAGGAATAGTGCCCCATCATTACTGTCAATGGGGAGAATAGTGCCCCATCATTGGTGTCAATGGGAAAAATAGTGCCCCTTCATTGGTGTCAGTGGGAGGAATTTTGCCCCATCATTGCTATCATTGAAAGGAATAGTGCCCCATCATTGGTATCAGTGGGAGGAATAGTGCCCCATCATTGGTGTCAGTGGGAGGAATAGCGTTCCATCATTGGTATCAGTGGGAGGAATAGTGTCCCATCATTAATGTCAGTGGGAGGAATTTTGCCCCATCATTGCTATCAGTGGGAGGAATAGTGCCCCATCATTGGTGTCAGTGGGAGGAATAGTGCCCCATCATTGGTGTCAGTGGGAGGAATAGTGCCCCATCATTGGTGTCAGTGGGAGGAATAGTGCCCCATCATTAATGTCAGTGGGAGGAATTTTGCCCCATCATTGCTATCAGTGGGAGGAATAGTGCCCCATCATTAATGTCAGTGGGAGGAATTTTGCCCCATCATTGCTATCAGTGGGAGGAATAGTGCCCCATCATTGGTGTCAATAAGAATAGTGCTCAATTGTTTGTGTCAGTAGAAGGTATAGTGTCCCATCATTGATGTCAATGGGAAGAATAGTGCCCCATCATTGGTATCAGTGAGAGGAATAGTGCTCCATCATTGGTTTCAGTGGAAAGAATAGTGCCTCATCACTGGTGTTAGTGGGCGAATAGAATCTCACCATTGGTGTCAATGGGAAGAATACTGCTCCATCTTTGGCGTCAGTGGGAGGAATAATACCCCATCATTAGTGTCAATAGGGAGAATAGTGCCCCATCATTGGTGTTAGTGGGCAGAAAAGTATCTCACCATTGGTGTCAATGGGAAGAATACTGCTCCATCTTTGGCGTCAGTTGGAGGAATAATGCCCCATCATCAGTGTCAATGGGGAGAATAGTGCCCCATCATTGGTGTCAATGGGAAAAATAGCGCCCCTTCATTGGTGTCAGTGGGAGGAATTTTGCCCCATCATTGCTATCAGTGGAAGGAATAGTGCCCCATCATTGGTGTCAATAAGAAGAATAGTGCTCAATTGTTTGTGTCAGTAGAAGGCATAGTGTCCCATCATTGATGTCAATGGGAAGAATAGTGCCCCATCATTGGTGTCAGTAGAAGGAATAGTGCCCCATCATTGGTATCAGTGAGAGGAATAGTGCTCCATCAGTGCCATCAGTGGGAGGAATAGTGCCCCATAGATGGTGTCAGTGGGAGGAATAGTGCCCCAAGGGCCAGGTAAAGGCAAGCCATGGGCCACATCCAGCCCCCAGGCCGCAGTTTGGAGACAACCGTTTTAGCACAAGAATATAGCAGAATAGGGCTATATCCAAGGCAGCAGCTGTGGCCCCCTCTATCCCTTCAACTGACACTGTCTGTACAGGCATGGCCCTCCAAACACCAACCAGTGAAAGGCAAGTGCACAGCTCTGACCAATTGCACTATTCTCTCTGCTTTCCTTGCCAAGCTTGAAGGTAGCAACTGCGCCCCATGAACACCCATTACCTCCTAGGCCCTTGCCTAATTTGCCTTGAGGATGATCTGCTTTTGAGATTTAAGCCATGTGACTAAAGCTGGCCATATACTGTTGGATTTCTGTTGTTCAGCCTGCAGACCGAGAGAAAGCAATCAAGCAGATTCCTCCATCCACAGTAACAGTGCAGATGGATGAATCCTCCTGCTGAGCTGTCTTGTCCTCACAGTCGCCATCAGTGGCTGTCAGAATACCCAATCAGCAGCGACTGTTCAGCTGAAAGGTTTACAACAGGTTTTTCTGACAATGATTTATCAACTTTGGTTGAACGAAGCAAGGCCAGCAATGCTCATTTTATGGCCAATTTCAGTTTCAAGTCTCATGAAAATAACTCTCACTTTTCTTTTAATTAAAGGATCTTTGGCATCCTTGATCTTTGGCATCCATCAAGCATCTTGGTGTGTCATACCTGTAATTTATAACAGCCTTTTTCCAACAGGGTACCTTCAGGTGCCTATAGGGCTGCCGTACCAAAATGCCTAAAAAGTGCCCAAAAATTGTATACAAACCAGCAGGTGGATTGAGCCTGCCGTTTTGTTACACAAAGCCACAAGTTTTCATTGTGCAGCATTACAACCTTCTAGCTGCTGGCGTCCTAATAACCAATGACGCCATTGGTTGATAAGGAGGACAATGAGTGCCTGCACAGCGTCCTTGTTTGTCCCTCCCCTGCCGCTCTCTGTCAGCACTAGGGCCACATTAGCTGAGTGAGGGAAAGAAACTGAGAGAGAAGAGAAACACTGGAATACTAGTCGGTACCGGTGTGCAAAGGTGTATTTGCTTGGAAGAATAAATCACCTCTAGTGTTGGGTTCCCTATGTGTGTGGATGTTGTTGCATTACGTAAAACTACTAGTTTAGTTTTTTTCTGCATTTTAGAATGGGGTGATTCTTGATCGTGCAGAATTCTAAAGGGTGCCGTGGCTGAAAAAAGGTTAGGAGAGACTGATTTATAACAGAACTAATGTTTCCTTCCATCATACAACACTGTACTTCATAGGATTTGGTGACGTAGGCAGTGGCGGACTGACCATTTGGAAACTAGGGCACTGCCCGAGGGCCCGGGGTCAGTAGGGGGCCCCATGAGATGCCCCTGGTACCTTTTTTATAGGCTTTTTTGAGTTTAGGCAAGAACACAGGGGCCCCATGATCCGCTATTGCCCTGGGGCCCCATGAGTTGTCAGTCCGCCCCTGCACGTAGGTTTAGGTGGCATAATATTTAGATGCAGTAAGGAAAGTTAACTAGTCCGAATATTGTGAGGGGGCTAAAAAGAAACAAAAGTCCCTAAGCCTCAAGGGATGTACAATCTAAGGTCCCTAACTCACATTCATACATACACATATTAGGGCCAATTTAGACAGGAGACAATTAACCTACCAGCATGTCTTTGGAGTGTGGGAGGAAACTGGAGCACCCAGAGGAAACCCACGCGAACACAGGGAGAACATGCAAACTCCATGCAGGAGGAGCTATGGTCGGGAATCAAACCCATAATCCATTTACTGCAAGGCAGACGTGCAACCACTAAGCCACTGTGCCGCCATGATGTGAATGTACAATATATATGTAAAGCGCTGCGTAAATTGCTATATAAGTACCTGAAATAAATAAATAAGTTCTAGTGTTAACAAGCCCTTAAAGCCTAAGTCCAGGAAACATGAAAGTTTTCACTTGTAATGGGGCTGCACCCACACTGCAAGGGCTATCTACTTGTTTAGGCCTACGGGGCATAAAAAAGATTTACTTACTTGATCCTCCACACTGCTAGACCAGTCCTGCAGCACCCCTGCATTGGAAATGATGATGCCAAGGGACAGTCCACTGGTGGAGTATGGAGGAATGCCATCTGTCAGGTTTGCAGAGGAGCAGAGCATCAAGTAAAGCTGCCCATAGATGGATCGAATCTTGGCTGGATTAGCAGAAACCGGCCAAGATTTGATCCATCTATGGCCAGGATGGTTGTTCTGAAGTTGATCCATCGATCAACAGCAGTACAACAAGCCTGTTAGGTTATTTGTATGTGATTCCTGCCAGTGTCCACAGCTGCTAGCAGTAATCATTGTGTTTTGCCAGCTGGGCAGGCTCCCTGAAGGCATAGAACAATTGCTCCGTGGAAGAGAATCCCCCATTAACACCGACTGTGTTGATGGGGGAATGGAGCAATTTCCTTTCCTGCAACAAAATCGCATTATCTATGGCTTGCCTAAGAGCTGATTCACACATGTGCGGTGCAGATTGAAGCTCAGGTTTCACAGCTGATTGAAACAGTAGTTGTTCAGCAGTTCAGGTCAGGTTTACATCAGGTTCAGGTTAGGCTTTTATCTTGTTCACAGATGTGCAGTTCCCATAGAAGTCAATAGCCTGTAATCCGTACCTGAACTAGACTGCACTGCTCAGAAATCAGACAGGACTCTTTTTCATTCCTCGCTGTATCTGCACTGCCAGTTCACCGGACATATGTGAACAGGCACATTATTTCACATGTCATGCGGATTGGATGTAGTTCAAACTGTATCCAATCCGCATATATTATTATAATACAGGATTTATATTATTATTATTATACAGGATTCTTATTATTATTATTATTATTATTATACAGGATTTATATATTATTATTATTATACAGGATTTATATAGCGCCAACAGTTTGCTCAGCACTTTACAATATAAGGGGGGCGGTACAATTACAATACATTTCAGTACAGAAGGAATAGGAGGGTCCGGCTCGTGGAGCTTACAATCTAAAGGAAGGGGGAGGTGATACAAAAGGTGATAGCTGCGGGGGATGATCTGGCGGAGGTGATTCAAGTACAGTTCTTAGGTGGAGGTGGGGTAGGCTTCCCTGAAGAAGTGAGTTTTCAAAGATCGCCTAAAGGCAGACAGGGTGGGGGCTGACCGGACATGCTGTGTTAGGGAGTTCCAGAGGATGGGAGAGGCTCTGGAGAAGTCCTGGAGGCGAGCGTGGGAAGAGCTGATGAGGGAGTTAGAGAGGAGGATATCATGGGAGGAACGGAGTGGGCGATTTGGTCGATATCTGTGGATGAGGTCGGTGATGTAGCTAGGGGCAGTGTTGTGGATGGTTTTGTAAGCTGTGGTTAGTATTTTGAATTTTATATGTGAACCGGCACTAAGTAAAAGTACTTTTACTCTCCCCTAGACCTGAATGAACAGATAACCCTAGCAGTGTGGGCACATCCCCCCACCGCAAGGAGGAATTTTCAGATTTCCCAGAATTGGGTTTTAAGGATTGTGAGGGCACCCCTCTGTTATTGTACAACAGTGTTTGGGCAGCCTGTCCACTCAGTCCAGAACTTTGACTGCTACGCCACTTCATACTTTCTCAAAAACAACAAAGAAATGTAACTTAATAGAATGTTAACTCTTCTCGCCGAAGCCAAAATACATAAAACCTGAACACAAACGGTCAGATTACAAGGAACAGAAGGTTCTCCAATGTGTTCCTTAGAATCTTCAGAAAACCTGGAAACCCACTCAAATCATAAATTCTAATGTCAACATGTTTCATGCCACTGCCAATTTCTCCTTAAAGAGGGCTATATATGTAGCTTTAGATGTACTTTTAAACAACAGCTTAGATTATTTAGTAGGAAACTTTATGAGGAGCTTGTGATGGGAAAGGTTTCAAAAACAAATCAAGTCCATTTCAAACAGCGAGCACATAAGGTAACTTTTCCCGGCTCTGCTCCTTGCACTTCACAAGTCCATTCTTTGAGCACAAGACGACATATATTTAGAAGATACTTTAACCCCTCGCCTACAGGGCACTTCTACCCCCTTCCTGCCTACAGGGCACTTCTACCCCCTTCCTGCCTACAGGGCACTTCTACCCCCTTCCTGGCTACAGGGCACTTCTACCCCCTTCCTGCTTACCGGGCACTTCTACCCCCTTCCTGCTTACCGGGCACTTCTACCCCCTTCCTGCCTACAGGACACTTCTACCCCCTTCCTGCCTACAGGGCACTTCTACCCCCTTTATGCCTACAGGGCACTTCTACCCCCTTCCTGCCTACAGGGCACTTCTACCCCCTTCCTGCCTACAGGGCACTTCTACCCCCTTCCTGCTTACCGGGCACTTCTACCCCCTTCCTGCTTACCGGGCACTTCTACCCCCTTCCTGCCTACAGGACACTTCTACCCCCTTCCTGCCTACAGGGCACTTCTACCCCCTTTATGCCTACAGGGCACTTCTACCCCCTTCCTGCCTACAGGGCACTTCTACCCCCTTTATGCCTACAGGGCACTTCTACCCCCTTCCTGCCTACCGAGCACTTATACCCCTTCCTGCCTACCGGACACTTCTACCCCCTTCCTGCCTACAGGACACTGCTACCCCCTTCCTGCCTACAGGACACTTCTACCCCCTTCCTGCCTACCGGGCACTTCTACTCCCTTCCTGCCTACCGGGCACTTATACCCCCTTCCTGCCTACAGGGCACTTCTACCCCCTTTCTGCCTACCGGGCACTTCTACCCCCTTCCTGCCTACCGGGCACTTCTACCCCCTTCCTGCCTACAGGACACTTCTACCCCCTTCCTGCCTACCGGGCACTTCTACCCCCTTCCTGCCTACCAGGCACTTCTACCCCCTTCCTGCCTACAGGGCACTTTTACCCCCTTCCTGCCTACAGGACACTTCTACCCCCTTCCTGCCTACCGGGCACTTCTACCCCCTTCCTGCCTACCAGGCACTTCTACCCCCTTCCTGCCTACAGGGCACTTCTACCACCTTCCTGCCTACAGGGCCTTAGGTTATATGGTTCCTTGTGCAAGATTTTAAAACTGTGCCTCAGCGAGAAAAACAGATCTTGCTCACTTTCTTTATAGCTACAAATGCCAAATGCTCCTGCCCATAGGTGTGAAGGAACAAAGTCCGCTCTCCTATATGGATGTTAGGCAATAGCCTTGCTTCCCTTTAGATGATTGGGGTAATTTAAAATACAACTGTAAGAACCCACACAAAAGAGCACACCGGTCTAGTGCATTATCCTTGAAAAATGTTATTAAATGCTGATAAAAGTTACACAAACAGTATGAGTATAAGAGGAAGAAGTGGCCAGAGCCAAGAAGAAGAGGGTTGTTCTCGAAACGCGTCAACCATGTCCTGGGTTCCTAGGTGACACCCACCTGGTGCTGGAGGGTCCATTAGGTCTTCACCGGCACTGTGTCATCACTTGATATGCAAGTTTTTATACACTGTTTGTGAGTATACCTTTTATCAGCATTTAACCACCTCCCGTCCGGCCGTTGTATATAAACGGCCGGACGGTGGCAGTGCAGGGTCTCGTGCCTGTTTATAAACGGCCTCCCTGTCCCCTGCTTGTGGGCGCTCCCTGGGAGCGCGCAGCACCGCTATCCGATGCCTGCTGTGTCCTCCGGACACAGTGGAACACCAATCGTCGGATGGGACCTCTGTGCGAGGTCCCGATCATGTGATCACTGATTGGCCAATCAGTGATCAAATGCAGAGTAGTAAGCAAGATGTCACTTCTGAGCTGCAGCTCCTTCCAGTGTTCCTCTCAGACTCAGTCCCTTACTGCAAGCCGGCTAGCGACTGCTGATCACTGTGGAGTTCTAGCCCTTCCCTTTCCATTCATCAGTAGAGGCAGAACTGCGCCTGCAGAGGAAGGTAATGTCTGACCCAGATGTCTCGTGTCTGTGTGAGTGTAACCCAGCTATCCATCACATGTGCAATGTGTCAGTCAGTGATGAAGTCATCACGATCCCAAAGCCTGCCCTTCTAGTGCCTGCTGATCTGTGTCAGTGTTGGTGTGTTGTGTCAGATCTGTCACTGTGTGGGATCGATCTGTTCAGGTTTTCTCTGTGTGTGTGTGGTCTGGGCTGCCTGCTGGCACAGATTTTTATCTCCTCCCAATGCCTGGGGAATTCCAGCCTGGGATCTGTCAGAGTGTAGATCAGCAATGGGCAAACTACGGCCCGGCGGACCTTTTAATCCGGCCCGCGGAGCTAGGCTCCCGCTAGGCTCCCGCTAGGCTCCTCTCACAGTCCGCCCTGAAGACCGGTGTATCATGAAAATCTGTCTCCTATGAGGATCTGTCCCCCTCGACGTATCTGCGCATGTGCTGGAGATCGCCGATCGGCTGCTAATGCCTGAAACTGGCACATGCGCAGATACGCTGAGGGGGACAGATCCTCATAGGAGACAGATTTTCATGCTACACCGGAACGGCGCGGGAACACGGCGAGAGGAACGCACGGAGCAAAGGTAAGTGAATTGACACAGGGGGGACTTGGGGACTTAATATGGGGGATGAATTAATATGGGGAATGAATTACTATAGGGGGGATGAATTACTATAGGGGGGATGAATTACTATGGGGGATGAATTACTATAGGGGGGATGAATTACTATAGCGGGGATGAATTACTATGGGGGATGAATTACTATATAGGGGATAAATTACTATAGGGGGGATGAATTACTATATGGGGGATGAATTACTATGGGGGATGAATTACTATATGGGGGATGAATTACTATATGGGGGATGAATTGCTATATGGGGGATGAATTACTATGGGGGATGAATTACTATATGGGGGATGAATTACTATGGGGGATGAATTACTATATGGGGGATGAATTACTATGGGGGATGAATTACTATATGGGGGATGAATTACTATATGGGGGATGAATTACTATATGGGGGATGAATTACTATGGGGGATGAATTACTATATGGGGGATGAATTACTATGGGGGATGAATTACTATATGGGGGATGAATTACTATGCTTACTATGGGGGATGAATTACTATAGGGGGGATGAATTACTATATGGGGGATGAATTACTATGGGGGATGAATTACTATATGGGGGATGAATTACTATGGGGGATGAATTACTATATGGGGGATGAATTACTATATGGGGGATGAATTACTATGGGGGATGAATTACTATATGGGGGATGAATTACTATGGGGGATGAATTACTATATGGGGGATGAATTACTATGGGGGATGAATTACTATATGGGGGATGAATTACTATATGGGGGATTAATTACTATGGGGGATGAATTACTATATGGGGGATGAATTACTATGGGGGATGAATTACTATATGGGGGATGAATTACTATATGGGGGATGAATTACTATATGGAGGATGAATTACTATGGGGGATGAATTACTATATGGGGGATGAATTACTATATGCGGGATGAATTACTATGGGGGATGAATTACTATATGGGGGATGAATTACTATGGGGGATGAATTACTATATGGGGGATGAATTACTATATGGGGGATGAATTACTATATGGGGGATGAATTACTATGGGGGATGAATTACTATGGGGGATGAATTACTATATGGGGGATGAATTACTATGGGGGATGAATTACTATATGGGGGATGAATTACTATGGGGGATGAATTACTATATGGGGGATTAATTACTATGCTTACTATGGGGGAATATTACTATACTTACTATGGATGACACATACACATCATTCATCTACTCTTGGTCCGGCCCCCGGGTCCAATATATGAACCCATTGCGGCCCTCAAGTCAAAAAGTTTGCCCACCCCTGGTGTAGATCCATCATCCTCCACTCACTGCCACTGCCACCCACAGATATTGTCCATATGTGACACTGATTTTGTTTTTAATATAGGTGCTGGTGGCATCTTATGGCACTTATTTTTGCAAATTAAAAGAAATTTAGCAGTTTCATGTTCTGTTGATTTCACATTTTCTATTTTTAAAAATGTTTATTTTATTTATTTTTTTTGGGGGGGCGCAAGTAGCACCCAAGCAAAATATTCTAGCACCGGCCCTGCAGATAAGCAAAGGTAAAGATATCTTCACAGCTGACCAAAATCTATACTGAACAGGGTGACAGCTTTTCTTTTCTGATTACTTCCCCCAGGGCAGTCCTATAAACAGATAAATGGACACTTCCTTAGATATACAGAACATGCAACAAATAAGTATATTACACTGAAAAAGTTGCAAAAAAAAAAACTGTTTTCATATAAAGGTGGTATTATAATTCAAGAAACTGCAATAGCATAAAAAATTTGAAATTCAGTTCCAGCCAAAACGTTTAACTTTGCTTTGGACAAAGTGGGGAACCACCAACATGATCTTATCGCTGTGTCCTTCTTGGGGAGAATTGCCCTCACTTCCTATTCTGACAGGAAGTGATGGGACATCTCTTTGTTGCGGACAAAAACACACCTTTTTTCGCAGTATGAGGAATGTTTAAACCTCCGACATCTGAAAATATGTTTTTATTGCTGTATGTCGCAGAAGTAAAAAAAAAAAAACACCACCCCCCCAGAAAATACAACTCTATATAAAATTTAAAAACATGGGAAAAATAAGAAAAATTGATGGAGCTAGGTAGTGGTGGTATATAAAATGGATACTGGTCAACACAAATAAAAATTTTTACGTACTGCGCCATAGCACATTCGCGGTTGTGCAAAATGTTTCCGTTTCCACCTGATTGTCATCCAATCCGATCCGCTGAACGGATGGGGAACAGATCCCTATCCATCTGTTTTTAGCGTACAGGATCGGATCAGATGCCGGCTGGTGTCAATGGACACCTGTCGCTCCATAGAGAGCTATGGATGGTTCGATCGGGTCCACCTATAAAACGGACAAGCGAACCTGATTGGACCGTCAGTGTGAAAGGGGCCTAAATTAGATCTGTTGTGTATACCAAACAGGGGTGGACTGACAACTCATGGGGCCCCTGGGCAATAGGGGATCATGGGGCCCCTGTGCCCTTGCCCAAACTCAAAAAAGCCTATGAAAAAGGTACCAGGGGCATCTCACGGGGCCCCCTAATGACCCCGGGCCCTCGGGCAGTGCCCGAGTTTCCAAATGGTCAGTCCGCCGTTGATACCAAACACCACTAAAAGAATAAAACCGTTGTGTACAAAATGTGCAAAACACCCTCCTACCAATGATGAGATAAAGACAATATTTATAATCAATGCGTCACCACAAAATATATCCAATAAGTGTGAATAAATGAGTGCAAATTCAATACAAATGCATAAATATTTCAACAGTCTTATGTTTGATAAATTGAAAAATAATTGATTCTTTCTTATTTCTTCCACCAACACCAATGTGAATCCACCACCAAAAAATGCTAGATGAACGCACAAGAGGTAAATGCTGGTGTGTTAACAGCGAGCTTCCAGCGCATTCCCCTCTGGGAGTAACAATCTGCAGACCCAGCAAAATCCTCAGTATATTCTCAATCATCAATATGCAATACCATGATCACCAATAATGAGGGGGGAGGAGAGAAAGAGCTTGCATAGCAAAAAGATCCGTAAAGTATGTTTATTTTAAAATTAGTACACTCCCATTTCAGTGTGTCTCCACTGACACAAGTAATAAGGCACAGACCTGAAACAGGTTCACTCTGAACAAAGATCCTGGCTGTGAGCACACAGACCCAGCATGCGTGGTGACGTCACATCCAAGCCCTTCCCTACGTGTTTCGTCAGCCGACATCCTCCAGGGGCTGACTAAATTACCCCAGTGCTAAAGAGTTAGTGACTGTGTGTAGATTTTACCCTATGGAAAGTGTACTAGCAGGGGCGGACTGACAACTCATGGGGCCCCCGGGCAATAAGGGATCATGAGGCCCCTGTGTCCTTGCCCAAACTCAAAAAAGCCTATGAAAAAGGTACCAGGGTCATCTCATGGGGCCCCCTACTGACCCCGGGCCCTCGGGCATTGCCCGAGTTTCCAAATGGTCAGTCCGCCCCTGTGTACTAGTACTAGTCACTGTGAGCATAGAGATTCTGTGGGACATTCCTTTCTAACCATGCAGCAAGATAGGTAAGGAGTCCTCCAGTTGTCCAGTTCTTCAGTTTTGGGGTATCCCCTCATCCCCATTCAAGTTCTATGTTCCAATAAAACCCAAAAAACAGAGACCTAGACTGATCTTTGAGCCAGTGGAAGAGTGAAGACAATGCTGTGTGCCTGGCTGTGAGTGCTCTAATTGGGGCAATAGAACCAAGTTCCCCAGCAACTTTTTAGGGGTGTACTACAGTAATAATTATCTTACATTATGTTATCTGTAGAAACAATGTTTATTCTTTGCAAGGATACGTTTATGTAATGGCTGATTATGTCCCCAACAAAATCTTCCCCGCCTCCTGCTCTTTTATCAGCCACTTGTTACTTATTTTAAATGCCGTTCCCAATAATATGAGAAAGCAGAACACAGGGTAGAACTAGAAAAAGCCACATTGTTCTATGAAATGATGTGCCCCCCCCCCCTCTTACGTAGAATCATAATGATATGCTACATTATTATCTCACGTCTGGACTACTGCAACTCCCTCCTCACCGGCCTTCCTCATCACAGACTATCCCCGCTTCAGTCAATCCTGAACTCAGTGGCCAGACTCATCCACCTCACCAACAGCTCCGCTTCTGCCACCCCCCTCTGTCATTCCCTCCACTGGCTCCCGATTGCCCAACGCATTAAATTCAAACTACTAACACAGACATACAAAGCCATTCATAACGCTGCCCCAAACTACCTCACCGACCTGATACCCAAATACCACCCAACCCGTAATCTTCGCTCCTCACAAGACCTCCTACTTTCTAGCTCCCTGGTCTCCACCTCCCACGCCCAACTACAGGACTTCTCCCATCCTCTGGAACTCACTACCCCAATCCACCAGACTGTCACCTACCCTCCTCACCTTTAGGCGCACCCTGAAAACCCATCTCTTCAGGGAAACCTACCTCGCCCTCACCTAACAACCGATCTCCTCCTCTCCTCCCACCACTCCATCCCCCACAGCCACTTCCTCCTGTTTTGTTACTGTATTGTCTCATGTACTGTCCCCCACTATAATGTACAGCGCTGAGCAAACCTTTTAGCGTATATAAATACTGTATAATAATAATAATAATAATATACTAAGAGGTAAGTGTGGAAAACCAATGACCTCCAAGAGTCCAAGCCAATAGGTCATAGAGAACCATAGGTCCTGCTACTATGCCTGCATAATGGTATCCTTCCTGGAGAAGCCATAGGATTTTTAACGTTCAATTTTAGAGAGTATTCCTTAAAAAGGATAATCAAAGCATGGGACAATGAACAAGTAAAAAAAAAAAGTGACAAATTACTTTCAGAAAAGGTTAAAAATCATAAGTCGCAATAGGCGCTTACATAAAAGACATCACCGTTTGCCTTGAACCAGCTGGTTGTAAGTATCTAGTTGGAGAAGAAACCGGCTTGTTTTTTTGGTTTGCTTAAAATCAATGAATGACAGAAGTTGGGAGCAAGGGACACAAGTGTGCATAATTTAGACAGATCAGAACAAAGTCAATCAATGGCAACAGTCTAGACTGCACATCTGACGTCACCCTGTAGAAAATAAATTCAGATTTTCTTGGGAGAGCTGTTTGGAGTCTTCATTATACACAAAGGCTATGTATTCCAGAAGTGGAAATCGTGCCCTTTAGCGTCACTTTGCCAATATAAAGAGTCCCGGCCATCTGCTGGGACTCTTGGGATTGCCTGGCTTTGCCATATAACGAGCTACTGGGTTGTCTGGTGCACAGTTACTGCAGCACAGTCGATATACCAGCTGGTTGGGCCTAATGCACTAATGTATGTAAGAGCAATCGATAAATGCGAATAAATATTTTCATGAAGTTGCTTGTTTTTTTTACCGCAATTCAATACATTTGGCGCCTGTTCCTATGCATCCATATATGAGATATAAGTGCGTTCCTCACACGTAAAGTACTTCTTGAAAGTAAGTGTGGGATGAAGTGTTAGGAAGTACCATTTCTTTAGCAGAATAACTTCATTTGGTTTTTTACCTAAATTCAGGGGCGGACTGACCATTTGGAAACTGGGGCACTGCCCGAGGGCCTGGGGTCAGTAGGGGGCCCCATGAGATGCCCCTGGTACCTTTTTCATAGGCTTTTTTGAGTTTGGGCAAGGACACAGGGGCCCCAAGATCCCCTATTGCCCGGGGGCCCCATGAGTTGTCAATCCGCCCCTGCCTAAATTACATATACAGAACAAATGTCACCTTCGTTACCACTAGTAAACAGGAATGTATCCAGCAAAAAGCTCTCCCATAGGAAAGGACCCAAAATGAATGCTAATGTCTGTACCATGGCCATCCTTATAATGAGGCGAGGTGAGACTTTTGCCTCAGGCAGCGCTTTCTTCAGTCACTTGGGGAGCAGCAGCCAGAGTGGCTTGTTGGATTGCCTTTGTGCAGTATGCCTGTCTGCCGCCACCTTCGTACAGTACGACAGCTCATGCCCCGCTCATCGGTACAGGAAAACGGGGCAGCCAAAAACAGCCTGCCCGCACTCTGCCCGAGGCTCTGAGATATTCACTTACATAGGGATTCTCTGGGACCAGACCGAACAGTCTGTCCGGCCTCCCAGACGTAACGCCCTGGTGAAGGAGCTAAGTGGCTGAGCCAGAGGATGAGGTGGTGGCTGGTGGATTGAACAAATAAAAAAGAGATGCCATGCCAAAAAAGTGTTAATGTGTGCACCAGGGGCGGACTGACAACTCATGGGGCCCCCAGGCAATAAGGGATCATGGGGCCCCTGTGTCCTCGCCCACACCCAAAAAAGCCTATCAAAAAGCCAATGAAAGGTACCAGGGGCATCTCATGGAGCCCCCTACTGACCCCGGGCCCTTGGGCAGTGCCCAAGTGCTCGAATGGTCAGTCCGCCCCTGGTGTGCACATTATATGTATCCGAGTATGTGTCTGTGTAATACGTAGATCTGTACTGCTGGGGATGTCAAGATCTGTACTAATCACTATTGGGAATGTCGAGATATATGCTGGTTATTGATGAGGATGCTTAGATCTATACTGATCACTGCTGGGATGCTGAAATCTATAGTGGTCACTGCTGGAGATGCTGAGATCTGTACTGGTCATTGCCTTGGGATGCTGAGGTCTGTATTGTTTACTGCTAGGGATGCTGAGATCTGAGCTGGCTACTGCTGGGGATGCGGAGATCTGTACTAGCTTTATACTGGTCAGTGCTGGAAAGATTTATACTGGTCACTGCTGAAGACACTGAGATTTGTACTGGTCACTGCTGGGGACACTGAGATGTGTACAAGTCACTGCTGGGGACGCTGATATTTGTACTGGTCACTGCTGAGGATACTGAAATCTGCACTGGTCACTTGCTAAGGATTCTGAGGTCTGTACTGGTGACTGCTTGAAAGGCTGAGATTTGTACTGGCCACTGCTGGATACATGGAGATCTGTACTGGTCACTGTTGGAGACAATGAGACCTATCTATGCTAGTTACTGCTGGGGACGTTGAGATCTGTGTTGGTCACTGCTGGGGATTCCAAGTTCCATATAGGTCACTGCTGGGGAACCCAGATTCTATAATGATCACTGCTGGGGAGAATGACATCTGCACTGGTCACTGCTAGGGATGCTGAGATCTGTACTGGCTACTGCTGTGGATGTTAAGATCTGTACTGGTCACTGGTGGGGATGCATAGATCTTTACTGGTCACTGCTGGCGATGCTTAGATCTATACTGATCACTGCTGGGGACACCTATACTGGTTACTCCTGTAAGTGCTGAGATCTGTACTGGTCATTGCCTTGGGGTGCTGTGATCTGTACTGTTAATTGATGAGGATGCTGAAATCTAATGGTCACTGCAAGGGATGCTAAGATCTGAGCTGGCAACTGCTGGGGGTGCTGAGATCTGCACTAGTCACTACTGGAGATGTTGAGATCTGTACTGCTCCCTGCTTGGAATGCTGAGATCTGTACTGGTGACTGTTGGGGATGCTGAAATCTGCACTGGTTACTTCTGGGGATGTTGAGATCTCTACTGCTCCCTGCTTGGAATGCTGAGATCTTACTAGCCACTGCTGGAGACATGGAGATCTCTACTGGTCATTGTTGGAGACAGTGAGATCTATCTATACTAGTCACTGCTGGGGACACTGAGATCTGTATTGGTCACTGTTAAGGATGCCCAGATCCATATAGATATATGGATCCATATATCCATCCATATCACTGCTGGGGACACAAAGATCTACACTGATCACTGCTGGGCAGATTGAGATCTATACTGATCACTGCTGGGTAGATTGA
Source organism: Staurois parvus (assembly GCF_062004578.1). NCBI lineage: Eukaryota > Metazoa > Chordata > Amphibia > Anura > Ranidae > Staurois > Staurois parvus. The sequence continues at coordinate 1,682,780 of NW_028317891.1, forward strand.
GATCTATACTGGTCACTGCTAGGGAGAGTGATTGTTTAGTTTTTGTAAAATGATCCTTTGTGCTGAGGTTTATGTGTGTCTGTGAGACTGTCACTCGTGGCACAGTAAGTGGGAGTAATGTTTAGGTGCAAGGACTGCGGCATATGTGTGCAGTGCATAAAGTGAATAGGTTCAGGCTCTTTTTAATCATCACCCTTTAAATCACTCCCAATGTTAGGCGCAATCTTTCCATATAGGTTCAGGCTCTTTTTAATCATCACCCTTTAAATCACTCCCAATGTTAGGCACAATCTTTCCATACATCGCTGCGGCACACCACATTGCTTGTTTTTGTGTTCTGTTCCAGGGTACCCTAGGCCTTTAAGGCAGATATGTCATTAGTTTATAGTATGCTATAAAATATGTTCCCTGAAAACTTAAATCTCTACTCTGAATTTTACCTTTTACTTTTTTTTTTCAGAATGTGTATCCTGATTCTGATGACCTGGTTGCCTCATAAAAATATTGAAATGTTGATTGGATTACTTGACTGTTTGTATTTTACTGTTTATGAGCTAAAACACAATTTTTAGGTTTTAGTCTCTCTCGACTTTATTTTGCATGGCTATAATTGTTAGCTGGAGGGGGCGCTATTTCACACTTCATCTCAGACAGCAAGAATGCTAAGAAAGCCCATCTTCAGTGCTAAAAGAAGTAATGAGCCTGAATCAGGCATATATGCTTGTCCATAAGGATAAGGACCTAGGACAAATTACGATATGTAGAACAATACAGTTAAACAAAATCTGTCAGTATGCCCATTCGGGTAGCTGATGGTACTGTGCAGTAATTCATCATCACAACAGAGGCTCTGAAGTCACGATGAAGTCTGTTTATATCAGTTTACATACACTTTCTATTGTCATTTACAGTAGAAGGTTGGCAGGCTGGCAAGTCCCAGCTGTCAGAGAAAATAAGGCAAGTGGATCTGCAATTTCAAAGTTTTCGTTATAAACTTTAGAGAATAATTTCTCCACAGTACCCTCAGCTTCTGAGATCAGTACTTGTTGTAAACCACTGCTGCTGATTAATATGAAGATGTAAATACTGTATTGCCCATAGTCTGGGCACGTGTGTACGTAGATCTCAAAATAAAAACACCTATTCACGAAGGGTTTTACAACATGACCAAACAAAATGCATCATAAGGTATCAAAACAAGTCTGGGATGAAAGTCTACAGAAGCCACAATTACAGTTGGGTGTAAAAAAATGTCACATCCCCCAGAATACTATCAAATCCATAAAGGAATTAGTAAGAATGTGACAAAACTGTGACTGCCTAAAGAAGATCCACTAAAATTGAGTGACCCATTGGACTAAGCAGCAAATTAGAGGCCAATGGTAATGCCGAAAGGCTGCAGAGATCCACATCAACAATTTAACGCTTCAAAAGGATGTGCAATTGATAGCCCCTGTGTGGGCGTGATTTGTTGCTCCTGTGTTAATTGTTATTAATTAATAAAAACCATTGAAATACAAAAAGAACATATTAAAAAGAAGCTATCGGAAATATAATTCCTGCTACTACAACAGGAACATAGCCAGCAAAACGAACAAGAAAAGCACATGGGTGACACAATGACAATTTTGTGACATACAGTTGTGACCAAAATTATTCAACCCCCACTGAAATTGAGTGTTTTGGCCAGTTTGACATTGCTTTTGATCATTCAGTCATCTTGCTTACATTTACATTAAAGAGGCACTTGTAGGTCAGACAAATATAACATAACAGTTATAATGAAATAACCACAAATGTCTTTTCTGTGCTCACAGCATTATCAGTTTTATTCAACCCCCAAGTGACATTCAATCTTAGTACTTAGTACAGCATCCTTTTACAGTTATAACAGCTTTTAAACGTGAAGCATAGCTTGACACAAGTGTCTTGCAGCGATCTACGGGTATCTTCGCCCATTCTTCATGGGCAAAGGCCTCCAGTTCAGTCACATTCTTAGGCTTGCGCACTGCAACTGCTTTCTTTAAGTCCCACCAGAGGTTCTCAATCGGATTTAAGTCTGGTGACTGCGATGGCCACTCCAAAATGTTCCAGCCTTTCCTCTGCAACCATGCTCTAGTGGACTTGGAGGTATGCTTGGGATCATTGTCCTGTTGAAAGGTCCAACGTCTCCCAAGCCTCAGGTGTGTGACGGACTGCATCACGTTTCCATCCAATATCTCCTGGTACTGAAGAGAATTCATGGTACCTTGCACACGCTGAAGCTTCCCTGTACCTGCAGAAGCAAAACAGCCCCAAAGCATGATTGACCCTCCACCATGCTTCACAGTAGGCAAGGTGTTCTTTTCATCAAAGGCCTTGTTCTTCCTCCTCCAAACATAGCGTTGATCCATGGGCCCAAACAGTTCTAATTTTGTTTCATCAGTCCACAGAACACTATCCCACAACTTTTGTGGTTTGTCCACATGGCTTTTGGCATACTCTTCTTATTCTTTGGAGACAGCAAGGGGGTACGCCTGGGAGTTCTGGCACGGAGGCCTTCATTACGCAGTGTGCGTCTTATTGTCTGGGCTGAAACTTCTGTACCCACATCTGACAAATCTTTTCTCAGTTCCTCAGCAGTCACACGGGGACTTCTCTCCACTCTACGCTTCAGGTAGCGCACAGCAGTCGAAGTCAGCATCTTCTTTCTGCCACGACCAGGTAGCGTTTCAACAGTGCCCTTTGCCTTGAATTTGCGAATGATGCTTCCTAAGGTGTCTCTTGGTATGTTTAACATCTTTGCAATCTTCTTATAGCCATTGCCCTTCCTGTGAAGAGAAATCACCTCTTCTCTTGTCTTCCTGGACCATTCTCTTGCCTTCACCATGTTTGTAACCACACCAGTAAATGTCTAGAAGGAGCTGAGTATCACAGTCATTTTAAAGCTGCCTAATTGGTGCTTATTATGCTTGATTGCTGCTCGGTGACATCCACAGGTGTTTTCAATACCTGATGGAAAGCACCTGTATGAACCTCTGTTCTTCAGAGTGGTAGTCTTTAAGGGGTTGAATAATTGTGGCAATGAAGAAACCACATAAGAACCATTTACTACTGTATTACATAAACAATTGATGTCATTTTAGTTGCATTTGGGTAGTTACAACGTCCTTGTAGGATTTGATTCTGAATACAATTCCAAATGTACACTATAGTCCCTAAACCCCTTTACAGCATTGGGGGTTGAATAATTTTGGTCACAACTGTATACTGTATGTTTTTCAGGAGATGAAGGTGTGAGGAGATGAGTTACACATCGGGAACCCGTTTGTTATTGGCATTCAGCACGATATCCTGAGAAGGATCTAAACTGTGTGGCAGTACGGTATCCTGCCACGGTGGAAATCACGATGGAGACCCAGGATTCTCAACCATACAGGTTGAGGGGCTCCAGGCAGATCTCATAATGCAGAGGAAACTGGTTTATCAGTTTCCTCTTTGGTTTGTAAAGCCTGTTTTGGGACCTGTAGCCTGGAGATTTCTAAGAGATTTGGGAGGGATGAGATCTCCAATCCTGGGCCCATATTTTGAGAGCAGCCAGCGCGATGATTGCACAGGTGTGTGCAGGCCTTTTTGTGGAGGCCAGGTCATGATTCTGAGCTCCACCCCGGCAGACAGGAGTCAGGAGGGCTCCACCCCGGCAGACAGGAGTCAGGAGGGCTCCACCCCGACAGACAGGAGTCAGGAGGGCTCCACCCCGGCTGACAGGAGTCAGGAGGGCTCCACCCCGGCAGACAGGAGGTCTCTGCCGTGGAGTCAGGTGGGCTACACCTAGTAGAGGTGGGAGCCAGAATAGCTGTGTGCTAAAGGTTTGCTGTGTGCAAAAACAACCTTGTGGAAGGAGTCTGTAGGAGACAGATATAAAGCTGTATAGCTGAAAGAGCCAGAAGGCTGAATTGGTTTGATGGTGGATACCCCTGCGTGGGAAGCATTCCGGGTTACTGAACTTTTTCCTTTAAATAAATTTGGGCAAAAAGGCCCTTAAAAAGAAGCGAGTTGCTGTGTGCTTTGAAGAAGCTCTACCATTTAGAAGCGAGTTCCCACAACTGGTAAAGAACCTGGCCCCATAACCCACTAATACTAATTTACTACATGATCAGTAATGTGTTTCTGCATGCAGGGCTGTCTTTTCACACAGGGACCCCTGGGCACTGCTTAGGGGCCCCAGGTACATGGGGGGGTCCCTGCAGTCCCCCACCCCAGCAGGGGATATCGCATGTGGACAGGAGAAGGTGGTCATTGAGGTGGGTGAGGAAAATAACTGAACCGATCTTCTATGTGGCTTTCGCTGCAGCAGCTGAAAGTAGAGACACAAAAGATCAGTTCCATTAATTTCCTTTACCTAACGCAACGATCACTCCATCCTGTCCACATGCAAATTCCCCTGCTGACTGGGCCTGTTGCGTAACTCCTCTTCCCCTGCAGCGCTTCTGGCTTCCTTCTACTCCTCTCAGGGGATCTTCAGGATAGACAGCGGGGAAGGGGACGGTAAATATGTCAATTACTGGACTCTTCTTTTTCTGAATGAACACCATGAGCGATTAGTACTGATCACTCACGGTATTCATTCATAACGGGATCATAGTAAACTGTGTTTACTATGCTTCAGTTTATGAATGAACAGGAGCCTCTGTTTCCTGTTTATTCATTTGCAGTGCAGAAAGGAACTGGGGACTGTGTTTCCTCAATCCCTTTCTTTGTCTCAAACGTGAGACTGCATAGGTTAGTTTAGACCCCTGATATCTCACCAAAGACCCCCCCCCAACAGCGTTGCTTAAAAAAAAGTTTAAAAAAAAAATTTTAATTGTAAAAAAACACACTAAAATTTCTAATCAGACTAAAAAGCTACACCCAATATTTAGCATATTTTAGCCACACCCATTGTTTGCTCTCGCCATCTCCCTCATAGAGGCCCCGGTGCATTACTTTGCCAAGGGGCCAACAATGCTACTAAGATGGCACTGTCTGCATGCTAATCTCTCAGACATAAAGGACAGAACAGTCCTGGATCTGAATGTGGCCCCATTATCCAGTATGGAAGAAATTATACAATTGCATGAGATGGGTACGCAGAGTCCCAGGAGAGAAGAGGCCGACAGAAAGCTGTGTGGAGCACAGTTGAGATCTTGCAGGATAGTGAACATGTATTAGGACTTGTCTCAATGGGCAAATGAAGCTTGCCTCAGGTGTTTGCTGAAATTGAGGTCAACTTGGCCTTTGAGACCATTCAGAATGCCTTGACAGGTGCATTTGACCTGCAGTTGATCTCCTTCTAAACTACTTTTAACATGCTTTAGGCTGTTTTTGTATTCCAATGAACTTGTATGGGAAGAGAAGCAGAACAACACTGGTTCTTGGACTGGCAATCGGGGGGGTTAAGGTACTAGCAGTCATATTATGGCGTCTGATCTTTAGCCTTTCGCTTTGAAAAATGTCAAATAGCCAAGAGAATTACACACTCAACACCCTCAAAATTAATGATATTCCCTTCAAGGTGATGCGACACTTAAATTATACAAGCTAGGAACTGATAATATATACTAGACAGCCAAGTACATTAACTCAATAAACCATTTATTAATAAAACTCAGAAAGATGTATACTCATAAACAGGGGCGGACTGACCATTCGGGCACTCGAGCACTGCCTGAGGGCCTGGGGTCAGTAGGGGGCCCCATGAGATGCCCCTGGTACCTTTCATAGGCTTTTTTGAGTGTGGGCAAGGACACAGGGGCCCCATGATCCCCTATTGCCCGAGGACCTCATGAGTTGTCAGTCCGGGCCCGGGTGTCAGTGTGAAGAATGGCGCCCCATCATTGGTGTCTGTGGGAGAATAGGTTCCCTATCCCTTCTTTCAATGAGAGGAATAGTACCCTATTGTTGGTGTCAATGGGAGGAATAGTGTCTTGTATCAGTGGAAGGAATAGTGCCCAGAGGGCCAGATAAAGGCAAAGAAAAAAAAGCCACATACAGGCCACGGGTCAATGTTTGGAGACCTCTAGTATAAAGTAGTATATCTGATTGCTGTATTAGTGTCACTATTGATGTCAGTGTCAGTGAGTGTGCATCCCAGCGAGGGTCTGTTAGTGCCAGATTGCCCGCCACACTATCTATGTCCCACTATAAGTCGCTGATCACCACCATTACGAGTCATAGCTGCGTAAATTCCAGTATATATACCAAAGTATGCAGACACTATAACTTTCACACAAACCAATTAACCACTTCCCGACCGGCCGTTGTATATAAACGGCCGGACGGTGGCACTGCAGGGTCGGGTGGCCGTCTATAAACGGCCTCCCCGCACCCTGCTTGTGCGCGCTCCCTGGGAGCGCGCAGCACCGCGATCCGGTGCCCGCTGTGTCCTCCGGACACAGGGAAACACCGATCGTCGGACGGGACCTCTGTACGAGGTCCCGATCATGTGATCACTGATTGGCCACTCAGTGATCACATGCAAAGTAGTAAGCAAGATGTCACTTGTGACATCATTGCTTACTATGTGTGAAATCTGTGAATGATCACAGAGGTCACATGGTACAAGGCTATTCACAAAAGCCTTGTACCATGTGACAAGCTGTGACCAATCACAGCTCACTTAGTTCTTCTCAATGAGTGCAAGAATGCACACAGAGAGAAAGAGAAATGATTGCTTTTACATCCTATATGGGTGTAAAAGCAATCAGTGTAAAAAAAAAAAAAAAAATCTTCATCACCCCTCACAAGTAGTACAGTGTCACCATGGTGACACTGTACTGCTAGGGTGACAGTATGTAAAAAAAAAATAAATAAATAAAAAATAATAATATAAAAAAATAAAATAAAAATGTAAAAAAAAATGTTTAAAAATTATAATTTTTGCTTATAAACTAATTTGGATTTTTTTTTTTTTACTAAAAAGATAACGGAATAAATTTTGGCTAAGATTTATGATGAAATATTATTTATTTGCAAAATTTTATAAAAAAAACACTTTTTTTCAAAATTTTTGGACATTTCATTTACATAGCAAAAAAAATACAAATCCCAGTGGTGAATAAATACCACCAAAATAAAGCTTTATCTATCTCAAAAAAATGGTAAAAAATTCATTTGGGTACAGTGTTGCATGACCGCGCAATTGTCATTCAAAGTGTGATAGCGCTAAAAGCTGAAAATTGCCCTGGTCAGGAAGGGGGTAAAAGTGTCCGGTCTGGAAGTGGTTAATATACACTTGTTGGGATTTTTTTTTACCAAAGACATGTAGCAGAATACATTTTGGACTAAATTTATGAAGAAATCTGATTTTTTTATTTTTTTTTTTAATTAGATATGTTTTATAACAGAAAGTAGAAAATATTGGTGTTTATTTTCAAAATTTTCTGTCGTTTTTCGTTTATACAATAAAAACCAAAAAATAACAGTGGTGATCAAATACCACGAAAAAAGCTCTACTTGTGTGGAATAAATTATATAAATTTATGCTGCGTACAGTGTTGCATGGGTAAGGACACAGGGGCCCCATGATCCCTTATTGCCCGGGGGCCCCATGAGTTGTCAGTCCGCCCCTGCTCGTAAATGACTGTGAACAACAAGCTTTTCAAAAATCAAAGGAAAATGTTGTTTAGCCCACTGCACGTACTCCTTGGCTCAGAACACGCCAACTAAATCTATTTTGTTTACGCGTTTCGAGGGGGAATCCCCTCTTCCTCAGAGGAAAAACTACTAACTATATGCGGGACTTGACTTATCTATATGGTTCTTATTTAAAGAGCTCAATTATTCAGTATATGTAACACAATGTAGATGCACAAATGCCAATAAATGAACATAATGTAGATACCTCAAAAGCCTTCAGAAATCAATTTCTCAAGGTCTTCTGTCACAGATCACATGATCAAAGCCTTGACACAGGTCATGTGGTCAGATGCACGAATGCTATTATTACAGTTAAATGCCAGGTTGGTTAACTTTTCTTTACAATGTACAATGACATAAATTGGATTTGGGAATACAGGCCCACGTTAGGAAAGGACAAAACAACATCTCAGGTATGAAGATGTTTCTTTTCCAGTTCCATCAGATGTGCACTATTGAAAATGTGTATGCATCACAATTTTCTTCTATTTCTGATCACTTCCACGTACTCTCCACAAATGTCATGGGGGACTTTCCATGGTACAGGAACTTAATTCAATGTCTGTATTTTAGTCCTTATTCCAATGAAATTCACATGACCGCGCACATCCCAAAAACTCCCAAACAGACACAGAAACACAGACACAGAAACAGGCTCTGAGGAAGAGGTTGTGTCCTCGAAACGCGTTAGCCAGTTGGTCATCCAGGGTTCCATCGTATGGACTCAGATGTTGTTTGGATCATACATCTTGTTCAGTTTGACTTGCCTGTGTTTATTTATCTATTGTAAGTATGATACTTACTTTTTTTCTTCAATAAATATTTTAAATGATAATGCACTAGGTTGGTGCGCCCTTTTTTGTTTCCCCATTTGCATTTAGTGTATTTGGACCACACCGGGTCTGTTGAGGGCAGCAAGCAGTGCATATTCCAGAAAATTCCAGAACATTCCTATTGGGTCTACTGAGTCCTTTCCTAGCATAGGAGAAAAGAAATGCCCGTAGCTGATAAGAAAGAAGGAAAATAGCGCAGGGCATGCATGACTAGGCCCCAGAGTGGTGAAGGGGAATGAAAAGGGTTAAAGTTAGCTCCAGGGGGTTGGGATTTGATTGTATGGTTATCTGGTTGGCAGAGGTGGAGTGTAGGTGGGGTCTGCGGCACCTTAGGGTGGGGGGTTCTGTGGAGGGGGCATCAGTGGAGCTGGACGTTAGGAAGGATCAGAGCTTCCCTCCCACCCTCCCTGTTTTGTTGGGTATCGGGTCCCTCCCGGAAAAAAAAAAAGGGGGTTATGTTGGTTCGTGGGCGGTTGTTGGTCTTTGGAGGCGGTTCTCATCTTGGAAGGTAAAACAATGGTGTGGGACCCATCTGTGGTATGGGATGCCCAGGGGACATTCCCAGTTAACCAAGGTTTAACTGGAAGGTGGTGGTGCTGCACTACGGACGGTATGGTTGTCTCTAAGCTGGTTGGTTGCGGCTGGAGGCCTAGTGTATATGGTTGTCTGCAGGTGCATTTCAGATCGTTTGGGGGTGCCTTCGAAGACCAACAACAATTCTTTGGTTTCCGTTATAAGGAACGGCTGATGTATTTAAAATGTGAGTTGTTAATAAAAGGCCATGTTGGCCATTTTACTCCAAAATGGTGTCATGTTTTTGTAAAGTATAATTGGTTAAGGGGTGGGGAGTGGTATGGATCGGTAATGGTGGTGGTAGGAGTGGACAAGCCTATCTCTGATGCAATAGTCAAGTGTTTGTTGTGTTGGATTTTATTATTACAGTTAAATGCAAGGTTGGTTAACTTTTCTTTACAATGTACAATGACATAAATTGGATTTGGGAATACAGGCCCACGTTAGGAAAGGACAAAACAACATCTCGGGTATGAAGATGTTTCTATTCCAGTTCCATCAGATGTGCACTATTGAAAATGTGTATGGATCACAATTTTCTTCTATTTCTGATCACTTCCACGTACTCTCCACAAATGTCATGGAGGACTTTCCATGGTACAGGAACTTAATTCAATGTCTGTATTTTAGTCCTTATTCCAATGAAATTCACATGACCGCGCACATCCCAAAAACTCCCAAACAGACACAGGAACACAGACACAGAAACAGGCTCTGAGGAAGAGGTTGTGTCCTCGAAACGTGTTAGCCAGTTGGTCATCCAGGGTTCCATCGTATGGATTCAGATGTTGTTTGGATCATACATCTCTTTCAGTTTGACTTGCCTTTGTTTATATATCTATTGAAAGTATGATACTTACTTTTTTTCTTCAATAAATATTTTAAACGATAATGCACTAGGGCGGTGCGCCCTTTTTCTGTTTCTCTATTTGCATTTAGTGTATTTGGACCACACAGGTCTGTTGAGGGCAGCAAGCAGTGCATATTCCAGAAAATTCCAGAACATTCCTATTGGGTCTACTGAGTCCTTTCCTAACATAGGAGAAAAGTCTTTGTTGTGTTGGATTTTATTATTACAGTTAAATGCCAGGTTGGTTAACTTTTCTTTACAATGTACAATGACATAAATTGGATTTGGGAATACAGGACCACGTTAGGAAAGGACAAAACAACATCTCGGGTATGAAGATGTTTCTATTCCAGTTCCATCAGATGCGCACTATTGAAAATGTGTATGGATCACAATTTTCTTCTTTTTCTGATCACTTCCACGTACTCTCCACAAATGTCATGGAGGACTTTCCATGGTACAGGAACTTAATTCAATGTCTGTATTTTAGTCCTTATTCCAATGAAATTCACATGACCGCGCACATCCCAAAAACTCCCAAACAGACACAGAAACACAGACACAGAAACAGGCTCTGAGGAAGAGGTTGTGTCCTCGAAACACGTTAGCCAGTTGGTCATCCAGGGTTCCATCGTACGGACTCAGATGTTGTTTGGATCATACATCTTGTTCAGTTTGACATGCCTGTGTTTATATATCTATTGTAAGTATGATACTTACTTTTTTTCTTCATAAAATATTTTAAACGATAATGCACTAGGGCGGTGCACCCTTTTTCTGTTTCTCCATTTGCATTTAGTGTATTTGGACCACACCGGTCTGTTGAGGGCAGCAAGCAGTGCATATTCCAGAAAATTCCAGAACATTCCTATTGGGTCTACTGAGTCCTTTCCTAGCATAGGAGAAAAGAAATGCCCGTAGCTGATAAGAAAGAAGGAAAATAGCGCAGGGCATGCATGACTAGGCCCCAGAGTGGTGAAGGGGAACGGAAAGGGTTAAAGTTAGCTCCAGGGGGTTGGGATTTGATTGTGGGGTTATCTGGTTGGCAGAGGTGGAGTGTAGGTGGGGTCTGCGGCACCTTAGGGTGGGGGGTTCTGTGGAGGGGGCATCAGTGGAGCTGGACGTTAGGAAGGATCAGAGCTTCCCTCCCACCCTCCCTGTTTTGTTGGGTATCGGGTCCCTCCCGGAAAAAAAAAAAGGGGGTTATGTTGGTTCGTGGGCGGTTGTTGGTCTTTGGAGGCGGTTCTCATCTTGGAAGGTAAAACAATGGTGTGGGACCCATCGGTGGTATGGGGTGCCCAGGGGACATTCCCAGTTAACCAAGGTTTAACTGGAAGGTGGTGGTGCTGCACTGCGGACGGCATGGTTGTCTCCGAGCTGGTTGGTTGCGGCTGGAGGCCTAGTGTATATGGTTGTCCGCAGGTGCATTTCGGATCGTTTGGGGGTGCCTTCGAAGACCAACAACAATTCTTTGGTTTCCGTTATAAGGAACGGCTGATGTATTTAAAACGTGAGTTGTTAATAAAAGGCCATGTTGGCCATTTTACTCCAAAATGGTGTCATGTTTTTGTAAAGTATAATTGGTTAAAGGGGTGGGGAGTGGTATGGATCGGTAATGGTGGTGGTAGGAGTGGACAAGCCTATCTCTGGGGCAATAGTCAAGTCTTTGTTGTAATGAATTTTTTTATTACAGTTAAATGCCAGGTTGGTTAACTTTTCTTTACAATGTACAATGACATAAATTGGATTTGGGAATACAGGCCCACGTTAGGAAAGGACAAAACAACATCTCGGGTATGAAGATGTTTCTATTCCAGTTCCATCAGATGTGCACTATTGAAAATGTGTATGGATCACAATTTTCTTCTATTTCTGATCACTTCCACGTACTCTCCATAAACGTCATGGAGGACTTTCCATGGTACAGGAACTTAATTCAATGTCTGTATTTTAGTCCTTATTCCAATGAAATTCACATGACCGCGCACATCCCAAAAACTCCCAAACAGACACAGGAACGAGGACAGACTGCCACAAAGCTGCCATTGATCTGACTTTGTGACGTTCTCATAAGCAGCTGCGAAAACAGGGCATCGCTTCAACTTTTCCCCAACCAAGAGGCTACTATCCATTTTTTTTTTTAATCCAGCAGCTTTTGAATAAAAAGCCAGAGTAAACAATTGAAAAAAATAGTCTACGATATTTCTTTTAAATTCTAACCAACTTTCTGCTGAAAAACTTTCATTTGAAGAAGCTGTACCAAGGTGGGTGCCAGGGAACGCTCATGGTACCTTCCTGTTTGTTTTCGGCAGACTAGAGCTTTTAACTATTACAAGATTATCTCGATTCCATGTGACTCACTCTGCCTCCATACTTCGACTAACCACAACAAAAGCATCTTATATTAACTATAGATGAACGAGGGCTGGATAAAACAAATAAACCAGGCTTCTGAAGAAGGCAGTATGCTTCCTGGTAAACAGAGAAGAGCGGAAAAGCCCTTTGAAGTCATTTTCACAGGGCGCATTAATTAAGGAAAGATACACCAGTCCAGAAGTCAGTGTCTGTTCATGTATATCTTACAGCGAGCAATGGAACACAATGTACAGAGGACAACTGGTAATCTTACACAGACCTCCCAAGAAAAAAAATGCATTTACATATTAGCTGACATTCCCATTATTGATGTCCACAATAGTAGCCATTAATACTATTATACTGTCATATTGCAGACTTGTATTGTCATACTGGATATTTATTCTTAAAACTTCAGATGCTCACGTTAAATTTCTCATAGCACCTGTCAACATTCTTCTGCCTGGAAGCACTGCTTTTAGAAGTGCACCATAGTGCCACCTCTTCCCTGAACTTGGTCCTATTCCTCCCACCACCTAGCTTAGTGGCACCTCTTCTCTGAACTCGGTCCTATTCCTCCCACCACCTAGCTTAGTGGAACCTCTTCCGTGAACTTGGTCCTATTCCTTCCACCACCTAGCTTAGTGGCACCTCTTCCCTGAACATGGACCTATTCCTCCCACAACCTAGCTTAGTGGCACCTCTTCCCTGAACTTGGTTCTATTCCTTCTACCACCTAGCTTAGTGGCACCTCTTCCCTGAACTTGGTCCTATTCCTCCCACAACCTAGCTTAGTGGCACCTCTTCCCTGAACTTGGTTCTATTCCTTCTACCACCTAGCTTAGTGGCACCTCTTCCCTGAACTTGGTCCTACTCCTCCCACCACCTAGCTTAGTAGAACCTCTTCCCTGAACTTGGTTCTATTCCTTCCACCACCTAGCTTAGTGGCACCTCTTCCCTGAACTTGGTTCTATTCCTTCCACCAAATAGCTTAGTGGAACCTCTTCCCTGAACTTGGTCCTATTCCTCCCACCACCTAGCTTAGTGGAACCTCTTCGGTGAACTTGGTCCTATTCCTCTCACCACCTAGCTTAGTGGCACCTCTTCCTTGAACTTGGTTCTATTCCTCCCACCACCTAGCTTAGTGGAACCTCTTCCCTGAACTTGGTCCTATTCCTACCACCACCTAGCATAGTAGAACCTCTTCCCTGAACTTGGTCCTATTCCTCCCACCACCTAGCTTAGTAGAACTTCTTCCCTGAACTTGGTCCTATTCCTCCCACCACCTAGCATAGTAGAACCTCTTCCCTGAACTTGGTCCTATTCCTCTCACCACCTAGCTTAGTGCCACCTCTTCCTTGAACTTGGTTCTATTCCTTCCACCACCTAGCTTAGTGGCAAGTCTTCCTTGAACTTGGTTCTATTCCTCCCACCACCTAGCTTAGTGGCACCTCTTCCCTGAACTTGGTCCTACTCCTCCCACCACCTAGCTTAGTAGAATCTCTTCCCTGAACTTGGTTCTTTTCCTTCCACCACCTAGCTTAGTGGCACCTCTTCCCTGAACTTGGTTCTATTCCTTCCACCACCTAGCTTAGTGGAACCTCTTCCCTGAACTTGGTTCTATTCCTCCCACCACCTAGCTTAGTGGAAACTCTTCCCTGAACTTGGTCCTATTCCTCCCACCACCTAGCATAGTAAAACCTCTTCCCTGAACTTGGTCCTATTCCTCCCACCACCTAGCTTAGTAGAACCTCTGCCCTGAACTTGGTTCTATTCCTTCCACCACCTAGCTTAGTGGCACCTCTTCCCTGAACTTGGTCCTATTCCTCCCACCACCTTCTTAAACAGTGTGGCCAACCTTCATACTAAAGAACTGACAAGCAGCCTCATGGGAGTGGGACAATGGGTGCATTAATGAGCCATTGTTATTCCTGTAAACTTTAAATAAAGGCAAAACATTTCTTTTTAGTTTTGGATAGAGTGGAGAGGGATTAGACCCCCTGTCAGGTTTTTATTGCTGTCTGTGCCCCCATTAGGGAGAATCACCCTCTCTATTATGTCCTGTTTACCATTATCATCAAAAGTGAAAGTAAAGAAAACAGAAAATTGGTGTGTGTGTGGGGGGGGGGGGGGGGGCCTGTCACTAACCTAATGAAAGAACTAAACCCAAAGAAAGAATACACATTGGGCAGTACATTCCAAGAATAACCTCCACTCCCCTGAAGGAGGGGGGGGGGGGAATGCACGGGAAAATGGGAATTTAAAAAGGTGCATACATACACAAAGAACAAAAGAAAAAGTATATTGATATATAAAATTGCTTTTTTATTTTGTACAAATTTGAAAAATGACTTCTACTCATATATATCTCTAAAGAAAAACCTAATGCACAAATTGGACAGTAGATATAACTTCTTGATTGAAAGAAGCGAAGTATATAAAGATCAACGCATTTTGCCCCCCCCCCAAAAAAGGCTTCTTCAGGTTCCACTTTGCTTGAAATATATATATATATATATATATATATATATATATATATATATATATATTTGTTTAGCTAATAAACAATAACACAAACAACAAATTAGTACAACAGCAAAAATATATCAAAATCTCAGAATATAATAAAATTTGATTCTTACCCACAACAAGAGATGTACAGATATTATGTATATGTCAAGGTACCCTGGATACACAGACACAACAGCAGAAGATATTCAAATCATTTAGTATAATTTCTAAGGAACTTGAAATCACCCCAAAAGCAGTACACGGGATCAAAGCTGAAAAATCCCATAGGGACATCAATCTAATAAAAATACAAAAAAGAAAAAGAGGAAATATATCCCAAGATGTAATCTGGGTGAACTATAATATCTTGTAACCATATCCCACTGATTTAAGTCATCCACTTTCCCCAATATCGGATCAATCACCTAGCTGGCATACATAACCCAACTCTTAAATAAAGAAGTTATGATGGAAAATCAAGACCAATTGATTCAACTATTTAGCCGGTCAAATAAAAGAGAAAAGAGTAGAAAAAAACCCCCAAATTTTGGGTTGTTACCAGAAAAGTAACAGATGGGAAATTTTCCAATGGGGACACTAATTCTGGTGACTTGGGGATCCCCAAGGAATGCCCTTCATCTGCGGGGATTATCCTTCACTTCTGGTTTTGGCGTATGGATGGGAATTGATAGAGGAAACTAATTCTGTGTTCAGCCTCGGCACCCACAGCTGATAAGCATAGCACAGTTCACCGCCTCAGTGATATCATCTTTTGTGGACTCTGGTGAACAGGTGAGAAGGGGAAAGGCATTCTCCATGATGTCCTAGCTATATTCCTGGTTTGTAGAATCCAAGTGGCCTGGACTACTGCCACTTTCTTCACGTCATGCCTGAATGAGACATGAAAAATGCTTCTTCACTTGGACTGGTTTAGGACCCCCAGCTGCATATTTTAAACAATGAAAAAGTTCCAGGCTTCTCTTCATTGGCAAGAGGTTCTTTACACATGGGCAGTAGCTGAGTAGGGGCCAAAAAATTGTTCTCACAGAGAGGTCGTTTGGTGACTATGTACACCACAACCGCTAAGATCATCAGTTGAGTACAAAATTGTCTCAGGTGAAGAGTAGGTTGGTGTCACAACTTTGCATTCACTCCATTTATGAGGCCCACCTAACAAAAGAGCTTCTTAACGGTTTATTTCCAGCCATTATCATGAATTTTGGTAATTTTGGCTCCTTCATCTGCAGGGATTATCCTTCACTTCTGGTTTTGGCTATGGACGGGAATTGATAGAGGAAACTAATTCTGTGTTCAGCCTCGGCACCCACAGTTGATAAGCATAGCACAGTTCACCGCCTCAGTGATATCATCTTTTGTGGACCTGGTGAACAGGTGAGAAGGGGAAAGGCATTCTTCATGATGTCCTAGCTATATTCCTGGTTTGTAGAACCCAAGTGGCCTGGACTACTGCCACTTCCTTCACGTCATGCCTCAATGAGACATGCAAAATGCTTCTTCACTTGGACTGGTTTAGGACCCCCAGCTGCATATTTTATACAATGAAAAAGTTCCAGGCTTCTCTTCATTGGCAAGAGGTTCTTTACACATGGGCAGTAGCTGAGTAGGGGCCAAACAATTGTTCTCACAGAGAGGTCGTTTGGTGACTATGTACACCACAACCACTCAGATCATCAGTTGAGTATAGAATTATCTCAGGTGAAGAGTAGGTTGGTGTCACAACTTTCCATTCACTCCATTTACGAGGCCCGCCTAACAAAAGAGCTTTCTTAATGGTTTATCTCCAGCCATTATCATGAATTTTGGTCATTTTGGCTCCTTCATCTGCGGGGATTATCCTTCACTTCTGGTTTTGGCTATGGATGGGAATTGATAGAGGAAACTAATTCTGTGTTCAGCCTGGGCACCCACAGCTGATAAGCATAGCACAGTTCACCGCCTCAGTGATATCATCTTTGGTGGACTCTGGTGAACAGGTGAGAAGGGGAAAGGCATTCTCCATGATGTCCTAGATATATTCCTGGTTTGTAGAATCCAAGTGGCCTGGGACTACTGCCACTTCCTTCACGTCATGCCTGAATGAGACATGCAAAATGCTTCTTCACTTGGACTGGTTTAGGACCCCCAGTTGCATATTTTAAACAATGAAAAAGTTCCAGGCTTCTCTTCATTGGCAAGAGTTTCTTTACACATGGGCAGTAGCTGAGTAGGGGCCAAACAATTGTTCTCACAGAGAGGTCGTTTGGTGACTATGTACACCACAACCGCTAAGATCATCAGTTGAGTACAAAATTATCTCAGGTGAAGAGTAGGTTGGTGTCACAACTTTGCATTCACTCCATTTACGAGGCCGCCTAACAAAAGAGCTTTCTTAACGGTTTATCTCCAGCCATTATCATGAATTTTGGTCATTTTGGCTCCTTCATCTACAGGGATTATCCTCAACTTCTGGTTTTGGCTATGGACGAGAATTGATAGAGGAAACTAATTCTGTGTTCAGCCTGGGCACCCACAGCTGATAAGCATAGCACAGTTCACCGCCTCAGTGATATCATCTTTGGTGGACTCTGGTGAACAGGTGAGAAGGGGAAAGGCATTCTCCATGATGTCCTAGATATATTCCTGGTTTGTAGAATTCAAGTGGCCTGGACTACTGCCACTTTCTTCACGTCATGCCTGAATGAGACATGCAAAATGCTTCTTCACTTGGACTGGTTTAGGACCCCCAGTTGCATACTTTAAACAATGAAAAAGTTCCAGGCTTCTCTTCATTGGCAAGAGTTTCTTTACACATGGGCAGTAGCTGAGTAGGGGCCAAAAAATTGTTCTCACAGAGAGGTCGTTTGGTGACTATGTACACCACAACCTCTCAGATCAACAGTTGAGTACAAAATTGCCTTCATCTGCGGGGATTATCCTTCACTTCTGGTTTTGGCTATGGACAAGAATTGATAGAGGAGACACATGGGCAGTAGCTGAGCATTGGCCAAAAAATTGTTCTCACAGAGAGGCCGTTTGGTGACTATGTGCACCACAACCGCTATGATCATCAGTTGAGTACAGAATTATCTCAGGTGAAGAGTAGGTTGGTGTCACAACTTTGCATTCACTCCATTTACGAGGCCCGCCTAACAAAAGAGCTTTCTTAACGGTTTATCTCCAGCCATTATCATGAATTTTGGTAATTTTGGCTCCTCTCTTTACGTGTGATTGCCCAGCAACGGTATATGAGAGAGAAGCTGGGTCAGGCCACTGCACATTTTGATCCCTGTGCTCCAAGTCAAGTTATGATTTTGCAGCTCTTAAACAAGATTTATGATATATAATAGACTCCTTCAGAACGACTGAGCTGGCGGCTTTGATATCATGAACAGCAACAAGAAATGTGATTATACGCCAGGTGTCTGCGTGAAACAAAAGAATACATATAGGCAACGATAGCGTTTGCATTGCTGCTTTCCCATTTAGATAACTGAATAGGAGACGACGAGCACAATCACTAGAACGTATTTTATATGGCACAAAAGAAATCTTTAACAAGAGATCTGATCTCGGAAACATGTTCTACGCTGGCAAAGTTGGTAAGAGTAGAAGAATACCATTTATTTCGTTTTAAGTACTGCCTTCATTAATAATGTATACAGTGCAAGCCACTAAAGGATTTATCTAAAACAGACCTTTCTCTACACTCTGAAAGTTTCATACCAGCTTATGCAACCGTAACGCTGCACCAATATGCCGGAAAAATATATTCGTTCAACATATTGATATAAAAATAACAGAGGCGCCTTCTTCAGGCAAATTGACGTTGAGCTGCGTTAGAGACAACTCTATCTTTAAAGTAAACATGTAAACAAAGTGCCTCATTAATACAAGATATTGACTACTCACCCCTCCCTCTGAACATTCCGATAAACTCTGCTATAGTCACGGGAACCATTGCTCGAAGGATTTTCAGAACGCAACACTTCTGGGCAGGGGCGGACTGACCTTTTGGAAACTCGGGCACTGCCCGAGGGCCCGGGGTCAGTAGGGGGCCCCATGAGATGCCCCTGTTTCCTTTTTCACAGGCTTTTTTGAGTTTGGGCAAGGATACAGGGGCCCCATGATATCCTATTGCCCGGGGGGGCCCCATGAGTTGTCAGTCCGCCCCTGCTTCTGGGAGTGTTTGATTACTGGCCTCCTGCTGCACTTGTTGGTTCCTCTTGCCAACTTCTACACCACTATAGGGTATGGCAGTGACATAGAGAGAAAACAGGTGGCGCACACACCTAGTGCATTATCCAAGGTTTATTGTAGGAATGAGATAATAAAAACATACTCACAGACGAAGCATGCATCTAAAAAGCATAGAAAAATGACAATGGCCACAACGGCAGGCAAGGTGTTCTCACTGTCAGTGCGGTCAAATGATCAACAGCAAGGCTCTTACTTTCCATTCATCATACATCAGCATCAGAGGTTGGTCATCAGCTCTAAGGAAAGGGATTCGTCCCCGAAATGCGTCAGCCATTTGACCGCACTGACAGTGAGAACACCTTGCCTGCCGTTGTGGCCATTGTCATTTTTCTATGCTTTTTAGATACATGCTTCGTCTGTGAGTATGTTTTTATTATCTCATTCCTACAATAAACCTTGGATAATGCACTAGGTGTGTGCGCCACCTGTTTTCTCTCTATCCAGTGGCTGATTTCCCCGTCTGAGGAGGGCTGCACCCCTGGAGCATTTCCTTTGGTTGTCACTGTCCTGGTACCCTTGGCTTCCCTTTTGGCTGTGCATATCCTGAGGCGCTGGAGAGTACATACGATATATGGCAGTGACATAGGCGCTGGCATGTGGAACAACCAAGCACAGCAGGGGACCAGATTTACGACACTCCCAGAAGTGTCAGATTCTACAGATTCTGTGAGCTATGGTTTGCTCTTGATTACCAACAGAGATAGGTTAAAATGTTTGTATTTATTATCCACTTTTGCAGGGGGGTATTTTGATACATATTTATTTAGGGGACAGAGGTAAAACAAAACCTGTCAATGAGCTTATCCATGGAAGAGAATAAATGAGAAATACATGATGTTGAAAATATAAATAATGATTATCGTATAGTAATTTTCTTTTTAACCTCCCTGGCGGTCTGATTATTTCAGATTTTTGGTGCTGAAAGCGGTACTTTGCACTTATTTTGCATGGAAATATGTAGTTTTTTTATTGTAGGCCTGTAATTTTTAGGAATAACTCACTGAAATCTGTCCGAACAAGAGTCTAGTAAACATCCCGGGGATGATAAAATTTGAAACATGAAATCATAAATTATAATTTAATAAATAATCATAAAAAATAATAATATAATAATAATACATTTAATTCAATAATATAATCAAACCAAAAACACTGAAATGTGAAATAGAGCGCCAAGTTCTCACATCGCTGAGCAAAGTCGCAGAATCGTTTCAGTGTCTGATGAGGAATTTCCCCCACGAATCATTATCACTCAATTCTGCAAGTGGTTCTGATTTACTATCGCTGTTCTCTAGCCGGTCTAAAACCGCTTTTGACCTAAAGGGACGCTTTTTGGACGCCATGGACGTTTCTCAGTTTCCAGGCAGAAAGAACAGTAAAAATGCAGGCAGGGCGCCGGACAAAGCACTCGAGACACAATGTATGTGAAATGGGTTGAAACAGCAATGTTTTACTATGTAAAATTTGTTTGGAAAAAAATTAAATTTTTTAAAATTTTCACATTTCCCGCCGCCGGAGGCGCCCGTACGTCCCGACGTCACAGGGACTGGAACACAGAAGCCGGATGCCGGCATCGGCCGGAGGAGATGGCCGGAGATGCTGCAGGGGACACATCGCGGGAGCGCAGGAGAAGGTAAGCTCTGCAGGGACTCCCTATGCAGCGCCGCATGGTAAGCCCGAGTGTAGCTCGGGGTTACCGCTTTTGGTACTGACATTTTACCTCGAGCTACACTCGGGAATACCGCCAGGGAGGTTAAATAACAAGCATGTCGTACTTACCTGCTCTATGCAGTGGTTTTGCACAGAGCTGGTCGCTCCTGGTGCCCCCTCCCTGCTGATTTCCATCAGATCAAGCTCCCGAGCTGTCTCTTTGTGTCTTTGAGAAACACAGCGTGGCTCAGCCCTGTCCCCCACTCTCTCCTCACTGGCTGTGTCTCAGCCAATGAGGAGGCAGAGACCTGGGAGAGCTTCTGCTCTCATACACATCGCTGGATCGGGATCGGGCCTAGGCGAGCATAAAGAGGGGCTGAGGGGGAAGCAGCACATGCATAGAATGCAAGAAGGTACAAAACCTTCAGCCTTTAGAACCACTTTATTGCCCCTTCTTATATAATCTGGGATGGTGCTGCTTTATTATGCCCTATTCTCACCTACATGCCATGCCCTTGCCTCCTGTGATATCAGGCTCTTTCGTGCATGAACTACTGGCTTCTGTTTAAAGCCTAAAACAGCCTATAGATTATGCAATTTTCTTTCCTTTCAGCATGGGTGCCATGGGACGTGCCATACAGCTATCAACGGAGTGCATGTAGATAGGAAAGAAACTGCAGGTGATCAGAAACACATATTTAACGAAGAATAAAAAAAACTATTTTATTAAGAAAACCCCTCTTAATCTACTTCATCTAATTAGGTATATGGTCAAAAGTTTAGATCAAGGTAAAGGTATTTCATTTTTTGAAGTAAGAGCATTTCCTATGAACTGCTGCAATTTATTTATGTTATAATGTGCAAACTATGGACAGCGCCAAAAAACTAAAAATATATATATAAAATATAGTGAAAAAAAGCTGCAAAACCTAACCTCATAAGGTGTACATATAAAATGGAGCATATTGCTCTGGCAGGGCCGGACTGACAACTCATGGGGCCCCCGGGGCAATAGGGGATCATGGGGCCCCTGTGTCCATGCCCAAACTCAAAAAAGCCTATGAAAAAGGTATCAGGGGCATCTCATGGGGCCCCCTACTGACCCCGGGCCCTCGGGCAGTGCCCGAGTTTCCAAATGGTCAGTCCGCCCCTGTGCTCTGGTGAGTTCATTCAATCTATTCGGTGGTGGATTTATGCACGGTGGTTTTGTGTTTTCACATGAAGATTGATGGAATAGAAGATTTTGATTATTTATTTATAGATATAATTTTTGGTGTTGGACATTTGCACATTATATTTGACACAATTAAGGACTTTTTTTTTATATATTTTTTATTTATTTATAAAATATAATGAATCACTATTTTTTTTTTTTTTTTTTTGTGGTATTACTAAAGAGAACCTGTTTTTTAAATTTAATTTATTTATGTTGTTTTAATTATCGATTCAGTACAACGTAATACGTAGTTTGTTTAAGAATAAAACAAAGAATTATATAAAACATATTGGCAATAAATTATATATATCCTCCTAGATTGTAAGCTCGAAAGAGCAGGGCCCTCGATCCCCTCATGTTTTGCATTGTATTGGTATAGTTCTGTCACATGTTCTGTCCCCCTCTGTAATGTACAGCGCTGAGTGAACCATTGGCGCTTTATAAATACTGTATAATAATAATAATTATATATATATATATGTGCTATATATATATATTATTTGTAGGTGCTCTCGATGTTTTCTGTTCAAATTAAACAAAAAAAATATATATATATATATATATATTTCTATATATATATATAATCAAAAATGGCTCTGAGGAAGATGGTTTCCTTCGAAACACATCAGCCTTTCTTTGACCCTTGGATGGCACTTCTTTTACGTCGGGGCTCTTTGTGCTATATGGCGCATCCAGTGACTGTCATATGGTATGCGATTTGTCACCTCTGTGAGTATATTTTAATTACAATTCAATAAACTGGTATCTGGGATAATGCGCTATGCCAGTGCGCTCGTTTCATTTTTTCTGCAGTTAATAGTGTGTAGTTCCATGCAATCATATCTCTTCCCCAATTGGAACAGTGTCTACTCAGAACCTCTAGTGTATATCGCAGATATGGCCTTAGTACAGAGCCATTTAGCCACTTCTCTCACAGGTGCTTCTTATCAACACAAGATAGGAACCAGGGGCGGACTGACCATTTGGAAATTTGGGCACTGCCCAAGGACCCAGGGTCAGTAGGGGGCCCCATGAGATGCCCCTGGTACCTTTTTCATAGGCTTTTTTGAGTTTGAGCCAGGTCTTTGGAGTGTGGGAAGAAACTGGAGGACCCGTAGGAAACCCACACAGGAACAGGGAGAACATGCAAACTCCAGGCAGGTGTTGCCGTGGTTGGGATTCAAACCACTAACCCGAGTACTGCCAGGCGGAAGTGCTCACCATTTAGCCACTGTGCTGCTGTAGTGAGTCAACCGGGGCGGACTGACCATTTGGAAACTCGGGCACTGCCTGAGGGCCCGGGGTCAGTAGGGGGCCCCTTGAGATGCCCCTGGTATCTTTTTCATAGGCTTTTTTGAGTTTGAGCAAGGACACAGGGGCCCCATGATCCCCTATTGCCCGGGGGGCTCCATGAGTTGTCAGTCCACCCCTGATAGGAACACTACAGTTTATAAAGCCAGCCATAGAAGGTTCGAATCTCAGCTGGTTCAGCAGGGACTGGCCGAGATTCGTTCCATCTATGGGCAGGCTGTGTGATCCTTTAATCGACTTGGGTACAACCTGCATGTTGGATTTCTAGTTTACAATTATTGACAGCAGCTCTAACCGCTAGCAATAACAACTGCGTTCTCCTGGCAGGGGCAGCACTCCGCTACCCCACCCCCTCCATTCCCGCTGGGAGAATACAATACCTGGAGGGATTACCGATCAACATTGACTGTGTTGATGGGGGAACCGAGCGATTTTCTTTCCTGCAACCACGGCATAATCCATGGCCTGCCTACGGTGTGAAGAATGAATAACCACTTCAGCTTCATATCAAGCCAAGAGGTGGACTTGGGTGAGTATAATACAACGATCGCACACATTCTTTGAAGCATTTTCACGATGTAGCTGTATGACTACACAGAGCAGGTCCATGGCTTCAACATGTGAAAGATTTTATTTAATAGGAACTCTGAGCAGCACTCTCATTCAGGAAAACACACCGAAGATTGAAAAGAAACGCATGACAATGTATAAAAAGAAAGTAAGCGAACACTCAACTCCAGGTGGGTATAAACCCACCAATGAATGCTATTGTGCACTGGATAAAAACGGTTGAAGTGTATGCAGTTACCGAGACAGAAAGTAAGGGGAGATCCTACATTTTAGAATGGTCACGAGCAGGGGCGGACTGACAACTCATGGGGCCCCCGGGCAATCGGGGATCATGGGGGCCCCTGTGTCCTTGCCCAAACTCAAAAAAGCCTATGAAAAACGTACCAGGGGCATCTCATGGGGCTCCCTACTGACCCCGGGCCTTGGGCAGTGCCCGAGTTTCCAAATGGTCAGTCCGCCCCTGGTCACGAGAGCACAAGAGGAGGGAACATCTTCCAATGAAGACACCTAATCTGAGAACAACTGTCTAAAATGGGAATTCCCTTCACTTTGGGGAGATTTCTTCTCATTTCCTGTTTTGCCTCCAGGCCAATTAATGAAGGGAAATCTCCCTCGGAATCCCAGAGTGAGCCCAAAAACCAATGTATTAGCATACTGCTGTTTACTCATTGTCCAATCAGCAGGCTGGGGCTGTGTTGACATAGCAGTGCTGCTGCAGTGGCATTAGAGGAGGCTGTTCTGTCTGGCAGGAGTGCCTGGATGAGGAACAATTCCCACATATGTATTTCAACCATAAAGTCAAATACTTGGGTTTAAAAACTAGCTGAATCAGTGCACGTGGAGCTTCCTCCTAATTTGGACAGCTGTATCATGATTTATAGTGTTACTAAACCCACAACAGTAAAATCAGTCTGTATACACAGTAAAGCATGCTTCATATACTCACTGTGGAACCTAAAGGGTTAATCCTCTGCATTGTGTAAAAATTTGATCCTGACTTCCCTGATCCTCCCCTTCTTCCAGTGTCTCCCTCTTGTCCCCTGATAAGACATATCGCGTAAAGACACTCCGCACATGCTCAGTTTGGTGCATATTGCTAGAGAGGTTTTTTTATTTCTTGGGAGAGTGTATGTGATCAGGACTGGGCCAATCAGCACTGTCCAGATAGAGGTCAGGGGTTCTGCATCCTCCTAGTCAGAAAAAAACTCTTCCTACAAGATTTAACCAATGCTCTGCTGAACACTGATAGAAGTCACAAGACTGCTCTAACTACTGAGGAGAAAAGGTATTCAGCAGATTATATTTACTAAAATGATTGTACTTCCATGTTTTGTGTACTGTGGAAGACCAGATATAGTGAATGCAGGGTTCGGGGAGACCAGATATAGTGAATGCAGGGTCCAGGGAGACCAGATATAGTGAATGCAGGGTCCAGGGAGACCGGATATAGTGAATGCAGGGTCCTGGGGGAGACCAGATATAGTGAATGCAGGGTCCGGGGAGACCATATATAGTGAATGCAGGGTCCGGGGAGACCGGATATAGTGAATGCAGGGTCCGGGGAGACCAGATATAGTAAATGCAGGGTCTGGGGAGACCAGATATAGTGAATGCAGGGTCCGTGGAGACCGGATATAGTGAATGCAGGGTCCGGGGAGACCAGATATAGTGAAGGCAGGATCCGGGGAGACCGGATATAGTGAATGCAGGGTCCGGGGAGACCAGATATAGTGAATGCGGGGTCCGGGGAGACCGGATATAGTCAATGCAGGGTCCGAGGAGAGCGGATATAGTGAATGTAGGGTCCGGGGAGACCAGATATAGTGAATACAGGGTCCGGGGAGACCAGATATAGTGAATACAGGGTCTGGGGAGACCAGATATAGTGAATACAGGGTCCGGGGTGACCAGATATAGTGAATACAAGGTCCGGGGAGACCAGATATAGTGAATGTAGGGTCCGGGAGACCAGATATAGTGAATGCAGAGTCCTGGGAGACCAGATATAGTGAATGCAGGGTCCGGGGTGACCAGATATAGTGAATACAGGGTCCGGGGAAACCAGATATAGTGAATGCAGAGTCCTGGGAGACCAGATATAGTGAATGCAGGGTCCGGGGAGACCAGATATAGTGAATGCAGGGTCCGGGGAGACCAGATATAGTGAATGCAGGGTCCGGGGTGACCAGATATAGTGAATACAGGGTCCGGGGAGACCGGATATAGTGAATGCGGGGTCCGGGGAGAGCAGATATAGTGAATACAGGGTCCGGGGAGACCGGATATAGTGAATACAGGGTCCGGGGAGACCGGATATAGTGAATGCAGGGTCCTGGGTTTATTAACACTTTAATCATTGACGAACCACCTTTACTGCCTTAATGCAGATTGGTACATTATTTTACCTCCATTCTCTCCCTTCTAATCTCCTTTTGAACGTCTTTATTCATGAGAACAGTCAGTAAACATTGGTTTTGTTTGTACTTTTTGGAATCCGCACAACTGCTTGCATTACCTATATGTTTGTCTGTAACACACCTGTTTTATGCCTCGTCCAGAGCAGTGAATCTAAACTAATGGTTTCCACTCTGGCATCTATATCCCCCATTCGGTGTAGTCTACTGAGGGTGCAGGTCAGGCTAGGAGTCCACCCTGACACCAAGTAATCCACAGAACAAGGAGGAAAAAATCTCAGCCACCACACACTAAACAAGCCTGGCATATAATAGGTGATAGCAGCCTCAGCCTAACTCCATCCAGGGCACACACTCCGGCATGTTTTGCCCCATCCATGGGGCTTAGTCATGGCATTAAGGGGGGCAGGGCAAAACATGTCAGGGGGTGTGGCCTTGATGGAGGCTGCTATCACCTATTACACAATGGGTGTGTTTGGTGTGCGGTGGCTCAGATTTTTTACTTCTCATCCAGAGCAGGTTGTAGGTGGCATCTACACTCCTCGGCCATTTTATTAAGTACACCACGCTAGTGCCAAGAAAATATCCTCCACAACATTACACCACCACCAGCCTGAAAAGTTGATACAAGGCAGGATGGATCCATGCTTGCATGTTGTTTACGTCAAATTCTGACCCTACCATCTGAATGTTGTATCAACCAGTCTGCCCATTGTCCTCTGACATCAACAAGCCATTTTCCTCCACACAACTGCCCCTCACTGGATATTTTCTCTTTTTCGGACCATTCTCTGTAAACCCTAGAGGTGATTGTGCGTGAAAATCCCAGCAGATCAGCAGTTTTTGAAATACTCAGACCAGCCTGTCTGGCACCAACAACCATGCCACATTCAAAGTCACTTAACTCCGCTTTCTTCCCCATTCTGATGCTCAGTTTGGACTTTAGCAAGTCGTCTTCACCACGTCTAGATGCTTAAGTTGCTGCCATGTGATTGGCCGATTATCAATTTGTGTTACCAAGCAATTGAACAGGTGTACCTAACAAAGTGGCCGGTGAGTATATCGTGTGCTGAACAGGAAATGTGGACAAATCAATGAGGAGTCCCAAGTGGGTGGAACCCCTATGTTTTTTGTAAAAGCCCATCAACTATTTGGCTTCACCTCTGAACTCAGGTCTAACACAGGTGGCCAGGCCTTCCCTGAATTTGCATTTGACCACTGGCAGATCCTGCTTGGAGACCATTGGAGGCCAACACTGGCCCTGCACAAGTGGTGGCTGAAACTCAGAAACACAAAGATTTGAAAAAAGGAGTCCCTGCCTTGGACAACCACTTAGATAAATTGTAACAGGGTCGCCATTCCCACTAAACCAAGCTCACTACATCCTGCAGTCTTTCCATCCTGATCCAACACCATGCACATTGTTTCAACACCATACACAGGCCACTTTGTTAGGTCCACTTGTTCAATTGCTTGATATCCTGCTCCCTGGTCTCCTCCTCCCATGCACGACTGCAGGACTTCTCCAGGTCCTCCCCTATCCTCTGGAACTAACTGCCCCAATCCATCCGACTGTCGCCTTCCCTCCTCACATTCAGGCGCTCCCTCAAAACCCATCTCTTCAGGGAAGCCTACCCCACCCTCACCTAACGGCCATTCTCCCTCATTCCTCCCACCACTTCATCCCCCTCAGCCACTTCATTCCCCTCAGCCACTTCCTATTGTTCCACTACCCCCTCCCCATTCTCCTCTATGAGGCGGCGGATTTAAACGGACTTGTGTCCGTTTACACCCTCCTAGCTCCAATCCAATCCAATTCACCAAAAACAAATGGAAGGAGCGTCAGGGCGGATGTGTGTTCGTGTCTGCTTTGTCATCCATCCACACCACTCTGGAGTCCGCCCAGAGCCTGCCCCATGTGAAAAGGACCTAAAGGACATAAAAGGTGAAAAAGTAATATATACTTCATTTGAATGTACCTAAACGTTTACAAATTCAATAAAATAATAGTAAAGTAAAAACTGGCTGAACATTACCATCATCTGCATTGATATCGTACAAAAAATGCTGTACAAATTGTATCTCAAAACGCTATGAAAAGAAAATCAGGAGAGTCCACACAGCTCTTTCCCTTGGGAACTCCTACTCCGGCTCCTGTATTAGAGGGTTTTACTACCAATTATCCGCTGTTGTGAGGGAAACTAAATATGGGACTATTCAGATGCAGACAGAAATCTCTGCCTGCTGGGATAGGCTGGCATCAGAGAAGGTTTAGTAGGATCTATTCTCATTCCTATTGTAAGGATTTACTAGTAGAATTATTAACACTAGAACTTTTGCATATTAAAAACAGATCACAATGGGAAAAATAGCAGAAAACTGATCTTAAAACAGATCGCAAAAAGTAGAAAGCAAAGGCTGCAAAGAACACACATAGCATGGAAGGAAGGGGGGAGGGGGGTGCACCAGTATACAAGGACAAAAATTGGAAATGCATGTGTTTTTTAAAACACTTGCAATTAAGGTTCCATTTATGATGCACTTGAAAAAAATAATGTGTCATCTTTTGTTAAAAAAAGTTTTGATTTAAAAAGAAGCAGTGTTGGCTCATCTCCTCCACCCCCCGGGGTAAGGTACAAAACAATTGCACAGAGCAGATAAATATATCATGTTTATTTTTTTAATATTTTTTACTATTACTTTACAGGGGAACAGAACCCTAGAAGCTGTGCCCCTTCACTTAAAAAAAAAAAACAGGCAGAAGCTGATCAAAGCTTCATAGTTGTATACAGGGGTGGACTGACAACTCATGGGGCCCCTGTGCAATAGGGGATCATGGGGCCAATGTGTCCTCACCCAAACTCAAAAAAGCCTATGAAAAAGGTACCAGGGGCATCTCATGGGGCTCCCTACTGACCCCGGGCCCTCGGGCAGTGCCCGAGTTTCCAAATGGTCAGTCCGCCCCTGGTCACGAGAGCACAAGATGAGGGAAAATCTTCCAATGAAGACACCTAATCTGAGAACAACTGTCTAAAATGGGAATTCCCTTCACTTTGGGGAGATTTCTTCTCATTTCCTGTTTTGCCTCCAGGCCAATAAATGAAGGGAAATCTCCCTCGGAATCCCAGAGTGAAACGCCCGAGTTTCCAAATGGTCAGTCCGCCCCTGGTTGTATATCTGTAGCGTGGGATCTAAGGCACTGTGTCTCTGACCGCATTGTGCCCAAGCTACTGACTGTGGCACCTACAAACAGTGGTCTGATTTGGTGCTTACTTAAGCTAGTGAAGGAAAATATTCTTTTCTATCGAGTGGCATCTAGTAATTAATGGTTTGGTCCAGGGGCGGACTGACCAATTGGAAACTCGGGCACTGCCCAAGGCCCGGGGTCAGTAGGGGGCCCCATGAGATGCCCCTGGTACCTTTTTCATAGGCTTTTTGAGTTTTGGGCAAGTAAAAAGGGGCCTTATGATCCCCTATTGCCCAGGGGCCCCATGAGTTGTCAGTCCACCCCTGCTGGTGACCTATTGGCCCACTTCAAATAATCAGTTAGGCATTGTCAGGAATGGACTCACCATTAGTGGTGGGACTAATCTGCCGTGTGGGCTGCAGTACCAGGGCTGGCCAGCGGGTTTTTTGAGTTTGGACAAGGACACAGGAACCCCATGATCCCCTATTGCCCGGGGGCCCCATGAGTTGTCATTCCGTCTCTGGTTTGGTCCATTTCTTTCACATTATCTTACGTTTTTCTGGGTTCTCCATTCCTGTTCTATTTTTATGTTTTGTTTTTCCTCTGATCTTATATAAGAGATCTTAATAAGAGAAACATCACATGTGTCGCATTTTTTAAAAGCACAACATGGAAATGTTGACTTAAAAAGGGGATATAAAAGCTAGTGGTTTCTAGCAAGCTAATGTAATGTGTTTCCAGTCTGTGAAGGTCTTCTAAAACAGTCTTCAGCAACTCCTATAGCATGTTTGCAGCCTCTGACCATCTCCTGTCGCATATCTTCAGTCCTTGACAGCATTCTGGAGCATAAGGCCCCATGTACACGGGACACTTCTGAACGATGGAAACTGACTGCTGGTAAACGTAGGTTAAAAAACGTCTGTTTAGCCGCATTTGCATAACACGTTTGTGCGCGTTTATTTGCATTTAGAAGCATTTTTTAAAGATAAGCACAGGAGAACTTCCCAAATGACCAGAATGCACTGAAAAGTGGTAAACTATTAACTATTTCAGACTGTTTCAGAGAAATACAGAGAGTAGAAGCGGAGACAGCAGTATGTGTTGAGATTAGCTTAGGTGTAAGTTGCTAATTAACATTTCTTTTGTTTTCAAGCTTGGAAAAGGTGTCTGGTGGAGGGAGTCATTAAGGTCACCTGGCAGGGGGTCTTCATGAGGAATTTGAGGTGTGAATGGTCATTAACATATCTTTTGTTTCCAAGGGTGGGAGAGGTCTGAGGTGTGAATTGGTCATTACAATGTGTGACAAGCTTGGTAGGAACATCCTGTGTTCAGTGTTTTGTCCATCTGAGTACCTTGAAAATGCTTTGCATGCATTTTGCATGATGAAAAAGGGCTCTGGACAGCATCCGGAATTGGAAGAGTTAAAAAAAATTTCAACCGCAAACGCTTATAATCGTGGTTTGCTGCATTTACAAGCGTTTTGTGTTTAAAACGCTGATAAAATCGACTGCTGAATGCAAGTTTTCTGCGTTCAAAAAAAGGCTGTAAACTCAAATGCCTGTAAATGACAATGTGACCATTGGACACATAGGAAAACATTAGGGTGAGTTCAGGGGCTGCTGAAAAAAACGCTGAACAGCTCCTAAACGTGAGTTTATCAGCTGCAATGTACATGAGCCCTTACATTCACTAAATATTGCATGCAATATTTAGTATCACAGTTGATCTCTTATCTTCTCACCACTAGTCTCATGAGCATTTGAATGATATTTGGTGATAACAACATTGTGCTGCTTACTGTTCTCTTTGCTGTAGGCTCTGACATGAGGAAGCAAGGCCCTGCCTCTATCAAGATGGCTGCCTCCACACAAAAGACAGTATAGACCAAGGCATGGTAAGTCAGTAATAGGGGAAAAAAGTCAGCTGCAGGGAGCCTACAAGCAATACTGGTGACTCCTGTGAAGACTGTAGAGAATACTGCGGAGACTGATCTACCACAATTACATAATTTCACAATTAAATATCAAGCTAAAAGTATTAGTAATTAACTATTATTATTATTATTATTATACAGTATTTATAAAGCGCCAATAGTTCGCTCAGCGATGTACATTACAAAGGGGGACAGAACATGTGACAGAACAATACCAATACAATGCAAAACATGAGGGGATCGAGGGAGCTTACAATCTAGGAGGGAGGGGATGGTGGCACAGGAGGAGATAGCTGTGGGGGATGGAGTGGTAAAAAGAGTGGAGGAGGTCGACAAGTTAGCAGGGGGTGGGGTAGGCTTCCCTGAAGAGATGGGTTTTTAGGGTGCGCCTAAAGGAGAGGAGAGTAGGTGATAATCTGATGGGTTGGGGCAGGGAGTTCCAGAGGATGGGTGACACCCTGGAGAAGTCCTGGAGGCGGGCATGGGAGGAGGAGACCAGGGAACTAGAGAGAAGGAGGTCTTGTGAGGAGCGGAGTGTGCGTGTTGGGCGGTACTTGGATATTAGGTCAGTGATGTAGTTCGGGGCAGTATGGTGGACAGCTTTGTACGTCAGCATTAGGATTTTGATCCGTTGCGCAATCGGAAGCCAGTGGAGGGATTGGCAGAGGGGGGTGGCGGAGATGGAGCGGTTGGAAAGGTGAATGAGTCTGGCAGCCGTATTCAGGATGGACTGAAGCGGGGATAGCCAGCGGAGAGGCAGGCCAGTGAGGAGGGATTAATATCCTTTACTCCATAGGAGGTGTTTAATCGCTCATTAAGGCTATTTTATAATACTTTTGGCTGCTTTGCCAATCTTAAGTATGCCCCCACGAGATTCATCGCATGAAACTAATCTCTCAAAGGTCTCTCACACTCGAAGAAAACTAGAGATTCAATCCCACAGATGAAGAATGGCTTGTGTAGCCCTAGCCTAATTGTCAAGCTGAGATACCTTGAACACAAAGATCATGGGCCATCACTGAACAAGATGGGTGAACACAGGTTTGTTTAACCTCACAGGCCCATGAGACTTAATTCACAAAGTAACACCCCAGGAAAAGGATCTTCATTTGCAAAAAAATGCAACAGTTATTTTCAGCCAATGATATTTGATAATAACAGTCACATGACTAAAATGAAGACCTTTATCCTTCTGTTGGACCATTGGTACCTGAGCTTATGTGTACCTGAGAGATAGAAGGATTAAGTTCTGGGTTTGGCAAATTCAGGAACATTTTCAGCTAGATCATGGCAGACTTTTTATTTAATTTACATTGGGAATAACTTGGATGAAAAGTCCCAGATATTCCATCCACATTATACTCTACCTCAGCCATTTCTCCAACTTTTTTTTTACCCCTGAGGAACCCTTGAAATAATATCCAGGTTCTCAGGAAACCCCTGCTTAACCACTCCCTGTCCGGACACTTTTACCCCCTTCCTGTCCAGGGCAATTTTCAGCTTTCAGCGCTATCACACTTTGACAATTGCGCGGTCATGCAATACTGCACCCATATGAATTTTTTACCATTTTTTTGAGACAGATAAAGCTTTATTTTGGTGGTATTTATTCACCGCTGGGATTTTTATTTTTTTTACTATGTAAATGAAAAAGTCCAAAAATTTTGAAAAAAAGTGTTTGTTTTTTTTAAAAAAATTTTGCAAATAAATAATATTTCATCATAAATCTTGGCCAAAATTTATTCCGTTATTTTTTTTAGTAAAAAAAAAAAATCCAAATTAGTTTATAACCAAAAATTATAATTTTTAAACATTTTTTTTTACATTTTTATTTTTTTTATATTATTATTTTTTATTTTTATTTTATTTTTTACATACTGTCACGCTAGCAGTACAGTGTCACCATGGTGACACTGTACTACTTGTGGGGGGTGATGAAGATTTTTTTTTTTTTTTTTACACTGATTGCTTTTACACCCATATAGGATGTAAAAGCAATCATTTCTCTTTCTCTCTGTCTGCATTCTTGCAGTCATTGAGAAGTACTGAGTGAGCTGTGATTGGTCACAGCTTGTCACATGGTACAAGGCTGTTGTGAATAGCCTTGTACCATGTGACCTCTGTGATCATTCACAGATTTCACACGTAGTAAGCAATGATGTCACAAGTGACATCTTGCTTACTACTTTGCATGTGATCACTGATTGGCCAATCAGTGATCACATGATCGGGACCCCGTCCGACGATCGGTGTTTCACTGTGTCTGGAGGACACAGCGGGCACCGGATCGCGGTGGTGCGCGCTCCCAGGGAGCGCGCACAACTAGAAAAGGCGGGTGCCGTTTAGGAACGGCAACCCGCCCCTGGACTGCCACCGCCCTGCCGTTTATAAACAGCAGGCGGATGGCAAGAGGTTAAAAAGAATTATGCCTACAACTCACAATACATTAGAGCGATTCATTTAAAAAACATTTTAAATACGAGAGTAAGTAATGTGGCATACTTCGTGTCCACTCTAACATTAGTGGTCAGGTTAAATGTGACCCTTTACATTGATGGTTAGAGAAAAATTACACCTTTGCATTGGTGATCAGTGAAGATCAATCCACCTTTGCTCGAAGACCTTCTAGCAACTTCAGAAAGAATCCAAGGGTTCCACGGAATACTGGCTGAGAAACACTGCTCTAGCTATTAAGATGACCTAGGCAAGACTTCTGATTCACCTGGCTCAAAGGCAGAGGTGAGGTGATTTAGGGGGGTGGTAGTTTAAATAGGGTCTCTGGGGCTTGTGGCCCTGTCAATTTTGGTACTGTTGAGGTTGTAAGGTCTTCTTTTATAGAGACTCAAAGACAGAGTCAAGAGAATAAAACTCCCTCCTACTGTGCTATGAAAATGTATTGGCTCCTTCCTTATTTTTTTTTTTATTCATATTTGTCACACTTAAATGATTCAAATCATCAACCAAATTTTAGTATTACATAAAGATAATCTGATTAAATACAAAATGCAGTTTTTTTTAAAAAGCTACACAAACCTGCCTGGCCCTGTGTGAAAAAGTAATTGCCCCCAAACCCCCAGCTGCATAACCTAAGTGCGCTTGAGCTTCAGATCAGGAACTGAGAGCCAGACATTCTCCTTCAGGATTTTCTGGTAGAGCGCAGGATTCATTGTTCCATCAATTATGGGAAGTCATCCAGGTCCTGAAGCTGCAAAGCAGCCCCAGACCATCACACTACCACCACCAACTTTGACTGTTGGAATGATGTTCTTTTTACGAAATGCTGTGTTAGTTTTACGCCAGATGTAACGGATCACACACCTTATAAAAAGTTCAACTTTTGTCTCATCAGTGCACAGAATATCTGCCCAAAAGTCTTGGGGATAATCAAGATGTTTTCTGGTAAATGTAAGATGAGCCCCTTGTGTCCTGTTTTTGTCAGCAGTGGCTTTGAACTTGGAACTCTCCCATGGAGGCCATATTTGCCCAGTCTCTTTCTTAGTGTTGAATCATGAACTTAACTGAGGCAAGAGAGGCCTGCAATTCTTTAGATATTGCTCTGGGTTCTTTAATGACTTCCTGGATAAGTCACCGTTGTGCTCTTGGAGTAATTTTGGTAGGCCGGCCACTCCTGGGAAGGTTCACCACTCTTCCACGTTTTTTTCATTTGTGGATAATGGCTCTCACCGTGGTTCACTGGAGTCCAGTCTCTTTCTTAGTGTTGAATCATGAACTTAACTGAGGCAAGTGAGGCCTGCAAATCTTTAGATGTTGTTCTGGGTTCTTTAATGACTTCCTGGATAAGTCACCGTTGTGCTCTTGGAGTAATTTTGGTAGGCCGGCCACTCCTGGGAAGGTTCACCACTCTTCCACGTTTTTTTCATTTGTGGATAATGGCTCTCACCGTGGTTCACTGGAGTCCAGTCTCTTTCTTAGTGTTGAATCATGAACTTAACTGAGGCAAGTGAGGCCTGCAAATCTTTAGATGTTGTTCTGGGTTCTTTAATGACTTCCTGGATAAGTCACCGTTGTGCTCTTGGAGTAATTTTGGTAGGCCGGACACTCCTGGGAAGGTTCACCACTCTTCCACGTTATTTTCATTTGTGGATAATGGCTCTCACCGTGGTTCACTGGAGTCCCAAAGCCTTAGAAATGGCTTTGTAACCCTTTCCGGACTAATACACATCAAATACTTTGTTTCTTATCTGTTCTTGAATTTCTTTAGATCGTCGCATGATGTGTTGCTTTTTGAGATCTTTTATCAAACTTCACTTTGTCAGAAAGCTTCTATTTAAGTGACTTCTTAATTCAACAGGCCTGGCAGTAATCAGGCATGGGTGTGGCAAGTGAAATTTAACTCAGCTTTCCAAAATATGTGGTTAATCACAGTTCATTCGTGATTTAGCAAGTGGAATGGGGGGGATTACTTTTTTCGCATAAGGCAAGGCAGGTTTGGTCAGCTTTTTTCCCTTAATAAATGAAATAATCATTTTAAAAACTGCATTTTGTATTTATACGGGTTATCTTTGTGTAATACTAAAATCTGTTTGATGATCTAAATCATTTAAGTGTGACAGATATGCAAAAAAAATCAGGATGGGGGCAGATACTTTATCACAGCACTATGTGTGTGTATATATATACATATATATACATATATATATATATATATATATATATATATATATATATACATATCA
The DNA here is from genome assembly GCF_062004578.1 of Staurois parvus. Classification (NCBI taxonomy): domain Eukaryota; kingdom Metazoa; phylum Chordata; class Amphibia; order Anura; family Ranidae; genus Staurois; species Staurois parvus. Next base: position 1,718,793 of record NW_028317891.1, read on the forward strand.
CTGTGTATATATAAATATATATACATGTGTGTGTGTATGTATATACTAACTTAGTTAAGGCTGTATATATTCTCACAAACACATGCATTTAAAAAGAACACACAAACAAACAATGCCTCGCCACAAAGCCCCTGAAATGATGCTCTTTGTCAATTTTCACTTCTGAGCAATTAAAAATTCAGGCCATAAAACGAGCTTGCATTTTTAATGGTTATTAAAAATGGGAGAGATTCATTAGTAATTGTCATTACACTAAAGAGTCACCATTACTAACAAACAGAACAATATCTCAGGGTAATAACCTCGCTGTTTGATAGATGTGCAAACACATAATCAGCTTTATAGCTGAAGAGGAGAAAAATGACTTACCCAGTTCCGTCATTATACAGAAACCATAAACACACAAAATGGAAGAGGGTGGAAGAGCAATGGGTTGTCATAAAACCCCTGCAACTGGATAGCCCTCACTGAATACATTTTTGTTCTGATGAGAATTGCAGAACCAATGGACCAGTGTTGGTCTAAAGTGATAAACACAAGTCACTGACCTGAAAGCAGTATGTATCTGGTGATGTTAAGACCATCAACCTACATTGTGTGTGGAACTCTCTAAATAGTGGAATAATTAAGAGAATGAGCTGTCAAAAACATGTTTGACATTATAGCTTCTATATTTTATCCTGAAAATCCTCTTTAAACTGCCATGCTGTTGAAATCCCTAAATAAAACAAGTTTGGCGAATCAAGGGCTTTGTTTTCTCATGTCAAAGCTTCGCTCCTGATGGTTTTTATTTGAAGGAACTGGTGGGGTAATGAACAAAAAAGCAGCAAAAGAGGTAGAGGAAGCAAAGCTGCACAGAATGCATGATTCAGAAGCAGGGAGATCCTTGCACTGCAGGTCCTCGCTTACATCTTCCTTTCCAGCCAGCAGAACAGTGAGCAGCACAGTAGTGACATCACCAAATCTCACTCCAAATATCCTAAAGCTGGCTATACATGGAGCAAAATATGGAAGATTTATGGATGAATTTTGATCCATGTATGGACAAGCTGGTTGTACACAAGTCGCTCTATCAATCGACTTATGTACAACAAGCCTGTTGGAAAAATTTCTCTGGATCAGTGCCACCAATTAGTGTGTTCTCATGGCGAGAAAGTTTCCCTGCTGTCAGAAAACAAAGGTTCAGCAGGAGGGATTCTCCCATCCACATTAAGAGTTTGGATGGGGGAATCTTGTCATTTTCTTTTGTTCAACCTGCTGGACTCATGTATGGCCAGCCTAAAGCCTAGTACACACGGGCTGAACATTGGGCGGCATCGGCATTCAGCTTCTGTCGAAGGGGAATGGCCAAAAAAAGGGGGGGGGGGGTTTGGACATTAGTATAGATTGCTGTACTAACATCTGACAGTTAGTGAAGCGACTCCTCCTGGGCTGCCAGTTTTTTTTTCATTCAGCCCGCCGGGTTGAACGAAAAAAAAAAACTAGTGGTGTGTACCAGGCTTTAGACAAGCAGCTAGAGGGAGCAGTGCCTATTTATATCAGGGGTCCCCAAACTTTCTTAACAAAGGGCCACCACACTGTGCTTCAGACTTTAGGGGGACAAAACTGTGGCCAGTGGGGGTAATAAAATGCCCTGATGTCAGTGGTCAGCAGGACTGAATGCAGATCAGGTGGTAAATGGGAGTAAAAAAAATGGCCCAGAGGTACAGTTGGAGTAAAAAAAATACCTAGTACCTATGGTAAGAAGGAAGAGAATAATGCTCCACTTTTGGCGTCAATGTGAGGAATGATGTAGCATTATTGGTATCAATGTCAGGATTGGTGTTCCCTCATTGGTATGAGTGGGAGGAACAGTGCCCCATTGTTGATGTCAGTGGGAGGAATAGTGCACTATTGTTAGTATCGGTGGGAGGAATGGTGTCCATCATTGGTATCAAGGAGAGGAATGGTGCCCCATCGTCAGTGTCAGTGGGAGGAATAGTGCACTATTGTTAGTATCGGTGGGAGGAATGGTGTCCATCATTGGTATCAAGGAGAGGAATGGTGCCCCATCGTCAGTGTCAGTGGGAGGAATAGTGCACTATTGTTAGTATCGGTGGGAGGAATGGTGTCCATCATTGGTATCAAGGAGAGGAATGGTGCCCCATCGTCAGTGTCAGTGGGAGGAATAGTGCACTATTGTTAGTATCGGTGGGAGGAATGGTGTCCATCATTGGTATCAAGGAGAGGAATGGTGCCTCATCGTCAGTGTCAGTGGGAGGAATAGTGCCCCATCTTTGGTATCAGTGGATGGAATAGAGGGCTGCTTAAAAGCAAGCAAGCAATTTGGGGACTACTGCCTTAGATACACAGCAGATATAAAGCTATAGGGGGGCAAGGTAAAGGGAACAACACTGCTATTTTTTAGGAGGATTTCAGGGTGCTGCTTAGACACAATTAAAGTGAATAAAACATTTTTTAAATAACAAACGTCATATATTAATAATTGGTAATAGTTTTGCACAGAAATGTCCCGAGCCTTCTCTTCTTGGGTCTCCTGCTGGAGCTCCTGGTGCCTCCTCTTCTTGGTGTGCCACCATAGGAATCAGTTTCCTATAGAGGCACACTCCTAAGCCATGCTGTGCGCATCCATTAATACAGAGGGGCTCGGCCCCTGCCCCCCCCCCCCCCCCCCGCTTTCTCCTCACAGGATTTAATTTAATTGACAGCAGCAGGTGCCAATGGCTTCCGCTGGTATCAATCTGCTCAGGAAGGAGGAAGAGAGCAGAGAGGCACAGCATTGGATCGAGAATAGGCTAAGATAAATATCTGGGGGGGGGGGGGGCTTGGTGATGGGGGGAGCTGCACAATAAAGTTTTTTTATAGAATGCAGCAAGGTAAAAAAAAAAAACCTTCTACCTTTACAAGCACTTTACCATTTCTAGATGTCCCCTACAGGGGCGGACTGACCGTTTGGAAACTCGGCCCGGGGTCAGTGGGGGGCCCCATGAGATGCCCCTGGTATCTTTTTCATAGGCTTTTTTGAGTTTGGGCAAGGATATAGGGGCCCCATGATCCCCTATTGCCCGGGGGCCCCATGAGTTGTCAGTCCGCCGCTGGTCCCCTAGAATAGAGCAAATCTTTTACTTGGGGGAGCAGCTAAGAAGCCTCTATCCACACTACAGTATATTGACAAGCAATCAAGTAGCAGAAGCTTCCACTATATTATTATTATTATTATTATTACATGGAGTTTATATAGCGCCAAAGGGTTTGCTCAGCGCTGTACAATAGAGGGGGGGGGACAATACATGAAACAGAACAGCAACAACAAACAGCACACGAGGGGTTAGAGGGCCCTACTCTTTCGAGCATACAATCTAGGAGATACTATATCATAAAAACATATTTTTCTCTTTCTGGTAAAAACCCACTCAGCCATGACATGCTGAAATGTGGTCAAACACCTCTCCTTTTTCAAATTAAAAAAAGAAAAAAAAAAAAAACTGTTCAAACTGGTTCATGTAGCTAGTTGTATGGTGCCATCTGCAAAATTTCAGTATGGTACAAGAAAAACTTTGTTTGTGTTCCCCCCCCTGTAGTGGACATCAAGGAAAGCCATTTTGTGTATGGAATTTCTTCCTGACCTTCCACATGATTATTATTTTTTTGTACATTATTCTCATTAGGCTCAGCACAGGCTTCGAAGGTGGTGAAGAAGCTTTTACAAAGCAGAAATAATGAGGAGAGAATGTGAAGAGGGAGGGAAGGAGCAGGCACCCCAACTGAAAACTATAGGGGATTATTAAAAGTATGCCTAATTTATCTGATACAACCTGCATTAAAGCCCAACGTCAACCAACACTTTTTTTTGAGGCACAGGAACTGAGCTACAACCTCGGTCAGGATTTCTCCAATAGGGACACTGTAATAAAACATATAACCCTTAAGGGTTGATTTACTAAAACTGGAGAGTGTACAATTCGGGGCAGCTCTGCACAGAAACCAATCAGCTTCCAGGGTTTTTTTTGTCAAAGCTTAACCTCCCTAGCGGTCTGATTATGTCCATATTTCTGTGCTCAAAGCGGTACATTGTTTTGCATGGAAATATGTTGTTTTTTTTATAGTAGGCCTGTAATTCTTAGGAATACCTCACTGAAATCTGTCCGAACAAGAGTCTAGTAAACATCCCGGGTAGGATAAAATCTGAAACCCGAAACCATAATTTATAATATAATAAATAATCATAAAAAATAATAATATACTAATACATTTAATTCAATAATATAATCAAACCAAAAACACTGAAATGTGAAATATAGCGCCAAGTTCGCACATCGCTGAGCAAAGTCGCAGAATCGTTTTCAGTGTCTGATGAGGAATTTCCCCCACGAATCATTATCATTCAATTCTGCAAGTGGTTCTGATTTACTATCGCTGTTCTCTAGCCGGTCTAAAACCGCTTTTGACCTAAAGGGACGCTTTTTGGACGCCATGGACGTTTCTCAGTTTCCAGGCAGAAAGAACAGTAAAAATGCAGGCAGGGCGCCGGACAAAGCACTCAGGACACAATGTATGTGAAATGGTTTGATACAGGAATGTTATACTATGTGATTTTAGTGTTTTTAGTGAATGTCACTTTTGATATTTTCAAATTTCCCGCCAGTTCCGTCCCCCGTACATCCCGACGTCGCAGGGAACGGAACCTGGAAGACGGATGCCGGCATCGGGCGGAGGACATTGCCGGGGACACTGCAGGGGGGACATCGCGGGAGCGCAGGACAAGGTAAGTGAAGAAGAGATCCCGGAGCAACCCTGCAGTGTATTCCCGAGTGTAGCTCAGGGGGGGTTACCGCTTGTGGTGCTGAAACTTTTCCCCGAGCTACACTCGGGAATACCGCCAGGGAGGTTAATTGAACAAGTTGAAGTTAGAAGCTGATTGGTTTCTATGCAGAACTGCACCAGATTTTGCTCTCTCCAGTTTTAGTAAATCAACCTCTTAGGCTGGCCATACATGTTTTCATCCGAAAATGGGACCTAAGAATAATTGACCGATTTTCACTCCGTTAGTTGGTCAATGGCACCGGCCAATTTTCGTGGTTCCTTCCCTATTTGGTGATCGGGCATGTTGGGAAATTTGTGAAAAACGACCAATGTTCGACTCAATGACGGTCAAATCGTACGATCGTTTTTCTGAAAAGAATATGAGCATGAGCTGTGACCTGGAAGGAACAGAAGTTTCAAATGTTATATGGGGTGAACTTTATGACTCGGTCGGCCGATTTTCGAAATCAATGATGGCGCCATCGGATTAACGAGCGAACGACATTTACGATTTTCGAACGAAATATGTGGAATTTGAAACAAATTAAATAAATCACTTAAGGTGATCCACAGGGGCGGACTGACAACTGATGGAGCTCCCGGGCAATAGGGGATCATGGGGCCCCTGTGTCCTTGCCCAAACTCAAAAAGTCTATGAAAAAGGTACCAGGGGCATCTCATGGGGCCCCCTACTGACCCCAGGCCCTCAGGCAGTGCCTGAGTTTCCAAACGGTCAGTCTGCCCCTTTGTGGTATGTAATCATCACTGGGTTTTTTTTACTTTTTGCTAAATAAATAGAAAAAGACAGAAAATTTTGCAAATAAAATGTGTTTTTCTTTGTTTCTGTTATAAAATTTTGCAAATAAATAATCTTTCTTTATAAATTTAGGCCAAAGTGTATTCTGCTGCATTTCTTTGGTGAAAATAACCCAAATCAGTGTTTGTTATTTAGTCTGTGGGAAAGTTATAAAAACTATGGGATATATCGGAAAATCGATCAATCCTGATGTACTGACGGCCAATCTCATTTCTTGAGGCCCGAAAATGTCAGGACAGTACAAGTACCCCCCAATTGACCACTTTTTGGAAAACAGACACTCCAAAGTATTTAGCAGGAGTAATATTGGGTTTTGTGAAGCTGCAATTTTTTTGCAAATTGTCATTGTTTTTTTAGAAAATGAAGAAATTTAAAACAAATTTTAAACTTTTTTATATACTCTCACCTCTTGGGAGGTGGTCAGGATTTTTGATTTACACACTATGATCACTTATAAGTGAAAATCACAGTCATAAGCAACCATTTTTTTCTGAATGAAATCAATTCATCCAGTGTGTACTATTGTGATTGGCCACAGCTAATCACAAGGTACAGATGGGCTGTGGTTGGCCCTGTCTGTACCATGTGATCAATGTGACCAATCACAGAGATCAACACAATAGCTGACAATAAATGGCATGAATGGAAGCCATCCACTGTGTACAACTGTCATGTGATCTGCTGTGATTGGTCAGCGATCACATGATACCAGCAGTGGGTCGGTACACTGATTTGCTGTGTCAGATAACGGAGCACCGCGGCACGATCAGGGAAGAACGTCATATCACGTCCATCCAGTGGCAGACTGACCATTTGGAAACTCGGGCACTGCCCGAGGGCCCGGGGTCAGTAGGGAGCCCCATGAGATGCCCCTGGTACCTTTTTCATAGCCTTTTTTGAGTTTGGGCAAGGACACAGGGGCCCCATGATCCCCTATTGCCCGGGGGCCCCATGAGTTGTCAGTCCGCCCCTGCGTCCATCCCAAACAAGAAAGCTCCCGCCCAGCTGTCATTTTACTATAGGTGTGGTTAATTTGAAGGGATCTCCTGTTTTGGCTATGGGACAGGAAGTGAAGGTAAAGAAAAAACCTGACAGGGGTTACAACCCTCACTTACTCTATCCTAAATGAAAAAAAAAAAAAGGTTTTGCTTTAACCACTTCCCGACCGGCCGTTGCATATAAACGGCCGGACAGTGGCAGTGCAGGGTCGGGTGGCCGTTTATAAACGGCCACCCCGCACCCTGCTTGTGCGCGCTCCCTGGGAGCATGCAGCACCGCGATCCAGAGCCCGCTGTGTCCTCCAGACACAGTGAAACACCAATCGTCGGACGGGACCTCTGCACGAGGTCCCGATCATGTGATCACTGATTGGCCAATCAGTGATCACATGCAAAGTAGTAAGCAAGATGTCACTTGTGGCATCATTGCTTACTACGTGTGAAATCTGTGAATGATCACAGAGGTCACATGGTACAAGGCTATTCACAACAGCCTTGTACCATATGACAAGCTGTGACCAATCACAGCTCACTCAGTATTTCTCAATGGCTGCAAGAATGCAGACAGAGAAAGAGAAATGATTGCTTTTACATCCTATATGCGTGTAAAAGCAATCAGTGTAAAAAAAAAAAAAAATCTTCATCACCCCCCACAAGTAGTACAGTGTCACCATGGTGACACTGTACTGCTAGCGTGACAGTATGTAAAAAATAAAATAAAAATAAAAAATAATTATATAAAAAAATGAAATAAAAATGTAAAAGAAAATGTTTCAAAATTATAATTTTTGGTTATAAACTAATTTGGATTTTTTTTTACTAAAAAGATAACGGAATAAATTTTGGCAAAGATTTATGATGAAATATTATTTATTTGCAAAATTTTATTAAAAAAACACTTTTTTTCAAAATTTTTGGACTTTTTTATTTTAATAGCAAAAAAAATAAAAATCCCAGCGGTGAATAAATACCACCAAAATAAAATTTTATCTGTCTCAAAAAAATGGTAAAAAATTCATTTGGGTACAGTGTTGCATGACCGCGCAATTGTCATTCAAAGTGTGATAGCGCTGAAAGCTGAAAATTGCCCTGGACAGGAAGGGGGTAAAAGTGTCCGAACTGGAAGGGGGTAAAAGTGTCCAGACTGGAAGGGGGGGAAAGTGTCCGGACTGGAAGGGGGGAAAGTGTCCGGACTGGAAGGGGGGGAAAGTGTCCGGACTGGAAGGGGGTGAAAGTGTCCGGACTGGAAGGGGGTGAAAGTGTCCGGACTGGAAGGGGGTAAAAGTGTCCGGACTGGAAGGGGGGGAAAGTGCCCGGACTGGAAGGGGGTGAAAGTGTCCGGACTGGAAGGGGGTGAAAGTGTCCGGACTGGAAGGGGGGGAAAGTGTCCGGACTGGAAGAGGGGGAAAGCGTCCGGACTGGAAGGGGGGGAAAGCGTCCGGTCTGGAAGGGGGTGAAAGCGTCCGGACTGGAAGGGGGGGAAAGCGTCCGGACTGGAAGGGGGTGAAAGCGTCCGGACTGGAAGGGGGTGAAAGTGTCCGGACTGGAAGGGGGTGAAAGTGTCCGGACTGGAAGGGGGTAAAAGTGTCCGGACTGGAAGGGGGTGAAAGTGTCCGGACTGGAAGGGGGTGAAAGTGTCCGGACTGGAAGGGGGTGAAAGTGTCCGGACTGGAAGGGGGGGAAAGTGTCCGGACTGGAAGGGGGGGAAAGTGTCCGGACTGGAAGGGGGGAAAGTGTCCGGACTGGAAGGGGAGAAAGTGTCCGGACTGGAAGGGGGGGAAAGTGTCCGGACTGGAAGGGGGGAAAGTGTCCGGATTGGAAGGGGGTGAAAGTGTCCGGACTGGAAGGGGGGGAAAGTGTCCGGACTGGAAGGGGGTGAAAGTGTCCGGACTGGTAGGGGGGAAACTGTCCAGACTGGAAGGGGGGGAAAGTGTCCGGTCTGGAAGGGGGTGAAAGTGTCCGGACTGGAAGGGGGGGGAAGTGTCCGGACTGGAAGGGGGTGAAAGTGTCCGGACTGGTAGGGGGGAAACTGTCCAGACTGGAAGGGGGGGAAAGTGTCCGGTCTGGAAGGGGGTGAAAGTGTCCGGACTGGAAGGGGGGGGAAGTGTCCGGACTGGAAGGGGGTGAAAGTGTCCGGACTGGAAGTGGTTAAAGTAACACAAAATCTGTAGTTAGGTGTTAATAGTATTGCATCTTCTGGGGAACGACGGGTTGCCAGACTTTGCTATTTAAACATTTCTAAGATAGGCTTTCATTTATTTCCTGCCAGTAGGAAAGGTAATATTTTCTTCAAACTATCAGCAACAAATTAGCTAAGAAAAAAAGTGCAGCTGCCTACTGAGAAAAATTTATTTTATGACACAATTTCCTATAAAAAAAAAAGAAACCTGTGATTATTTTACAGCCAATAGGAGGAAGGGAAAAAAAAAATCCCCAGTAATTCGTGAAACATCCACCTCGAAATAAGAATCGCCTGATGTAATCACAGGCAACTTCTAAAACTGTTGTCTGCAAAAACTGAAAAATTGTCGGAAGCCAAAACATACACAGAGCTTGCTATCTGTAATCAGAGCCTTCATTTCTCCTCATTACGATCTCATGAGCACATTAAGATGTTATTAGCATTAATTACTTTGGAGCGTCTAGGCATGAGCATTGACAGACATGCGTGCTGATGCACTCTTTGCTGGAGAGTATCTACATTATTATAGCTTTGTTTTGTTTTTTTTGCTTAGAAAACATGTGAAAACATTGCTGGAAACACAAATTAACTAATCTCACACAATGAAAATAATAAACTGATTGCAACAGCTAATACAAAATAAATACAAACAATCACTATCTTCCCCTTCCTGCAAGTCTGCTATAGAAGACGCCTCCTGCAAAGGATGCAGGACCATGTACTAAGACAAAAAAAAAGACAAAAAGTGAATTGTACATAAATAGAAATCATATCATGAACAGGGGAGGACTGACAACTCATGGGGCCCCCGGGCAATAGGGGATCATGGGGCCCCTGTGTCCTTGCCTAAACTCAAAAAAGCCTATGAAAAAGGTACCAGGGGAATCTCATGGGGCCCCCTACTGACCCCGGGCCCTCGGGCAGTGCCTGAGTTTCCAAATGGTCAGTCCGCCCCTGATCATGAATAATATGACTGTCATGAAGAAATAAAAACAGTTGCTACAGGTATTCTGCAGGGCCCTAGAGGACTTTAATACCTGTATCCTAAAGCCAAATCCTGGGGTGAAGATTCAACAATTCTGATTAGTGTCAGGGACTACTGCTGCTGTCACCCACTCCACTCCCCCTGAAAATTCCACTTGGCCCACAACTATGATGTGCAGCCTTACTGTCCAATAGGAAGACCAGGAGGTGGAAACGGTAGGCAAGCTTTGACACTTCTACAGTGGCAAAGCTCTGCCTGTCCGTATGTATGGCATTCAGCTTTAACATCAGGGTATTCGGGGATGTGGGGTATTCGGGGATGCAGGTATGTGTACCTCTGGGTGCCCGAACTTTATACCTGCAGCAGTTTTTATTTTTTTAATGGCAGCCTCTATTCAGAGCGATCTCAGTAAAGACTTGGGCTTGAGAGGAATCTTGGTTCCCCTGGTTTGCCCTTTGTCAGGGTCCTGTCCACGACAGAGGTTCTGGAAGATCTGGCATTTCTGCCAGTACTCTGCATGGCCGCAGAAGAATACATCAGCCTCAGTCTGGTGCCAGACGGCCTTTATAAGGAGGTTCATCACTTCCTCAAGTTGCTGGATGATCTCTAGTTCCCCGTGCCCTGTTCCTGTTTCCTGTGACTTTGACCCGTGATTTCCTGTTACCGACTCGGCTTGCTCCTGGACCTGTCTACTCTACTTTACCCCTGATCTGACCTCGGCCTGGCTTACGGATACTCTCTCTCTCTCGCTCCTCTGTGTATGACCTCGGCTATCCCATCTGACTACGTCCACTCTGATTCCTAGCTGCTACCTGACCTTGGCTTGAACCGACTACCCAGTAAACATCTAACTCCCGGAAGGGCTTGCATACCACGCACAGGTGCCTCCTGTCTGTAGACCTATCTCCGTGCACCAGCTGTGCTTCTGAGAGGACCACCAACCAGCACGCCTACAAGCGACCTGTGCAACTTTGGGCCTGACTCCCGCTGTCCCACTCTCAGGGGAGTCCGGAACTTAGCCGCAAGGGAAGCCCTCTCTCCATTGGCCTCCATCATTCAGAAAGTAATGTGTACATAAATAGGAAGAACGCTGCTCTCCCGACCAGCCTGTGTGACATGAAAGAAGATGTCTCAGCCTATATGTCTCCACCATATACCACACCCACCGACACGTTTCGTCCCACCCACCTGGGCTTAACAATAGTGTGACTATGACTAAGAGTAACCCCCAGTGGTGGGGCGAAATGTGTCAGATGGCGTAGTTTTTTTGGCGTAGACATGTAGGCTGAGGCTAGTCAGGAGAGTGGCTTCCTATTTATGAACTTCTATTCAGATATTACAGGGCATAGCAAAAAGCTGTCTTTAAGGTGGTTGTAAACGTCTGAAATGAAAAACAAGCAAAGCCCTCTACAGTGTCTACTTGCCTCAATACAAAACACTTAGTGTGGTTCTTACCTTTCTCTCTCTCCTCTCCTTCTGACAAGTTATGCCCACACCACAAAATCCTGGGGTTGACTGACACCCTTAGCTGTGCATGTTTCCCTATGAGACTTCGTAGAGGAAGGTGTGTATTTTCCCTCCACTCAGGTCTCAGATTACACTCAACTCTATGCTGTACAGTGTATGATGTCATACCCTGCCCCTTTCTTCCTAGAGCTCAGAAATGCAAGTGTAAAATGTGTGCTTTAGGAGGGTGTAGAAAAGAGATGGCTGCAGATAAACAAGTATAATTTATGTATAGAAGGATTTATTTAATATTTGTGCATCACCTGGGGCCAGTCTCTTCAGTGGGTATATGTAAGGGTTTACAACGACTTTAGCTGTACATGTCTGTACTTTGCCGTTTAGCTGTTTGATGCAGAAAAAAAAAAACATACCTGACCACTTATTTTTTTTTTACGCAAAAGTCATTGCATGTATGTTGTGCTTCAGTGCGAGTACCTGCAACTGTAAAGGTGCATCCTGGTGTATTAAAAATGACACAGCCGTTGACTGTCAGGACCTGGATCACCTGCTGGTTGCACTGTGGTTCCATGGTCAGAGGGTTGTAATTCCAGTGTCCACCAATTGGCATTTTCCAGCAGACCCCAATAATTAATTTCCACCTGATGCTGGCTGCTGGGAGGGTATTTAGGTCCTCCCCTACTAAGTGTCTCTCACTGCAGTTTTTGCTTGCTGCCAGTTACTGCTAGCTGTTACCCTATTCCTGATTCTGCCCTGTTCGTTGTACCCTGTATCCTGCTGCTTTCTACCTGCTCTCCCTTGTTCTGGATCCCAGGCTAGTTCCCTCTCCCATCTGCTCCCTGCATCTCCAGTTTTCCCTACACTGAAACCAAGGGTTAAGGCTGATATACATGGACTGAAAATCATCTGCTCCAGCAGGAACCAGCCGAATATCATTGTTTGTTTCACTGTTGTAAGACCTCTATCAACCATTCATCTGTGTATTCTGGCTGTCAAAATACAATAGCACTGCAGCAGAGATCCCTGCATCCACATTGTGTGGATGGGGGGATCTGTGAGGTTTTTTTCGTTCAATGTGCTGATTGAACAGAAAAAAGAAAAAATCGAATGTTAAATGCAAAAGACAATTTTCGAAAGACATTTGTCCATTCATTGAATGTTCAAAGAATTTTCGTACAACTTTTCCTATGAATATTCTTGGCCAAAAATCCACACGTGTATGGTCAGCATAACTGTCATTTCTATCTGCTGCTATCAGCATGAATCAATTCTGACAAGATTATCTGACACCAAAAGAAAAATGGTGACAGGGGAGAGATCTTCAACACAGCCTGTGATTGATAGCCTCAGCTCTGTTCCTGTGAGCTGTGTGGAGGAGGTGTGTCCCTTCCCTCCAATCAGGTATCCGAGCTCTCCTCACTGAGCTCTGCAGAGTGGGATTTTAGCTCTCTGCTCCCTTTTTTCTGAACTCTCAGACAAGCTTTATAAATTCAGCACTTTGAATGAAAGTAGAGCAGAAAAGGCTAGTTACTTCACTGAGTTTATGTAAAGGTTTACACCCACTTCAAGTCCTCCAGTAGTGACACATGTTCCATTTCCAAAGAATATTTCCCTTGGTTTGGAGAGGTCTTCTCTAATTTTCTGTTGTTTCTCAGGACAAGAAATAGGACGCAGACAGCAGAAAAAACTAACCATTCCTTAACCCTCTAGCGGTATTCCCGTTTGTAGCTGGGGGTAAAGTTTCAGCACCACAAGAGGTAACCAATAATATTTTTTGTAAAATTTTCCTTTACCCCCCTGGAGGTATTCCCGAGTGTAGCTCGGGGTAAAGTTTCAGCACCACAAGTGGTGACCCCGAGCTACACTCGGGAATACACTGCAGCGTTGCTCCGGGATCCCTTCTTCTCTTACCTTGTCCTGCGCTCCCGCGATGTCCCCCCTGCAGTGTCCCCGGCAATGTCCTCCGGCCGATGCCGGCATCTGTCTTCTGGGTTACGTCCCCTGCGACGTCAGGACGTACGGGGGACAGAACTGGCGGGAAATTTGAAAGTTGTAAAAGTGACATTCACAAAATTCACTAAAATCACATAGTATAACATTCGTGTATCAAACCATTTCACATACATTTTGTCCCGAGTGCTTCGTCCGGCGCCCTGCCTGCATTATTACTGTTCTTTCTGCCTGGAAACTGAGAAACGTCCATGGCGTCCAAAAAGCGTCCCTTTAGGTCAAAAGCGGTTTTAGACCAGCTAGAGAACAGCGATAGTAAATCAGAACCACTTGCAGAATTGAGTGATAATGATTCGTGGGGGAAATTCCTCATCAGACACTGAAAACGATTCTGCGACTTTGCTCAGTGATGTGCGAACTTGGCGCTCTATTTCACATTTCAGTGTTTTTGGTTTGATTATATTATTGAATTAAATTTATTATTATTGTATTATTATTTTTATGATTATTTATTATATTATAATTTATGATTTTGTGTTTCAAATTTTATCATATCGGGATGTTTACTAGACTCTTGTTCGGACAGATTTCAGTGAGTTATTACAGGCCTACAATAAAAAAACGACATATTTCCATGCAAAAAAATGTACCGCTTTGAGCACAGAAATATGGACATAATCAGACCTCTAGGGAGGTTAATCAATAGAAAATGGAAATGAAAAAAAAAGTTATGGCTTTAAGTATACTTAATACATACATGTCAAAGGGTAATACAAAGACAGTAGCATGCCAGAGGGCATTTTGTAAACATTTGGTGCATACTTATTGGATAACTTTCAGAGAAAGTACAGTTATCCCTTTAGCCTTTTCTTAATAAAAGTAACCCCCAACCCCAGATGGATATCTATTTGAATGCTTTAGCCACGGCCTACTGCAATCTTTGCATCCTTTGTCCTAAATCTTCTTGCCCCTGGCCATGTCTGCGCTGTCAATCCCCAATGACAATCTTATAGAAGCCTACGGTGAATGTGCAGAAGCCGCCAATGACAAAAACAATAAGAAAAAATTCTTAAGGTCCAGTTTAAATTTGTAGAGTCCAGATGACCTTCTCAAACCTTGCAGTCATTTTGTACCAAGTTCGCACATCGCTGAGCAAAGTCTCAAAATTGTTTTCGGTGTCTGATGACGAATTTCCCCAACGAATCATTATCACTCAATTCTGCAAGTGGTTCTGATTTACTATCGCTGTTCTCTAGCCGCTCTAAAACCGCTTTTGACCTAAAGGGACGCTTTTTGGACGCCATGGACGTTACTCAGTTTCCAGGCAGAAAGAACAGTAAAAATGCAGGCAGGGCGCCGGACAAAGCACTCGGGACAAAATGTATGTGAAATGGTTTGATACAGGAATGTTATACTATGTGATTTTAGTGTATTTAGTGAATGTCATTTTCCACCGGTTCCGGCTCCCGTACTTCCTGACGTCGCAGGGAACAGAACCCGGAAGATGGATACTGGCATCAGCCGGAGGACATTGCCGGGGACACTGCAGGGGGGACATCGCGGGAGCGCAGGACAAGGTAAGTGAAGAAGGGATCCCGGAGCAATGCTGCAGTATATTCCCGAGTGTAGCTCGGGGTTACCGCTTTTGGTACTGAAACTTTACCCCGAGCTACACTCAGGAATACCTCCAGGGAGGCTAAAGTAAATAAAAAACACCTAAAAACTTCAACGACAAATGAGCATGTAAGTCATAAACTGCTGACGTCAGCACAATCTCCGGCCAGCCTCGACGTTCCTTTTTCCCCAATAGACTTTATCAAGGGGATCAGGTGATCACCTGATCTGGGGTCTAACTATTTAGTAAGGGGCAGTGGTGGTGGGCACAAGAGTCTCTATTTCACTACACATGTGGAGGACTATTGTGGACACTACATGGTTCATCAGAACAGGAATTTTGTCATCAAGAGACTTTTTCATTGTTGGGTGATTCATGCATTTTAACTTAATAATATTGGTTGGAGTAAATTTAACCTTTTCACGCTGAGCGCATGCAAATGTGCGGCCTCCCGGCATCTGGGCCTTGACGCCAAGCAGCCGCACATTTGCGTGCGATTGAAAAAAAATATGTGCTGAGAGCGCTCCCAGCACACACGTCCCGTACTCACAAAAAGGTCCCGATCGCCTCTTGTGATCGGGACCTTTCCAAATCATGTGACCGCCATGACAGCAAATCACGGCGGTCACATGACCCTAAAACCCTGCCCCGCCTCCCGGCTTTTGAAATCCTTAAAGGACCGGGATCTGCCGGCGCCAAGGAGTTAACCACTTGCAGCCCTGCCACTGTAGAAATACGGCGGCAGGGCGGCACGGGCAGGCAAAACCACGTTTTAAAACATGTGTTTTGTAAACAGATGGGGGCGCACGCGAGGCGTGCCGCTGCCCTATCTGTCCCACCGATCACCGCCGCGGATGTCAGTCGCTGGGTCACAGCCGGTCCTTACCAGCTGTTTCCCGGCGATCGGCGGCAAACAGTGACAGAGAGCACAGGTGCAGTAGCTGTGCTGTCTGTCACTTCCCTGACAGCTCGAGGATGAGCTGATCAAGAAAGAAGAGTTTCTCTCTCTCGATCAGCGGTGTCCCGTGCAGCACACACCCCCGCCCCCTAGTAAAACACTCCCCTCACTCCTATAACCCTTCCCTGCAAAATAAAATTAACCCCTTCCTCCCCAGTGCCATTAGTACAGTGTCAGTGTTTTTTTTTTTGCACTGATCACTGTATTAGTGTTTTTGGGGATGTCAGTGACCCCAAGTCAGTACCCCCCAATGTCAGAATGTCCGCCGCAGTCCCGCAGTCTGCCATAAGTCGCTGGTCGCTGCCATAAGTCACTGATCGCCGCCATTATTAGTATAAGAAAAAAACTAAAAATCCCAGTATCTTTCCCGCCATTTGTAAACGCTACAACTTTCACGTAAACCAATTAATTTACACTTATTGGGTTTTTTTTTAGCAAAGACATGTCGCAGAATGCATTTTGGCAGAAATTTATGACTAAATTTGATTTTTGCATTTTTTTTTTACTGGACATGTTTTATAGCAAAAAGTCCAAAATATTGTTTTTTTTCCTCAAAATTGTCAGCCTTTTTTTTTATAGCGCAAAAAATAAAAACCGCACAGGCGATCAAATACCACCGAAAGAAAGCTCAATTTGTGGGGGAAAAAAGGATGTAAATTTCATTTATGTACCGTATTGCATGACCACACAATTGTCCGTTAAACTAGCGCAGCGCTGTATAGCAAAAAAATGGCGTAAATTGCAGTATCTATACCATAGTTTGTAGACGCTATAACTTCCACACAAAGCAATCAATATACACTCATTGGGATTTTTTTTACCAAAAACATGGAGCAGAATACATTTTGGCCTAAATTTATAACCAACTTTGAGTTTACTATATATTTTTTATAGCTGAAAGTAAAAAATATTGTTTTTCTTCAAAATTTTTGGCATTTTTTTGTTTATAGCGTGAAAAATAAAAAGCGCACAGGTGATCAAATTACACCAAAAGAAAGCTCTATTTGTGTGAAAAAAAGGACGTAAATTTCGTTTGGGTTCAGCATTGCATGACCGCGCAATTATCAGTTGAATTAGTGCACCGCTGAGTAGCAAAAAGAGGCCTGGTCATTAAGGGGGGTAAATCCTCAGGAGAGCAAGGGGTTAGACTATAAGTGACTCACTATTAGTGTCCATGCACACATAGGCTTTAATCAGCGTTTTTTGGCTGGAAAAGAAAACCCAGGACTAGCGGGCTTCTAGAGTTTTTTAGCCGTAAGCCCTCAGGCACACGGGACGTTTTGATAACGCTGGTAACGGTAGCTGTGTAAACTCATGTTAAAAACATAAGTATTTCAGCTTTTTTAGCATTTTTACATTAGCATTCATTTGCGTTTTGCCGTGTTTAGTGGCGTTTTTCCACGTTTGCGTTTTTTTGCGTGTTTTTTAAACGAAAAAAAATTGGGGGGCCAAAAAAAATGTCCAAAGCAGCCACTTTGCGGTGTTTTACCGCTTTTTTTTTTTCTTTTTTCGCATTTGTGTTTTTTAGCATTTTTTTGTTTTATTTGACCAAAAAATAATCATTTTTCTTGGTCAAAAAAAGTCCAAAAACATTGGTTTGATGCGATTTACTGAATTTGCTGCATTTTTCAGTGTAAGAGAATTTTTACAGCTAATAAAACTCCTCTAAAAACCCAAAAAAAAAAACCCACTAGTCCTGGGTTTTTTTTCCAGCCAAAAAACATTGATTACAGTCTATGTGTGTATGGACCAGGGGCGGACTGACAACTCATGGGGCCCCCGGGCAATAGGGGACCATGGGGCCCCTGTGTCCTTGCCCAAACTTAAAAAAGCCTATGAAAAAGGTACCAGGGGCATCTCATGGGGCCCCCTACTGACCCCGGGCCCTCGGGCAGTGCCCGAGTTTCCAAATGGTCAGTCCGCCCCTGGTATGGACACATAGGATAACATGCTGGGGGGTTTACTGGCTGTAGAAAAAAACGTCAAAAGCCAAAAACAGCCGCTGTAAAAACATCCCGTGTGCAGGAGGACTTAGTATATTTTTTACCCAAAGTGCAACAAAAACTTATTGAGTATTTGTATTGGTATTGCGGCTACTGTTTCACTGTTTGTTTTGTTTTATGGTTCACAATGTGTTTGGATTTTTTTTTGGCAATTACATAATTTAAAAAAAAATTTTTAACTCTGATCCGTGATTCCCCTTTACTGCTTGTGCAGTCACTAAAACAGGAAAGGAGAGGAAATCTACCCAAAGAAGACTCACTAGGCCAGATCCATAGCAGCGGAAGCCATTGGCTCCTGCTGCTGTCAATCAAACTCTGTGATGAGGGAGGGGGTGTCGCCATGTCCCGCTGTCTGTGTCTATGGAGTGAGCCCACACAAGTGCCCCCAAGTGTTTCGATGGGGGGCGCTGGATGAAAAGGAGGAATCAGGAGCATAAGCATTGCATATAGCAGGTAAGTATAACATGCTTGTGATTACAAAAAAAAAATAAATATTAATATTTAAAGACAGAAATACATCTTGAAAACTGGAGACAAAATGACGCTGAGGTTATTTCCTAATGCAACCTGTAATTATAGCACCTTGTAGAAGGAAAGAACGCATATTTCATGTTTGCTAGTTTTAATTAATTCTCCTCCTCATTTGTTCTAGTAAATGTGAGAAAACGGCATATTCTCCCCAAGTTTCAGACATAATACAAATATATAAAATTCCCAGTTTATGGGTAACTATGCTATTACAACTTTGCAATGACATTATATTTATTTAAAAACCAAACTGCCCTCATACTTTGCAGCTGTATTACCCTTTGGTGCCAGCCACCTCACAGACCTGTAAAGTGTTACTAAACCCAGGACCCTGCATCCACTATATCTGGTCTCCCCGGACCATGCACCCACTATATCTGCTCTCCCCGGACCCTGCACCCACTATATCTGCTCTCCCCGGACCCTGCATCCACTATATCTGGTCTCCCTGGACCCTGCATTTACTATATCTGGTCTCCCTGGACCCTGCATTCACTATATCTGGTCTCCCCGGACCCTGCATTCACTATATCCGCTCTCCCCGGACCCTGCATTCACTATATCCGCTCTCCCCGGACCCTGCATTCACTATATCTGGTCTCCCTGAACCCTGCATTTACTATATCTGGTCTCCCCGGACCCTGCACCCACTATATCTGCTCTCCCCGGACCCTGCACCCACTATATCTGCTCTCCCCGGACCCTGCATCCACTATATCTGGTCTCCCTGGACCCTGCATTTACTATATCTGGTCTCCCTGGACCCTGCATTCACTATATCTGGTCTCCCCGGACCCTGCATTCACTATATCTGGTCTCCCCGGACCCTGCACCCACTATATATGCTCTCCACGGACCCTGCACCCACTATATCTGCTCTCCCCGGACCCTGCATCCAATATATCTGGTCTCCCTGGACCCTGCATTTACTATATCTGGTCTCCCTGGACCCTGCATTTACTATATCTGGTCTCCCTGGACCCTGCATCCACTATATCTGGTCTCCCTGGACCCTGCATTTACTATATCTGGTCTCCCTGGACCCTGCATTCACTATATCTGGTCTCCCCGGACCCTGCATCCATCATATCTGGTCTCCCCGGACCCTGCATTCACTATATCTGGTCTCCCCGGACCCTGCAATCACTATATCCGATCTCCCCGGACCCTGCATTCACTATATCTGGTCTCCCTGGACCCTGTATTCACTATATCTGGTCTCCCAGGACCCTGCATTCACTATATCCGGTCTCCCCGGACCCTGCATTCACTATATCTGGTCTCCCTGGACCCTGCATTCACTATATCCACTCTCCCTGCACCCTGCATTCACTATATCTGGTCTTCCCGGACCCTGCATTCACTATATCTGGTCTCCCCAGACCCTGCACCCACTATATCTGGTCTCCCAGTACCCTGCATCCACTATATCTGGTCTCCCCAGACCCTGCATCCACTATATCTTTTCTCCCAGGACCCTGCATCCACTATATCTGGTCTCCCAGGACCCTGCATTCACTATATCCGGTCTCCCCGGACCCTGCATTCACTATATCTGGTCTCCCCGGACCCTGCATTCACTATATCTGGTCTCCCCGGACCCTGCATTCACTATATCTGGTCTCCCCGGACCCTGCATTCACTATATCCGGTCTCCCCGGACCCTGCACTCACTATATCCGGTCTCCCCAGACCCTGCATTCACTATATCTGGCCCCCCCGGACCCTGCATTCACTATATCTGGTCTCCCCGGACCCTGCATTCACTATATCTGGTCTCCCCGGACCCTGCATTTACTATATCTGGTCTCCCCGGACCCTGCATTCACTATATCTGGTCTACCCGGACCCTGCATCCACTATATCTGGTCTCCCCAGACCCTGCATTCACTATATCTGGTCTCCCCGGACCCTGCATTCACTATATCTGGTCTCCCCGGACCCTGCATTCACTATATCTGGTCTCCCCGAACCCTGCATCCATCATATCTGGTCTCCCCGGACCCTGCATCCATCATATCTGGTCTCCCCGGACCCTGCATTCACTATATCTGGTCTCCCCGGTCCCTGCATTCACTAGATCTGGTCTCCCACAGTACACAGAACATGGAAATGCAATTATTTTAGTAAATATAAACTGCTAAATACCTTTTCTCATCAGCTGTTAGAGCAGTCTTGTGACTTCTATCAGTGTTCGGCAGAGCACTGGTTAAAGCTTGTAAGAGGAGTTTTCTTTCTGCTCTAGGAGGATGCAAAACCCCTGACCTCTGTCTGGACAGTGCTGATTGGCCCTGTGCTGATCACATGCACTCTCCCAAGATGAAAAAAAAAAACTCTCTAGCAGTACACACCAAAGTCAGCATGTGCAAATGCCTACGGTTCATCAGGAGATAAGAAGTAGTCACTTGAAAAAGAGGAGGAACAGAGAAGAAAGGATCAAACAGCCTTTATACACAATGCAGAGGATTAACCCCTTAGGTTCCACAGTGAGTATAACAAGCATGCTTTACTGCATCTACAGACTGATTGTACTGTTGGGGGTTTAGTAACACTTTAAGGGTTCTAAAAGCTAGGAGGCAGAGATGGGCCTTTGGTTCCGGTGACCACTGTTCTAGACTGTCAAAGCAGTCACATAAACGGAAAGCTCCAGATCAAAAGTATGCATCGGGAGTTTACCAATCACCGCTGGCTACCATGCTGGGAGTGTGCAGGGAGCGTCCTCTCAACACAGTAAGTAGTTTTAACAGGGCCGCATACATGAGGTCCCTCGGCATTAAAGGACACATGCCGAGTGGCTACATACGTGTGCGGCTGGCGGTAAGAGTTTAATTCATAAGGCCTCCTGCAAACTCTCCTAAAAGCTTTTCCTCCTGGCAGCAGCATTTTTGTACCGTCCCCGGACGCTTATAAAAGTGTGTAATGATTTAAAGCATGTTTACAGTCGTCAAGCGCTTCGGCGTTAATTTCATTGGCCAAAATAAATAATTTAACACTAATGAAATTTTTAATAATAACATTTGCACAAAATGGTACTCCTGAAGAAGTGGATCAACTAGAGGCGCAACATGTTGGGTTGGTTGTGGTCAGGGGCGGACTGACCATTCGAGTGCTCGGGCACTGCCCAAGGGCCTGGGGTCAGTAGGGGGCCCCATGAGATGCCCCTGGTACCTTTTTTATAGGCTTTTTTTGAGTGTGGGCAAGGACATAGGGGCCCCATGATCCCCTATTGCCCGGGGGCCCCATGAGTTGTCAGTCTGCCCCTGGTTGTGGTTTGAAAGTTTAGTTAGAAGGAGACATGGCAAAGGAAAAAAAAAGATAATAGAAGATCTGTAAATACGACAGAAAGACTGCAGGTAGGAAAAGAAGAAATGGATATTGATTTAGGAATGAAAAGTTCCTTGGACAAAATTACATATAGAGATAAAGTGTATAGCAGGAGCGGAACAGGATATGAGAAAAAGAGAGACAAACAAATCAATTATTTCCTGAACAATCCATTGGAGAACAGATGTTTATTGGGAGATAATACTGAATTTTGCAGTCTTCTTCTAAACAATTATTAGGGTGCAAATACAATACACAAACAGTACATATGGAGCTTTTAATGAATGTTTTATTACGATGGATTATTAAAGTTACAGTGATTGCAAACTGTGCAGAGCAGCCCTGAACCTCCCCTTCTCGGGGCCCCCCACCAGTGCGCCTAGCGCCTCTGCTTCTCAGTGTGCCACTATAAGAAGCCGCACACCACTGTGGGCTCAATCCCAAGCTGCCCTGCCCGTGTCTATAGACACAGATAGCACAACGTGGCCCTGCCCCCTTCTCCCTCTTCACGCAACAGCCACTAGCTCCCACTGTCATACTTACCTGCTCTGTGTAATGGTTTTGTACAGAGCAGCCCCAATCCTCCTCTTCTCGGGTCCCTGCTGGCGCTTCAGGCTCCCCCTCCTGCTGAGTGCCCTTAGAACCAACTGCTTGCTCTGGGGGCACTCTTACATGCTTACTCTTGAGCCGCCTCTGTGTGTCTATGGGGCACACACAGTGTGGCTCTGCCCTGCCCCCCACTCACTGGTTATGATTGACAGCAGTGGGAACCAATGGCTCCTGCTGCTTTGCCTCAGCCAATGACGATAGAGAGATGCTGGAGAACCTTGACTCTCGTGCACATCCCTGGATCGGGCTCAAGTAAGTACGGGGGGGAGCTGCACACTGAAAATAATTGCCACCTGTTTTTCAAAGAATGAATGACCTCACTAATAGAACTCCACACGGCTATTATTTTGAACACGCCCCTTTCAATGAGTGATTCAATGACACAGAATCAGCAGCATGCATGTCATGACTGTTGGGTCTGTTGGATTTCTATGACTCTACTACACCTACTAGGAAATTATTTGCCATGTAAAAATATCATTTCTACCAAAAACAGCGATTGATCCGGTTAGTGATGTCTGACTGCTATTATTTTGAACACAACTGTCTATAGGCTTCAACAAGTGCCTGACTGTACTGGGGTCACCTACTGTTCCCAAACCCCAAGCAGTTCGGCTTACATTGGGGTGATCTGACAGCAGTGGGAACCTGAGTATTTGGTGAAGAATTCCCCCAAACACGCAGAGAGTCCACAAATACCAGACCACCCTACACAAACCCATATTTCATATAATATTTTGCTGTAAAAACCGATCCACAACAACTTCTAAACTTCTTTATTACGAAGAGCTCTCTAATCTCATCTAGCCATGTTGTTATTGAAGCTTATGATTTTTTTTTTTCTATTTTCCTCATAATGGCTTTGAATCATATTCATTACAAATAATATCAAGGGATGTAACATTAACCTACAGTGCAGAACACATTAAGAGCACTTCTGTTTGTGGCGTTCCCCAGTCTTTTCTGTCGAATGATATCTAGTCCATCCCAAACCATCTGCCTCCCTTCTTTTCTGGTTCGCATGGTTTGCAGCGAATAAAGGTGCGACTCTTCAGTGCTCAAGACTGATAATTGATTAAAGCTTTTCTAAATCCTAAAACAAAACAGTAATATATTTTAGTTTACCAGTCCCCAGATATGGTGGGCACATTAGTTTTTTTCTTTTTAGGCTTTTTTCTCTTACTTTCACCTGAGGATCCGGTCAGTAATACACGTCCTGTCTCAAGGTGGCTACAGTCACTCCTCCACTGTATCTATGGAGGATCAGTGTATCATCACCAGCCTGTGGAGGTAGATGGACTAGTAGAGTAAAGATGAATTACAGGAGTGGTATATTTTTACAAAGTCACATTGATCCAGCTTGGGCCGAAGTACAGTTGTGTTCAAAATACTAGCAGTCAGACATCACTAACCGGATCAATCACTGTTTTTGGTAGAAATGATATTTCTACATGGCAAATAATTTCCTAGCAGGTGTAGTAGAGTCATAGAAATCCAACAGACCCAACAGTCATGACATGCATGCTGCTGATTCTGTGTCATTGAATCACTCATTGAAAGGGGCGTGTTCAAAATAATAGCAGTGTGGAGTTCTATTAGTGAGGTCATTCATTCTTTGAAAAACAGGTGGCAATTATTGCCCTTATTTAAGGAAGGAAGGCAGCAAATGTTGTACATGCTGGTTACAGTGCATTTCTCTCTGAAATTCTGAGGAAAATGGGTCGTTCCAGACATTGTTCAGAAGAACAGCGTACCTTGATTAAAAAGTTGATTGGAGAGGGGAAAACATATAAAGAAGTGCAGAAAATGATCGGCTGCTCATCTAAAATGATCGCAAATGCTTTAAAATGGCAACCAAAACCTGAAAGACGTGGAAGAAAGCGAAAAACTACCATTGGAATGGATAGAAGAATAGCCAAAATGGCACGGACTCAGCCAACAATCAGCTCCAGGAAGATGAAAGAAGGTGTGACGTTCCCTGTGAGGACTGTTACAATTAGAAGACGCCGATGTGAAGCCAAGCTATCTGCAAGAAGTCCCCGCAAAGTCCCACTGTTGGAAAAAAGACATGTGCTGAAGAGGTTACAATCTGCCAAAGAGCACATTGACCGGCCTAAAGAGAAATGGCGCAACATTTTGTGGACTGATGAAAGTAAGATTGTTCTTTTTGGGTCTAGTGGGCGGAGACAGTTTGTCAGACGACCCCCAAACACTGAATTCAAGCCACAGTACACTGTGAAGACCGTGAAGCATGGTGGTGCAAGCATCATGATATGGGGATGTTTCTCGTACTACGGTGTTGGACCTATTTATCGCATACCAGGGATCATGGATCAGATTGAATACATCAGAATACTTGAAGAGGTCATGCTGCCTTATGCTGAAGAGGAAATGCCCTTGAAATGGGTGTTCCAACAAGACAACGACCCCAAACACACCAGTAAACGTGCAACATCTTGGTTCCAGACCAACAAGATGGACGTTATGGAGTGGCCAGCCCAATCCCCGGATCTTAATCCAATAGAAAACTTGTGGGGTGACATCAAAAATGCCGTTTCTGAGGCAAAACCAAGAAATAGAGAAGAACTGTGGAATGTGGTCCAATCATCCTGGGCTGGAATACCTGATCACAGGGGCCAGAAGTTGGGTGACTCCATGCAACACAGATGTACAGCAGTTCTCAGAAACAGTGCGACTACAACCAAATATTCATGAAGTCATTCAAAGGAAAGCAAAATCTTCAAACATTTCTCAGTTTATATAGTGAATGTTTGAGTTTGTAAAGAAGAATACAAACACTGCGATTTTTTTGAACCGTCTAATATTCACTTTTCTTTAATTTTTTTAGAGGAACAACACAAATTTGATGTATTTTTCTTCATGTTGTGATTTGGAATAGAATGTGTCGTGTTCCCAATGCATTTGTGTGGATGGAAATAAAAGCTATTAGAAGGATTTTCAGCTTTATTCACTTTTTTTCAACACACTGCTATTATTTTGAACACAACTGTATGTGTTAACTTTTTTTTTTAAATATGCATATGGGTGCGCATGTAGAACTGACATTTCAAAAAAGATCCCGGAAAAGGTCTAAATATCCAAAAAAGAAAAGATAGTGAGAATCACTTGCAGTTTAAAAAAAAGGGTTATTCAGGCAGCAGACATGCATATGGTAGCTTAGAGTGTTACTAAGCCTACAACAGTCTGTAAAATCAGTCTGTATAAGCAGTGAAGCATGCTTGTTATACTCACTGTGGAATCTAAGGGGTTAGTCTTCTGCATTGTGTAAAAAAAGGATGTTTGATCCTGTCTTCTCTGGTCCTCCCCTTCTTCTACTGTCCCCAATCCATCTGCTGATAGAACAGAGTCTTTGGGGCAAGCTGCACATGCTCAGTTAGATTTGTATTGCTAGAGGTTTTTTTTCTCTTGTGAGAGTTCCTTCGATCAGCACAGGGCCAATCATTGCTGTCCAGAGGGTCAAGGGTTATGCAGCCTCATAGGACAATCAGGAGAGAATGAAAACTCCTCCTATCATATTAACCAGTGCTCTGCTGGACACTGATCGAAGTCACAAGACTGCTCTAACTGCTGATGAGAAAAGGTGTTTAGCAGTTTATAGTTACTAAAATAATTACATTTTCATGTTCTGTGTACTGTGGGAGACCAGATATAGTGAATGCAGGGTCTGGGGAGACCAGATATAGTGAATGCAGGGTCCGGGGAGACCAGATATAGTGAATGCAGGGTCCGGGGAGAGCAGATAGAGTGAATGCAGGGTCCGGGGAGACCAGATAGAGTGAATGCAGGGTCCAGGGAGACCAGATATAGTGAATGCAGGGTTCGGGGAGACCAGATATAGTGAATGCAGGGTCGGGGGAGACCAGATATAGTGAATGCAGGGTTCGGGGAGACCAGATATAGTGAATACAGGGTCCTGGGAGACCAGATATAGTGAATGCAGGGTCCGGGGAGACCAGATATAGTGAATGCAGGGTCGGGGGAGACCAGATATAGTGAATGCAGGGCCCGGGGAGACCAGATATAGTGAATGCAGGGTCTGGGGAGACCAGATATAGTGAATGCAGGGTCCGGGGAGACCAGATATAGTGAATGCAGGGTTTAGGGAGACCAGATATAGTGAATGCAGGGTCTGGGGAGACCAGATATAGTGAATGCAGGGTCCGGGGAGACCAGATAGAGTGAATGCAGGGTCCGGGGAGACCAGATATAGTGAATGCAGGGTCCGGGGAGACCAGATATAGTGAATGCAGGGTCCGGGGAGACCAGATATAGTGAATGCAGGGCCCGGGGAGACCAGATATAGTGAATGCAGGGTCTGGGGAGACCAGATATAGTGAATGCAGGGTCTGGGGAGACCGGATATAGTGGATGCAGGGTCGGGGGAGACCAGATATAGTGAATGCAGGGTTTAGGGAGACCAGATATAGTGAATGCAGGGTCTGGGGAGACCAGATATAGTGAATGCAGGGTCCGGGGAGACCAGATAGAGTGAATGCAGGGTCCGGGGAGACCAGATATAGTGAATGCAGGGTCTGGGGAGAGCAGATATAGTGAATGCAGGGTCCGGGGTGACCGGATATAGTGAATGCAGGGTCCGGGGAGACCAGATATAGTGAATGCAGGGTCCGGGGAGACCAGATAGAGTGAATGCAGGGTCCGGGGAGACCAGATAGAGTGAATGAAGGGTCCGGGTTTAGTAACACTTTAAGGCCTCATGCACATGGACACCTAAAAACACCACTTTCAGGAGCATTTTGCAATTATTTTTCAGACCTCTGACAGTATCTGCATGTTAGTTAAGGTGCACATGCAGTCATTTTAATGCAGAGCATTCAGAGGCGGAAAAAAAATTGTTCCCAGAGAATCGGTTTTGTGCTTTTTACACGCAAACACACACAAGTGCGCATAAGCATTTATACATGTGTGCTTATGTGCATCAATTTATTCTAGTGGAGGAGGGGACCTACGCAGGCACAGGAAGAACATGAACATACATGAATATGCTACCAAAAAAAATGAGTTTATGCTAAAACTCTTCCAAATGCCATACGTGCATAAATACACCTAAACGCAGATGAAAACAGGAGAGATTAGATGCATTTTTCTGCCAACATCTACCAGCAAAAATGCCTCTAAACTTCATACACAGAACAGTGGCTAAGTAGTTAACACTTCTGCCTAGCAGCATTGGGGTCGTCAGTTTGAATCTCAACCACGGCACCACCTGCCTGGAGTTTGCATGTTCTTCCTGTGCCTGCGTAGGTCTCCTCCAGGTACCTCATTTTCCTCCCACACTCCACACACTAAGCCAGTAACCCAGCCCCGTAAACCTCTTTTTCCACTATGGAAACCTAAGAATCTCACCCCAGTGCCAGAATAAAGTCTCAGTCTAGTTGACAGTTGACAATACCTGACCAAATGTCCAGCATCCGATGCGATCCAGTAATTTTAGTGCAGCATTTGTTCGAAAAATTGAATCTTGTAACCTGTAATACTGAGGAAAACTTGCACAAGCTTTGTGGGAATTCAACAATTATAAGCCTGACACCTTGGGAATCAGTGAAATAAACCTGGGAGTGGTAAGATCGGATAGAAAGACAATTTATACTCAAGCCGTGAAGAATGTCATCTGCATGATGTTGGCCAAGGAGGCATCCCTTGTTCTAATGGGATGTAAGTCACTTATCACATCATCACTGATTAATGGTTCCAGTCCACATACATTTCTATGATCTGCTGCATAGTACCTTAGATGACATCCCCAGTTATAATGTAATGTCCCCCACTGGCAATTTTAATACTCTAATTGCCAGCAACCTTCAAGGTTTAGAGCATATAATTGGTGTCCAAGGATCAGCCAAACAAAGGAGCACCTCCTGCTTTTGTAATATGAGCAACTGCTGCATTGGCAATACATAGTGAATGCACTAGTTCCCTGGTTTCCTCCTCCCATGCCCGCCTCCAGGACTTCTCCAGGGTGTCACCCATCCTCTGGAACTCCCTGCCCCAACCCATCAGATTATCACCTACTCTCCTCTTCTTTAGGCGCACCCTGAAAACCCATCTCTTCAGGGAAGCCTACCCCACCCCCTGCTAACCTGCCGACCTACTCCACTCTTCCTACCACTCCATCCCCCACAGCTATCTCCTCCTGTGCCACCATCCCCTCCCTCCTAGATCGTAAGCTCGAAAGAGCAGGGCCCTCAATCCCCTCATGTTTTGCATTGTATTGGTATTGTTCTGTCACATATTCTGTCCCCCTTTGTAATGTACAGCGCTGAGCGAACTATCGGTGCTTTATAAATACAGTATAATAATAATACATATTGTCTATGCAAGGCTATCCACATGAAGACCTGAAGATCACTGGATGGAATTAGTATAAATGAAAAAAAATATATATTTGTATCAATAGAAGCTAGAGCACTGCTGGATGTGAGAGTGTACCACAGAGCAGATATTGGGTCTAGTCACTACCTTGATCTAGCTACGATCCTTCATCAAACTTTCTTTCAAACAGAAGCAAGACCAACAGCCCTCTCTCCCATATGCGATGAAGAAGTTGAAGACACCTGAAATTGAGCAAAAATTCCAACTTGACCTAAGAAAGGGATTCCAACTGTTACAAGATGTTGCTGATACTGGTGACCAGGGGCGGACCGACCATTTGGAAACTCGGGCACTGCCCGAGGGCCCGGGGTCAGTAGGGGGCCCCATGAGATGCCCCTGGTACCTTTTTCATAGGTTTTTTTGAGTTTGGGTAAGGACACAGGGGCCCCATGATCCCCTATTGCCTGGGGGCCCCATGAGTTGTCAGTCCGCCCCTGCTGGTGACCTATTGGCCCACTTCAAATAATCAGTTAGGCATTGTCAGGAATGGACTCACCATTAGTGGTGGGACTCATCTGCCGTGTGAGCTGCAGTACCAGGGCTGGCCAGCGGGTGCTCTCAGCAACCAGAAGCTCACTCCTGCAGTCAGCCATCACCTGAGGCTGATTGCAGGAGGTGTATTTAAGGAATGGCCAGACCTGCAGTCAGTGCCTTGGTGTATGTTTCCCATGAGCCCCTGTACCTGCATCCTGTCTGCGTCCTGCCTGATTCCTGATTCTGCTTTGATCCTGACTCTGAATGAACTCCGCCTGTCCTGACCCCGGCTATTCCTGACCACTCTCCAGCCTGCTCCTTTGGTACCTTGTCTGCCTGATTGTTCCTGACCCGGTCCATCTGACTACGCTCTACCTGCTCCTTTGTGTCTTGTCTGCCCGATGGTTCCTGACCCGGCCTGCCTGACCACTCCACCTCACCAGCGCTGACTACTCTTGTCTGTATACATTCCGTTATCAGTTGGAGGTTTGGTTTTGTTATATTGTGCATTTTATATTTGTGTATAACCTTTAATAAATTATATTGTTACACCAGCCTGCGATTCCCTGTGTCAGCTCACACATCTCTGGTCTTACCGAGAGCACTGACAGGCATAGCACAGAGAAGGAAGTTGGACAATGCAAATGCTGGATACAAGATAGAAATTGGGATCTAATAATTGAAAGAATACTGGGCAAAACATCCAAAACAGCAAAAAAGGCTAAATCAAAAAAAGAGAAATTGTGAAAACCAAATACTGAAATCTAGATAAGAAAGTTAGAAAACCTATCTGCTGAGCTGACAAAAAAAAGGCTGGCATGAACGTTAAGGTACTGAAGCAGAGGAAGCTGCAATCAAAATAACGTAAAGACCCTGCACCTCATAGTTCGTGAACTAACAGGAGCGAGAAGTAACTTAAATGCTCTGATAAAAGAGGAGAACAAACAGCATTTGATTAGCAAAGAAGAACAAAATAGGCAATGGGTCAAACATTTCAAAGAGACCTCAAACTAATCTACAACAGTGATAACTTTCAACATCAGTGCCACCATTCCTGCAGCTGATCTCAAGGTCAATATGATTATGATTACAATCAGAGAAATAAAAAAGACGAAGAAATTTGAAAAATAACAAGACTCTGGGATTATACGATATCATTGCAGAGATGCTGAAACATGGAAGCTACGCAATACTGATGACCCCAACTAGAATATTCAATGAGTGCGGGCAAACACAGCATGATCCTTGTGACTGGAGGAAAGGTGTGTTCATAAAGCTCCCCCCAAAAAAGGAAACGATTCCAAATGCAAACAACTGGTGGGGTATCACTCTGCTTTCTCTTCCATGCAAATTCTTCTGTACCATCCTCATCAACAACCTGCAAGATAAACAGGCAGACTGCGCCACGAAGAACAAGCTGGGTTTCGGATAGGATGGTCATGCAGTGAGCCGATATTCACTTTAATCGCAAGATCATGCAGCATTCCCCAACAATTTGTCAATCCTTTTGAAAACCTGTACCTCAATTCCAGCTGATGCATTATAACCAACAATGGTTTTACATATATGTCAGGAATGGACTCAGCACTGGTGGTGGGACTAACCTGCCGTGTGGGCTGCAGTACCAGGGCTGACCAGCGGGTGCTCTCAGCAGCCAGAAGCTCACTCCTGCAATCAGCCATCACCTGAGGCTGATTGCAGGAGGTGTATTTAAGGAATGGCCAGACCTGCAGTCAGTGCCTTGGTGTATTGTGCCCATGAGCCCCTGTATCCTGAACCTGATCCTGTTGTCTGCCTTCCTGATCCCTCTGCCTGACTCCTGACTTTGATAGAACTCTGCCTGCACTGACCCCGGATATTCCTGCCCACTCTCCTGCCTGCTCCTCTGGTACCTTGTCTGCCTGATTGTTTTTGACCCGGCCCGTCTGACTACACTCTGCCTGCTCCTCTGTACCTTGTCTGCTCGATGGTTCCTGACCTGACCTGCCTGAGCACTCCGCCTCACCAGCCCTGACTACTCTTGTCTGTGTGCATTCCGTTATCAGCTGGAGGTTTGTTTTTTTGTATATTGTGCGTTTATATTTGTG